>NC_089873.1:3300000-3900000 GCF_040182565.1 Anser cygnoides | reverse complement strand
CCTCCTGTGTAGGCAGATTAAGAGCCCGATGGCTGATCTACCCTAGACATCACAGGAACACACAGCCCTAAAATAGAGGCTGAAATAAAAAGGTACTTTTGTGGCATTTGTAGAGGGTTGGCACGGCAGATAGTTCCTTTCTGCTGAAATGATGCTGAGCTGCAGCTGACGTTAATTCACATCTGGCAAGTCAGGGAAGCATCTCAGGAGAGAAATGAAATGATGCACAGAGATGCACATCTGGAACTTGACTACACAGCAGCAGCAGTCCGTGATGTGCTGGTGGAGGCAACTTTTGGGAAATAAGATGCAGAATTCATTTTTGATGAATGCATTCAGAATATGATTAACAGAGATCAAAACTTATGGACATCCAGCCAGGTTAAAATCTCGGCCTGGACAAGACAACCGTCTGTGCTGAATGTTTGTTCAGTGAAGGAAGGATAAGGATGAAGAACCAGTGCTAATATCCGGCTAAGGAAAAGTGAATAGGCACCTTAAGGTTTCAAACAAATCCAAGATGCAGGAGTCAGCCTGGAAATGGGGTGGGATGGAATCACAGAGGAGAACCCCAAACTGCAAATGAATTATTTAACTTACAATTTTTAAAAATACAGCCAACATTAGGCTGAGAAACAATAAAACAACAAGAACCCAGATGACTTAGCGAAGAAGGGTTAGATCTTTATGCTGCTTACATTTGAGTTCTCCTATCTGTAACAGACAGATAATTAAATTAATTCATCAATTACTAAATGAGTTCACTTACTTCATGGCATGTAATTCGTTTAGCCTGATCTGTTAAGAGGCACATCCTAATGTCAATTTGTAATAATTTGCAAATTCAATTTAATATATTAGACGTGATGAGAAAAGGGGAATTGAATGCAGAGAACAAAACTGCACCGAAGACGCAAAACTCCCCGAGACGACGCACACCACGGACGGCAGCGAGCATCTGTCAGCAAGGTCTGCTCCCCGCTCAGCGCTGCCAGCCGGGCTGCAGGAACCACGCGGTGCTTGCAACAGGTTTGACACGACACACGCAGCTGCCAGCCCGTGCTGCTGTCCCCACAGCCTCGCAGCTGGACCGGGTTTTTGCATTGTGTTCTCTCCTTCCAGTCCCTCGCGAATAATCTCATCGGGAGATTCCTTTTGCGCAGAATTTCTTTGTGGTTTTAACACTGGCCAAGTGAATTCATTCTAGATTATCCCCACAATTGTCTCATGTAGCAACTGGGGAGGTTAAAAGGATAAAATAGCTGAAGTGATGACTGGGGTAAGGAAGTATGTGCTATGCGATGCCAGCTGCAGCAAAGGGCCTGGCGAGGATTTAAGGAAAAAGGAGAGGGAGGCCTTCAAATGTAAAGCCTGATGGTGGTCTGGATGCAGCATGTGCATACATCTGTGCACAGAAAGCGTGGAGCAGGTGATGGGGGAACGGCTCGGAGCAAGTGCTGGCTGCCAGCACGTGCAGAAGTGCCCACGTACCGGTGTCAAGGTGGGAGCAGCACCCCTCGAAGGCACGACCTGCCTCTCAGCAGCATCGACTGTTCCAGCAGCCTCCTTCCAGCGTGGAGAGAAAACAGGGAAAGGCACGCAATTAGCGAAGAAGGGAACGCAGCCGAGCCATGATAACATTAGGAGGCTATATTGAGCCCTCTTTAATGGGAAAATTGAGTTAGGTTGCTACCAACAGCAAGCCAAAAATTTGTACTGGTGCAAAATACACACGGCTGGAGCTTCAGAAGCCCACGGTCTCTCTGCTGGGTGGGTAACTGAGCATCAAGCAGCACGACACGGCTGCGTGCATGGCAAGCACCCCTGGGCACCAGGCTGGAGGGCTGCAAGCACGTGGCCGGTCACTGGGCCACCCCTCCCCTGAGCTCTCATTTCGGGGAAAGGTGTTTAAAGGGTCAGCCCACTGCAGACAAACAGAAAACAGTGGGCAAGTGATGGATTTTTGTTTTATTCTGCCTAAATTTTGGCAGAATGTAGGTGCCTGGAGGCATAAAACCATCTGTTCAGTAGCTGCTTGGGTGCCTGCAAATGTCATCTTAGAGCCTGGTGTTACCTGCTGCTGGTGATCAGAGGTGTTCCACCTGGGGTGATTCTCCCCTGGACTGCCAACTGACAGCACCATGCCCTCTGAAAGATCCCAGAACCCACCAAAATCCACGCTGACCCCAGAACTCTTTCCAGAACACGGCAAGGCAGCAGCAGTCTGGCCCCTGGAGCTCCTGCCCAGAAAGGTGAGCCACGTTTTCCATCGCCTTGGCCTTCAGCCTCACACTCCGTCCACCCCGGAAAATGGCAGCAGCACAGATCCAACACACAACACCGCTCTGACAACGGTCCTGCTGCTCCTGGCGCCCTGACCAGCCCTCTCTGAGCATCCCCACGTTTTCTGCCACCATCAGAATTACTGGTGCCCAGACGCTGCTCTAACACATCACAAGCGAGGTGCCCTGAAAGTGGTTTGATTCCCGAAATAATGGGGATTACATCACAGCCCTGCCATCCTCGTAATCCCCAAAGCTTTCCCCCAGTCTCGGTTGGAAGTCCCATTCCTACTGTGGTGAGACTGAGCCGTCCTACACCCAACACTTGCTCACAGCAGATGTAGGGAGCATTTCCTAACTCCGGCCCAGACAGCAGGTTCCACACCCAAGGGCAAAAATCCAGCACAGAGACACAAAGCTGGGCATCTACGTGCTTTTAAAAATATTCAAAACCAGCTCAGTACTGCCTGTTCCAGAAGAGTGCACGCTGCATGGACACTGCTGAACTCTGATGTGAAGCTTAAAACACATTTCTGCTGCGTTACCTTTGTATTTTGGTGTAAAATTGGTAACATCTTGGATTAGAGCTTATGTTTGGGGAAAAAATAAGTAATTGAAGGAATTCTGGAAGTAATCATAAGGATAGTAACACAGAGAGGAAACAAAACTGATGCACAGCACTGAACGGTTAAACTAAGGAACAAACAGGATTGTGTCTGAGGCACTGCAACACACCACAAACCTGCATTAGAACTGTTACAGTGGCGTGCTGATTCTGCCATTCATCACCGTATCACAGCCGCTTGCTGACTGTCCTATTAATCATTGTATCACACTTCAGAGACTCCTTACAGATTTCCCTAATGGACCCGTGTGCCATCAGCACTTTTTGCAAGGAAGGAATTGTGTTGGGAGTTTGCTGGGGAATATATTCACCTGCACTTCCAGGCCGGAGCAGTGCTCTGTTTACACCAGGCTGTAAAACCACGAGACAAACAGCACTCATCCCGCTTTCAAGGGCCATAAAATTCCTCTTAGGTTTCCAGGTAAGATGAAGATAATGCGTATCCTGCGTGGACATGACACGATGGGTTAAAATAACTAAAATAACTGAAGTAAATACACAAATTGCGCTACACAAACCTGTAAGATAACCCAGGCGCATGAAGCAGGAAGTCAGAAGCTGGACAGACGTGGAAATACAGATTAAAAAAAACATGAAAACTCAATTAAAGCTGTACAATAAAGCCCAGAAAACAAATACTTCTTTTTCTTTTCCTTAAATACATGTTACACACTTCAAGGTTTGATATTCATGATATATTGCCTTGTACCACCGCCCGTGAGTAAGAAACCTTTCCTCAGATCCCACCTCTTTAGGAGTCTGGTACCCCAGTACCAGGTGTTTTTGGAGAATGGAGGGAAAGGATTTGCTACAACCCACCCCACCTTTTTCTCCCCCAAATCAACAGCCCTACAAAAGAGATGCTGGAGCCTGCCTCCTGCACCACTGATCCCCTCCGTCTGCTCTGTGCAGCATCTTGCAGAGATTTCCAAGTCATCCTGAGTCGTGCACAGCTCCACCTCTGACCCTTCCTGTCCGCGACTCCTGAGCAACAGGCTTTATCTAATTAATTCAGTGGTTTTTAGGAAACTACTTTTTCCTGCCAGTTTTTTAAACCCAAAGGAATTTTCTAGATGTGCAGTGACAGCGCATGAGTAATAGCTCCCTCATTAAACTACCAGGGAGTCATAAAGCATAACAAATTGTTCAGCTTCCCAGTGTTTTTCCGATTGGCTTTCCCTTTCCAAGCCCCGTAGTGCTCACAAACATCCCAGCTATCCGAGTGACGTCATTTATAGTCAGAAGCCTTAAAGGAAACAACATGTCCACGTTGCTCAATCCTCTGGTATTCTCGCCGTCAATTTATTTTTGCCCTAGGGCAGCTTTAAGTTGTTTTCCTTTTTAAATCAAGAGCTGGTTTTGCCCACAAGAAAGGGTCACGGTCGAGAAGCAGGGCGGTACGGTGCGGGAAGCCGTGAAGATGCGGACGACGAGAATAAACCCCGCTCTCCCACGGCAGGGCTCTGCATCCGCCACCACCGCATCCACGCTCGCTGCTTCTGCGCTTCAAAAATGCTCCTCGGTAGGGAAAGGAGAAATCCTGCTTAAGCTAAGAATACAGCTGTGCTTTACTCACCTTCTGAATAAGGTAGCTGTGTTTCTGGATTTATTGGTAGGTAGGAAAAGGTCATTTATTCCCTTTCAGGCTCTGAGAGTCAAACTGTACAGAAGACAGCCTGCTGGTTCATGACATACCTTGTAACCATGATTCCTACAGTACTTTCTGAGGGTGAGGGGCAAGACTCAGCCTCCTGCTGGCCTGTTCAGGATGAAGCAGCTTGTACTTCGTGCTGCTCCAGGTGTACCTTCCCATCCCACGTGGTACCCGCCACTTCAGAGACTAAATCCTACCAACTTCTTTCTGGATCCACCTCTGGCAGGTGCAAGGTAACTCAGATTTGGAGATTCATACAATCCCAGACTGGTTTGGGTTGGAAGGGACCTCAAAGCCCATCTCATCCCAGCCCCCTGCCATGGCAGGGACACCTCCCAGCAGCCCAGGCTGCCCCCAGCCCCATCCAGCCTGGCCTTGGGTGCTGCCAGGGATGGGGAAGCCACAGCTCCTCTGGGCAGCCTGGGCCCTCACTGCCCTCATAAGTCCTGCAAAGAACACAGTAAAGACAAGAACAGTCCCAACACCTTTTAAAAAAACATGAAAAAAAAAAAAAGCATCGTGAAATAAATTCTATCCTGCCTGGGAGATTAAAAGGTTTGAGAGTATTTGTATTTAGCATTTATTTTGCTAAAACCACAGAAAATGCTAACAAGACAGCATGACTGTCAGCATAAACCTGTAAGATGCAGTGGGGATCCTCATGCTACAGATGGCAAAAAGAAGGACAAAATCAAGTCAGCGTAAGGTGACCTAGCATCTCACACCACCGAGACCTGAGATCTGCCTTTTAGGGAGCAGCAGAAAGCGAAGGAATGAGAGGAACTAGGAGCTCCAGATCATGGCTCACGACGCGTTTGGCAAAGTGGCGAGGAGACCCATTAAACGTACCAAGCTCACTGACCTGACGGATTTCTCCAGGCAAGGGCTAGCAAACGAAACAGCTGAGCACTTATTCCCTTGTAGAGAAACCTGTTGGCATCTTGCTCTTTATCTCCAAGTCAATGGTTTTGATACTGAGAAAAAAAGTACACATCTGAGACAGAAAACAAGCACAGTGATTTAAGTCAGCAAGAGTCTGCTTGAGCAGTAACCGAGCAAAGATGCCAGCCCAGCGGTTCAGGAGCCCCATCGCTGGTATCTCGCTGGAGTTTGGTATTCAGGCTGTCAGATCTGGCTCTTGGCACTGCTGTGCAACTGGCAATGGAGGCTGGATCAGCTTGCCAGCCTAGCTCATCACATCAAAAGGCATCAAGGTACTGGTGGGAAACGGGGATTTTCAGCAGGGCTGAGATACATGGCAGGCACAGTGGCAGATCGCACTGATGAACTGAAAGGGAATTGGAAATTTGGGGTATTTTAGAGAAGGTTCGTGTAAAATGAAACAAGGGAACAGCACAGGAAATGAATTACGAAGACAGACAAAACTCTCACTGCCCCAAGAACAAGCCAAAGCCAAGGTCTTCCGAGAGTTCAGAAATCAGGTAGATGGTGATAACATCCAAGACTGGATGTTAGTATGAAAGAACAAGGTAAATAAACCCTCAAATGTTTGCTAATTGTCCTCCGTAGCCAGTCCTGTGCTCCTGTTCAAGCTGAGCATTTCAGAAAGAAGCACGCTACTACACCAGACTTTGGAAAGTGTTTCCAAAGCGGCAGGGACCATCAGGCCAGCTGACAGCTCCTCATCAAAAAAAGCAAGGAGAAACAAAAAGCCAACTTCTTTTCCAGGCGGTGAATGACACCGGCATGAGACTGACAACTTTTGGAATGAGGTCATCTCCGCTTCCCTTCAGAAATGATGCTAGCAAGTACAATTAACAATAATTAAAAACTCCTTTCAAAAAGGGACACTATACGTTTATTATCTCTGCTGAAGCCTAATGAAAACCATCACAATGGGCTTGTTGATTTTTTTTTTAACCAAGACACGACAGAAAAGAGAAGGAAATTGGCAATGAAAAACAGAAGCCCAGTTTTCTTACGTGCTGTGGTGTTTTGGCTCAAAATGTATGTTGTCCCCTACTTTCATTGAACAACTCACTATATACGACGAAGCAATGACAAAACAACCGAAAATTCTTGTTTGAAAAAAAAAACTTAATGCTTAAGATGTGACCTTGACACGAAAATTTTGGCAGAAGTGTAAGCAATAAGCTACAATCACACGAACAGTTAGTGGCTTTGGATCTAAGGATTTTCTTTCACAGGTATCCAGCTGCAAAAACATCTTTAGTTTCTCTGCATCCCCATCGACTACTACAAATTCTGCGATGTCCACTGCAAGGACATGAAATGCTTTTTTTATTTCTAAACTATTTCTTATTCGTATTTGTTTCACCTTATGTGGGGAGCAAAAGATGGCAGAGTTCGCTCAGTAAGAATCCAGTCAATACTCCGTTGCTGAAAAATAATAGCATCTGTAGCTCGGGTCGTTTTAGGATTTTAGGTGCTGTGCAGTGCCCTGCCTGGCCCACAGCTACTATTCACAGCACTGCCTCACTCCCAGAAAACTCACGTTGTACCTGCTGGCCCCACAGATACGTCCCAGGTACCCTGAAGTATCTCTAAGGCACCCGACACCCGCGTGCCAGCAACTGAATCCTGTCCCTGAGCATTTGTAGACAGGTATGTGAGCAGGTATTAAGTTATTTGGTCTTTGTACCAGAGCCAAATCCCACCCATGTAGTCTGCTGCACATCCATAGTGTAGCAAGATTTTAACAAAAAAAAAGGAAAGAAAAAAAAAACTTTATAAAGGTTTTTTTGTCGTTGTTGTGGACAGTGAAAGTTTCGCTGCTCTTTCCCAAGGAGGACATTTTGATGGTGGTGTCTCCATCCGAAGGCAGGCAGAGCTGCCAGATGGGATTTACCACCAGAGCTTTAAGGCACAGACCTTGGCAAGTGGCTTTGCCCAGGAACGGGAGCCCTTAGATCACTTCCAGAGCGCAACTGGTTTCTGAAAGATTTACTGCTGTAACCCTGAAGCGCCCCTGCTGCTACGCACCTGAGCACTGCCTACAGCCATCGTGGACGGGTTTCACGGCCCCGCCGACCCTCCTCGCTGTAACAGGGGTGAACGATTTGCTCAACCAAGCCCATTTTAGAGAAGGTGGCCACTGCTGGGGAAAGGGAAATGACAGGGTTAAGAGGAGAGCGCCACGCACAGGACCACCTGCCCGCGGCAGGAGAGGTGCCAGCAGCAGCCAGGAATAGCGGCGGGCAGAAGGGAAGGAAATTCAAGCTCTTAAGCAAGAGGTCAAGCCAGCCCGAGCTCCTCGGCACTCCAAGGATGGTTTTCGAGGGACTCAGCCCTGCGAATCCCCGCTGGTACTGAGGGCGAGGTGGGAAGGCTGAGGACCACACAGAGGGAGGATGTTGTGACACACGAGCAGAGAGGTCTGCTGCCGGTGTTTGGTGTGCGCTTACAGCTGGGCTGACTGTAAACAGGGCGACCACGTGGCATCCGGAGTGTCACGCACCGACTTCCTCAGTGTCACGCTGCCTTACAACATCGTCGTCAACGTCTACCAGCCCAGAAGGCGTCTGCAAAAATGGGAGCCTTTATGCAGCTCCTATTGACAACGCCCATCTCAGCCATCTTCCATGACTCAGGAATCCGTTTCTGGATGCTAGCGCGTGTTTTCCACTTCCTTTCCCTGCAGTGTATGTAACAGAAACGAATCTGAATGCTGACACAGTGAGTAGATTGATTGCAGTCTTTTATTTTTTTGGACCGAGTCCCAATTTTAGTCTGATCTGGTTCTCAGATAGGAGGTTGTACATTGTCACGTAGTTTGTAAAAGCAGTTGCTACACTGATTTGACAAGATAGGCAGGGCTGTGCATCTGCGTATCAGAAAGCCAGATCGTGGGCACAGCAGATGCATCAAATTTTCTCAGAATAATAAACTGGAGATTTACTGAAAACAATATGGAAATAATTTTATGGGCTTCTTCCAAACATGCAGATAGAAATACAGGTCAAATCTGCAGAGCACGTTCAAATTTGCATGCTCATGTTTTAAAAGCAATTTGAGAAGAAAACATTTTAGACTGTTACCAAGCCTGGGAGACAGCAGACTTGGACTGTTTTCTTGTACTATTACACTGCTGACCGTGGAGCATGCCAGGTTCTGGAAAAAAATCAACTTTCAATCAATTCCCCAAGTGACAGGTGAAATTTCCCAATTGCTCAGTATCCAGAAGGTGCCACCACGAGCTGGAATTAAGCTCATAGATGCTGTCTGCTGCCAAGCACTTTGAAAACCTGGTCTTTTAAAGGACGGCTCTGCGCTCAAAATGGAAATTCATTAGTCAGTACGTGCCAGCAATGGAAGCAAATATATCTGAGAAGCTCGAGCAGTTCAGAAGCCCTTTTCTGAAGGTGTGCTGGCAGCACAAAAAGCCGTTTTATTTATTTACTTGAAAAATAATAACGCTGTTTAAGCAGCGATACCTCGGCTACAGATTTTGAGACTGAAAAGGTTCATCTCCTGTTTTCCCTATCATATATATCCCATTCTCTGACACAAATTTATTAACTTTATTCAAGAGAGGTCATCTTGCTACTGTAAATGGCAGTGGGACTAGTATTTGTACGCAGCTTTTAATGGGCGTACGATTTTGAGATCGTTTTTGACAGGTATTTACACCTTGTGACCTGCACATACACTTTTGGATCAGAACCTCAAACTTCCAGCACCTCCTGAACCACCGGGTAAAGAAGGTACTTGGATCTCTTACTCTGCGTTAGCTGGTTAGCATTTCTTTTAGGAAATGAACCCAACATTTTTTAGGCAGACAAACTGTTTGCCCACTAATGGATTGGTCCTACCAGATCCAGCAAGACAGAGGACTAGTGAAGCCCTATTTCTGATAATAAATAGTAAGCTCTGAACAATTCCTCAGACCAAAACTGTAACCTAACAAGTCCGTGCACCGGAGCCTCCATCCATAAAACACAGCAACACGCAAACAGGGAGCCACAGATTTTAATACAAAGGTGTGCGACCTATCTGCCAGATGGCAAGCATCACAAAAATATTATTACTACTAGGCAAATACATCTTGCACGTAGGTGCAGTCTTAAGGCAGCAAACAGCTGACACACATGACTGATCGTAGGGAAGAAAAAAAAACTCAGACAAAACCAGAGAATCACAAGGGACGGGTGCTGTTTTTTTGTTTTGTTTTTTTGTTTTGTTTGTTTTGCTTTTTTTAAACCACCCTCCTTCGCCCTACTCCCATTTCAGCATTTTAAACAGTTTCGACACGCTAAAAATATTCTTACTTCTTGTTTAAGCTGCGTGGCCATTTTCCTATGGACGCTACCTCAGGATTATATAGTCAGAGCTACCAGCATTAACTGCTTGCTTTTTTTCTGAGATCAAGTGAGCGTTTCCCTTCACTTTCTCTTGAGTGTGTCCCTTCAACAAACAAACAGAAAAAGCCCGGTAATGAAAGTATTAAGAGATAATATCGCCAGAAATAAAATCTACTTTACAACAGCAGGAAACAATTAAGTTAATACGTAGACTTCAGGCCACCTACTCCCATTTAGCGTTTAGAATGATAGCTGGAAAGGCTTAGACCTCTACAATCTGAAATCGAAGTGAAATAAGCCAAGCAAAGGGGATGTATTTCTGAGCAACGCACCTTTTGACCATGCTGTTGTGAACTTTCTCCGTAGTGTCTAAAATACGCTGCTCCACTGCATAATCCCAAGCCTTGAGAAAACTAGTAAGCCTCCTTCCCTGTAGTAGCTTCCTGCACCTGCCCCTACAGGTAATAAGGATTAGAAGGATCAGAATCGCGATGTTTATGAAACTTTTTTTCTGCTCCAAAAGCAGCTCATTTCTTATTCTTAAAATGAAAGGAGTGGCTGCGTTTAAAAAAAAAAAAAAAGGAAAGAAAAACAACATTATGAAAAGGAAGCACACACCCATATGGAAAAAAAGGGCAAAAGACGAAGCATGCTTATTACAAATGCTCTGTAACCTTGTCACCCACAAAAAAAACCAAACAATTAATTAAACAGAAAGGAAACTTCAAGGTTTTCTTTCCTACGTACTCTCAGAAATGTGATGACTATCTGTATTACCATCGCGAGTGCACGCTGCTCTTACGATTGTTGTTCTAAGCCTTAGTACCACGCGTAACAGCAAACAAGCTCCTAGCTAGGGTTGCAGTTGTCAGTACTCTAACAGTTTCTGCGCAATCCCACCGTCAGCAAGCGCCAGCAGTGCTTCTGACCCAGCAATTCAATTCCTGCAGCTCCTAAAACACAAAGCACGTGGAAACACTCCTGTGATTTGAGCTTATGTAAGTAATGCAAATCCTGGGCTTTGACAGATCCACAGCCCAGCAGGCTTGCATTAAACATACCCCCACGTTCCTCTGCACCTTACCTCGCAGCACAGTTACTACAGCATTTCAACAGCAGCACGAGATGTGATTTCTTCTAACAGCACGACATCTGCCTAAGCCCAGCAAATGCTTTCTGGGTTTGATAGAAAAAGAAGGCTGCCTGCTGCATGAGCTCGCCTGGCTACAGTTACAAGCTTTGGAGGAGCTTTGGTTTGCAACAGGTGACTGCTTTGAAGATGAGATTTCTCCGGCTGGGGATAGTTTGAGGAGTTAGATGCCCTGATGCCTGTCCCAGACATTGGTGTAACCCAGCTGCAGGGACTTTGTGCCCCGCAAGGAGAACAGGCACCTCGCTGGCAGGAGGTAGCAAACACCCCATGGTGCTGGGCTCGGTCCCCCCTTCCCAGAGCAGCCTCCAGAGCATGACATGGGCTGAAACCACCCGTGCAGGGTGAAATGACAACCACAGAGTCACCACGTTCGTTACAGCCGGCTGCTTGGTCATCATCCTGCTCTTACATCCACGTGCAACCAACGCGGTTTTCCTCACTAAGTAGGTTCAGTAAGGGGAAACTCACCTTGCCTGGTTACTTGATGCAAGAAGCAGCAGGGCCAGGTCTGCAGTAGGATGTTTCGGTGCACCACCACTTATTAGTTATTCCTTAGCAAATACACACCTTTGGGGCAGCTGAGATAAAGCCTGTAACTTCCTGCAGGAGTCATTCACCTCTATTTGGACTTCAAAAGGACCTGCATTCTTACAATAAATATTGAAAATGTACCACACGCAACTTAGTGTAACTTAACGGGATAGCGGAGCCATTACCTTCAACAATGGCCCGACTGTACCCAGCCAGGAAAAGGTCACAGCTAGGGCTGTAACTCTGCCATGGTAAATTACAAACAATTACTGATTAGACACAGTGAACTATGGCCAGCCTTACACCGGTTATGGTAAAAGATCCTAAGGAAAGTCATCAGTCAAGGTTTGATAATTATTTTTAATGACTGCAACTTCACGTTTCACTCATTGCAAGGAAAAGAGTTTCAGGTCTGGGAGATGCTGTGATGCTGCTGTGTTGTGTATTTGTACTTTGAGCACATCTGGCACTTCTGTGCCTTTTATCTCTGCCTCTCCAATGAGGAAGGTCACCACGTGGGTGCTGGAGCCCTGGCACGCGTACCCCGAGGCTGTGGTGTCCCCTCCTTGGAGAGCTGCAGAAGCCACCTGGACGTGGAGCAGGGTGGGAGCAGAGGCACCCAGAGGTGCCCTCCCACCTCAGCCGGGCTGGGGCTCTGCGGTACTTGCCACCTAACTCCTTCCACTTGCAGCTCTGGGCCGTTTCAGCTGCTGGCAACGTCCACTACGAACAGCAGTACTCCAGATGGGCTCAGGCGTATGTTGGGTTCACGTGGTTTCTCCGTGACTTTGTCAGAGCCAAAACCACCTTCAAATAGTGAAGGTTTTACATACTCCTGCATGACCACGAGCAGAATACAGCCACATGACCAAGGCCAAGCTGGCTGCCTGCTGTATTCAGATAGACACACGGACATTTATTTATGACCTGCCCTCCCACGAGCTGCAGGCAGGCTGCTGGAAAGCAACCAAGGTCTCGAGGGTCCTCTGCTGAGCACAGCGCGGTGCCTGCACCAGCACCCGACTCCTCCACACGCCTCGAGGGGGCTGGTTTTTCCCCTTCCTTCACGGATTGTCACGGAGCCGTCCCATGAAGCTGCTTCAACCTTCCTGCTACATACCTACCCCTCCAGTCACCCACTCCTACCTCCTCTCGCACTTGCCAGTCTAATTACCCGCCCACTCGCATTTTCTCTTACTCACTCACTAACCCACCCCTTTACATGTTTCTCATTCATTTCCCCATTCAGTTACACAATCCGATCCTCAAATACCTTCAAACCACTCGGCAATAGTAATTTTACCTCCTGCAATATTCCTGTCCTCACCTCTCTCATCAACATCCCTACCCTGCGTTGAGCTTCTTAGGTGGCTTTAAGGAAGGCAACCGAAAACTCTTCTCTGGAGGCTTGCAACGCAACCCTCTCATCATTTGGGGCACTCTGCAGTGAGAACAGTAATAAAATGCTTCAGAAACCAGAGATTTGGGCTAAAGGCGCCGGGGTATGACCATAGGCCACTCTTTGAATGGTCTGGCTCAGGCCAGCGTGGCTATGAGCCAGCTCACACCAAAACCAAACCAGCCGCTCTCTCATGGGGTGAGAGCAAGAACAATGCCCGTTTGTCTTCCTTATGGCCAAGGATATTTATTTTGGGGGGTGTTGGTCAAGCTCTTTGTGGTGAAGACGCTGGAAATTGTGGAGATGACCCTGCCTGGGCGCCCAAGACTTCTGGTAGCGAAGACCAGGCACTGAGAAACAAACAACAAGCAAGCAACCCCCGGATCCCACCAAGATGAGTGCAACTCTAAAAAGAAACAGTATTTATAAAGTGGTTCTGAGAACGAGAGAGGATAATGGAAAGGGGGGAAAAATGAAGATGCAGATAACGACAGTACAACTTCCACCGTTTCTGTCACTAACTGAAACGTGCCTTTTCGTTCATTTTCCCTGCAATGCCTTCTGCAGACTTGCCTGCACAGGATCACTCCCCTGCAGTCTGAATGTCACAACAGAGTTCAGAAGCACTTTATTTACACTGGTGTTAATAACCCCACCCCAAAAACCGTTTCCAGAGTAAAACTGGCCTTTTCAGGTAACTTTCAGCAATTTCTCAAGTGACACCAGAACAGACCACTCTTATTCTGGAATAAAAATATGCACTGTAGAAATTATACTATTAGCAGTTCGGTTTAAAAACCTACCTTTAATCAGATTTTTTTCCCAAATCCTAAAGATCTGAATGTGCAGCACTTAAGTAAGTGATACATTAATATTCAAGAGCCCCAAATACTGTTCTGCTCATATTTGCAGGCTGTTAACATCACGGAGAGAAGAATTGCTGCAAGATGAGACCGTAGCCTTGAAACAATGTGGTGAAACAAAGAAATGGAAAAATTTAGGCCAAATATCAGGCAAAGAAAAATCTCACCATCAAACTTTGTGGAAAAGAGTATCGAAGTGGAAGGCCAAGTTCTTAGAGTATCTCTAGCCATAAACCGCAGAAGTAAAAAAAAATAAAAAAAAAAATGCAGCAGAAAACAAGTCCTGGCAGGACGACGGTCTGGATGATCTAATGCACTTTCCATCTCTAACATCTATGACTCTGTAATTCCGTAGGAGCACTTAACAGAGGGCTGGCAAACTCCAGTACCAGCTTAATCGGCTGATAATAATGTGATAATCAAAGTCTTCCACCAAAAGGATGCCCTTGTGCCTGTACGCTGCAGTTACGCCACACCGCCTTCGCTCGAAGTTGTGCACGGCGTTGCCATTAGAGAGCCTGATGTGAATGGCAGTAATTACAGAGTTGTGTATAGCTCTCCTAAACAGGCAAAACAGAATTTAAGTAATTAAAGAGACAATCATCGTCTTTCTCACAAAATGCCTAGGGTCAACTTTTGACAGCAGATCTGATGATACGGAGTTCAACTTTGTCACTGCTTATGCATGCAAATAACTTTACTCATGCACGCAAGTAAGCGTTAGCAGGACTGGATCCATTCTAAAAGGCATTTTCAACTATTTACCCCTAACTTTCAGGTTTAGAAAATCCTCCCCTATGGTAAAGTACCAGGTTGCTTCTCTGATCGAACTGCTTCCAAGTTACCAGGTGAGCATACCTGCAGAAGGCAGAAAGCTCAAGAGCAGACAGAGCACAAGCACACCTTCCATCTTTAAAGCATGTGGACAAGAAAACTGGGTTCTAACAAGAAAAAAAATTAGAATAGAGAAGTTTACAAGGAAACTACAGAAGCAAAAGAACCTCCAAAGCAGAAGAAAGGAATAAAAAAAAGATAATCTTTTATGACATGAAGAACTCCACGTATCTGCTAGAACCCCGCTGCCTGAATCATCTCTGCCCTGAAAGCTTCTTTGGAGTCTGAGTCTTCTTTTGGGTCTGGGGTCTTTCATTGTTCTTTTCCTGGCCAACAGAAATTCCACTCTGACTCTGATGAGGATGGGGTGTGATAGGTGGGATCACAGCCAAAGGCAGAGCTTGGGGAAAGCATCAACAGAAGAAAATTCACAATGCTGTTTGAAAAAACATGGTGAATCTTTAAGTGCCATGAGCCTATCAGGCTTTAAAAATACTCCTTCTATACTATTTACACTGATGGCTAGAAATTTTATTATTGGAGGGACTCCTCTGACACCGTACAAGAGGTGTGCCAGCCCTCCTCTCAAGTACTTTCGTAATTTCTGACCAGAAAATGGAAAGGAGTAGCACTGTTGCTGGTGTACAAAAGGGGTACGTCAAGTACTCAGTGCACGGGGATGTTCAGATGAAACACAGACACCTAAAATCCAGGTGCCAGTGGAGAAGAGGGAAGACTAAAAATGGATAGGTGCATGTTTTGGTGGACAAGGCTCACTAAATGTGTATCTACACCCGACAAAGTCAGCCCTTAGCTCTAGCCTGAGCTCCACTATGAGTAACAGAGAGACAATGGGCAGCTTCCTGATAAGACTGACCTGAATTTAATTTTAATGCAGGTGTCACAGAAAGGGACAGTCCCACCTTCTCCTGTGCTTCTGGCCATGAGTTCCTCCTCCTGCTTCATCATCAGCACGAGCAGCCATGCAGCCATGCAATGACTTGGATCCGTTTGGAAAGCCAAAACCTTACTTTCCCTCCAAAAAGGAGGAAGAAAAATCTAATTTTCAACCAGATCAGCAAGATGATCCAGCTCACCTCACGGCCACGTGGTCACCAGCGCTGACCTTGGAAGAAGCCAGCCCTGAGACCACGCGAGAAATCTGCACAGCAGAACCTGCTCGGTACGCTCAGGTCATGCTAAAACATCAGCTGCAAGACAACATGTAGATGTCACGGTCCAAAGACATCCAAAACTGGTAATAATGTTGATTTTAAAGAGTAATTCAAGGGTAAGGGCTCACCTGGGCAGCTGGGCACTTCTCCCCCTGCGGATCCCCCTTCCTACAGTCCTCGAAGCAGCAGCCTTCGGGCAGACCTTGAGCTGAGGCTGCTCCCTGCCCTCCTACGGGAGCGGTGCCAGCGCAGAGCGGAATTCAAAATCCACAGAGCCATAAAGAGAAAGCACCGGAGGGCAAGTATGACTCCATGAGAAAGAGACTCCCAGGAGAAGGGCCAGAGCCCTATACGCTGATCCCTACCCCAGGAATTGCTCATGCCTACTGCACCGAAGATTAGATAAAATGTATACAGAGCTCCTTTTATACTAAAGCTTCAAAATAGATCCTATGAGCTATGTAAATACACCGAAGAGCCAGTGAGAGCTCTGCCCTAACAGGAGAACAGCACATACCTACCTGTATTCTTGGAAATATTTTTATTTTTGGTGGATAAAAGAAAATCAAAGAGCGAAGCTGGAGATCTTCACAGTTATGACTCACTTCTGCCAACCTCATGTTTTGGCAATAAAGCTGTATATACAGGAGCCTGTAATAACAGGTCATACGAGGAGTTTCAGTAGCCGCTTAGGTCCCAAAAGTTACAATTTGGGTGCGCAATCTTCGATTCCGAGTATGAATTGTGCCAGAAAACCCCTAAATTCACAGCCTGGCAGGGCAGCACCGCCTGCGGGCAGCCCAGGCCACCAGGAAATGGGTGGGAAGCGAGGCGAGGGAGCAGGCAGGTACAGCGATCCCCGTGCACGACTCCTGCAACTTCACGGCTGCACTCGGTTCCTATTCAGAGCCCGCACTGCTGGTGTGCATACCTTTTTCTTTGGCTCGATGCACTATTTTTGTTTAAATGTTGGCATCCCGATTTCCAGCAGAACAATACGAGAGGAAGCGCTCTCCTCTTCCAGCTCCAATTTCCAGCTCGCCGTTTTCTATGCAAACTTCAGCCACAAACTCCGCATTTGGATCGCCGTGGGCCATGAAGAGCTTAACTCCCAAATTTACAACACAATGCAAAAAGCAAAACCAACGATGCCTCCCTACCGCGCCTGCACACCTTCAGACGGGAATCCCTCCGAAGTCAGCACAAATGGATGCTACCAAGACACTGCACACACCTAAAACACCAAGCCTTCGGATGTCTTAGTGAAAGAAATCACACTACACACCTGCGTATCTCATGTCACGCTGCTTTAGTGTCTTCCTGATATGCAATTTACGGCTTGTACTTCGAAAGATATGGTTTATGATAAAGGTGGTGTTTTTTGTTTTTGTTTTTAAGCAGCATCAAGTCTTTCACTTACTAATGCAGTAAGCAGGCGGTTCTCTGCTTCAGAGAGGAAGCGCTGTTGTATCAGCCTCCATGGGCTGCATTTTTTTCGGTCAAGATAATCAGAGAAAGCATGGAAAAAAGAAGTAATCCCCGCACCGCGTATTTTAGGTTCTCTCCTCTCTACTAGGCAGCATTTTAAAAACAAGAAGCCATCAGAGATAGTACAAACACACGTGCAAGAAAAAAATTCATCAGCGTTCAAACTACAGAACATTTTTTTCCCATTAATTTGGGTCCGTGCCATCCCTAGCAGTGAACAGACAGGAACAGCCTGCTCCCCAAAGCAGCGGCAGCTCCCCTGCCCCGCAGGTGGGTACACAGCCATTAACTGGAGATCTAAAATTGCCTCTCCTTAAACGGGTCCTGCCTGTAATTTCTCAGTAAATGGGACTGCTCCGGTGCGAGGGAGAAATTTGATCCGTTGCTTCAATTTAAGTTTAACAGTTAACAAGTTAGGGGCTATAAAAATCTGCAACTGCCTTTCTCTCTATCTGAAACGATAAGAAGAAGAAGAATTGGGGGCGGACGGGTTGTTTTGTTTTTGTTTTTTAGAACACATTCAATTTGAAGAACACTTTGATAAGCTTACAATTAAATAAATGATCTTCAGAAGATATGCAGTTAATTCACAAAAATACTTGGCAGGAGCCTAACTTTAAATATCTAATTCATATAACATTCTCCTTTATTTGTTTAATTCAAGTGAAATATTTTCCTCCGCCTTTTCCTTTTCAGAGGCTTTTCACACCCACATAACAACCGAGTGACTCTTCCCTGACCCTGCCTCCCACTCCTTTCGGCGCAACTGCTCACTAGAAACTTGCCGCGCACGTAAAGCTCCTCTCCTGCGATCCAAAGGAAGCACTTAAGGAAAGGAAATCCAGCACAATGCTCAACCTTCCTCTTTTTTTTGAGCCCCTGGGCTTCTTCCCAGCTCTGCGGGGATGGGTGGTGGGTGTGCTGCCCTCCATGCTGCAGGAAAAAAAGGGGGAAGGTTCCCGAGCACCGTGCTGCAAACTCACGCCTCGAGAGGGTTGGGAAAAGCCAAGCGTCCTCACGTCACCCAGCCCGGGCAGGAAAGCTGCCCCTCGGTGAAATCCTCGCGTCTGTTAGCACACAGCACCACTTACTGCAGCTGCTGTCTGCACAGGAGGTGTGCCACGGAGCCTGGTAAATCCAGCAAGCTCTCTTCTGCTTTCCCTATCTTCTTGCCATCTATGCGTGCAGCACGATCTGCTGGGAAGCAAAGAGCTACGGCATCACTAATATCCTCTTTAAAAGGAAAGCGGAGTGACGATGCTGATAACGCACAGAAGGTGAAGTTAAATATCACTACCCTCACTTAACTGACCGGGCAGCTAGGAATAACGACTGCCCCAAAAGACCCCCTCCTCCAAAAACCAGCCCCAAACCAGTGGCAGTCGAGAGCAGATCCAGAGAGCACGACTTCCAGAGCCAGCTCCATCAGCCAGGGGGATTCCTTCTAGCCAACAGCACGCTAATCATTTTTTTATTCTAATTATTTATTTTATTTTTTTTTCTGAGAAACCACTAATTGGTAGCCTTTTTCTCGGGATTTAAAAAGCCACTTAAAAATAACATTTCTATTCTAGGCGTATTTCAGGAAAAGTATCATTGAATTCCAGGCACGGACATCCGATTATCATGCGAAATTCAAGAAAACCGAAGCCCTGCTCATTCAGCGACGAGTATCAGGGATGTGAGAGAGCAGCAGGGCCTCTGGGATGGTTCTGTCCCACGGCTGGGGCACAGAGGTTGCTCAGCACCCCCATCAGCGGAGGTCTGCAGGTGGAAGTGGGGAGGGAAAAGCCATTTGGGATGGGTTTTGTCACCCAGATCAAAGCGTGCCCCCTGATTTCCAGACTCCTTAACTCGCACGGGCCAGCCAGCCATTCTGTCAGAGCTGCTCCGCTGAACAACGAATACACCTTGCCATGCTCACACAGCTGGAAAGAGATTTCTTTCCATTGCATTTAGTAAGATAGCATCTTAGCACCGAAAAGGAGAAGTTCATAAACTTACCCCTGCGTTGCCAGGAGAAGCATCCGAAATCGAGCCCAGGTGTGATGTGAAGTCGGCACCTCGGCTCCTTGCTGGCACAAGCCCCAGGCGAGAGGCAGCAGGTACCAGAAGCACCTCTCCTGTGCTAGTCCTGCCCGGCCGCTCACAGACGCCTTCTGAATCTGCCACCAACAAAAGAAACCACAATAAGACTGTTTCCCTAATTCTTCATAACTGAGTCAGTAGGTCAACAATTCCTTCGGTTTAGGAGCCAGACCAATTCCCTTAAACGCCCCCTTTTTGCCTTTTTTTTTTTTTTTTTTTTTTTCCCTCCCTGATGGAGAAGCCAACTGTCTGCTGCCAGTGGCAGCTCAGCTGCTCGCAGGACAGAACCGAGCGGGCTCCCAAAAAAAAAAAAACCACCTCGCCCTGGCGCAGACATCCGTCCTGACACAGCTCCATTTTGTCTCTCACGTCTGGGAAAAGCCACGAGCAAATACTTACAAATAAAACCCAGGCAGGGAAGCGCTCGCCGTGCACCTTGCCCGCTGCTCCTGGCTCCTCCAGCCCCGTGCCCATCGCAGGCGCGCGGCGGCACGGAGAAGAAGAAGGGCACGGTCCCCGGTGCCAAACCTGTCCCCGCTCCGTCCCGGGAGCATCCTGCCTGCGCCTCCCAGGCGCGCTGCTCGAACAAAGAGAGAGCTCCGAAGCTGCTAGCCTTCTTCCCGATCCATGACTCAAAACGTCTGGTTGAAAATTGGTTTCGTAATAACCCTTTAGTACCACCTACTCACATCACCGAGTGCCTCTCGCAGCAAATGCACAGGAAATCACCACCGAGTGCCAATGGAGCTCCTATTCCAAGAACTAGCTCTTTCGGTTATTCCCCCATCATTTGGAAACCGAGATGCTTTTACTTTCCCTATCGCACAGGATATTTCTTTTTTTTTTTTTTTCTTCTTTAAACAGAGCCTTTAACTATGATCCTGTAAAATACTCGGTTGATAAATCACCAGCTGAAAACTCGCCCACTGTAAAGAAAAGAATTTCACAATATTCGTTCCAGAAAATACAGTAACTCCTTTCTGGAAATAATTCACCGGACAAAAATCCGAAGGCCAGGATTAATTTTCGGAGACAGTTTGCATCCTGCGCAGCACACAAAGACGATGCAGTAAGCCACGTGCCTTTGTGACCACCACCGGCAGACCCCTGAATCACCCAACCACAGGATGAGTCGCCGTGAACGATTTCCTCTTCTCCTGCGCTCCCCCGGCGTGCTTTGTGCCGCTGCCATCTCCTGAGCCTAATCCTGACTCGGATGGAAATTCCACAACTCATCTCCCGAGGCTGCGGCCACCGGCTAACGGCGCGGCCAGCTGCTCGCTCCTGCTTTGAGTCACCTGCCAGTGGGACAAAAGGAAATTGCTCAGCTGCGGGCACGTGGAGGCCCCCGCGAGAGCCTCTCCCTCGCTGAAATCCCAAAGAGCGGAGCGCTCGCGTCACCCCCGAGGGTGCTCGAAAAAAAAAAAAAGGTGAAAGTGGGTGAAAAGGACACGACCGCGGCCGGCTCAGCCTGCGATGCCAGCATCGCTGGAGCAGCGATGGAAGGGGACACACACACACACACACACAAAAATAAAAGAAGACATTTCACAAACACGAGACCTTCACTGTGCGTGACGAGAAGAATAATTAAAACAACCGAGAGAACTAATCTGTGGCTGGCTTGGGAAGTTAACTCTTTGAAGGAAGCGATTAAGGAAGAGAACAGAAGTCAAGGGTTGCGTTTATCAACAAGTCAACTCAAACAGCCCAGCCTGCTCGTCGCTGCCACGGCCCCCCATGGGTGCCAGCTCCCACCCCGCTGCTATCACGGAGATTATGAAGCAGTTACTACCTTAAATAAATCCATCTTTTAAGAAATATCAAGCCCCGCTTTGCCAGAACGACAAAGGCTACGAGAAAAGCATCCACAGCGTCCTGCACCTCTTGAGGAAAGTCCCTTTATCCAACTCCTATTCAGGACAGCAATCACTAGGGTTTCAGCGAGGAAACCCCATTAACCACGGCACTGTTTATGAATGCAGGCCAGCAGCGCTCGTTTTTTTTGTTTGTTTCATCACGAATACGCAGCTCGCGAATTCAGCCATCCGAAACAAGCCTCCAACTTCTCCAAAAAAAAAAACCAACAGCCGAGCGCAAGGCGATTAGTAGCCGTTAGTGCTCGTACGTGCGCCTCGAATCTTTGGGAATTTCACTAAAAGGAATTAATGCTGAAGATCCGATTGTCTAACCTGCTTCTGCACGCAGGAAGAGCCCGACCTGGTGCCTCGACAGAGGGGGAGGGAGGCACTTCTTGTTCCTGTTTCGCACCCGAGTTTTTTCCTGCGCAGGAGATGATCTAATTATCCAACGTGTCAGGGTATTGCTTCACCCTTTCTCGTGTGTCTGCTGCCATTAACATATTTTAACAATTCAGCTCGTCAGGGAGGAGGCGAGGCACCGTCCTTACAAACCCATCACAAAGGCTTGAGGCTTCCCACGTCTGGTCCCGCACCTAGCCGGCGATGCTGAGCGCGAGCCGGCAGCAAAGCTCAGGACACGCAGCCCTCACGCCGCTCGTACCTGTTCGAGATAAAACCCCGTCGGTGAGCTCTGGCCGGGATCGTTTGGGGTCCTGCCTGGTTTGGGGGGGAAGAGAGCCCCCCAAATGACAGCCCTCTCCTTGTTCCCCAGCGCGTGATGCTCGGCGGCGGGGACTTCCAAGGAGAGGGGGCTGTCACATCTCGCGTGCAAGTGGGCACAGGCGAGGGAAGCGAGGGAATCGAAGCGCCTAACGCCGGTCCTGACTGGCTTGAAACAACCCCGACACCCAAATATAACACGCACGGCACCTGGATTTGCACGTGTGGGACGCCAGCCCGAGTTTCCGAGCCTTTTATCAAACGCCTTTCTCCTGGCACGAGCAGAAAGCTCTTCAGAGCTCAGCCCCTTCCGTGCACCAGCATTTCAGAGATGTTCTCTTTTTTAAACCTTGCCTCGAGCCACGACAACAGGTTTGGTCAGCGATCAGCTCGAGCAGAGTCCCTGTGCCATATATTAGATCCCCTGGTCCTTAGAAACATTTTCTTCAGCGAGTTTTGTATATAAGAGCAGTGTCTATATATAAACTTGTTTACGACTATTTCTAAGAGCGAGCCCGGTCTGAATCAGCTCCTTTATTGTGATCGAACACGCTGGGCTCGTTCCCAGTTAGTGCTTATGTAAGGCCTTCAAGGAAGTAGACGCTTATTTTGTACAAAATCAAGCCAGCATAGTAGTAGGTGCAACGGAATTACCCTGTTACACATTAAATTTTACTAATAAAAGGCCCGCACTGCGGTCGTAAAGTCAGACGCTGCATCCCATTGGCACAAACAGTCCAACACTTCCTGCCATAAAATCAAAACCCATTCACGCCAAAGAAAAGATGACAGGTAAGAAGCAGCCGCTTTTTTAGTGTGAAAGTATCATGTTCCTTGAAAGAAAAGATCGGGTAGCAGCAGAAATGGCTTACCTAAACCACTCGCCTAAGTCCGACGGAAAAATTAAAACAACAAGCACTTTCGAAGACAGCTATTTCCAAATGCACAATGTGAATTTTCCCAATGCAGGGCTGTTTTTTTCCCTGTTTTTTAAAATTATTGTTATTATTATTACAGATGTGCTGCTTTCTTGTCCTTCTGAAGGACCCTTGCTCCTCTGCCAACTGCAGCAGCTTTCTGAACCGTGCCCCCATCACTGCTGCTCGCCCTGCAGGACTGCTCGCCCCCAAAGCCCGGGGAGGAGGAGGCAGCGCTGGAAGCCTGCCCCAAGCACTAAACGAAAAGGGAAGGTGGTCAGCGATGCTTTCTGCTGGTCTGCGTGGGGCACGGGGGACACCTGGGCGTCTGCTCCAGAAAAAAAAAAAAGCATCTCTGTCGGAGGTGAGCTGGGGCAAGCACTGGCTCCCTGGAGCTGGAGGCACGCACAGAGAGACAGGCAGTGAGACCACGGTACCCACCTCGGGGTCATTTAGGAGCCCACACCCAAATGAAGGATCCGTCCCACCTGATGAGCACAAGCACCTTCCACTTCGCTTCCCCTGCTACTCTTGGCTCCCTCCCATTTTGTGCCACCACGAGGAGGCAGCTCGAGGGCTAAAGCAGCTGCGACCTAAACCTCGTCTCCTTTAAAATTAACTTCTTCTGGGGCTGATCCTGAAGCCTGTAAACTGCGAAGTTTTGGGCGGAAACGTCACGGGCAGTACCTGGGCTCTGGCCCATGCGCTTGGGTGCAGAGCCCAGCCTCACCCTGCAGAAGGGCGCTGAGCGCAGCCCCGGGGCTCAGCACCGCACTCAAACCGTCCTTGGAAAAGTCAGCCGAAGAGATGCTGCTCGTCCCTGGGGTTTGATTTCTCTCCTTAATCCTCTCTCTGCATTTTATCCAAGCTACATAAGCAGACCTCGAGTTAGGACAGATACACTTCCAGCATTTAATGCTGGCACATTTAGTTTTCTTCCCACTTAGCCTGCTGGCTATTTTTAGACGTTTAAATTCTCTTATTCTCCCTACAAGCATCTTCCTTCCATATTATTTGCAGTTTGCAATCCCAGTGCTGGAAATTTCGTGGTTTTTTTTGATTTTTTACATTTGGTCTCACGTGCTTACACACAAGCAGCACACACAAAGGAGGCTCGGAGCTGCAGGATCTGATAGGAGAGGCTCAGTTCCAGCCCCGCTCTGAAAAGGACGACTTGAGGGGCAAGCGAGGGAGCACAGAAACGCTCTCCTGCCGTCCTCTGGTAGCTACAGCAGATGGATCACATAACCCAATCCAAACAGAAAGAAACTTGCCTGCTGTAACAAAGGACACGATGACCTCTAGGTAAAAATCCTAGGAACAGCAAGCACACAAAGCCCAACCTGCGCAACTCGAATTCGGTGCCAGAGCTCGAACCGGAGATAACAGTAAGGACAAAACACTCACGCCAGACTGGATTCAGGCCGTAATCCATCACACACACGTGCCAAATGGTGGAATAAGCCTCGTGCCTTTTAACGCTCCTCCTTGTAGGGCCTGTTCTTATCTTGGTGATGAAGAAAGATTTTCAGAAAGGTTTTCAGGAAGATTTTGGAGTCTTTTGCGATTCGGTGCAGCCTTCTTTAGCCAAGTGGAGAACAAAATAAAATGGTTACAGCCGCAGCAGTTGACGTCCTAGTTCTGATCTGCAAAGGGAGGGCTTCTCGCGACAGGGCTCTGTTGATGGATCATTGTATACCACTGAATTAGTATTATCATCTCCCCCTCCCTACCAAAACAAAAGTGTTTTAACTTTAAGATTCATTTGGTTTGCAAACTCCCTTCGGTTCCCCCAAGGGGAGGCAATACCAGCAGAAACTGTTTTCTTGACATGCAGGTACAGACCTCTCGAGTTAGCGTATACTTTGTCGAATAGCCTAAAAAATTCCCTGCTCCTCCTGATTATCAAGTCCCTGAAGAGCTCGGTCCATGCACTCCAAAAACCGACAGGGTAGCAGGAACCTGTAAGTGTTTACCTCCGCCAAGAACAAGGGAATATTTCAGAAGTAGTGAGTACGAGGGGGTGGATTTGGGGGGGGGTTTCCTCGATGGGGAGTGCTGTGTTTACACCACTAGATGGCACGTTTGAAGCTCTTGGCACCTCTGCGAAAAATTACAGTAAGGCTTTGCTCTGCATCACACCATGTTTATCCTGCTACCCTCACCCGGGATGGAAAAGTACAGGTAAAATGATACCGTGAGCAGCCGGAGAAGGGTGACAGGCAGGCAGGCAACCACGTGTAAAAAAAGGTGAGCACGCGGGAGGGCACGGCCAGCCAGCTGAGAGCAGCACTGCACGAGTCCCGAGCGCTGACACCGCAAACCTCCGACCTCGGTGCAGCCTCTCCAAGTCACTCCGCAGCCTGGACGGGTGCACGCTGGGGTTTGGAGAGGGAAGATGGGAAAGGAGGGCGAGTTCAAGCTTCGGGGGCACGAGGCCACGTCTCACCGCTGCTCGCTGCGCGCCGTCAGCACCGCTGACTCCACGAGGTGGGATGTAGCCTGCAGAGCTGCAGCTGGAGGAAAGCGACCTACGTGGCAGGCTGGGTATCACCCAAGGTGTACTTTATCTGATGCCTTCATGCTTTAAAATTCTCAGAATAGCGATTTTTTTTCCTGCCTGAAAAGCCGAGTCACTGGTATTGATAAAACTCACAGTGAAATATTTTCGCTGTGCTCAGGAAGATGGAGGAGACTGGAAGACCCCAGAGAGCCCAAAACCAGACACAAAACCAGTTTACAACCGCTCCAGCACACCACTAACATCAACTGATGGCAGGGAGAGCTTTCAGGGCACAACCTAACAACAGGGCAAGACCAAGCCAAGCCCCAGCACAGTATTTTTTCACCGTAAAACCCAGCTTTTCCACCAGGGCCGAGCACCTTGCATCCCGCAGCGGCGGACCCGAGCTCTCCACGGCAGAGAAGCAAACACCCCAGCCCACGACCCACTGAGTCAGCTTCGCGGGCAAGTCACCTCTTGCACCGATACACTTCGGCGTGTGCCTCGCTGTGCCCTGGTACCGGCCCTGGCAGGGGATGGCAGCGTTTGGCAGCGCCGCTTCCTTTAGGCTCCCTGCTTGTTCTCGCTGCCAGTTCCTTAATTTCCGTCATCCCACTTCAGAGGTGCATGAGCACAAGCATGTTTCTGCCCCGACCAACGCTGCCTCCGAAAGAACAAGTCAGTTCAGCACCAGCGTAACTCAGGCACGGTACTTGTCGTGGCACCGCGCTGCACATGCCCCGTATGTGCAACTCCACTAAAAAGAGGATTAGGAATTCACTATTATCGCTTCACCACTCGACTTAGTCCTTGGAACTGGCACTAATGCCAGTGAAAAAACAACTGTCAATTTACATTCGAGCAGGAAAGAAGTTTTCCTGATAAAGCCCAAGGGCAATGGCAAAGATACTTCTTGTCCAGATGGAAGAAGCCTTCCCCCCTTCCAATAACTAACAGCTCAACCCCGGCGCTGTGGCAAACAACTTTGTTTTCCCTCTGTATGTAGGATTTAGCTCTGGAAGGATGCCCCAAACTACACGGACGACGTACACGGAACTGGCCTCACCGGTCTCAGCTTCAGGGAAGGACCACAACGTGCTCCATTCCTGTCCCTAGGAATCCTGCTCTTTCCCAATCCATCAGCTTGGTGCTACTTGTGTATTTACACACACGTTGAGTGTCACCCTAAGCAAATATTTCCCCAAAAGCACAAGAGTACTCACTTCTGCGCTGATGTCTGCGGCCTCTGCCAACACAGCCACGTGGGCAGCAGCATCCAGCAGAAGCAGCCCCGCAAGGCCTCTGCTTTGAACACACAACCCAAGAAAGCTGATGGCAAACACCATGCTGCAACAGCCCCAGGTCAGCCCCTCCAGTCCCCTCAGGCGTGCGCTTTGGGTGCAGCCCCTATTCCCGCGAAGCCAGCAGTTTGTAGGACCACAGCAATCTGAGCTCTGTTTTCAGAGCTGCTGGTAGGACGGGCTGTCGGCTGTCCCGAAACGCAGGCTTGCACTGGATGACACCGAGCCTCTTCCAAACACGCTCCTACCGTTCCGACGTCGTTCAACAAGAACTGCAAGTGCTCAGATGGATGGGCTCTTTTCTCAGCATCGTTACAATCCCCACTGCAAAATTTGGCAGGGGAAAAAATGGCAGGTTATTCCTACGTTAAAATTGAAACCCTTGAAAACCTGTTCCACGTTTTGCCTAAGCCAGTGAGACAACTCAACATGCCGTGTTCCAACTCGAAGGGAGGAGCAGGCTGGAAAACTGGGATTCATCCCACTTATATTTGCATGCTCAGAGAGTAGATGTGTCCCTGTTAGCCACGAGGACTCCGCTTACGGCCAGCAAAAGGAAACGGCCACTTCCACGGCACGATTCATCTGACTGCACACAGCTACCTTACCTTGGGCTCTCCCCTTTTCAAGGGAAGCCGGGAACCTCGCAGCCCTGCCCGATGGCAACGAAGGGATCTGTTTTCCAATTCTGCTTTAAGCTGCTGTGCAAGGTGTTTCAGAAAATGAGAGCTTTTTGATAATGATTTACTGCGCACATTTTTCCTCTGTCTCCTCACCGAAGTGGAAAAACACAAGCTAGCGTGTTGACTCTTAGAGTTTTAAGACTTCTGTTCCAATTTGCAAATGAAATTCTGCAGCACAGGCCTCGTCTATGAGAGGGGGATGAAGAATTCGGGCCAGCCTGCAAAGGAAGCGATTGATCTATTTTCACTCTTAATAGAAATAATTGGAAAGTAAACACAGTGAGATAAAAAGCAGAAAGTGGATTTTATCCTGCAATATCCTCCTACTTTAATAAAAGGATGTTTATGAGGAAGGAAGAATCATCTCATGGCTAAGGGCACGACGTTCAAAGTGCACCACCAGCTCCGGACTGCATTTCCTACTGATGTTAACGAGCAAGTCTCCAGCTCAGCACTACCCAGCACCATTTGTGACCTCAGATTTACATTTCTGGCGAGGACACAGCCATGGAAGGAGGTGATTTGGGGAGGAAGATGAAATGGGTGCCGCTGAGGAGCTGTCTCTAGAGCACAGCATCGAGGGCTAAGCTCTCCCTATCCAGAGAGGCAGGCTGAGAAGTGGATGGACCCCGGGGACAGCCGGGAGGATGTAGTTATTACTGCACAGAGTTTAAGCTCATGACATTGCCCTGGCCTCTGCAGCGCCGCTTCACTTTAAATATTGTACCTGGAAACCCCCCGGGCAGTCCATCTTGGTCTGAGCATACCAAGGGTTAGCAAGGACAGTCCCCTGAACTTCACCGCCAGGCCTCCCCAGCAGACAACCACAGGCACATGACAGCCTTCTGAAGAAGCCGAGGGACCAGCAGGGATGGTTTTGGCAGAATTAACGTCAACTCTTCATGCCTGAGGCAAAGAGCTCATCCTGAGGGCGGCGTACATGCCGTGGTATGGGCTATGCCCAGCTGAAATCCGTCTGTCCATCTGTCGTGATGGCACATCACACCTCCTGATCCCCCCCCACTCGTAAGGCACTTGGAGATCCTCACCTTGGTAGAAACAATCCTGGAGAACAGCACTGTTCCCCATGCCAGCACTGGTCTCAGAGGCATCACAAGCAACTTTTAACACAGTGGAGGGTTTTAATTTCAGAGCTGACTCTGCATCATCGGCAGGGAGACGTTGAAAACGTAAAGATGATTCACATGGCTTTTAGTTCTCCTTAATTATTTACCTCCCATCTAAACAGACCGACTCCTCTCTCACCAGTACGTGTAACCAAGTGGCCATATTCTGGCTCGCGGAGCTTCTTCTGCCGAACTGGCTGAGTAGGACTGGCTGCTGGGAAAAGTCAACATCCTTGGCCAAAGAGCATCTAACAATTAACACACTTCGTTTAGCTGCCACCAGTGATGTCACCAAGAGCAAAGTACAACAACAGAAGTGACAGCCAGGCGGGCCGGCGCTTTTCTGAAGTATTGTTGGAGCAACAGCCGCACAAACCCCTCATTGTTTATCTGCCCGCGGAGGCGCATGACACACGAGCAGCTACCTACGTGTTTCTCACCACATACTAGGAGATGCTCGGGCACATTTACCACTGGAAGAGAAGAACGTCTCCAACAGGCTGCAAGCTCGATCATGTAAATTTGGGTAAAGAGAATCCCATTACAGAAGGAAAATTAACATTAAGTGTATCAGATGAAAGATTTCATTTGTAAAGCCTGTGCCTGAGCAACTCAAGCTACTTCGAAGATATTCAGGTCGTCCAATTATTTTAAAATGGCAAGGGAAGACAGCCTGATGATCCACACATGGAAACGGGAGCCAGGAGCTTTGAAACATTAATAACAGCACTTAGCAGTTGTATCATCTGCAAATCTCAAAGCAACTCCACCGAGTGGATATGAATCGCTGGCACCAACCTGTGGCTCCTCTGCCGTTGGCTGGCACCGCGCGGCTCCACGAGGAGGCCCGGAGAGCACGAGGGTGCTTTCCCAGCACTAATTACGGCTCCTGTCCCTGTTTATCAAGCTACCCGCACTTCTATCTTTGCACTTCCTGTGGCTGAAAGCTACGGCCGTATCTTCTCTCCTTCTGCACCAAGGCAGGAGAAAGTGAAGTCTTCACCTAGCTCTGCGACACCTCTGGCAAACCTCCTTTAAGAGTGCTCAGCTGAACCCACCTTTCCATCCCAATCTCCCTGTACCGTGCTTTTTTCCTCAGTCACACTTACAGCCTGAAGTCCTCAGATTTACTCTGCAAAAAAAGGAAACCAACGCACGTAGAAAGCAAGCAGTGAGCTGAAATAATACCGCAGATGTCAAAGGTAACGGCAGGCTCCACATCCCCAGAGCACCAGCTTTCTCCCCAGTCCCCTCAGCAATGCTACACCCTGCTTGGCCGTTTGCTGCAGATGGTTCTCATGAACTTGGAACTGATGGTGCTTGAAAACTGTGCCCCAGCTCCCCTCAACGCAATGCCAACAGCTGAAGGGGTACCTGCCTTTTATTTGCAGAATGCCTCGTTAATGGTAACGCATTGTTGTCGTTCCCTATTTCTGCAGTTACCTGTTACAGCTGTGTGGTTCCTACCACGGGGCAGGTCCCTATTTCCACGCTGCTCCAGCAGTGCTCCCTCCGGCCAGCCCTGTTCTCGCTGCACCACGAAGGAGAGGCACCAGCTGCTGCGACCAACTGGCCTCAGGCATCGCACGCGCTGCACGCCGGGAGCTCCAGCGAGCAAACCCCAGCGTCCTGGGGGTGACACTGCAGGACAGGATGCATTCCCCTGGACTAAAAATCTGGCAAAGAGGAACGCTGAAAAGAAAACCAACAGGACTCAAGGAAAAAAAAAAAAAAAACCCTACCAGGGTGTTTCTGCTGGCTCTGGAAGTGTCTTCCAAAGGTTTAAGCCTGTTCTGCATTCACGCCTCAAACAGTTTTGCTACGTGTTAGAGATCTGACAGAAACCAACACTGACACCTGAGAACATATTTTAATAAAGCCCTCATTCACTGCCCATTTTTGCCAGCTACCACTACGATTAGCCCGAGATTAAAACCTTTCATTCTCTCAGCTGCATCCTCAACTTCTATCTGATCCCACAACGAAATCACAATGCAGACTTTCAGACATCCGTTCTTTCCACTGCAGCCAAGGGTTGATTGTAATGAGAAGAGAAATTCTTCTGCACCTTGAGTCTGAATGGAAAGGAACAAAGATTTTGTTTAATTCGAGATGTGGCTGCCATTACGCAGGAAAATGTGGGCTACACCCAGCAGGGAAAAACACCTTCATCTTGTAAACCCGGTCTTGGGATAAGAGTACTCATTTTTGTTTATAACTTTGTTTCTCCTCTCCTCTGAGTCTTCTATAACATGGATGTTGCCCTGTAAATCTTTAGGTTTGAGATATTTCTCCCAATAACAAAAACATCATACAAAGAAGCTCCAGTAACTTCAAAGGAAGAGGCTGTTCAGGGCAAAGCCGAAGAACATTTATTGTCACCCAGGCAGATTTTTATGAACTTGCTCAAGCAGAATCATTTTTAAAACCACCTTCTCCAGGTGTGCGTTCAAAGAGAAGCGAAGCTGCCTCCCCTCGACGTTGAGCTGCAGAGAAAACCATTTCCTGGTCAAGGCCGGGTTCTGTGCCAAGACTGCTTGGCCGAGCCGCAGTGCCAAGCAGTGCTGAGAGCTGCCACTTGCGGCAAGGACCGCTTTTAACACGCACAGCTTCCCGCTTTTCAAAGGGATTATCAGTATTCTTCTCCTTCCAAACCTGCTGAATACTTCTGAGATGTGTCACAGGTTTCCTGCCTTCGGTAAACGCACCCACATCTCTCCACAGGCCTCTGGCTGGTACCCAGCAACTCTCCTCTCCTGTCCTGCTGAGCTCCATCAGTTACAGACAAAAAAATAATCCAGTTTCCCACTTCTGTCTCCAGTCCATTTAGTTTAAGGTGTCACAAGATTGCCATTTCTAGTATCAAATAAATTCAGTAATTGTATCCTGGAACAACAGGGGCTGGAAGGGACTTTGTAAGACCATCAGGTCCGACCTCTTGTGGGACAGGGGGGCCCAGACGGGACTCGGTCCTCACTGGGAATGCTCTCACCTCTTGAGGTCAGTCCTTTACGTCTAAACATGGATTCAAGAAATCAGATTTTAAAAAGACCTGTGAAATTTGGGTAACTGCGTTATTGCTGATCTTAAAAGAATTTCAAAACCGAATGTTACTACCAAGCTAGGTCCCAATTGTTTTGATTTCATGGAGACTACTGATGTGCCTGAATCACTCTGCCAGGTAAGGACCTAGCAGACCTCGAACGCTTCCAGCAAGCCCAACTGAATCCAGTGCAAGACCCATTTCTGCTGAAGGGCAACCCGCTGTGTCTTCCTGCCACCTAGTCCATTGGCTGCACGAATCCTGCCCGGTGAAGCGTCCAAAAATGGGATCAAAATGGGGCCGTGCCTTTCAGAGGCACTGCGGGCTGAGGGCTCGGTAAGGGGACTGCGAAGGCACAGCCTCAGCGACCGGGGAAGGTCGTGAAGAGAAGGGAGACACACGGCTGTGAGAGATGAGCTACGGTCTGTCCTGAAGAGGGCAGTGACAGAAAGCAAGCCTGTCCTACAACCACCAGCCCGCAGGCAAGCAGGCAGCCTTGCCTAGGTACTTTTCATCACCATCATACCAAAAGGAAAAAAATAGCAATTAAAAAAACACGTGGAAGTATACACTTTCCTAACCATGCTCATCAATGGTACCCACACGTGTTGAAAACAAGTGGGCAGAACTCATGTCAAGCTTCAAATGGTCACTGAAACTGCAGCAGCCCTGCACCATCAGGCTCCTTGAACCTCACTGAGCTGACTCTTGGGCTGTGACAAGTCTCAGAGAGCAGCCCCAGAGCTGAAATAACTTACAATTCAGTTTAAGCGTATCTGGCAAGTGGAGAAAATCCATATGGTGATGATCGGTGAAGAAGTCTGGTACTGGTGTGTCTGTTCTTCCCTTTATCCTCCTCGCCTCCATGCAGAAAGACACAGCTGCTCTTGGAAAGTAGATAGTACTTCATTAAAAAGTGTGACTGAAAACTCAATTAATCGATCAGTGGCCTTTATTCGGCCTGAGATTTTTTTCACTACCAAGGCTAAATAATCACAACTACTTTTAAAAGTTTGGTTACAGCAATAGCACCAAGTAAAGGCCAGAGACAGCTGATCCTACTCGGAGCAGGTCGGACTGGAGACCTCCTGAGGTCCCTTCCAACCCGAATCCCGTGATCCCGAAGTGAAGGTATCATGTGTTATAAAATCCATGCAGGCTTGTTCATGTTTTTTTGAGTCTCACGAAAAAAAAAACACATCTCCACTGCCAAAAAGTACACAATCGGGTGGCAGCAAAAAAAGGACCTAGCAACTTTCGTTTACCGTGGTAATGCTTCAAACTTGTCTATACTTCTCTGAAATTATTTTCATCTTGGGATCTGGAAATTCCCTATGCCCCACTCGTTCCATTTCACAATACCAGTTATGCTTACATGTGTATAAGCAAATTCACCCTGGCACTGTCAATGATACCTTTTGTTATTTCCCTCTTTGAAAAGTAAGGCTACGGAGCAGCCGGACGAGCAGTACCAAGGAACGGTCACCCAACGAAGGCAGCGCCTTCTATATTTACGATCCGCATTTGAATGTTGAAGTAGGAGGGAAAATTTGACTACGTACACTTCCTCCCAGCCGCACCGCTCTTACTCAGTCATCGCACCTCCCGGAGTTACAGGTCAGCCTTTGGGTAGCCCAAAGTCTGTTTTCACCCAACTTTCTTCAGCCTCTGCTTGAGCTTCCTCCAGCCCCCCCAGTTATACACACAATGCAGATATTTTTAGCAAGTTAACCCAACGGATCTTCTCTTCTCTATGCCTTATAAAGCTGCAGTGCCTTTGAGTGCTAGACCTCTTTGCCACTTACTCCACAAGGAAGACGACAGATCCTAAGCTCTTAGGTTAAATTTTTCCAGCTAAGCCCAGCCATTTCGCTCCCAGCAGGCTAGCTACCTCGTCCAGGGCTCTTTATCATCCCTTTGACAGGTGTCAGCTGCTCTCCACGGCAAGTAACGGTTACCAAAGGTCTCTCCCAGGTTTCAGCAGGCAAGCGTTCGAGAAGGAAGACTGAGGGCTTTGAGGGTATGCAAACGGAGCGGATCAATTAGGACTGCAGGGTAATTTTGGCAATAAGGTACAGCACAGTGCATGAAAGGACAGGATTTCACTGCAGAAGCACTGACGGCAAAATACGTTTTGTGCTGTTTCCTTCCATTGCATGGTTAGTGTAATCCAGACCGCTCAGCAGGAAGGATTTGGGAAGTATTCTGCACCAGAAACTTCCACCTGGGCTCAGGTAGGCTCTTTAGATTTACAATCAGGCAGTATGCTCAGATTCAGCCCAATCACAGAGGTCAGGAAAGCACAGGTAGCTTAAAGATTGTACTTACAGGTAACAAAGATTGCACTTACTTTCTGTACTAAAGACCCACTCAGTGCTCTTTTCACCGTAGAAGAGGATTAGCAGCGTATAAACAATTTATGTAAGGAGACTTTAACGATTTCATTGTGATGTGCCATTTAGCATTTCCAAAGGATCCGATTATAAAACTTTTACTTAGCTTTCCATGAGTCACCCTCTGAACAAACATGTTTTGATTTACCTAACAGCAAGAACTCCTGGTAGGAGACAATTCTACTCAGCGTGGTCATCCAGGCCTATCATCACAGTGCTGTTGGATGCAAATTCTGTACAGAAGAAGGGATTTTTATTTAGTGAACATTGACTAAAGAACACGGTGACTTAGATTTTGATCACTGTTATACTAAAGGCTTGTCTAGCACAACAATCTGGGAATGTTTGGATCATAAATGCTACTGAGAACACGGCTTGGAGCTACCTCCGAAGAGAAGCCAGCCAAACTTGTGGACCATGAAGTTCAGTAAGGAACTCCAACATAATACAACACAGTCAACTCTCAAGTATGTCAGGTAACAGGAAGCTGGGGCAACCTAGTTAATGAAAAACCATCAATAACAATGCTATTCTTTGCAAAGCCAGCTCCTGGCATCTCGGGGTGGTTTGATTAGCTTGGCCACGGCACCGCAGGAACGCACGGATGTAGCCTGGGTGCTGGAGCCACAAGGTCACATTCCTCTAACCCAGCCTCGAGGGTTTGTGCCGAGCTGCTGACCTTCTTTGCACGGTGCTCTGCAAAGCCTCCAGCAGCAGGGTTTAGTCCAGAATCAGCACCGCTGCTCCGGTGTTTGGCCACAGCGAAGTCCCCACCTGAACGGTCCGCTTAGGGACATCGCAAACCCAGCTGCATACGGGGCTCCTCCAGCTCCAACAGCCCTGGTGCCGTGGAGCTGGGATCCTTGGTGCTGTGGGGCTGGGATCTCCTCGCGGCACCAGCTTCACCATGGAACAGGTGACTGAGGCTAAAGGCATCTCAGGAAGGAGCGATTCTTCCAGCAAAGCTCAAAGCAGCGGGGAGAAAGAAGCGGAGGGAAAGTAAAAGCAGATGCTGAGCAGAGCCACAAGCGGTGGAGAAGGAAGAAGCTGGGTTTGTGCTCCTCGCTCGAGCAGCGCGCCCCAAGGACTGCAGGTCCCTGCACACAGTGCTACGTGAGTACAAAGTACAGAACTGCACGCATGCCAGACAAACAGCAGCAGCTCTAAACAATCAAAGCAGTCAATGCCCATTCTACTGCAGGCACAATACAGGTAGAATTTCCCCCAATTTCAGTTTTTTTCCACGAGGAGCTCTGTTCCAAACCCCAACTTGCATAACGCGAGGCTGCTCGGAGCGAACAAAGAGCGGCAGAGCCCTGTTGACAAAGGCGGACTACACAACAATATACCCATGCTAAAAGAAGTACCAACACGGGCGGAAAGTCAGTAAACAAAACAAAAATAAAATGCAGATGGTATGCAGCTAAAGCAAACTGAATGGTTCACTGCATACCTAGCAGGCCAAGAAGGAAGGGAAATTCCTTCCCAGGGTTTACGTGAACAATGAGTTTCCCTGAAAACTCCAGGAGGCCGTTCCCAGCTCCTCCGCTGGCACCGCGAGGAGGAAAAGCAAATGCTGGAAAGGTTGTTTCAGTTCATTACTGACCTCAGTGCAAAGCGTAGTACTGGTGAACTCCAGCGTGGATCAATGTGACCTCTTGCTTCAGTGGTATTGTTGTTACAGCGTGTACAGCACGCAGTGCTGCTTTTTACAAGAAAACGCAGCTGTCCGCGTGCCCCTGGGCGTTCCAGCAGTCCCACAGCTCTGAGCGAACCAAGCCCAACGTGCTGCGGCTCGGTTCCACGCCGAGGGCACCAGCCAGGCTTCCCCTCACTTGTGAGATAAGGAATGGAGAAGACACAACGTGTAACTGTGCAACCGGAGGTAAAGAGTCAAATCCTGAAAGGAGCAACCCGGGTAATGTACCTAAAATTCAGCAAGTGCTCTAGCCAACCCTACAAATCAGAGATGTGAAGAAAATACAGATTTTGGAGTGTCTGTCACCCAATTTGTTAGCAGGCTTTTGGCAGCTGGGCATGCAAATACAGATCAATGTGGCTCTGTAACACCCCATAAAAGATATGCCCAGAAATTCATCAAGAAACTCTCAAAACCTCCTAAAAGCAGGGCAATAAAGCACCATAACATCTAATGGCTATTTTCAAAGAAAAAAACTTGTGGCTCTTCTGCTGCATTGTTTCTACTGCATTAAAATGTCAGTAACGGTTAAAATGTGAAAAATAGGAAAGTCTCACCAATTCAAACCAAACCGCAAACCACTTTGTAAGATCATGGAATTCTACAAGTTAACAGACAAATGAACAAACATGCACACCAATAAAACTGCACAAGAAGAAACATGCCAGCTTCTATTTATTCTCATTCACTGTGTTCTACAGCTTAGGAAAAAAAAGGTTTGAGCAGTAGAGTTTTATTAAAGCTGGAGGTAAATTTTGGAAGTTTGCATTAAGGAAACCAAAATAATTTGCTTTTTCAAAATGGCTTCGATTCAAATCAAATGGAAAAAATTACAAAAGAGTTTCAGAACCTGAAAATAGGGAAGGCTGGAATAAACATGAAGTCATCTATGGATAATGCTCTCCAAACATAAATTCCTACGCTCAATCTTTTGGTAACACTTTGATGTGTGCTGTGGTTAAAGAGAGTTGAAAGAAAGGACAAAAAAGAGGTAGGTTCTGTATTTGCATGTATGTGCAACTCATTATTGCAAAATTTTAGTTCAGGTATAAAAGCTGGCCTAAAACGCTGGCACAATTTTTTTTCTTTATTTTTTTTTTCAGAAGTTTCCATCTCATGTTTTCATACGGGTTTAGAAATCGCTCAAGAATTTCTGATCCTGTGAGCAATTCCAAACGCTAACCTCCTCGTTCTGACAGCAGAACCGAGGCACACAAATATGCACCAGGCATGACCTAGCAAGCCGGGGAGAAAGACTTGGAGCGGGAAGCTCTCTGCTCTCCTCGTGTCCACGTTTCTTGCCACACACGCAGGTCAAGCTTTCCTCTCGTCGCTTGGAAATAGATGGAGAATATGTATACGTGTATGTAATGTCTGGTGAATAGAATTAATGTATATAGTATGTACAGATATTTGAAAAATAGCTTACCACTTACAAAACCAGCTGAAATGGAATAAAAAGGCAATATGACTGTTCCTACAGCACACTGAACCACTACTTGGTCAGCTTCTGACACGGAGCAAACGTATTTTAACACATTTTACTACTTTTGACCAAAGAAGCTGAAAGCCAGCCTTTCAATAGTTATTTGTTAAGTCCAGAGAAATACTCATTAAAAGAAATATACATACATGCAGTTAATTATTGAACAAATTCATTTGCACGATTTTTTCCTGTTGGGTTGCACACTGGAGGTGTCAAAGTCCTGCTGGCACTGGACAGCCGGCTGCTCGGTTAGCTGAGTTCTGCCTGTTAGCACAGCAGCAGAAATACAAGAATATACAACGTCTGACTGCAGAGTTTTAATTAAACCGATCTTATTGCACCGATGTTGATAACCATCATCCACCAAACTCATCCTGTTCTTCAGCCAGCCTAGTTTGGGGCTCTGATCTGCTCGCAGCCCAGCGGAAGCACTGAGCATCAGCACTAACTGCTACAGGAACACAGCTTAGCCATTAATTGCAATTAATCCTGTATGGCTTACCCTGTCCCTCGGAAGAATTCCTAGCTGCAGCAATTCTCAGCTCTCACAGACTATTTTCACACGACCCAGGTAACAAGTGAATTTGATTTCATTCGCTTAGCGTGAAGCCACTAGAGAGAAGTGGGTACGACTGATCTTTGTCCAGACGGGGAACTGCCGCACACAGGAATGCAACGCCATGCCCAGGATCGCTGGCAGAGAACTGGAATTTTTACTTCTAAGTTTTGATGTAAATTTTCCCCGTTCCATGCAGTCGACTGCTGTTTTCAGAGTGCTCAAGAGTGACAAGCAGTTCTCGCTTAGCACTTTAGAAAAACCTGCATTTCCTGAGACCAACTGACCTGTATTCCATCCATAAAAACTAATGCAGGTATTAGGAGCCACGCAGACAAGTACTGCCAAACTTCTAGTAATACTTATTAAACCAGGGCACCTAACCAGAGGGTCCTTCCCCCCTGGTGCCTCTTTAAAGCGGTCCCATCGAAGCCACGGCTTCCTCCTGCCCCTGGCAGCCCCGGGCAGCGTGCTCGCAGCACCCGGCACCGCCCGGGGCTGGCGGCTTGCAGGAGATGCTGCTGCCCGTGCTGAAGATGTGCTGGGATTAACTCCTTGTGTGAGACCACCGGGAACATTTTCACGTGAGAAAGGGAGAAAGACGCCGAATAAAGACCTCTGGAACAGGTCCAGAAATGGCTATCTACGGCAAACCTTAGCAAAATCTAAAGGATTTCCGTTTGTCTTTCCTTCCTCCCCCCCGGTGCAAAACCCTCGCGAAGGCGTTAAGGGGCATGAAGTTACTCTGCAGTATTTCAGAGACGTTCTTAGCACTCCTACTTCAGGCACCAGCCAAGCAAAACTTCCTTTCGCCCTTACCATACCCCGTGTCTCGGAGCCATGACCACCTGCACCCGCAGCGCGGGAGCGGGCACGGTTTTGTGGGGAGGATCCTCTCGGAATTACCTGCTGCCAACCCCGCGTTCGCAGTGAATCAACAATAAAAGACTTAGGAAGTTCTGTGCTTCTGAAAGAACTTGCTAAAAATACCTCCTTGCTGCAGAGAAAGCAGCGCCGAGAACTTGCTCATCAGTTTACAGGAACGTACTTTCCCCAGCACAGAAAGTGCTGGTGATACCAACAGCACAGCGAGATGTTTCTTTAGGTATTGGGTATGATTAAAACAAAAACCTGCTATAGACTCGATTTTGGCTGCAAATTTGCTGACGGCTGCTGGAAGCAGCTCTGCATCCTTCTCTGGAGAGAATTGAGATTTTCACCTGCGTAGCCCGGATCTGAACCTAAAGCCCCGTTCTTCTACTAAAAAGAAAAAAAAAAGTTACTGGAAAAGGAGCTCGCTGAGATTAATAGAAATATGCCCACCAGGCAGCTGTATAGCTGTGTACACACGTTCAAAGTAGCTGAAATAACAATGGTAAAAACATAAAAACCTTTTCTGATAAAGCAGTATTAAAATGAAAGAGCCACAAAGCATTACCTCCGTTCCTGCTGAGGGATACGTAGTCAGAACAAGACAAACTGCATGCTTCGAGCCGTTAATAAAAAGAAGAGCAAGCGAATGAATAGCTTTCGGAAGAATCCAAATAGTTTTTGTTTCTCTGCTGCAGTTTCACCACTCCCACAGGGTAATTTCTACGTTCACTTTATAACGAAAGCAAAGTACAGGTCAAAATAAGAAAGGGAGGAGACCAAAAAACTCCACTGTATTAGTCAAAGTTTGTCATTCTTGCTATCTTGTTTTCAGATGGGGGAACCAGGACCGGCGTGATAAAAGGGGATTTAGAGGGGGTGTTCTGCTTAGGCTTATAAACCAGAAGCTCGGTTCATCTGCATTTTATATGATCTGATTGGTAAAAGCAGGAAGCAAGAAAACCTTTCAAGTGCATGATTTATGGAAATAGCATCACATGACTACGAAGCACAGAACATAAAGGGCCAAAATCAGCTTTCAGTTACTCTGATGTTAAGCCCCGTACAACACCACTGCCTTTGAGAGATTTACCCCATGCTAAACAAAATAAAATATCAGGTCCCTTTAAAGACGTAAAGCCACTTTAACACCAGAATTTAGCCCCTGCTTTTCAAACGCAGACGTTGTTTCAGCAAAGGTCTGTTCGGTGCACAATTCCTGCACTGGACGAGAACGACACGATCCATCTGCAGGGTATTTTTTCAACACAGCTCTGCCACCCCTTCTCTGATTGCTGTCTCCAGCAATCCAGCTACCTGTTCTTGATCTATGTATGCTTGCAGACTCCCACACTCCTGCCGATGTTTTTAAATCTATTTTAAGTATTTAGAAGGCAGGACAACCTCCGAGTGCATCAGGAACTCTCTCCTGCCTTTCACAGAGGAAGTTTATCAAAACGTACACTCATTTTATTACCTAAGGAACAAAATGCAAGGAGGTAACATCCAGCAAGCTATGGAAATTTCTGTTCAAAGGAGAATGAGAAGTGTTAAAATGCTCTGTTTTTTTTTTCTCTGTTACTAGCAATTCTGTATACATTTCCATGAAAAGCTGGTAGATTAGTTGAGCTATAGACCTTTTTTTTTTTCCTCCCCCATCTCCTGTATGGACTTTTATGCTAAAAAGGGAAGTGTGAGAGGTTAAAAAACACAAGAGGAGCATTCATCAGGATGATGCTAGCTCAGTGCTAAGGAAAAATGGAAAATAACAGAGGAATAAGAAACTAAGAGCAAACACTACAGGAGAAAAAGACAGTGAAACAGAACCACCCTACCAAAGGCAGTGTTTTTTCAGTAATGGCCTCGAAGCATCGCTGCCCCTCGAACAACTTGCTCAGATGGCAAAAGGTTAAAAGCAAGGAGGAAAACCTGAAAAATGGAAAAGAGAAGAAAAAAAAATGGCTTTGCGGTACAAGCTCGCTTTTAATAAGATGACCTCTTTTAAATACTGAAGGACTCTATTCCCTTTCGACAAAGGCTTGCTAAAAACCCGTACATTACACGTGCAGAGAGGGAAACCGTAAAGATAATTCATTTTACTAGGCCAGAGTCAGCAGCACCGTCTGGATTTCGCACTACGCGGCAGCAAGCTATGAATCGACGGGGTGAATCTCTTACAGGGTCCTGGTGACACCGCCGAGCGTTTCAGTGGAATGTAACTTTGTGTTGGAGAATGACAGATCCAGCTATTGTGCTGGCATCTCGGAAGTAATAAAATGTTAAAATAATTATCACTGAGTTGCGTGTTAGCTCAGCGGTAGGGCACAGTCTGACCGGAACACGGGGCACGCGTCACGTGCGTAGCTGAGATACTGGACGTAGCCGAAAATACGGCTGGTGGGTCACAACGTGGGGTTTCTGTACTTTAATTACCAGATCCTCAGGGATTTTCCAGTACTTTGAAACTGCCAGATCTGCCTCCGGCATGCGTGGCAGCAACCCCAAGAAAGATTCAAAACCAAGACAAAAATGATTACAAAAAAAAAACTGTAACTGTTTATCGCGCTGTCCAGGAAGTGGTTCTGTTTTAGAATTCCTGAGCAAAAGTGGACGCTGATTTAGAAATCTGTCTTCAACGGAGTGACTCAGGCATCCTCAACCATGTGCAGGGGATGGCGTACAGCATTCCTACATACAAAGGACTTTCAGGGAGACTGCTCCCATCCAACAGTGACTACATTACTGGGGAGGTAGCCGCTAGCAGAACTGGGTTTATTTTACTCAGCTACAGGTGCCCGAAATTACAGGCTTAATTTAAACTCTGGTCTTGAGCAGCTATCAGAAAGAGAGAACTGCCAACGGTGAATCTTGTTAAATTCCTTAGAAATAAAATTTTACATAAACATCAGAGGGAGAAGCAGCTCTGCAGGTCAGCAGGCTTCTGAATTCCCTTAGGCAACAACTACTTTCTCCAAGCAGCATGCAGGACTTCTCCGAAAGGGGTCTTCGCAAGGAAAATCCCAAACCTGCTGTTCTCAGCCTCTTGGTAGTTAACTCAGAAGTCACTGGAGGACTTGGAGCTGCAGAGTGGTAACGGAGTCACGTACCCCTGTAGCGAGGAAAAGGAACCAAAAGGGTACGAGTAAAACCTCGAGGAGTAAAATGAGAGCAGCAGTTGTGAAGAAGAGAGGCTGCAGGCAAGATGCTGTGTCCCTGACCACGACCAACGCCCGTGCAGCCAGGAACGGTGGCTGGAGGTGCACCGAGCTGTGGTTCAGGGCATCCCCGAGGCTCCTGGCAGGAGGTGCAACAAAGAGCAGTGTGGGCAAGGTAACCAACCGCCTCCTTCTGCTTGAATACACTAGTAGTTGTGGCTTATTAAAAATGTTTTGTTTCATTTGGGGTTTTTATTTATGGTGCTTGAGAGGTGCTGCACCAAAACTCGCAACGCTTTGGCAGAAAGCAAACTGGAGGAGACGTGGAGGTGTGGAAATAAGCACAAAGACTGCCGCAGGGCTCCTGAATCCCAGTCCCCTACGCCTTCTTATAAAGCAGAAACCTCTACAAAAGGTAACAGGGACCTGAACAATCTAGAACCAGGAGGTGGCTACAAGCACAACGTCCCTCGTTCAGAGTGAGGACAACTCAGGGGTGTTTGAGTTATGAGCAGAATTAAAAGCAGCCAGAGTCCTTGTGTATCAGGGACCCGTGTGTCTGGTGCTGCCAGCTCATCTTCGTACCACCACCGAGCGCCAGCAGAGATGCTCTCTGTACTGCTGCACTTGAATTCCGTCACCCGCTTGCTCAGGGTCCCCACCAAAACCTGAGGAAGGAAAGTTAAGTCTAAAGAATTCTTTTTAGGCTGGTTACACGCAAAAATAGGAAAAATCAGCTCATGCCTGTCTACCAGCTCGTTCAAGACGTAAGGCAGACAGGAGGTATTAGTCACCCTTCTCAGCACAATATTAGGATGTTGATTGTAGCCAGTCAAAGACCGACGGTTAAGAATGGAGCCATCAAATTTGTTTCCTGGTCGAAATCCACGATCAAAAAGGAGAGATTTCTCAGAGGGAGGGTGAAACATGGGAACAGAGGAGAAGAAACCGAGACTTGGAAGGTGACTGTGCCTCCAAGTTTAATTGTCATCTAATTCCTCCAGAGGAAAGGGAGTGTTTGTGCATGACACAGCCAGCAAAACATGCAGGAGTCACATCCTGTCCGAGGGCTGCAGCTCCAGCACATTTGACCCAAGAGGACAGCTTTATGGGCAGGAACACTACCCAGGTGAAGATAAAGGCAAGAAGTGCAAAAACAAAAGGAAGTTAATTTATTTAAACGAAGGTGTTAGGCGGATACTGCCCTCCTTGTGGGCCAGGGTTTGTGTCTGGATCTCCAAGGATGTCTCCAGCAGGCTTCTGGCAGAAGAACGTGAGAGCCCAGGGAGCGCCCGCACCCTCGTGTGCTGCTCTCAGGCTGGAGACCAACCACAGATCATCATCAGCAGCAGCGAGGATAAGCAAACTTCAATTAATAACCATCTCTCAGGCCCTGGGAAGTCCCCCCGGGAGCACAGAAGAAAGGATCACCTTTCTATTTCCTCCAGGCTGCAGGAGGACCGCTCACGTTTCTGGGGACTGAGGAACACCCGAACCTCCTTCCACATTTCCCCGCCACTTTTATCCATTCCGTCCCCCCTCCCCCTCAAAGGGAATACTGCAAACTCAATCAGTTTAATGAGCCCTTTCTATGCATAATACTGTTTCAAATTCTACATCCAATGCAGCGTCTTCAAATGAATCTGAAGATAGATTTGACTCACTTTGCAAAATCTGACTCATGTTTCTTGGGTATGGAAAAAACAGTTTGCAGAGCTGACTCCTGCAGGCTGCAACCTCTTGAATCTCACTGCATTTTATTTCCTTAGCAGCCATGTTAGCAGCCCTCTAGTTCCCTATGCACCTTGACCACTCGAGGAGAAGTTGGGAGAAAACAGCAAGCACAGAAGGAGTTTAAATTGTTAGCTTTTGCTAAGATGGGAGCACCTGGCTTACATGCTTTTCTAAGGAAAATGCTAAATGTTTAAAGAAAAAAAAAAAGGTATGGTTCATTTTGCTCGAGTTACGTTTCACACTCCAAGTCAAAGGCAGGCTATCAGACTAAGAGATCAAGTCAATATTAGATGTTTGCTTAGGCAGCTTCTGGACAGAAATGCAAAAACCTTCCTTTTATGAAAGTTTTACAAGATTATACCTCCTTTGATTTCTGCGGAGTGACTTACCCACTGTGAATCTGGATGGGCTCCAGGGAAGTTACACTGTGTACACAAGAACCACCAAACCTGTACAGACTGACTACAGGAAGGCGAAGTTCCCATATTCCTTCCTTTTACTGGTGTTCTTGGTTATCTTCTAGGTTCCCCTCTGCTGGGATTTACACACACAGCTTTCAGGCCGTGACTGTGCAAATACCAGAGCTTCAACAGGCAACAAGAAAAGCAGATAAAGTCATCCCATGTTCCAATATATCACTCCTTAACGGATGGAATTCCATGCAAGACTGGCTCATTTGAAATGGTATGGATGATTTGTAACATCTGTGTAAACAACCAGTCCATTCTCGGGACACACTCAAAATCCTCTACAACATGAGCTTCTCCAGAGAGCCAAGGCTGCCCTCATGTTTCCTCTGACCGCACCAACTACGTAAGTAAACAAGTGATGATTTCACTTGAAATTATTTACACTGAGCTGCTAATTGGTGACTCACTGACAGCTTACAACCTCAAAATGTAAAGAATCTTCCAAGGAGGAAGATTCATTTACTGAAAAGAAGCAAGCAAAAGAAAATACATTCAAGATCAGTCCGAGTTGTTTTAAGTGAGAGATACCTGGATCACTCCCACTGGTGGATTTAAGGAGTTTGGGATGACGCTAAAGAAGTCCAAATTCAACAGTCAGTCAGTAACACGTCTGTATCTTGGTAATCCACGTCCTGCTTCTCCTTAGCACTTCCACGCCCAGAGAGAGGAAGAGATGGAGTGGAAGAGTGATGGAAGGAGGGTTCCTGGATACCACTCACAGCCTCGCACGAAATGCTCGCTCCCAGCCCTGCTCACCTGCAGGGGGTTCCTGAGGAACTGAGGAACTGCAGCTGCTCAGCCCCACGCAGCCAAATGGCAAGCGGCCACAGCCACGAGCTGCAAAAAGGCAAATTCTGATTAGATGCAAGGAAAATTCTTCAACACAGATAGGAGCAAACGCTGGAAGAGGGGGGCAGAAAGGCCGTCAGCTCTCAGTTCTCGGAGATGTTCAAGTAGTAAAGGCCCTGAGCAGCTTGACCTGACTCCAATCGCAGTCTTGCTTTGAGCAGGATGAAGAGTCAGGTCCAGTTTATCACCAGCAAGGCTTGAAGACACAAAACAACCTGCTGCAAAGATGTGCATCACAGTGCCATGCCCTATTTTCGGGACATCTGTGAAATAAGAGCACAGCTAACGTCCTGACCGAGCACCAGGGACAGGTAGTGTAGATGGAGCGTAGATGGTGTCCTCCCCACCTAACGGGCTTCTCCCAAAAGTTGTGCCTCCCCACTGACACTCAGCTCAGCACTTGGCCCCACCAAAAGAGAGCTGTGTCCTGCACGGCTTGGATTTCACCCAACATAAACTGCTCTAAGGCAACACACAACATTTGGTAGCAATTTTGTCAGAAAGTTGCTGTCAGTGAGACGTGGATAGGGAACACGAGGCCCCTGGCTTCTAGCTCACCTACCTAAGCACTGACATGCAGAGGGAAATCCTTCGTGCTGGCTTGAGAACATCCTTCTAGGAGGGTTTTCTTCCACAGAACCACAACCTCTCTTCTCACGAGGTTGTCTGTAATAACAAATAAAAACTGGTCTGCAGCTTCCCAGAAGACGCGAGTTGCAGACTACAACTAGAGCTGCCCCAAAACCCTTCCCAACACAACAATCTTTATGTTGCAAAACACAGATTGCATGGAAATGTGCTGATTTCATCAAAATGCTCTATAAAAGGCAACAAGATTGGCCGGCAGGCCAGTCTGTCCAGCTTCCTGCCCGGCCGCCTGCCAGCCCTGGGGTGGGTAGTCCAAGCTCTGTAATTCAAAAAATAAAGATCAGATCGGAGAAGTCTCCCACAGGATGGGAATTCTGCTTCCTGCGGCGCTCTGACTGAAATAAATGCTGTCTAGGTGTGTGTTTCAGGAAGGACGACGATGGCTCTGGTACCAAATAGCAAGAATGGCTTCTCGACAGCAGAAAACATTCCACATTTGTTGTGTTTCCAAAGCCAGATGCCGTTGGTAACAGCATGGGAGGGAGAAGATGAAACGTCTCTGCCCAAGTATGTGAGAGGGGAGACAACAGGAAAGAAATCCGGACAGCAAGAGGACAAGTCAGCGGTGGGAATCCCTGTCTGTCCTCTTCTGCAGCATGCACACAGCTTTTATATTTAATTAAAGCAACTTACACCTGACCTCTGTACACACCGCAAGGCTTTTAACACCCCTGCAGCACAGCAACGCCCAGCAGCCACCCTTCAGAGTGCGCTCGCTGCTTCTAGATACGGAGTGCATACGCTGGCACAGCACAGCTGCAGCAAGGCTGAGGCATCAGGACAGAACAAAAAGCCTGAAGAGTTTTACTTTCGTATAATCCACTTTTTCAGCTCCCTGCAGGGGGATCTGGCCAGGACACCGGTAGTGTTAGTGGAGAACACGAGTGGCAGATCACTGAGTAAGGCTGCACCTTAGCAGGGGTGTTTGCTTCTTCCAAGCGTGGAGATTTAAGTCTGTTGAGCTCAACTGCTTCCACAACGCTTAGCTGTGCAAAATCCATGGGTTTTCCTGCACCCCCAGAGCTTAATGCCCGCTTGAATTCACTTCTCACGTGCTCGTCAGCAGCAGGTTTAGCCCAAGAGCTTCTCTCCGCACTGAGATCCGTACTCGCAGCTGGGTAAGGGCAGGTCGGTGTGGCTCCATTGGCTCCTCTGCCCGGAGGAAGGATGCTGATGGGCTCTAAACAGCCTGACAGAGTGCTCTGAGGTGCTGAAAACGATGTTTCACTCACCGCCAGCCTGTAGGTAAGCCATCTGGCCATGATACGCTGAGCTCTGGTTGACTCAGGGCAAGATCAGCCAGCGTTAAGGTAAAGCAGCCTGCACAGACCCATGCCAGGAAGTTTGGGAACTCCAGCCTGCCATGTAAAATGACCAAGGAAACATCTCGTGCCAGACTGTGCCCCAAAAGAATCAGAGATGCCAGAAACCCAAGGGTTTTCTCCATCTGAAGCTGCTCACTGGGTGTCTGGAGAGCAGAAGGGATCAGGTAAAGCCTAACCTTAAGCAGCTGCAGCACATCAGTCCATCGTACCACTTGGAAAAGTACAGGCTGCTTGTTCTCATCTTGGGAGGGGATGAGTGAGGAGGAAAAAGGATTTTAATTAAGTTTATGGCAGTCCATAACAATACCAATTCAAGGTTTTATTCTGAAGTGCTTTATCAAGAGCAAGTAAAGCACGCTGCTGACAGGAGAACCGAAGCAGGGAACTGCAAAGCAACTTCTCCAAGCTTACGAAACAGATGGAGCAGAACCAGAATGCACGTATCCAGGCTCCGTGGCTTTACCCTCCCAGCCTTTGCAAACAGTATTTTAAAAATTCGGATATGCACCACAGCAGCAAGGTTTTCCAGAGTTTTAAGTGTTAATTCTGAGCGGCATCTCTGCAGATTTTTGTCGTTTGTGACATCATCTCACCAGTTCTCTCTTCTTCTATACGCACACGATACATGAGATTCAGTAGCTGGAAACCAAGAACGGGAAAATAATCCTGAATTGGAATCTAAAGGCAAATTATTTTTCGCATGGACATAGGCAACGTTAAGACCTTTATTCTAAAAGCCATCAGGAATACTTAAATTCTCACGTACACACATCTAAACCTGGAAGACAGGAGGAAAATCTCCGTGACCGACTTGTGACAGATACACCCAGCGAGATGTGAGCCTCCCCTTCCTCTCCTTGCTGCATCCTCTGCACCCCCTCGTCCTGTTGATGGGGGCTGGTTGCACGTGAGGGAACAACCTGCCTCGTCCGAGCTCAGCCTCTGCTGGGATTGCCCCGTGCAGAAAGGGCTGGAAGACGCTGCAGGCACAGACACCAGTGGAAGAAAGCCAGCAGCCCATCGGCACGGCCTGACGTGGCCATCTCCCTCCTCCGAGGACCAGCAGCTCTGCTCCTGGAAGGCTGACGGAGCGGGCTGTAATTTTCCAGCCTGCTAGCCCAGACCTCCGGGCCAGTTAGCTAAGGATGAGTTCCTCAGAAAGGGCGTGTGCCGTGCAGCCCAGCAGCCGGGGCAAGCAGGGAGGAAGGGAAGAGGCATTCTTCTACAGCATTCTTCTACAGAAGAGACAGACCTCAGCCCCACGGAAAAGATGCTGAAAACTAGAGAGGAGTGCACATTCATCGCTCCCCATACCTGGAACAACTTGGGAGTTTTGAAGAGAAAATCCTTGTTTTTTTTCTTTTCCTATGAAGATGCATTTTTCCCCCTGCTATCTGCATGCAAAACTCAAAGCCCGAATCACACAGTGTCGTTTGCTATAAATACGGTATGCAAAACTGCAAGCTCAAGGATGCTGAATCAGTGCTTTCAGAGCTCCGACCCCTCAGGCATCACAGCCTGCATCCCTCGGAGCCTAGATGTCAGGAGCAGCGCCTTCAGCCTATCCATCCCAGGCTGGCTTAGAAGCAAGTGGGACTCACCGACACTCGGTGCCTGCAAGTGAAAACAGGTTGTGACACAACAATTTTTAGCAACTTCAGGGAAATCTGTTTCTAGCTAAGGGCCAAGGTTTTTTAAACACATTTGGCAGGCCGCGGCCATGTGTTAGCAACCATGTCAGTACTGTTCTGTATAACGTGAAAAAGTAAAGTGATAGTAGGCTGTACGAAACAGTTGTGAGTCATATATAGCCTGTAGGATATATAGGTTCCCACCCCTGAGCTATAGAAACTAGCCTCACTTAGGGGAAAATAAAATCTAAATCAAGTCAAAAAATGATTTGTTAATCTCTGGGTTTCATGCTAAGAAAAAGTATTACCAATGCAAAAATATTTGTATAATCAAGATGTATTTTCACCCTGCATCTCTAGAGAAAAATGTTTAAAAAGATCAGTACCCTGTCCTCTGCTTGTCGCTCACTTTCTCCAGCATCAAGACACCCCGCAGGTTACAAAACAAGAAATGAGAGTTACTTAGGATGCTAAATTCCTCATTACTCCTTGTGTGTCTGTGTGTGCATGGATTTGCCTGAGAGTTGAGGGAGCACTGCTACAAGTTGGTCACCCAACTGCTCCATCCATGCACAATTTTAGCTTGCAAAGCAGCAAGAAAAGAATTTCTACATAAACTCTAGATCTTAAACAGAGATCTGAAACCAAGTGCTTTTTATCCTTTCTGTAGAGTGACTCACTTAAAGAAGAAAAAAATGGGGAGAAGGTTTTGCTGCCGGGTGTCTTCCAATTTCGAACACCCAGAGTCTTCAGGAAACTGCAGGTTTGGGACTACCAGGGAGACTCTGATCAACAGGCAGAGGTGAGGACAGCAGGAACACGTGCCGTGTACCACTTAGTTTGGGAATGTATCAGCCAGGTCTTGATAACACAGATGCATATGTTCTGGGATGATACTTTTTTTTTTTCTTTTTTTTCCCCCCCCTTTTTTTGGAGGGATGTTATTTTCCAGAATGCTTTCTTGTAACAGCTGCATCACTATGGAAAAAGGGGCAGAAGAAGCTAAGAGGTCTGCTCCCTGGGGCCTCCTGCAGCCCAGAACACAGCCGCACAAAGGGAATCCTAAACTGTGAAGTGCTCTCCGCACCACAGATCCCAAAGCACACAGCAAAGCTCATACACGTCTCCCAGTGTTCATGGTGGTGCCAGGGTTTTGTATATGAAGCCACCGTACCCCAGACAGCTCGTAAAACACCAATCTGGTAACTCCTAGCAGGCGCACACATTAAACTTGCAGGTACTTTCACATCTGACAGAAATTAGGAGTGCTCTTTTAAAAACATGGTGTGTTTTTGTGTTTACAAGTCATCTAGAAGACTGCACTGTCAAACGAAGAGTTTCTTTTTGAATACTCACTGCCTGTGTTAATGGCTACTTCGCACACATCCAAGCACTGACCTCTTTGTGGTTTCTGTCTCCTGTTACGCCACATACGCTAGTGGACCTCCTCAGAAGAAAAGCGGTAGCCGAAGAGGAAAATGGTTTTCTGGACGGTTGCTGGCTGCACTTCTCTGCAAAGCCTCCTTGTCATTCCCTGCCCTAAGCTACCAGACTGAGAGGTCCAGGAAACCTGCTTGCTCGCAGATGTGCAAGGAGTGGGCTTTCTCCTGAGGTCAGGTATTAGGTTTTTTGTTTCTGAAGAGTCGAAATACTAAGATGTGCCTTGATGCCCGAACTCTGGAGTAGGTAAGGTCCTCTCACTTCACAGGTAGGAATGAGGAACACGACTCGGTGGCTTTCACAAAGGCACACGAGTTAGCAGGGCCTGAACTGCCAGTAAAAACCTTCCCATCACCTCGTCCATTTGTTAGACCGCCCCAGGTCTCTGTACAACCAACCGTTCCAACAGGGCTATGGCAGCTAAGAATCCCCCCAGCTGTAAAAGTGTCTGTGCACACACACCCACGTGTAAAATGCTCCCCAGCATTACCTTATCCTCCAGAAGACATTAACAGGAATGAGACAAGGCATTCTTGTTGAGATCCTACAGTGCAGAAGTAATCCCCGAGCCCACCTCTTAAGCGCAGAGGTTATCTCTATAGTGACTAACAGAGAAGTTTCTGCTATATTCATGGGTGCTATTATGAAGAACAAGGTTGAAAACCTTGCAGTAAAAGCACCTGATTAAAACGCTGTTTATATGGAAATCTCTCTGCCTGGCAGGTGAGGGTAGTGTGGATACCAGAATCCTTTTTCCAGAACAATGGTAAGAGGAGATTTCATACACGAATCTGCTAAAAAGCCTGGGGGAGCTGAAAAGTCTTATTTCTATCCTAAGGTACTTCAAGAGGATCAAGTGTCTCAGGTGCCAAAGCCTGAGTATTTTAAGGAAATGTCCAAGGAGGAACTAACCCGAGAACTTACTGCTTTCCTCAGAGCTGAACAACCTGGAGGGCGATCCCAACACCTGCCGTCCAGCTAACCGAACAGAAAAAAACACCACGGTGCTTCAGAAAGCGACAGATTTTAAGACCACGGCTGACCAAGGAATTCTGTATCTCGCGGCGTAACCTGTGTTTTCACCCAGGAAGATCCTCCAGCTGTGCAGTTCTGGCACACGCACACACGTCTCCCTTGCCTCGGCACACGTGGTGTTCCCCATGAGCTACCCAACGGCTTCCCTTGGCAAAGGCAACACGTAGAGCTCATTAGGGGCTGCTGGCTGAATTCCCTTCTGCTCCCAGGAACTAATGGTTGATGTTCGCAGCCTTCTCCAGCTGTCAGAAAGCCACACAGATTATACAACATTTGTTCACCCACCAGGGACCAACAGACCAGGTCACACAACTTCATCACCTTTGTAATTCAGTAACTTGTCAGGCATACAACCTACATCAAGGACTGCAGAATTCATTTGGGATTTCTCCCACATAAGGGCCTGCTGTTTCCTAAAGATAATCCGGTGGCAAACCCAAAGAAATACAAGCTGGCAACACAACAGACCATGTACTCGTTGTTGATGCAGCTTCCATACAACCTGAGAACCCCCATGCATGGCACTCGCTGTATGGAAGGAAGATGTTAAAAACTACCCTGAGCAGGTTTTTCCTGCGCAGTTTTTTTTAAAAAAAAAAAAAAAAAAAAAAAAAAAAAAAAACTACTCTGAGCGGGTTTTTTCCTATCCTCTGTGTCAAAAAACCTACTGTGTACCCCAGCCCATCCACTAGCCTCATCTGCAAACATTCAGGGAAATTAATAAGTCTCTAGCAATTTCATTAATATTTTCAATATCAATTTCAAGACAGATTTTTTTTTCTTCTTTACAACAAAGAGTTGTCTCAAGCCATGCCACAGCTTGATGTGGCTGGGCATTTCTCAATGCATTTCAGTATGGCACTCCAATACAAAATTTACTACCCTGATTTCTCTTTGTAATTTACAGTAAGGAGCATCAGTGCCAAATAGTGGTTCACCAGGACAAACACTGGCGATTTCATTAACTATAATTTTCAGCACTGACTACATGCACTGCAAGGAAAAAAGTGACCTGGTTAAGGACCTTTCCATTTTTAACCATGATCTCTTCAGGAATGTGCTAAGGAAACAATTGTCCTCCTGAATCATTTCAAGAATTTTACAGCCAAGAAGATTTATTACTGTAAAACAGGTCTTGGAAACAAGAATATTTGAAGAGATTCAATAGCTATTAAATCAGTGTGGAAAACATGATGCTGAAGGAATTGCATATGCCTGACACATGTTCTACCACTTTTAATACCTTTTTTTTTTTTTTTTTAAATAGAAAGTGTCTATAAAAAGCAAGTCTGTAAGATTACTTACACTTCAGACAAGACGAGGACACAGGTATTAATTAAAATGACATTCATGCAAGTGATAGAGAAAGGATCAATAAAGCACCACAAATACAGACTGTTTGACAAACTGGAGGCATCAATAATATCAAAACCTATGCGTTAAGAACGTACTCATCCTTTGCTCAAGCACACTGAGATGCATTTTGCAGACTTATGGATATTTAAAGTTGACTCAACAATACACAGAAAACCTCATGTAATCATTTAATGAATTCACTTTTTAGGCCTGTGCGAAACCAAATTCAGAATAATATTAGGTTTTGTTATTACAACTGCAGCGTAGATGTTCTTATCACACAGTACCTCCTCTGTTCAAGACAGTTAAGAGCACACATCTTAAAAGTCTGCCTGTGTCTACTGCAAGTGAATCAGAAAGATGAGCTGTAAGGCTTGCTATCTGAAATACCACTGAAAAACGTTTGCCTTTCTTGACCAAAATGGAAGAAACTCCTGTGCTAAACCACAAACACATACAGTACTCCAAATAAATGTTTTCAATATATTCAAAAATATTCAGCAGCCTGAAAGGAAGATTAAAACTTTCCTTACACCAACTGGTATTACGGAGAATATTACCAAGCTTTCGTAACCCGAAAACCCTTTCTAGCCCTTCTTGTGTACCTGTAGGCTGCTCTGACTCCTCAAGTTTCATCAGAAACAGCCTAAGAAGAGACAACGCCTTTCCCTACAGACCTCCTCCACGCATCACTGGACCACCATGGCTCTAACAGCAGCAGCAACACAATTACAGGACACGATCTTCAGCAGTGATGAGAAAGGCAGGGAAACGACCTACCAAGTGCAACTTGCCCTGAGCAACATGGCTTCAAACCAGCTAACTCAAAACAACTCTACAAAGTCACACACTACACTCACAGTCAAAGAAAGGAGGAAAACTAATTATCTTCTCAATTAAATACACGTCTTACAGCACAGATGTCCCCTAGTCTTATAAACGATCAAACTAAGCAGTCTTCTTTGACTGACTTACTTTTTGGATTGTCCTGGTTCACTTGCACAGCTCGGTCACCATTTCTTCTTCTGCAACACAAAAAAAAAGATAAATTCTGTTTAAAAAAAATATTTACTTGAACTGAAGTTTCTTATTATATTGCTAATTAATGCTTGAAGCTTACTGTTTGCTTTTACTCAGCAATGGAAAAAAAATTTCCATCATTCATTTCCATTTCTCCGACTGGATTGCCAGACTATTTCTGCTACGAGACCGCTCTATCAAGATGAACTGCGGAGACTGCCTCATGATTTGAGCATGCCACCAAAGAAAGTCAACAATGCCAAATTCTGAGTTTGCCAAAGAAACTCCTCATAACCAGGGATAAACTGAAGGAAAAAAAAAAAGGAAAAAAAAAGGAAAAAGGGATTTAATCACTCCAAGATAGCTATATTGAATCACTTTACACTCCATGACTCTGGAAAGGTGGCAGTTTTCCCTCATTTTGGGGTCACACTTGCTAGCCTTATGTTGTAGGCACCCCAACACACTGCAACAGGCATTGAATTGAAGTCGGCCACTACGTCCTGCTCTGTACTTTGGATTCACATCTGTAAAAACACAAAGTATATCCATGCCTTACTGGGAATTCATTTATGTTTGTAAAGCACTCTGAAGATTAAAATTAAAAAGAGCAAGCAACCAAAAAAAAAAAAGGAACAAAAAGAAGAAATGTATGAAGTAAAGTTATTCAGAGTATTGTCCTCAAAAAGAATGCTCTAATGCGACATTCTCTCTTTAGCCACACAATTAGTAAACCTTTAGCAGAACCAGCAAAAAAAATTCCTCATTCCCTTTACCATGCCAAGTAGTGACCTGGAAGAGCTATTCAAACCTCCCTAAGAACTGGTAGGTTCCAGACAATGAGTAACTAAACAGCAAGGGATGTACCGGAAAATGCAATACAAAGACATCTCATCACTCAAGGTTAGCACGGTTCTGAGTCTGCTGCAAATGGTGATGCACAAGCACCAAGAAGAGAGAGACGGAAAGAGGAGGATGCCAGGAAGAGCCTTGGCTCTGTTCAAAAGTTTGCAGCTGGGAGGGGATGAGGAAGGGACACAAAAATGCCACAGATCTGTCTGGCTCGTTCACTTCCCTTACCTACAAGTTACAAAGCCGTTGGATATGGAGAAGGTGCAGCAATTACCTTGGTCACCCTAACGTCTTAGTTTTCACACTGTCATACTGCTCTCCCTGAAATCAATAAAGAAAGTACGGTCTTCATAAACATGCAGTAGAATTAGATGGACAAACATATATAAAAATAAAACTAGCAATGGTTCACAACGGCAGCCGCACGTTCATCTTAGCACAAGGCACCCAACCTTCAGCATCAGCAAAAAACAAAACCAACGATGCATTCAGAAGAAAACAGAGTATCTATCTCATTAATTCATCAAGCAACTGTGCATGAGAAGAAATGTTTTCCCAATCCTGCCGTCATCAGCTGAGGTTCTAAAATCTCAATATGAAATGCATACATGCATCATTAGGAGGTATGCAATCGTCTCACTCCTTTAAAAGGGACATCATTAAACCTCAAGCTATTAAATTTAGCAAAGCAACAATAGAGCTTTATGGAGTGTGTTTTTCACTAATGACCCTGGCCACTATTTTTGCTTGCCTCTAAAATGCACAGCCAGTATTTGTGGTTTTAAAAAAATGACGTTTCTGTTCTCAAAATGCTGTTGTGAGGGGGGAAAAAATCCAGAAAAAAAAATTCTAAATTCCAAGTACAATCAAATATACAAAGTAAAACCACAGATTTCATGATACTCCTCCAGATTTTAAATAGATCAACATATTTTGGAGATGGGTGTGATTTTATGCTAGCTATGTCCCTTCAAAATTGGCAACTATGTTTAGTTCAGTGGCTTCTTATTCCAAATTCCAAACTCTAATTGAAAATAGATCTCCATTATGGAGTCCTACAGCTGAGTATACTTTAGAGGAAAACTATTTCCTTTAATTTATTTCAACTTCATTTGCATGACAATATGTCATTAGCAGATACAAAAAATGTATTCTAAACAGAGGAAGGATTCTGTGCCCACAATTTCAATTCGCATCTCAACAGCGTGAGATGAGCTTGCAGTTTAAAGCACAAGCCGTTCTGTTTGGGTTACTGCTGCTGGATTTTTTTTTTTTTTTCAACTTACGAAGAACTGCCGCAACTCCACAAAAACGACTCGAGTACACAGCGAGGTCTTCCCACCTTAGTGATTAATGACAAATGAAGGAGGGGGAAAGGAAACACATACTCACTTGGGAACTCCATCAACAACCTTGTGTCCTGAAAACAATTCTTCTGCGGGAGAAGCGGTACTTAGCTACTAAAACATCTTCTGCCACCACGTATTTTTCCCCTCTCTGCAGTGCTCTCGCCGTTTGATAAACAGCCAATAACAAATCTTTCTCATAAAGCAGCACATAAAATGGATTTCTTGCACTTGGAAGGAAATATATCATTCTACTCGAGTACATAGTGCTTACAGGAACAGGAGGTTTGCACGAAGCCTTTGGAAACAGCCATAGTTTCTAGTTGTTGTTGAAGTGACCTCTTAACTGAACCCTGCATTTAGAGAACATACAGTGCTGGGGAAAGGTAATTGCTGATCTCACAGCACCGCTTTTTTCCATGGGAGGAGAGTAAGAAATCAGAGAGCATGCTCTGTGTTCAGAAAAACAAACACCGTATGCTGTCAGAAGGGCTCAAACCCCTCTGGTGGGTGGGGAACAGCCCAAACATACAGCAGGTGGAACCCTGGACAGAAAAAAAAAGAGGATTTCCTCCCTCCCTTGAAGCACAAGCCATTCCCTCACCTACCATCAGCTTCTTCCTTCCACGCAACTCACCCAGACAAATGTAATAACAGCTCCACTCTCAGTGTAATTCATGTTCCCAAATACTCCATCAATAGCGTGAAATCACGGAGTCAGGGAGTCCTAGAATACCCTGAGTTGGAAGGGATCCATCAAGTCCAATTCCTGGCTCCACGCAGGACCACCCCAAAACCAAACCCTATGTCTCAGAGTGCTGTCCAAACACTTCTTGAACTCCAGCAGGCTTGGTGCTGTGACCCTGGGCAGCCTGTCCCAGTGCCCGACCACCTCTGGGTGCAGAACCTGTCCCTAAGCCCCAGCCTGACCCTCCCCTGTCCCAGCTCCATGCCGTTCCCTCGGGTCCTGTCGCTGTCCCCAGAGAGCAGAGCTCAGCGCCTGCCCCTCCGCTCCCCTCGGGAGGGAGTTTTTTCAATCCCTGCACGGGCGCAGAGGGACAGGGGTGTCTGAAGATCTAAGAAGGGAAATCTTGACAACCCAACTTCATCAGAATCAATTCAAGTGCCTCTGATCAAGCTGGTACAATTGCCCTGTTTTTAAGAATGCAGGAAAATAATAAAAAAGGCCTGTTCTTGGGAGTCAGGCTCCCCACAAACAGGAAGATGAATTGCCTGATTTGCAACAGCCCAAAGAGCTGCAGACATGGCAGAAGCAGGAAACCTGGGCTTAAGGCTTCGGACAGACTGATGGCATTGATCTCGTACCCTGGGACAGTGCCTCATCACCACATCGTGGAAAATTTGGGCTGAGAGCCTTCCTGCCCTCTCCCGCAGCTGACCACCTCCACAGGAGTGCAACAAGTCATAAACCACCAAAAAAAAAAAAACAACTAATAATCTCAATTTTCAGGCTTTATGGTTAGTGTATGCCTTCGGAAGGGAACAGGACAACTTTCAAAGCCAGTTCTTGGCAATGTGTTCCTGCAGTGCTGTCTACAAACAAGAGAACAACCTTAAGGGCACTGGTGGTGTCCCATTCCCAAAAGAAAGCCCTATGCAGAGCAGCAGCTACCTACCAAAGAAGCAGAGTTAGGGGCTGTCCTCTGGTCCACAGACCAAGCCACAGGGCATGCTTCTAAAAAAAAAAAATAAAGCTTATTTTTAACTTTCCTATTATACAGAAGCTGGTTTTAGAAATAAGACGCGTGCAGGGAAGAGCACATTTTTTCAGGTCGAGACCTCTCCCCGCCCATCTGCCTGGGCATTGATCTCGCTCCGCAGCCCAGCTGATGCAACGCTGGTGTCAGATTCAGCAATAAACCGAATCCACCTAACCTCACCTGGCTCAAGCCCCCTGCAATAAACATATTTATTTAGGCATTCTTACGTTTTCAGCTGTCCGCGTGTTGAGTAAGTTTTGCCTTTGACCCTCACTGCCAGCCTGCCCGTGCGTAATGTTTTCAAGCAGAATGCCACAGCTTGTACTGCTCGCAGAAATATCACAGCTTTATTCTTTAAACTGAAACCTGTTAATTACCAAAACTGTTCCCTTGGTGACTCCAAAGGGGTTTCAGATCCTTCAGAAGACCCGCAATTTAATATAATTAAGCTCATCAATTTATTTAGTGCACTGTTATCACTCTGTGGCAAGACGGAGGCTGGCACTAACATTAGTTATCAGTCTTTTTGTACTTCAGATTTTATATTTACCTTATCCGATATGCTTTTATATTATTCAGTTGTGTTCAACACATGAAGACAGATCTCTCTGCTTTATTTTCCTTCTTCTCTTGTGCTTTTATTCTAGCTTCTTACGTTAACTCTCAGGCCTCCATGCATTCTCTTATTCTGTTGAGTATCTGCTCGAGAGACTGGATGCTTAGTGGTAAAATTACCTGAAATCTTAATTAAGGATCTAATTCAGGATCTGGAGCTATTACTAACAGACCACCACCACTAACAGATCTATAATCTCAGTATTGAACTGTCTCTCCAAATGCCGTGCAACATTTACTAGCAGAATCTATCACGCAAAATAAAGATTAGAGCTTCGCATCTCCTCAGCTACAGATCCGACTCCCCAGGCAGCGTTTATTTCAGAGGCTCAATAATCATCACAAATATGTGTGATCAAGTAGGCAGCCAACATTTACAAATTCTGTCTTAACACGTCAAAAATTCAGGGGAGCTGAGCGTCCCAGCCCTCACACCACGCACAATAACACGCGCCAGTAGAGACAGAGGAGGATGGTATTTGGAAACTCGGTACGTGCATGTAAATTTAACATTATGAAAATTGCGGTGCCTTAAGGTTATCAGCAGCGCTGCATATGTCCCAAATGCTGAATTTTGTCAAACTATTTCCAGTACATCTATTTTTTCCCCCGCTCAGCGCTGGAGAGATCCATTTTGCAAATACAGATCCCGGTACTGTGCAACAGGCCAGGCTTAGAGGCTGGCTTTTAAGACTGTGAGACCCTCCTGCTGCTCTGGAGGAGGAGTATAACCTATCTCAGGTTAGAAAAACTGCCTTCCTCACTTTTTTTTTTTTTAATTTCAGATAAATCCCGAAAAATAGCCAAGTATTTGCATTCTGCTGTCTCGTAATACCAGCTGCTGCTCAAGCTAAACAGAGAAAAAAGGCTGAAGTCATGATTTCGAAGCGGCTGCTTTTTTATTCCGTTTTTTTAGGCAGTTTTCAGCAGGGCTGAGAGTGCTCGGGGTAGGACAGCACAGCACGCAGCGATCCAAGGGCACCGCACCAGCACAAAGTAGGGCAGTGGCAACAAGAGGAACAAAACCACTGGAATTTGTAGGACAGGGTGAAAACCTATCAGCGCTGTTCCACCTTCCACACAAACCAAATAAAAAAAAAAAGCTCTCTAGCTTCTTTTTACTCTCAGCCTAAAATGCTACAAAATACAGAACAAAACTGAGGGGAATAACTTGTTTTAAAGCATTTACTAATTACTCGAGGCTATTTTTCGTTTTACTGATTCATGGTGATGTCCATTACCATATGAAGTTAGACGAGTTTTTTCCATGTAGATGTTTCCAGTGAAGTCAGTGGGGATTCAGCAAGGCCAGGACCACAGTATAAATAGAAATCAGAAAATAGTATTTCCATAAGAAACCACTCAGGTTTATTGGATTAGCAGGCACTTACAAGTGACTCACACCGACACAGCCTATAGTAATCCAATCTACTTGTGATAAAAAATTCAAGGGAAACCTTAAATTTAGAAAATCACCTCTGTGGATTCTCACACGGCTGGTTTTATTATACGAAATCACATTAGTTGCTCTCTCCAAATGAGAGTACAAATAAATTAAAAGATGAATTTTAGCCTTTTTGTCTACCAGGAGCGCAGTGTGTTCTCAACAGTGATAGCTCCCACATGGAGCACAGCAAGAGCAGGAAAAAGAGCCGAGTAGAAGTGCTGGGCAGAATACAAGTTTCCCTGTCCCACAGTCCTGAACACACACTGTGCATCAGAAGGAGGAAAAAGAAGAAAAGCCATTAAGTTATCACACCACACTTTCAATCAAAGCAGATTTTGTTAGACCTAGGATGGCAGTCATCTGATTTGCGTCTGTACATCGGTTTGGGTTTCTGACGCTGAATTTCTTGGGAGAACTATGACATCTCCCTGCGGGATGAACTCTGACTTCTCTTAATATACACTGAGGTGTTCTGGCACAGACAAGTGAAATACGAATGCTTTACCCAGATCCTGAAGGATGCCTTCACAGCTTTCACACCTCCTTTAAGAACGGGGTAGCAAGCATGGAGGCTGTGACTGGTATGTACCTTATTTCCATACAGATTATTTTGCGGCAATTACTTATTCTTCGACACACTACCTCTTAACACTGCCATGAAGAAAAACACTCTTTTTGCATTATTACAATTTTGCCTTTGCAGATATAAGCAAAGACAACGATGGCCAGAGCATGGGTTCATGCACTAGAGACCTGAAATTCTGACTGTTACCTTTTATCCCCAATTACTGCAAATACCATGATTTAATACTACCTGTGAGGATACCTGAAAACCATCTGTCTCATGTCGTAATCAAGGCAAAGCCCCTGATCCATACCTGGAGTTGTACATCACTGTATACAGATGAGAAAACACACACTTTTAAGAATCAGCTGCACATTACTGAGGACCACAAAAGCTTTCCTGACTTGAAGGCTGCGGTGGCAGCTGTTATTCAGAGCACAGCAGCCCTCTCCTATACCTTCGAGTAAAGTTAGGTACATGCTGTTGGCTTTGATCTAAGCACATCACAAGCAAGAGGCTCATCTTTATCTTTTTACACACACTTTCTACATGCATGCACTCCCACTCTCAACCAATTCCCATTAATGGCTCCTCTGCAATCCTAAAAAGCAGTATGCTTCAGCCTTGGGGTAACTAAATTAGAGGTATCTATGCTGAAGTTAAAAATCAGAGTGAAGACCAGGCACGCTACTTCCACCACAATTGAAAATAAGCCCTCAGAGAGCCTCTGCACAGGGTAAGATTTGGAAAGGTTTAACATACTCCGCTGCTCCCATGAATTTGGTCATCAGCACCTGGGGACTTGCCTAGGGACACTCAGAAAAAGTGATAAGAACGACTTGGTAGTCAAAAGTTTAGGGTCTTTGTATTGTATATGGAACAATTTGAACGTCCTGCAACCTCCTCCTAGAAGGAAAGGTAATGCGGATGATCCTAGGATGCAGTAGTGCCTAACAGACAGCAATCGTGGTGGCAAAGTGCAAGGGGACGAAGCATGATTCGGTTTGCCTGAAAGACAAGGTTAAGAAATTCCATTTTCTGTTGCAGTGAATTGTTTAAAAAAAAAAAAAGTGTGACCTCCCTGCCCTCGTGCATTTTGTCAGATTTGTTCTTTGAGAAATTCTAGCCTCTACGTTACAGTAAAATGCTATAGAAACGTTCAAATTGCTAGATTTTGTGCTAACCCTAATTTGTAATCGTTCTGGCCTTGCAACCACGGTGTGAAAGTTACTGAGCTAGACAGCTGGGAAGGGGTGGGTGTGAAGAGTGGGGGTGGTGTTGGGTTTTTTATTATTATTGCACTTCTGGTGCTCAACCCTTCCACTCTACGAAATCCATATTCAGAAGTAGGAATGAAGAAGATGCTTTTTACTTGCAGCTATTTGGTCAGATCCTAAAAGCATCTGCACCTTTAATTGCAATGAATGAATTTACCTCCCTTCAGGTTTGCTTTGGTGACTAAAGTGTATGTATTTTCAGCCTGCAGCCCTGAGATAAAAAAAAAAATACAATAAAAAAAATTTTACACTGCTCAGAGAATTATTCTGTCCATGTAAGGCTCTACGTTTGTAATTACTGGTACCTCCTGAAAACCCTTTAAAAAAGCCCACTGAGAAATGCTTTATAATGAAACCTGTAAGAAAATTCCCTGAGCTCAAAGCACTATTACAAAATTAAAGCTTAACTGAAGTTCCACGAAATGATTGTTAGTTTTTTCATGTAAACCCATGGCGAGTTTTGACTCAAGCTCTAAACCCTACTTACCTAGCATGTTCACACCTAAACGCAGTGCTTCATTTCTTATCCCCAATCTGTCATAACAGCAAGATGCTTTCGCTCTGTAGTTTTCAGAACTCAGTCAAACCCAAAACTACAGCATGATTGCGGATGATGGAACTCAGCCATGTGCTACCGAAAAAAAAAAAAAAGAAAGCAAAGCTGAGACAATCCTCAAGTTTAGTCTGCGGTTACTACCCAAGCGGGCGCTGGCCACAGCCCTGTGCCAGACCCAGATGAACGCACGCAGTCGGGTTTTTATCCAGCCCCAGGCTCTACGTACGTGCTGGGTCGTCATCACGTGCTGCACCGATTTACATAGCCTCCCTACAGTCTGTAGCGTGAGGCAAGCACGTGAGAAGGTCAAACTTGTGCTCAGTTTCTTATGCAACCACTGGTCAATTATTTAATTTTTCCCAAAGCTGCTGCTCTTACCAGTACTTTAAAGGTCACTATCATATAAAGAGCTGTGAAAAGCAACACTGGGCTGGCTTATGGATCAGCTCCCAAGGTAACGTGTTCGAAGGCACTCGACGTCACTCTATTCCAGCCTCCCGGCTCCTTTCTTCACACAGGTACAAGTTGTCTCCGTGAGAAAACACTATCTTGTGCATGTCCCATTGAAAAGCTTCATCTGTTCGACACCTGATGATTCACTCACCCACATGTTGAAGTCCACATGAAGATGACTCATTCTGTCCGCAAGAAGAATCACCTGGGATACCAAAGTCCCCTCATCTTTTCCAGAGCTGGTAAACTGCTTTCTTATGCAAAGCAAGTGGATGGCAGGCTTTCGTATTACTGCCTGTGACACGAGCAACAACTGGTATCGAACTGGGCCCTGGCAATTTTGTAAGTTAGATAATAATAATAATAAAAAGAAACTTTCAAGATAACAGAAGTATTGGCAGAGGAAATAATAATGCTCCGTGATGACCTAGTGGTGGTTGAAGACAACAAATGATTTTAATCCTAACAAATCAAAGTTGTCCGTGCTTCCAGAAGGAACACAGGCTACTCCTCTGGGACTTGGATGCTTTCTACCCAGAAAGGGCTCTGAAGAGGCTTCACTCTGAAGTGAATCATCTCCATGTGGACTGCCAGTGCAGGGCAAGGGCGTATTAATGGTTTGGCTGATGACAGCATCTTCCAGTGCTTATGAAACAAACCAAGCTGAATTCTCAGCTAGAACTTCATGTCCAGTTCCGATACCCACCCTGCAAAGATGCCAAAGGACTGGCAAGCGTTCAAAGGAAGAGCTCAGAAAACAGTCACGCTGCGATACAGACTTCACGATGCTGGGTCAAAGGAGCAAAAACAGTTTATTACGGAGAAGATGAGGATGTGACCCAACTTCTAGAGATACTTTGTGAGTACGACAAACAGCAACCCACCCTGCAATAACTCACGGAGAAAGGCACAGCAAGATACAAAGGCTGGAAGCCGAAAGAACTCAATTTTGAAATAACTTGTTTTTTTGCTATAGCACTATTAAAGATTTAACCTTTAAAAAAGAAGTGCAAGATTTACCACTACTTGGTGAGTTCGGACTAGACAACGTTCTAAAGGCACTCACTCTAAGACCCACTTCTGTGGAAAAAAATCTCATCTTCAGTCAGATGAGGTCAGACCAGATTAGAGGCTTGGTGTAAAGACATGAAACTAAAACTTCATTAAGAGCTAGATATGAAATCATAAAATTAGCTTTGAAGTTGATTTTAATTTGTAACTGTATTGCTCTTCAATGCTTACTGCAGCACGCTGCATGAAGATGAACTGTTCCCTTTTCACTTGAAGAAAGCAGCACTTGGAAGACGGCTCTCCCCTCAGGAAACCGATCTGCAGAAGCACAGACTTGGAAAACGCCTGATCCACTGCTTTGCTTTCTCCTCATTACTTCAAAAAGTAACACAGAAGCTAAAGTTAAGATGGGAAAGAAAGAAAATACCATTTAGGGGAGAAACAAATGGTGACTTAAATTGAGCATTGTTAGAAAATGATGAGGAATTACGTTTCAGGAGCACATTAGTTTAGCCAAAACAATTACCAGAGAAGAACGGGAAGACACGCTTACTGCTTTTACCACCCAAGTCCCTCTTCCCAGCCCCCCATCACCCCAATACTTTTTATCACCATCCCTCTGTCTCTCCAGAACCTCAATTTTTGACTAACGCCGTGACAGTACTTGGCAGAACAGACATGGCTCAATAATCAGGCAATCATCTAGGCCAGAAAAGACGTTTGAGTTCATCAAGTCCAACCACCACCCCAACCCATCCCTAGACCGTGCCCCTTGGTGCCACATCCCCGCAGCTCCTGAATACCCCCAGCCTGTTGCAGTGCTTGAGCTCCCACTCCATGAAGGAATTCTTCCAAATGTCCAACCTAAACCTCCCCTGGCACAACGTGAGACCGTTCCTCATGTCCTAATAATGCAGTAAATACAAGAGGGAGACTTTTAAGAGACGTACTCCACCTACACGGCTCGTCGTGCCAGCGAGCACAGAGCCCGTCTGTGACACCAGACAAGGAACACGCTGCGAGAGTGACAAAAATGCTGACAGATGTCAAATGTCCTGATAAATTAGCAACAATGGAGCAGATACCGTAAGAAAGGAAGGTTTTTTCTTGCTATTGAACGAGAAAAGTAACGGGTGAAGATTTTGAACTCTGCAGTTAAGAACCAACAGGATTAGGATGAAGAACAAGCAGCAGCTGACGCTGTGCCCTTGCTCCATACTGAAATGTTTTGTTCTGAACGCTGCACTGTGAGCCGTCTAATGGCTTTCAACGAAAATTCACCAGCTCTTCTTCAGGAACTAAACAGAAAGTTCTTGCTTGAAGGTATTCGAGGTTAAATATTTCTCGGTGTTTCTGATTTCATGGCAGGCTCCACATCTGCAAAATCAGCTCTACAAGAAGGCGTGCATGCAGTAATGCCTTGTGTGACATTCAGGTAGCTCAGGAGCACAGATCGCTCTCATTTTATCTCCTCTGCCACTCTACTGCACATGCTACAGGGACCTCTGAAGCTGCTCCTCTTCCCTGTCACGTGCAGCAAGGGAATTTGTACAATTCCGGACAAGGCACCCAAAGGTAACCATTTAATGTGCTTCTAATTCTGTAGTTCAAAGAAATTAAACAGAATAAAGCATAACTGACTCATTTTTAATTCTGAGTCATCCTCAATTTCTGGATTCCTGTTTCAGGCTATCTGTATTCTGGAGAAGGGATCGGAATATGGCAATTTCTAACCATCCTAAAAATAAGGAAATTTACATTTTCATTTCTGGAAGTGCAACTTACAGGCAGGCAGCAGTAATTGGTCATTATTTTCATTTTATACTGGAAAAAAATTAATAAAACCCTCTCTGTTGAATACAGTAAGAGTTTTGAACATTCAGAGCACGTAAGATAAACCCCACTACGCTTCACATGGGATCAAGTCCCTTCCTGGCTGGTCCTGCTGAACTACAGACCTTGAACTTGGAGCTCTTTGCCTTCTTAGCAGTTCCGTTTTAGTCCATTTTAATACCCCACAAAACCCAAATGTGTTCTTTTTATGGAATAACTGTCAGTACCTCTTTTATTCCATGAGATTAGAGTTTAACTCCTTTAGGATACAACCCTGATTCCTAGAAAAACATATGCTTTCCAGGAGCCCAGAATACTAGTATTTCTGGTGAAATTATGGCAGGAGTATTTAGCACAACGTTTCTCAATCTTGTAATTTGTTGACAAGATGTGAATTGCTCAGCATTTTTCTTAAAATTCTTGTTATCAGAATTACCAGATTACTTAAGAATCTCAAATGCCAATCGTGAAACGTTTTCCAGTCTCCAAGGAAGCACAGAAATGACCAAAAATTATCTGACATCTCCCCCCACCCTCCAAAAAAAAACAAAAACCGGCACACAGAAAGAATTCTAAATGTTATTTATAATGTCTCATTCATTTTAATCAATCATCAAAATACTAGTGGCCTAATTGTGCCTGAATACTTGTTCAGGAATGTTGCTGACAGTTTCCATGCACTGCTGTCAGGTCTTCTTTACTGAGAGGGGAAAAAAAAAAGTTGTTGTCTTGTATCACAGTTTTCCAGCCTTTTCAAGATTACAAGTATCTGATGTTAGCACTAAAATAAATATCCGTGGTTTTAGCGAAGCGCGTGAATTAAACTAAAACATTTCCATCGGAGGTCACTGCATCGACCGCTGTCAGAGCAGCGCACAACAAAACCGTCAGGAGTACTGCCCTCAGTCTGGTGCTTCATCACGACCGACCCCAGACGACTGCCTGCACACAAGCAGCTGGACACTGACCGCTCCTTCACTGATGCCTACGTCAAACAGAAAACGGAGGCACCTGAGCTGTGCGCTCACCATTAATGGACGTGTTTATGTGGCCTGCAGCCCCTGTTCAAATACACGTGGGCTTCCAAAGATTAACATTAAAAAGTCCAAGCCCTACAGATCAGCTAAATATTTGGGTCAAACAAGATTATAGCAAATAAAAATCAGAAGTAAAGAACTTAACCTGTGCTTACAACTCTGAAAGCTGCCCAGATAAGCTCAGCTCAGTACCCAAATTTCCAGAGCTCCTTGTGCCTTTGACTCTTGGCTTACTGAGTGCCAAGACACCTGTGACTACTCCTGGAATAGTATTAAAAAAAAAAGTCCCTTTTCCGGCCACGAGGACCAGCAGAGATGCTGTGTAACCCACATTCGCACAGCTGAGCTGCCTTTGCCAGCAGCACGGGGCAACAGCCAAACTCCACACCAGAACCACCCCCCTGCATTGCCTGGGGAAGAGCTGGACGAAGCCCCGTTAACGAGCACGGCAGGGATTAGAAGTGGGGATGACCACAGGACGCTGTTCGATCCCACTAAGCCCCGTTTAACTCACTGGTACAGACACAGCCGGTTTCCACACAGACTGCTAACCGCAACCTGACACAAATGGCCACAGAAGGGCTGGTTCTGCCTCAAAATCCAAGACAGCATCCACAGCAGGCTGGAGAGCTCATAATGCCAGCTTTTAAACCTCACTGGAGTGTTTTATGGAAGAAGAGTTTCGTTCACCAGTACTTCCCCAGGCACTGCAATTGCCGAAGTTCCTTTTCTCTCCTTCCCAGCCCCTCCGTCCCGAAGCCTCCAGAACACAGACACGTGGTGCAACCAACTCCAGGTCTTGTGCAGAATGAACAGGGCTCCCAAATGGATCCCTCTGATGGCATTAAAGCCCCAAACTACAGTTCCGTTAATTTATATTTTAACACAATTTGCGTGCTGGCATTACGCTAGCATATGGTAGTTTATTTTATTATTTAAGTTGGAAGAGCTTTAACTGAGAGAAGCAGTATCATTAAAAAATCACTTATATACAAAACCAAGCCTTTCTTGTTGTTAAAGTGAGTTAGACCCAAGTCTTTAGAATGCTGATCCTCTTCTACCAACACAAATACCACTCCAAATCGAGCACCAATTTTCCTCTGCACAATTATCTTTACGCTGCTTTTTCACGGCAGAACACCAAGGAAAAACAACTACGAAGGGAGCCAGAGTTCCCTGTTTAGAACGATGATCATAAAAAGAAGAGTGAGTCCTGCTACTTGCCGTCTGAAACTACTCCTGCAATTAAGAGACTCTGTCTTTAGCTCTCTGAAAATCAGACATCCAGATGAGACTGATCACGAGGACCCTTCCCTTCCTCATTATGTGGCTGGATCAGCTGGGTACAGCCTTTCACAGTGCAGGTTAGACGAGATGAAATCCTCAGCTCCAGAGGACCCAGAGCTCTGACATCTGCAGAGATATTTGCATTACAAACCTTAGAAGAAGCTAACCGTAAACAAGACACGAATTGTATCACTGCCAGCAACACCTCAGCACAATCTGTAATCCTGCAGTAAGTGCCTAAAACAGAAAATACCAGAAACACCATTACTGAAATAACCTTGGGACCATACAGAAGGTAAAATCAGACAATTTGAAGGAAACAACCACTTCTGAATGAGCAGAACCCTGACTCTTCACTGACTGCTGAGCAGTCCAGCCTCAGACTGTGCAGAGTTAACCTGATTTTTTTGCAGGCCTCAGTAACAGCAAGAAATCCTTACCACTGATTTCAGTGAGATCTATGCATAAGAACTATCAATTCATTTCCTTGAGAATCAGAACGAGAAGTCCTCAGCAACTGAACTGGAAGTTAACATATCCCAAAGAAATTTAAACATTCTCCTACAAATCGCATGCGAGTCCTCTTTTCAAAATGACTAATCCAACCCAAATACTCCTCAAGCCCTCATCTGTCGAACAGACAACTCCCTGTGCGAGTATTCTCCGAGACCACAAAAATTTCATGTTAATTTTTCTTAATTCCTGGCAGGCATTAAGTAAAAACACCCTTCATCTTCTCAGTCCTGATACCGATCCTGAGCATTTGTGTTTAATCCACGTCTACTTGATGGGAATGAATTAGGGGAGTGGTATTGGCATCCTTCGGGTCCCCAGAAAATCCTACCTTTCCCCAAATTCACCCCCCCTGACAAGAGATCAGAGGATGTCATCAGTATCATCACCTGCTCTCAGCCCCAGCCCTGGCATGGCGTGGTGGGCAGAGGAGTGTGCTCACCCTGCCAGAAACCGAGAGCTGCTACCCTGCAGCTGAAATAAACCCCGGCAGCACGTTATGTAATCTACATAGTTTTTAGACCCGTCTGCCTGGTCGTGAAGCTCAAAGCTGAGGAAGCTGCAGACAGAGCAAAAGGGAACAGAAAAAGTTCGTGAACCTCAGCCCCGAGGCTGCTTACGAGTCTGTGTGCGCAGACTTACGTGGTACTGTCCATTCACCCACACAAACCTGAGCCTGCTCTCATCCTGCCGAAGGTAAAGCACCACAAAATTTCCAGCCACTCAGATCAGTCACTTGGATGAACAATCACCAACACCCAGTATGCTAAAAGATACACTCAAAAGGTTATTTTTTTGGGTAGCGTATGAATAACTCCAGACTGACACAAACTCATCTTAAAAACTCAAGAACAACTCAGCTGTTGCGCTGCCGGTGACCATACAGAGCGAAGTGCTAATACTCAAATTAAACCTGACCTTTAAGGATGGATTCAGCTCAGCTCACTGCTTTCGTTAAAAATGGAGTTTTTTCTCATTCACTAAAGCACTTTCTGAAACTGCACTTCTAAAGAACATCTGAGCCTTATCGCAGAATCCCAGACTGGTTTGGGTTGGAAGGGACCTCAAAGCCCATCTCATCCCAGCCCCTGCCATGGCAGGGACACCTCCCGCAGCCCAGGCTGCCCCCAGCCCCATCCAGCCTGGCCTTGGGCACTGCCAGGGATGGGGCAGCCACAGCTCCTCTGGGCAGCCTGGGACAGGGCCTCGTCGCCCTCAGAGGGAAGAATTTCTTCCTAATACCTTCTCTAAATCTCCCCTCTTTTAGTTAAAGCCATACCCCCTTGTCCTATTCTTACACCCCCTGACACAGATTCCCTCCCCAGCTCTCCTGCAGCCCCTTCAGGCACTGGCAGGTTGTTCTAAGGTCTCCCTGAAGCCTTCTCTTCTCCATCTTACCCTGGCCATCCAACACTAACAGAAGAACTGCTCTGGCAATACTCCTGTCTTCGTGCCTTGAAAGAAAAGAGCTGTTTTTCAGAGGGCTCAGGTTAAGCAACGCGAACACCAGGTTGCCAGGGCATTGGCTAACCACTCCTGAAGGTGACAGCTGAGGACACCACCTCCTCGTCACACCTCAGCCACCCCATTCACAACTTACACAGGGCAGCACTGCTGCTACCTTCAGCGTGGACACAGAAAATAAATACGTATCGCTAGAACCCTAAGCTCTACCTGACCACAGCCCCGGGCTGCAGGCTTTTCAATTAGATTTATTTTTCAAGGAAGTGATAAAAGTTGACGAAATTCTGAACCATCCACATCACAACACGGTGTGCCTTGCAACCACTATTACAATGGCTCACCAGTTTACAGAACTTGATCTTCAATTTCATTCTCACTTCACCCTTCAGGGTGACCCACAAGCCTACACCTTAATTCAACCTCAGAGAGCCTGCAGCCTTCTTGCCGCGCTGCGGAGCTCCGCATCACACAACCTTCCTCAAGCGCCACGTTGACTGATGACCGCTCTCCAGAAGTGACAGCACTCGCCAGTCCGAAGGACTGAAATGGCAGGACAGGATTTAATTGACCTCATGTAGGTGTCTGCAATGGATTTACAGGCATTGTGCATGTTTAACACCCCACTGGAGCCACTGCAGAGCCATCAGCCTGGCGGAGTCCAGGCAGCAACACGTGTCTGACCACAAGGAGATGTTTACGTAGGGCGAGCCAAATTGCTCTTTTACCTTCTCTGTTTGGGGACAGGATTTGCTGTTTAACATTACCCTCTGGCCATTTTCAATAGCATATTCCAGCAGGAATAGTAGGATATTCCAGCAGGACTAGGGACGCAACCCCATAAAGAACGTTTTCGCAATAGCTTCCACGTCACCTTGACTGACCTGAGTACCTCGATGTGCACGACAGCTCACGAAGCTCAGAGATACCTCTTGCTTCCAACAAAAGCACAGTAAGCAAGAGAAGACACGTAAACAAGTCCCGCAGGAAGGAGCAGCTCCCCAGTTCCCCATACACCGCTCTCAGCCCGAGGCAGGAGATGACCATCGTGGTCCCACGAAGGCAGCTGAGAGCTACCGGTGGCAAACGTCATCTCTTGAGATTCAAGTGGCTGAACTGCAGGATTTCAGGGACAGACAAGTTCCAATATTGTCAATGGGACGTAAACGTAACATTTTTAAGATACCATTTATTGCCACTTCTTCAAACAACTCTTAGAACCCACAAAAGAAGCAAGGTCTTCTTATTAACAGTTAATTAACATGCTAAAGACATAGCCATTTCCACAGAGACACACAAAAGTCTACTCCTATAAAAATCCATACTGTCATTTAACGTAACCATTAATTATGCTGAAGATGATTCAATGTGAGATCACAGGTCTATTGAGGAGAAAATACTAAGTAAATCTAAGTGAAGTTCTTCTCAGCCTTTTTTTTTTTCCCCAGCTAGTTATTATACAGTGTGACTGGGAGAGTAAACAGAAAATGAAGTTCAAGTAGATAAATGCAAGGTCCAGTATCTGGGAAAAAAAAAAATAACTACACACAGAAGATAAAGGGTTCTAAATTAGTTTTTCCTCATTAGTAAAGACCTTGAAGTCACTAAGGATAGCTTTATGAAAACACAGCTTTCACAGTGGTTGATAGCAGCAGCAGTGAGAACGCAAGCAGGAATTCAGAGGTCATTAGGCAGGGAACAGAGACCGAAGGAGGGAGCAGCAGTGTGAGGTGCATCCATCTGCTGCACGGTCGCACCGCGAGCTCTGCGCGCTGTTTGGTGCCCCCACCTTAGGAAGGGGTAACACTGGTACGAAGAACAGCAATGAGCAGTGTTAGGGAACTACTTCCATACGAGGAGAGATGACAGCAGCCTGCAAACGTTCCTCAGGGCAAGGGAGGGGATTGTCCCCCCTCTGCTCTGCTCTCCTGAGACCCCACCTGGAGCCTGCGTTCAGCTCCGGGCCCCAGCACCAGGACAGGGACGTGTCAGAGCGAGGCCAGAGGAGGCCACGAGGATGTTGAAGGGGCTGCAGCCCCTCTGCTGTGGGGCCAGGCTGAGGGAGCTGGGGGTGCTCAGCCTGGAGAGGAGAAGGCTCCGGGGAGAGCTCCCAGCGGGCTGCCAGGGCCTGAAGGGGCTGCAGGAGAGCTGGGGAGGGACTCTGTGTCAGGGGTGTAGGGATAGGGCAGGAGGAATGGCTTTAAACTATAAGAGGGGAGATTTAGATAAGCTCTAAGGAAGAAATTCTTCCCTCTGAGGGATGCGAGGCCCTGGCCCAGGCTGCCCAGAGGAGCTGTGGCTGCCCCATCCCTGGCGGTGCCCAAGGCCAGGCTAGATGGGGCTGGGGGCAGCCTGGGCTGCTGGGAGGTGTCCCTGAACTTAGAAACATTATGAACATTAGAAAACAAGAACAACTCATAGTTCTGCTGTTAATGTAATTTTCCACAGTTACCCACCTAAAACCAGTGTACCTTTAGACTTGTGGAGATTCACCCAACTGCTCAATTTACCTTCTTCAGCGCTGTTTTGTATATACTGCTAATGCAGTGATAAACCAGTACGTCCTGAACAAGCTGTTTTTGAGAACAGAACTTCAGAAAATGAAAACTGCTGCACTGTGAACAAAGAGCACTTTAAAAAGCCGTCATCCTCCATCATCAAAAAAGGTGAATCCCTTCCCTGTCACATCTTTCAAAGGAGAAATTACAAATATGCAGCTGATGGAGAACGATAACGTACCTTATAAATACAATCAGCATTCCTACAAAAATATTAGCGATGATTCCACTTGGAGAAGACTACCACAAGATAGATGTGTAAACTCAACCGTGTCACGTGCCCAAGTGGGCATTTGCTAGGACTTGGTACAATCATGGTTGCTCCTGTCCACCCCCAGATTCCCACAGGGATCTGTGCTGGGATCTGCTCCCAGCACTGTTCGATTAACTCAGAAATGACATGGAACGAGCTCAATAGATGCTGTCTGTTGATGATACTAAGTTAGTTACGGTAGCGAAGACAGTAAACGAGCAGGAAAACTGAAGAAAGACTGCAAACAGATTACTGATTGGGCAATAAACTACGTTGATGAAATTCATAAAGTCAATGAAATTAAGTGTGAAGTAGGGTACCCGGTGGAGGGGGAATACAGGTCAAGAGGCTTTAAATTGAGTCTCGACTTAAGCCAAATGAGCTCTAGAAAATTATGATTGCAATGGGGAGAGTAAATAGAGATTCATCATTTACCTCTCTTCCAGTACAAGAAGTAGGCATTAAAGGGAGTTCAGAAGAACATGGGACTTCATTCACTACATTGCCATGTTAGTCAAGCTATGGAACTACAGAGTACCACATTTCCTGAAACTTCTCATGGCTTGAAGGGAATATTTAAGAAAGTGAGAAGACAAATCAAGTGAATGTTATAAAAGAGACATCCGGCTCAGTGAACTCCTGCACTCCCCATGTCTGAAGACCGAAGGGTGTGCGCAAGGAGCATCATGCGTTTTTCTTCTGTTCCTGCAGCGCTCAGTTACCCACCTTTGGGCTCTGCTGGAGACAAACACTGCTCTAGGTGGGTGTATGAGAACAGCTGCTCTCTAGCCTTATGTTCATTACCTCTCCAAGAGTCATTTTGCCTAGCGCAGGTACAATGTCCTGACAAATTGTCAGGTGTTAGTATCTCTTCCTACCCTGTTAAAAATACCTAAGTGTTCACTGTGCGTAGTAATTTAAAGCCGTGTTTCACCCCTCTACCGAGTACAATTCAGTAATTCTGAAGTGTTATTTTTTTAATTGCACACAACCTAATGTGAGGAATTAAATTCACAAACAGGGAGTTGGAAGTACACACAAATACCAACAAGACCATTGCTAAGGAACATTTTGGTAGTTATTTCGCTGGTTGCGAAGGGAGTTAAACTGGTCCCAGAAGAAGAGAGGACTGACCTTTCCTTTCTGTCCTGCACGATTTGTCAGGGGAAGTCCTCTGAACTACACCGAAATAATATATCCACAATGCACGGTAGCAACGGCTGGCAGGAAGAAAGGGATCTCATGACTCATCTTGAAGTTACCACCTAGTGGACAATTCTATTTGCAAGAGCATTGAAAGTGGAGTACCAATTCGATCCTTGTAAGGCATTCATCCACACAAGCACCCTGGCTGCCAAGGTTGTGTTTGCTGTCCCTGTAACTGCCCTCCCAGCTGCAGCCTGGCACTTGAAGGCAATGCAGGATACAGGGGAGCACAACACATTTTTACTGGGGTTTCTGATTTTGATGGTGGTGCTGATGGGCAAAAATAGCATCCTGTATTGATGCACCTGGAAAATTTCCTTCGTCATTTCTGGGCAGCTCACTTTAACTCTCTTCTGATCTCTGAGGAGCCAAAGAAGACAGAGATGGTCCTAAAAACCTTGGGATATGTGACTTTACATAGCGTCACCATGACCAATATTCCCAGAGACTACTGAGCACCTTTTCTACAACACCTTGGTGAGACCTTGACGTGTCTGCCCAGCCTGATATGCCCTAAAACCCCCATCAGAAATGTAGGTATTACGTGTCCAGAGAAAGCCTAGGCAAACGGTTCAATTCCTTGCTGGAGTTCCCTATTCCAAGAAGCGGAAGGCGTTTGCTGCTTAACACTCTTTTCCCTATGAGCCCTACATTTTCACTCTTGACTCCCGTTGGCAGAAGGAAAATTCCCTTTGAAAACTCCCAACCCCAAAAATCACCTTGATTTCCAAGCAGCCAGAAGAAAGCTCTCTCTTCTAGGAAACAGCCCCACTGACATGACAAAACCAACGCGCGTTTTAGTGATACGTCTAGAGACCCACACTGTAACTGACTCCTTTGATACAGTTGTGCCAGCAGCACAGAAATAGGAAAAAAAAAAAGTGTACATTAACTGGACCAAATATTTTTTAAGAGCATTACCATATGACTCATTTGTACTTTTTTTTCTTTCCAGAGGAGCTCAAATTACCCCAACGTGCAAAGTAACATAAATCGTCTGTTACAGAAGACCAGCACAAAGAAAATTTCACTTGTTCTAGGTGCATATAGCACTAATGCTTAATAGCCAAGACCGCAAAGACGAATCCTACGTTGCCATGTACTGAACCACTTAAAAAAAAAAATCAGGATTGCTGAACAAATCACAGCTTTTAAGTTTACTCCCCTTCAGTCCTGTAAAATATCTCAAGGATAACAATTAGTAAAATGTAAACTATACACACAAGATTAGAAATTCTGCCCAGCCGCTCTATTTTCTTTCACACAGTCCAGCTGCCTAAATTTAGCATGCATGTTTTTATTTCTAATAGAAACTATGTTAACAAACCCCATGCAGCTCTCCGGTATCCTTGACATTGAACCGCATTATCCCAAGTCTGGAAGAATTGCCAGGGTCAATTGCCTGAGCTGGGAATAACTGGGTTGTACCGGTAACCAAGCTCAAATCCACTTACCCCATCTCTGGATTAGGAATGAAATCCCAGAATGGCTTGGGTTGGAAGGGATCTCAAAGCCCATCTAATTCCACCACCCTGCCACGTGTACCGACACTTTCCGCTAGACCAGGTTGCTTGAATACGAAGAAAAAAAGTGGTTGTACACAGGTCTTACATATTAAAGACAATTACACACACGAAGTTTCCCATCTAGGTTGAAGTAACGGTCTGTGCTGAGCCATCAACGTAAAGAGCAGTGCCTCTAAAATCTAAGTCACCCCCTTTGGAGGAGGTCTGGTACAGGTACCTTCGGGAGCTACCCGCCTTCTCTGCTTTCCACCATCACCTTCAGCACTGCCTACGAGTTTGAGATTCATGAGAACAATCTCACCCACGCTATTTGAGGAGAAACAGAAAAAGTGAGGTACTTGCATAACGGCCAGGGTGTTTTCAAGAAGTGTCCAGGAGGGAACTTCTCCATGCACACTCATGGGAATACTGGCCTACTTCACGGGATTACTACCTAGCTGTTGCATTAGTCTTAGACACACACAGGCGTACGCTCTTTCCCAAGTACACACTTCATCTTTCAGACTTACTCATGGTTCTTGGAAAGCAGAAGATTTGGATCCAGACACACACGCACACCCCCATTGCCTAACTCTACCTGAACCGCGTGTCAATCATGTTCTCCATGCCTGCTGCAAATACTTTGCCAGCACATTCCTTTCATATGGGAAAACAGTATTTTTGTCCCAAAACAAACAAAGGATCCAACAAAACCAAACCAAACAAACAATAAGCCACCTCTTCCTCAGCTGTATACCAAAAAAAGCGAACAGCCAGAAGAATCACTTCAGAAGGCAATCAATTTAGCAGTTAAGCCACGGTGACAGCAAAACTGAAATTGCCAGCTAAGTATTAGGGTTTATAAGTACATTTGCACTCAGATACCACCTACAAATATTACTTCTGAGATTCTGTAGGAGCTTGACTATGTAACAGTGGTTACTAGATAGGTTGGGCGTCTATTTGTATTCCCTCACATCACAAAGCTGCCATCAAGCAATCTGTATTTCTTCTTGGACCCACCGTATCTAAAAACAATGATCCTCTTGTGCTGTGAAAGGGATGGAATGTGAAATCCCATCCACATCCGAACAGAATCCCACAAACATCTTGGCAGTAAAAATTGATTATGTAAAGCCCAGATGGTATCCCAAATATTCCTACTTGAAAATTCAGAGATCGTTTTTTTTGCTGAAATAAATGACACAAAAGTATCACGCCTAAAATTAACTGCACAAAAGCATTAAGCTAGGTAACCAGACTTAACTGAGCAGTTATGTGGACTATGAGAAGAACGTGAATGTGGCTTTCCCCATTTAACTTCATTGTCAGAAATGAACAATATTTTTCTATTCAAATGTACTTGAATGACTGGCAGAGAAGAAGATAAAATAAGCAGATACATCCAGCAACATATTATACTTAAAGAATAAGGTTTCCAGTTCCATCTAGAGTGCAAGAGCTTTCCATAAACTTTTGTAGCCATGTTTCAAACGTGCAGAACTCAATTTGGTATTTTTGTTTTATTTGGTATTCTAACAGAGTTCTTTTCTTCACCTTTTGGTCTCCTACCGTGCAATTTCAGCTCTGATTCTGGCTTAAAAATGTTTTTAGCTACTGCTTCACCCAGGAGTCTAAACCTGCTTAACAGTTCAGTTCCAATATCAACTTAATCGCTGCATACCCTTTATTAGGCTACGGGATAAAGATCGATCCTCGATTCTGTCATTTTTCTGTGAGCCCACTCCTATATTCCTTTTATATCCATCACTCCACTGAATGCCAAAGAAATCTCAGTGCACTTGGCATGAAGGCTCCACTTCCTATATTTATGCTCCCACTAATGTACTCTCCATTTTAGTCCTTACCAGCTTAAAATCATCTGTGAGGCAAGACAGCAAAAACTGCAAAACAGTTCATGCAAATGTTTTACTTGCATGAAATACCGTTCACCCACATTGCTTTTCCATCATCTTCTTTCTCTTAGATTTTCTGTTTGAATATACCCCAAAATTAATAGTAAACAATCTACGGTCACTTTGTGAAGTGAACAGCATATGGTCATATTAGGACTGTTACTCCTACGCCAACTTTCAGCATCTCCAGATAATAAAGCAGTACTCTTTTAATTGTACTACCTTAACTTTGCTGGCAGAGACACATTTGATTCTTCACAACAGATGAAAATGAAGTGCTCTCTCCAGGCAAGAATTCCGTATCTTTGGCACACTAACGCTTCATCCTTTTTAATTATTCCACAGGTGGTTGCCTTGGAAACTGCCAAGCAGCTCTTGGATTTGAGGGATCCAGTATGAGAAAGTAAGAAGCCTTTGCAGCCACAGCATTCGGATCCATGGCGGCTGCAGCGACAGGGCCACAGAACAGTCAGGAAAACCTGAAAGAGAGGGGAAAAAATGAACAGAGCTGAGTTATATTGCTCAATTCTTTAAAAATACAATGCAATTCATGTAGATAACCCCTCCGCAGCGGACGTGAAGCAGGCTTTACCACTCAGGCAGCCTTCCAGCACAGCGTTTCACCTTAGAGAGGACAGCACTGAAATGCTGATGCCGGAGGAGCTCGCTAGCTCAGCTTTCAAGATCAGGCAGCTCGAGATTTTCCTCAGCTCCAACAGACTTTCCTCAGTGTCTGGTCAAACTGCCTGAAATTCAGTGCTATTGTTTTTCTTTGAATAAAAATAGAGTTAACTATAAATAGATTTCATCACGAATGCTGAATCATTGTACATTGTATCATACAGCTAATAGCTTCAAACTTCATTTAGGCTTTAAAACCAGAACTGACTTTGCTTAAAACACAATTAAAACCCCAGCAGAGCACACAGGATTTAAATGTACAGAAAATTCTCCTTCCCCTATTTCTTATTAGTTCAAAAGCTGAACATTTGCCATTAAAAACACAAACAAACCAAGCAAAAATTTGAAAACAAGAAAACAAAACCTAATTACATTTCCTATTGCTGGTCAAAGTTCTGAATTGTGATTATCCAAAAATATTTTCTTTTGTTGTTTTCTCACGTCCAATTTGTTAACAAATAATTAATAGCAAGACTTCTAAAAATAATTTCCCTAAAGCTATCAGTCACGCAAACGATCACTCCAGCACCCAGAGCCTGTCTCTAGTAATACATCCAAGCTAACAGCAGTCCCTCAAGGCTCACTCGAACGCATTTTGACTCGCAATATTAACAAGTACCCTGGCACGACCTCCTCTAAGGCAGACGCATGGAGGCAGATTTGCCTTCACCTTTCCATAACAAGACACCTGAAAGTCACAATAATATGTTTAACACTAGAGCCAGTTTTTAACAAGGAGGAGTCAGTATGTATTTATTTCCACAAAGAAAAGTGAAGTGAGGTGACAGAAGCGGAAGGGCCTGGGGACAATCCTGCACAGTAGCCACTGTGTCCTTCCCGGCAGGTCCTCTCCTTCAGGTTGCTCTCAGGCCTTGCTCAGCACCTTTCTGACCAGCAGAGCCCACCACGAGGCCCGCTCCAGCCCCACCTCAAAACCCAACCAACCGAAGTGGTTCTGCGCTATCCCTTCCCTTTCTGTTGTCCTCCCTTACAGCACTCCTGGCAGGCACTTCCGAAGCCACAGGAAGTCTCAGAACCACCTCAAACTCCTTTTTTAACTTGCTAACCAAACTGTACTGCCTCCACCCCTCTTTCTTACCTTCCTGATTCACTGCCTTGACCGCAAGTTGGACTGGGAAACCATTTCCATTCTCTCCCAGCTTCCCTTCCTTGTCCAACCTCACCGAGGACAAAACACATTTAAGAAGCCCTCTGCAGGTCGCCTCCTTCCTGATGGGTACAAGGACTGTTGTCTGCTTTTCAGCAGTTCATAGCGGTTCCAGAAGTGAGACTTTTTAATCATTTTTTGGACGCAATTCAGGACTAACATGGGTTTTCTCAACTCTCCTGTCCCACCCGCCCGGGACGTGCTTGCCATGTACCTCCATCCTCTCCCCAAACTTTCCTCTTCAGTCAGCCACGTTTGTATCACATCTTCTAGGGATTCCCTCTGAAGAAACGGCATGCCAAAATACTGTGAAATACTGAGATCTTTTCTTTTTCTTCCTCTTCACATTAATGGATATTACGTAGACAGATCTCCTGCACGTCCTGTTACTGCAATAGGAGATTCTGTTTCCCTAGAGTGTCTCTAACAGAGATCCGGTCTCCAAAGCCTCAAAGTGACCCCTTTACCACAAAGGGCTACTTTTCTTTCCAGGAAAGGTGGATTCTCTTCCTTACCTCAAGCATCTTGACACTACTCTCAAGCACTTCTCACCCTGTACTCATCAGGTCATTTTGATGCTCCCCACAGGGAAGACAGATGAACTTCAGCCTACAATAAGCTCAACGAGAATGCTGACTTCTTGCTGTTCTGATCCAGATCTGGTACATGACCCATTCCCCCATTTTAGTCCTTTTAATCCACTTGAACATCACAGAGATGGTCCCAGAAACAGGGCATCCAGTTTTCAAGAGGTGCTAATGCCTCCCATTTTCATTTGCCTTACGCTCAGAGCAGTTTCACTGCGGTTGTTCCAAACTTGTGTCACAAGGCTTCTTCCACCTTGATTTAATCTTAAGCCCTTCTCAAGACGTGCCTCTGCAAGACGACTTTTAAAGTCTTTTCCTGTAGTAGCTGATGGAGCTGGTGCACCATCCCACAGCATACAAATCCTTCCAAAGGCTGTAAGAGATGTCTTGAAAGCTTTGTGTTTTATTTATGTATTTTGGAACCCATTTTAACATATACTCATGTTGTACATATTTATTTTTAACACAGAATCTTCCTGTGATCAACTCCACGGTTCAGTGGCTTACCTCTGCCCGTATTCCTCCTGCTCAAGCTTCTCAATCCCACTGCAGTCTCTGTCCACCTAGTGCTCTTGGGTTTGTCTTGCTGCTCCCTACAGACAAAGGTATCGGAGCCACCAGACGAATCCAATCCCTGCCTCTGATTTCTTTCAGGTTCTACGAAGTCCTTCCCTCTCGGGTGCTACGAAGACACCCAGATCAGCAGCTCCACTAGCTGGCTTTCTTCAGCCCTTTGAAGAAAGGTTCCACGTTCTCTGCAGCTGTTCCCTAGACTTGAAGTATTTCCATCCTACTGTTTCTCCAATATATAAAGGAAGGAACAGAAGCTCCTGTCCCGCTCTTGAGAGGACACACAGCCTTGCTCATCTCCCAGCGTGAGCCCTCAGCACAGAGCTGCCTTGGGATTCGCATCTTGTCTCTAACAACACTGCGACAAGCCCCTGGGGCACCGAGTGCTTGGAGGAGCTGCCTGCGCTTCTCTTGAGAGTCGAACACCCTCGGAACACTAAAAGCACTGCAGGCCCTGGGGCGAGGTGTTACTAGAAAGACGCACAAAGCACAGAACTCTTGAACAGCTACAAGTAAAAGCAAGATGAAGAAAAAGCTTTTAAGTAACTTCCTAGTTTTCAAGCTTGATCGCAAGCCGTTAGCGACCTGAATTTGCATAGTCCCTAGGCATCCCTGGAGGAGAAGTCTGTCTTTCCACATCTGAGCCCTTGCCGAGTCTGTTCCATCTTCTCAGCAGCCTCCCTCGCTCACACAGGCTCCTTTCTCACCCGTCTCTACCCTGTCCTCAGAAAAGACGCCCCAAGAGCTGCGCTCAGGTGCCCTCAGGGAAGGGAAATCTTCCACCTAGCAGGGACTTCCACCTGACAGAGGGGAGTGCAACCTTCAATTCAAACGCAACTCATGACACATCCTGCCTTGGGGTTTTCAGAAAGAACCAGGGAAGGTCAGACTGCCGCAACCTGAACCAACGAGGTTTGAGTTAACTCCCTTTTTCCTCTTTGGAAATTCCAGTTTAGCTCACATCAGCAGGGTACGTTCAAGCTTGGACCATGCTTCTAAATGCCCAGTTCTTTGTTTTGTTCTTGGTCTCACCCACAGCCCGGTGGTGGGTTTGGAAAACCTACTGACCGTCTTTTACCGGGTACGGAAATGCGTTTTTCTAGTTGAAGGCTTCCTTTAGGAGAAAAACTGTAACATACAAAACTCCTATGAACTGACACTTCTTGTGAACTCGAAAGCAAATGTTTTCTCGATGTTTGTACTTCTAACATCTGAAGTGGACACAGAAAGCTTTTAGTGAGTACAAAACTTCCTTTTAATCGCATGCTTTGAACGTTTCTAAAATACATACATCATAGGTGATATATTTAATAGCAGAGAGAGGCAGTGTAGTGAGAGCGAGCCTTCTGGGTTTCCTGGAAAAATAAAGTTAAAGCCTCCCACTGACTCTACAAGTACTTGAGTACAGTTCCAGTCGTAATTCATCATTAAGAGTCTTTGAAGAAGAAAAATGGATGTGTTTATTTCAGCACTGTTTAATGGTTATCCATTCTTGTATCATTTATTTCCACCTAGATGCAAGTTAAACGGTATTTCAGCAAGATCTGTCGAACTCGGATATCATTTTTGAGAAAGCTTGTCAATAATGTCATATGCATTACGATTTGAAATATAGTAAGGGGAAAATAAGAGCAATCTGCTGAAAACTTCTATAGCTGGCAAGAATCCCCTACTTTCACAGGTTTCTGGAGAAATAAAAGACCTTGTGAAGAAAATTATCTCCTCTTTATTGTGTTTTTTATGGTTTAATCACAAGCATTTGGTAAATAAAAAAAGAGTCTCTCTCAAATTACAATGAAGTACAAACAACTAAATCAGACTGCAAAGCCTTCTTTAAACTGTACCACCTCCAGCAAAGATCTTAACAATGCTGCCATTCTACAGCTGTACCAGGCTAATAAAAATCTGCAAAATGAATACTGAAATCAAAGATGAAAAGAAAAAAAAAGTCACCTCCTGCCTTCAATAAAACCCTTAACTGAGAGTTCTAAATGAGAAATATGGGAATTTCCCCATGAAGTCACAGGTGGCCTGAAATTTTTCAGCCCAGAAAGTTTCTCAAAGATTCAACCCAAAAAAAAATAAATATATATATGCACAAAATAGGTGTAAAAGACTAATTAGAATTAAGACACCTGGTCTGGGACACGACCACACAGCACACCTGCCAGCCAGCAGCCCCGCGAAGAGCAACAGGACAGGTAACAAAGGAGGGAGGCTCTGAAGAGGAGGAGGAGCAGCAGAACATCCCCAGGACAGGCATGGCTGGGCACCCTTCGAGGAGCTTCGTTTGAGACAGGCCAATTCACGTGACCACTTCAGAAACGTTTGAGTTGAACACACGCTGGCAATCGGTCAGATCTCAAGTGAAGTGGCTTCCTCATACTCCACCGAAGTGGTGGCAAGAGCTCTGACGAACCGGGCTGCCTTGAGTTCCTAAGCAAGACGGAAGGATAAAATAGCCTCTGCAGCTTTGTTTATCAGTTCCCATGTGTGAAACGCGATCTGTGGCTGCTAGGAGAATCTGTGAAGATGAGCTCAATGAAATAATACGCAATCAGATTATCCAAAACCAAATGCACCACAAAAGAGAAGAATTCTTTTTAGTGAAGCGTTTAACTGTGCTGCCAGAAGAGATATGGTATCAGCACAGCGAATAGCGAGAAGGTAACAAATAGTGACTAGATGCTTCATTCATTCAACACTGTTGCCTAAACAATGCTGGAATCTTTTGAGAAGAAAACATAGCAACTTTCATTATAGAGTATGTGCTATATAAAAGTGAGAGTCACTGGTAAACGTCAATGCAAGCACAAAACATGTTTTGACAACGCTAAAATCAGTCCGTGCTTTCAGCAGCATTTGGAGAAAGACTTTTTCCATATAGAGAGAACATCATCGCTATCTGACACCCTAGAAAACTGGTATGTATTTTGACTTTTTACGTCAAAGCTACATGCGCCCTGAGTATGTATTTTTCGGTGATCTCGGGAATCTGAAGAGGACCCAGTCAACTGGCAGCTGGCAAATGTCCCAGCTTTTAAGAAAAGTTAAAAAAAAAAAAGAAAGAAAAAGAAAAAAAAGAGACCCCTGATAATTATAGGCCTGTCAGTCTCACTTCAGTGCCTGGTAAAGTTACGGAGAAGATGGTTCTGGGAGTTACCGAAGAACACCTGACAGACAACGCAGTCATTGGCCATAACCAATACATATCCGTGAGGACATGGTCCTACGAAACTAACCTCATTTCCTCTTGTGACAAGGTTGCCCAACTAGCTGACAAAGAGAAGCCAGCTGATGTAATCCGTGTGGATCTGAGCAAAGCTTTCGGTACTGTCTCTTACAGAATCCTTCTGGACGAAGGTGCACCAGCCGGGTGAACAACCGGCTGGTGGGTCAGGCTCAAAGGGTTCCAGTAAATGGGGTTACACCTGGCTGACAGCCAGTCACTGCTGGGGCTCCCCAGGGCTCCGTTCAATGTCCTCTTCATTGGCATCATGTGGTACCTTCATACAGAATCCCAGACTGGTTTGGGTTGGAAGGGACCTCAAAGCCCACCTCATCCCACCCCCTGCCATGGCAGGGACACCTCCCTCAGCCCAGGCTGCCCCCAGCCCCATCCAGCCTGGCCTTGGGCACTGCCAGGGATGGGGCAGCCACAGCTCCTCTGGGCAGCCTGGGCCAGGGCCTCACCGCCCTCAGAGGGAAGAATTTCTTCCTTATATCTACTCTAAACCTACTCTTTTTCAGGTTAAAGCCGTTCCCCCTTGTCCTAGCCCTACACCCCCCATTCTCACATACTGGGAATCTGCACTTTCAACCTGCTAATAACCAAGACCCATTTGCTTCATACAAACCCTGCAGTAACACAGTCAAAAGTCTTTGAGTATCATTTGCCAATTACCATGACAGATACTAAGATTTATCAGCAAAATTAACATGAATACTCCAACAGTATTTGCTTCTAAACTGCTTTTTCTACGTCAAGTAACTACAGTTTTTATGTCAGCACCCTGACGTACATACACCTGGTTGTGAAGTCGTGATGCTGACCCCACGAGGACCAAGTCACAGATGCAGAGGCGACACCACACAAGCCACCATTACAACACGATAATTTATAGCACGGAGTGGCCAAGAACCAACCGCTGAAAGTCACTCCATCGTTTCACCATCTGCTACCGGGACAGCCACCACCAGAACAGGCAGCCTCGCCCACTTCCATCCCTGACTGTTCACTCCTGTCCTGTTCCACCTACTTGTTTCCTACAGCACCCTTCACGCAGCTGTGTTTGAACCAGATCTTCGTACCAAGACGGATTTTGTCACTGCTGTTGCTGGTTCTGCAGGCTGGTTCCCTGTACAGCTGTAGGAAGATCAGGCCAGCACCAGGGGCCAACGCTCTGGCCACGCCAGCTGGCGCCGAAGCAGGAACAAGCGACTGCGGGAAGCTGACTGCTTCTTTCGGCAGCTCTGCCAGTTGATGCCAGCTTAAAATTGCTGAGAAACCACACGAAACTAGCAACTAGACATAAATTTGAGCTCGAAATGCAGAAAGGCACAAAGAAAATGAAGAAAGCACAGAAAGTGTTTAACCAATAGAACAAATTACTAGAATTGATGCTGAAGTCTTTTTTTTTTTTTTAAGAACTTCAAAACGGATAGCATGCCATTCTGAAAAAGGTTTTAAACAAATGCCTGTTAACTTTTCAGTCAAGCATGAGATCCTGAGCTCAAAACAGGGAGTAACAGTTGCACGTAATGACCTACAACACCCTAAATGTCAGAGTAACTGATCCAATATTTCCTTCTGCCTGACATCTTTGAAGTGTGTGTGTGCCTCAGTTCTCCCCCAGGTTGTGTCGGGTCCACATGGTGTAACAGTTGGAAGCAACAGTCAGATTTAACGCGATTCCCTTTGGAACACACCCAGGGGTTGAATCCGATTTCTTCACGTAGAAGCAAGAAGCTCTAACATTTGATCTGGAATTCGTACCTCGTTACACGGGAAGCAGCAGAAGTCTCGCTTGTTCCTGGTACCAAGGCGACACTGAGGGAGGAGCAGCCCCGCTGTGCCAGAACTGCTTACCGACCTCGTCAAAACTCGCAGCTGCGAGCGCACCGAATGACAATTTTGCTTGCCACAAGCAGACAGCCTCGGGGAGCAAGGATCCTCACGTGCAGAAGCAGCAAGTAGGAGGGTCAAAGGAGAAATCCTGGGTTTCTGCTCAGCGCATCTTCCTTCACGCTTCAGTATTGTATGGGCGGAGGAAGATGCTTCTGCTCTGCCGCAGTAGCTGTGTAGTATTTCGTCATTCGCAAATAATCTACAAATTAAGAGGATGTGTAGCACTTGGCAGCGTTTTGTAACCGCTGAGTGATTAAGAGGACCTTATTTAATACAATTTTGAAAGAAGTGTGTTTTATGTATCTGCACCTGTACATTCTGCAAGGCAAAGAAAGAAGGAAGACGTGATACAGTGCATGGCACGAAGAGTGTGGCCAGCTGCCAGTGCCCACACATACTTATTCTTTCTCAGTCTCTACCATACACACACTCACCCTTGGAAAAACAAAACACTCAGGGCATGTAGGAGCTTTTTTCTAGTGCTGCCAACTTCTGCCAAACTCTATTATTTATTTTAAAATAAAGGTTATATTCATGGAAGCACAGATATTAAAGCAATGTCCGTCAGAAAAATAGAAGTGGAGTGAGAAGGAACAGAGCAGAGCACCACCGTTGTTTCACATTCTCTCCCCCTACTTTCTGTGTGACCAGCTCCATTCAGCAAGTGGAATTAATCAGCACTTAATTGCACATTTAAATCCGACGTGCAAAGGCAGGATGTGGACTGAAGAAGCACGCTCAGATAGCAGAGAGCACAGACACCAATATACAGGATGTGAAAGAATTGTTGGGAGATAACAGATCACCACACCTCAGTTGTTTGGCTTTACCTACCTTGAAAGCCAACTACAAAAGACTGTAACTGAAGATACCACACAACACACAAGCATCTCAGCCATCAGGAGTCTTCAAAGTCCTATTACACTTTCTACAAACTCACATCCTTTGTTCTGCGTTCGCTCTTTCAAGTGGCTTGGTTGTGGGACTTCAGACAAGCTCCTGAACAGACTGAACTGCATGCAGCTTACACTGGAGGAAAACCAGTGCAGCACCAAAACCCAACAGTACACAACTCCTCACCCTGCTGTTTGTACTGTTCAATAACAGTAACTAGGATTCACAAGAAAAAACATTATTTCTGTATATTAATAGCCCAAAATAAGAATAAACATTTAACTCTTGCAGAAAGTGGCTACCAGAAATTATTAACCTCTATTAAAATGTACAGAAAATATTAGGAGACACCTGCAACCATAGGACAGTGAAGAGAAATCATTTTTCTACTGTTTAGTTCCAACACTGATTGCGAGACATTCCTAAGAAAGATTTGGGGCTGCATAGGGGAAAAGTAGCAGTCTTTTAATGTAACAGGCAAGTTCACCTAGGGCTAGCTTGTTAAGCTGAGGAACAGAGCAAATTAAATCATCTCGGGCTGATTTGGCTGTATCATCAAGAAAAGCTAGAGCTCCCGGGGAATCAAGGAGTGTGCTGCAGACACGGCTGTTATTGCAGATTCCTCTGCGTGCAGGAGAGAGCAGAGGCACACACCAACCTTAAATCCAGTAAGGAACTCGTCAGGCACTAGTCTTATAGTTGTGCCCTAAACCTACATATTTAAGTAACAAATGATTGTAAATGGAGAGACTTAAAAAAAATATATTCTGATTTAAAAGCCAGGCCTGTGCTGTTCACTGTAAAAGGACTCCTGTTTGTCCTGTTGTTTGATCACTGCTGAACACGCACCAATGGTACAAGAACCGCGACCTCAATCGGCCCCTGCACCACCCTGCTGATGGTCCAGGTAATGCAAAGCCCGTTCTGAATGTACCCAGAAAAAAAGAGACTCGTTCTTGTGGCTAAGAGCAATGTGCTGACTCAATCCATCATAAAAAAGGTGATTTGCCCTCCTGAGTGACTGAAAAGATCTTGAATTGCTTCGGTCTTGCCTTTGCTACGCAATAATTGCAGGCCTGAATGAATTCCATCAGAGAAAAATCACTTCTAAACACAGCTGAGGCATGGGTATTACAAAAATCTACTCGTATAAAAGGATTTACATTAATTTAAATAAAACAATGGAATTATCACTATTAGGAGGTAGAATCATGCAAAAAAAATACTAGTTCAAGAGAAAAAAAACTTATTTTTTAATTCATAGGCAAATTCTATGCAAAGCCACCTGATTTGAAATGGATTTTGTGAGTGTCAAAGTAACTCAGTTTTCCTCATGAAAAGATACAGAACTCTCCCTTTTCACCCTTCGCAATACCCAGCAAAACTGGAAGATTCGGATGCATGACAATTAATTTACAATCAAAGCAAATTTTATCCCTAAAAATTTAGAGATAAAAATATTTTTTGAAGGGAAGTAAAAAAATAAAAAAAAGCCACAGTAGTCATGACAACCCCATTCTGTTTCCTTCTGCTCACCCATTTCATCAGTGTGATACCTAAAATAATCCACAGTAATTAAACAATCGGCAGTAGAGATCTACTGGTGCAGAAAATAACTCGAGAAGAACCAATGCTGATAACCAAGGGGAGCTAACAGCACCTGCCAGGGGGACACTGTCCAGCAAAGGGGCTCCCCGAGCAAAGCACGCCCCTCGCCCAATTCCCACCAGAAAACCAGCAAATTTCCATCGATTCTGCTGCGAAGATAGGAGGAATCACACTTGGCACTGAATAGCTGCATAAATTTGTTCTCAATTTGTGTTTTCCAGCTTCAAGAGATGTCTGAAGAAGCATGAGGAGCAGTCTGCAGCATGTTTTAACATAAAGAGACAAAGGGCTTTAACCAAAAGAACAATGTTTTATGACTGTTATCTGCTATAACTGGTGTTCTTCTACCTAACTTGGCTTATTTAAATAAAGTATTCAGTGAAACTGATTTAAAACTGAGTGCAAGAGAAAGAAACAACCAACACTTCTGGTATTTTTATAAACTTAACGTACTGAAAACACGCATATTATACCTCTGCTACATATACTGATAGTATCATAAGTTAGGGGCTTCTCCCTGAAAACTTTAGTTGAAATCCGTAACACCTTATTTTGCATACATCCCACACAAATTGGTTCTGCTTGTATTGGATAGGTTTTGTACAGAAAATTCTGCTGTTTCTCCTCTCCAGAAAGTTCAGTCACAAAGCAAAATGAAAAGGAGTGGAGGAAATCCTGATAGCAGGCTGTTTAGGATCCAGTCTGCCTAAATTAGGCATCATTAATAAAGAGAATTATTTGCTTCTGGTGCGTCACACTTACAGGGCACCAAGGCAGACGGGGTTTGCTTCTGGAGCTCTCCATGGCACCCATCTCTCTCCATCCTCTGGACACGAAACTCCAGCAACTTACTTAAGAGTGCATCAACAGGCAGCTAAAATTTACACCTCGGTGCCAGCACTAAAATCCCTCCTAGCAATTTCAGCAGGGCTTTTACAGATATAACAGGAAGGTTTAGACGTACGTGAACTTTATTACCGTGACTCATTTCAACCTTTTTTCCTCCCTACTATTGCAACAGCGGATGGTGCTTTCAGAGACGGAGTGATTTGGGAACATGGCCCTGTAATTCAGCATCTCTTTATCAAACTAACTGGTCTTATTCTGTCCCAGCACAACTCATGCAAACCAAGAGAGATCCCAGATGAATCCATGTTAGAAAAGTGTAATATTCATTTTCCACTCTGACTGCGAAAGCCTATTTTAGCATATATTAATTTTGGAAGAGAAACAACCCTGGATTCTACAGATTTTCACAGAAAAAAAAAACAGCACGACACAGCAGTATAGATTGAGATTTCTTAAAAAGCACAGTAACCAAACCACACAGTATTACCCTGGATTGGGATATGTCTCACTTCTACAATATAGGTGCCCTCACATAAACCAGCTGAATTCCCACTGCAGGTAATGGAGATCCAGGTAAAACAGTTCAATTGACTAAATCCAGTCAGTCAAAAAAAAAAAGTGAGGAATCACATCCTAAACTTCTAAAGACTGCGAAGAGTCTGAAGTGACCTGCTCAGGTGCAGTTATTCTACACTGCTCTTCCACACCTGGAGCCTGGAGGGATCAATCTTGCTGGTAACTACCGGCTGCTAGGCAGTTTCAAGGCACTAACAGCCATGCTCTTGTCCAAGAAATGAAAACCTTGGCAAAAGAACTTCTGAAGTGTATTTCTGCCATCAGAAATGACGTACACAAGCGCAGAATATTAAAGGCATGCTGACCCTGTGTTCTTAAACCAAGAAAACGCCTCGAAGAACATCAAAACCCGTTCTGCCCTCCCACTCTGACCGCAGCCTCTCTCCATTGAGAGATGACATTTCACCATTCCCTAAGAGCAACGAACCATCACAACTGGTCTTGTTTCTGGAACCACCGAGTCTGCGGTACCGAAGCAGAAAACAACAGGGAGTCCAGCACCTCGGGCAGAAGAAAGAAAGAAAGGAGGCAGAGGAACAATTTCTCTTGCACACAATATACAGCAGCTTGTCTTCTTTCACCTTTACACCCATGGCAGCTGGGTGACCATGAACAATGGAAGTGTACAGGCAGCACTAAGGGATGTCAGTAGGTCAGGGCAAGCTATCCGCGATCTCACTACAGTACGAGAGGAAGGAAGGTCAGCCCGAAGCATTCGCAAGTTGTAAGGCCTGCCTACAGAAGCAGGGGATTATATTTGAGATCTAGCTACTCCATACCTCCTCACATCCATTTCTGACCTTCTGTTTTTTGACCTTCCTTTTTTTCCTTCTTGAAAATTGGACTACATTTATGTCAATACCCATGCAAAGACAAGCTATTTGGGAAACACGTAACACAGTAAATGAGAATTAAACACCTAATACTACTCCTGTAAATATTTTACTACTTACTTTACTTACTTATGTTCAGTTTCTGAAGATGTTATTTGGTGTCTGGGGAAAAAAAAAAAGCCAAAAGCGGTGTGCTTTCTACTTAAAAGTAACTTGGCTCCAATGGTTTCTTAACCAAACAATCATAGAAACAATGCTTGAGAACGAATATTTGAGAGATGAAGACAGAAAATATCCTGTGCTGATTTAACAGGCACTTCTCTGACTTTGATGTGGTATCAGGGAGTGGCCTGGCTTTTTGACTGAGTTATCCAGTCCGATCACTGCACTCCCATCGTAACTTCCTAGCTTGTCATTCCTGTTAGTGATTCAACTACCTCTCAAGTATTCCACAGAAAAGAAAAATATCCTGAACAATACCAGGAATAACATTCCTCTATTCCTGTTTTGGGTACATTTCTGTCAGCCACCTTCCCCTTCCAAGAAATTTCGAGACATCTTTTGAAATACAGACGTTAATTCTACTAAACATATCAGCACTGTGGCTGGAAACAAGCTGTGCAAGCTTTACCCTTAGCGGCCAAGAGCTCTGAGAGGTTATTTCTCGATAATGCATGCAGTTTGAAAGCTCTCTCTGCATCCCAGCGTGCACTGTTTCTGTGGGAACACACTTCACTTCCTAGCACTGAGCAGATTCCAACCCCTATTTCAACACACGCATTTTTTTTAATACACAGGGATGACCACTCTGGTCTACCCTTTGTTCTCCCTCTTTTCTTCCACTCTGTTCTGACCAACTTCAAGAAACCGGCACCGGGTAATGCAAATTGACAGCAACAAACCAAGGCCCTGGAAACGGCTTCTTTAGATACTGACTGCCAACGTCAGACCCAGTCACGTACTTTTCAAGAGCTGTTAAAGACAGGTCACATGAATAAATAGGAAAAGCCTTCTTCAAGCCCATGTCAGTTCAACCACCTTTCGTCTTCACTTGATTCCAGCCTCACACACTTCCCATAAGACATTTAAAGACTACTTATGAAAATACTCTTCTGCAATCCCAAGGTGCTCTAAGCAACCTGGATCTGTACCAAAATAGAACATGAGATTGAATCATGTAAAGCTTGGTACCTAGAGCAGAACGTTAATTTCTATGCTCCAGTTCAGAACTGTTTACATGACTAAGCTGACATTGCAGACACTACCTGGCACTGAAATTGGTTTCCTCTTACAACAAATCTCTGGTCAAAGCAGAAGATCATGTTCCAACAGTGATAGCTATGCAACATACAGCTCGTTATCATTCCACAACTCATCCCAGTTTTTATTACCCCAATACAACTACCACCTATGGCATATAAGTAGCATCAGAAATTCCATTTAGCAATGAAAACCTGTTTCAGTTAAAAAGGCTAAAGGGAAAAAAAAAATGGCAAAAGGCTTTCATTGGAAGTATGAGAAAAAAAATATCACATACTGACTACAGCAAAATGAAAACAGGCTTCTGCATAAAAACACTAAAATAATCCTTTAAGTGATTGTCATGACTGTGAAGTAAATTGTAGGATTTTTGCTTTATCCTGAGAATGTTTGGAAAAAAAAAAAAGATAGATGAAGAATATTCCTTGAAAGTTTGCTTAGAATTGCACAGAAGTGTTTTCTGTCTTTTGGAGTTCCACTAGCAGAAACCAGCAATAGAAGAAGCTCCATCAGGTCCTACACCAGTCTGTGATAGCACAATCAGACTCTGTTCACCTCTGCCATGGAAGCGGTACTACCTTTGGCAATCCACTGATGGAAAGACAGCGTTTTCCATCAGTGCTGCAGGAGTTCCTGTACTTCTACACCAAAGAGAGCGAGTGCCGAAACTAACTGATTATTCATGGAAAGGACACCATAAAAATCCCTGTATTTGTAGAGACAAAAGTCTGTCCCCCCCCACCTTTTTTTTTGATCTTTTGATTAAAAAAATGTATGGTTCATTCTCCCATTTTCCAGGAAAAAAAAAAAGACTGCATCTACTTCAGAGCAGCATTCTGGTTTTGGCGGCCAGCTGAGAAAAGCTGACATGCAATGACCCGCTATTTCAGCGCCTCTAGACTTTCTCAGCCCACGCCTCACGTCACTGCAGAATGCTTTTCTCCTGTTCCCATTATTTGGGTCCGACTCTGAAGGCCTGCTTCAGACCTTGCTCTCTGTAACACCTCATAGGCTGCAAAATGCAAGTCTAGCAGATCTGCTGAAATGGAGTCTAACCGCTGCAAAAATTAGGATTTCACAAATGACTACACTGCTAGCGGCAACGCAGAGAGTATCCTAACGTGCTGCACCACAAATGCTAATACTCACAGTGGTACTGCCGTCTGTACTTCAGTCTGAAGTGTCTGTCCATCAGCCTGGTGGCCTGCCTTCATCTCCCACCTTCTCCTGTCTTCCCCTGCCCTGGTCCTTCTTCCAGTTCTGCGCCAGCTGCCAATCTGCAAGTCTCACAGCTGAATTTTATGACACTGATTTGATGTTACTCACCAAACAAGATCTCAGTATTGATCTGTTTTGGAAACTCTCTCAAATTCTGAATCATTATCTGAATGTAAATCCTTGAATGAGTTCCAAAGAACTCGCTTTTAGTCAAAGGTTAACAATTGCTATGCTGTTAAACAAAAACCTAAACAAATACATCCGCGTAATTCGGTATAATGCAGCAAGCTATTTGCTTCCTCATGTAAAGGATCTGAATAATCGAAATCTTGCTTCGCTACCAACATAATACTGCATCTTGAGAATGCTGCAAATATCCTGTTATACTGTAATTACTCACTGTATAAATACTCTGACAGAACAAGAACCATACTTCAGCATTTACTCATTCTGAAAGCAGCTTGTCTCATTCCGTTAGTCCAGTGCAGATCTTCAGTATACACCATTTTCATCCAACTTTGGGAGAAAAAAAAAAACGAGATACTCTTTGTGTGTTCTACAACTAACCAGTCTTGCAGTCTGGTCCTCATTCTCCCTCCTAAGATTAAAAGGTTCCCAGTCTTTGCTCTGGTTAGATCAATCTAGGCCTAATACTTCCCAAAATTATAACTAGATCATTTACAGAAATGCTGCAGGCCTCTAATGACTTCAGTAGTATTATGCAGCGTTTCTGCTCATAATTCAATCATTATCTCGAGTGTTCTTAGAATGAATGGTATAGGATCTTAAAAAAAATAATAATCCTGAAAACAGACCAAAAAGCTTCAGCCTGATAAGGCCCTGAGAACTTGAAGCACTTTGCTGAGCCAGGTCCTACTCCACGCTTCTAGAAAATTCTGCAAAATAAAGAAAATCTCTCCAGAATCCCTAGCAGCAATGCTGCAGAAAGGAACAGTCTTGACAACCCTGTGAATCAATTCAAACTGAAGAGAGAAATGATCCAGGGGCCAAAAGCCCGAGACGCGCAGTGTCCAGCCTGATGCAGGGGGTCAGCCGATACTCGGCGCAGTCAGGCAGCAGGCTAGGTCCTCGCTTTTCAACAGTTAAGGGCCTGACACAGAACACCGAGTTTTTGTGATAGAACAGACTGATTCCAACAAAAAACAAATAAATAAATAAAAAAATCAACCAAACTGAGATAATACAAATGGAGGGACAAAAAAATATGAATGGTTGGCAAGAAAATAAACCGGGTTTTGCTCAGGATATTAACATCACGAGGATCAAAGCAACACGGCAAGTACCAGCAAACGTGTGAAAAATACAACTGTATTATAGGTAATGAGCAAAAAGTGCACAGGTTTGTTTAAACCACAGGATTTCAATAAAGCATCTACGCAACAATTCCAGGCCCGAGTGTTCTCAAAGGGCAATACAGGGGTTTGTTGCTACGTCCAGCGAAATGAAACTATAGAAACTAGCTGCAATACTGAGGAGAATGTCTCTAAGGAAGTAAGTATATGAACCTCGAGATGTAAAACTGTTAATTCCACAGGTAATATTTTTACTTCAGATTCTACCCTATCTTCCCAAGATCTAAAGGGGCAAAACGATTGCTAGGTTTTCAAAACTACTTAGAACTAGGTTGCGCTCCTTTTTGTAGTCTCAGGTCTCTTCACTGCAGAGGACTCAGATGACGTATTTTCACTTTTATGCAATACAACAACTATTACAGAAGTCACAGCGAGTTTTACACAATGGCAGCCTTTAAGAGTATAGTCTATGTAACTGTAACACATCACACTTTATTAATAATCTGCCTCTTACTTTCTCTTTCTCTCCATCTGGTGTTATTTTCATGCATCCTTCCCTAATTTTAAATTTGAAACCTTTTTCATTTTCTCGTGTCATTTTATTTAAAGCATATGCTTCAGTTATCATCTTTGTCTGCATGTGTGATATCAATAACGATCCGATACAGGAAGAGTCAGATTCTGAAATCTTTATTAGGTAACAGCTTGCCTCGGCAACATGGGCAGTCTACAAACTATTTAAATCAATTAGACTAATTTCCATATTACTCAACCCGGTACGGCTACTGTACATCAGACTCTAAGTAAATACATACAAACAACTAAAAGGAAAGCGATTTTCAAACACCAGATCACAAACAGATTACACGTTAGCCAAGATGACAGCAAGCGCCGCAGCAAATCCAGTGATCCATCTTACGTAGCTCCCTGCCCAGCAGCAGCCTCTGTAAATACTGCAGAAAAAGGCGCAAGGAATTCCTCCAGTAAAAAAACGTACGAAAACTGCTAACAGGGATCGCTTCCACCGAAATGTCAATTACTGCCTGGCGTACGCCCTTGAGAGTAAGTGTTCATCTGATTCACTGACAAAGCAAACACGGAGATTTCCAAATGTTACCGTACTCGCTTGTACTCGCTTTTACTCCGTTACACAACTTTCCGTTTCAATTTTGAGTAAAATAAAGTATCTGAATTAGCGCATTATTACACGGCAACCTCGCAACACAATTTTCTGGGTTTTATCAACTAGCACCAAACCAGTTAATACGAAAAGGTAAACAATTAGTTCCTTAATGTTGTGGTCTGTGTGTCCTCCTAGTGATAACTATCTGAAACTGCAGTGATACGCTGCTAAGAGCTTCGCTTCGGTTAACTCTTCACTTACTTCACCTTATTTTATGTAGCGTCATCGCAGCTGTCAAGCCAGATATTGCTCGTGCTTAGCCACATAGGCAAAATCCTACAAGTTCAACAGTATGTAGGCAGTCAGGAATACAATAAAGACCCAAAGATTACCAGTCGTTATTGCACACCAAATGTAAAGCTAATAAAGCAATTTAAACATTTTTGAAGATGATGCAAATGTTAAATAACCTTCTGCAAAGTACTTCAAGGTTTAGGTTTTTAAGCAACACAGAAAACTAAGAAACACATTCCAACATCATTTTCAGCTAAACCAATGTGCCGAAGTTTCACCCCAAAGCTACCTACTTCTAACAACAAAAAACACAATGTTCTTTCAATCCAGAAATTACCTAAACCATGAACAGATCCATTCCTACAAAGCAGCTGCACACAACTTGGTGTACATCACAGTCCAGAGACTTCGGATCACTCAGACTAAACCCTTTTCTATCACATGTTATTGCATTTCATCCTTATGGTACTACAGAAGACTTCACCTGAGTTTTTTTTTCACCTGCTGGGTAACCAGACCACGCACTGGACAGAGAACTGGTGAAAACTCTTAGGAGATGCTCCCAGATTATCCCAGCAGGTGAAGGAAAGTAACAAGATACAAAGGAATGCAAAACTCGAGAGGTCTACTCATTTGACCCAGGAGGAGAAGTCCACCTGCACCTGGAACCTGACCATCAGTATGACTTTTTCGCTTAAGTACTTCCCATAAGAACTGTCTAAATGGGTAACTGCAGTTCTTACCAGGAGGTTAAAGGCAGCGCCAGCCGTCCTGCTCTCCCCAGCCCTGTGCGGTGTGTGCGACGCCGACGCAGTGCCACGACTGCTGCCTGGGCAGCTGTAAACAAGAGGCTCACGTGCCAGAGGCAAGGCACAGCCTAAACCAGTATCGCAAGATCCTCAAGCGTGCCCTATGAAAAGCAAGCAAAGCATTGCAGGGAAAGGTGGAACCAGGCTTAGGGCTTTTTTTCCCTGAAGACCCAACGCTGCCAGTGTTGTGAAGTGGTAACTTTTATCAGTTATTAATGTCTCAGAATAAGCTGATCAAAATTAAGTGATAATCTGACCACACAGTGATTATATTGGGACGGTACGTTAGCAGCTCATGTAAGAGGCACAAACTGAACCCGGTATGGTAAAGTTAAAGCCTGACAGCAAACAAATGCACGCTCCCACAGCTCCCGGTAACTTTAGTACACGGTCATTATTTTCACATCAGCAGAGGAGACAAATTTTTCAATAACACTAGAAGAACACAGTGATGCAGACATGGGTTCTACTCCATGTCCACAAGTTTGGAACTTGGACAAGAAAAGTGAAGAGGGAAAAAAAAGGATCAAGAGCACAGCAACACAGCTCTCCCCAGTAAATTCGGAACCTGCATTCCTCATCCAGTAGCCCACAAAGCCACACAAAACCGTGGCCTGAACTGTATTTTTGGAAATCTCGAAAGTGACTGTGGTACGGGCAGATGAGGCTTGAGATTTTAAGAGTTATGATGGACAAGCTATTGACAAATGCTAATTACCAATAAGATAACCATGGCAACGGTCAGGAACATTGCCAACTACAGGCTGACAGGCAGCATGTCTTTATGGAGACACAGAGAATGACTTTATAGCAACAACACATCAGCATGACGATTGGCTAAAATAACATTAACCGTTCCTAAGTTTTTAAAGTATTTGTATTTTCAAGAATTTCCTATTGCTATTATTTCCATGAAACCCAGCAAGTTACGTTATTTTATTGCACAAACAAAATACCCTATTTGAACTGAACAAGTATATGATTAACCACGAAAATTCTTATTTATCTTACATCTTCAAATGGACACAAGGTTCTCAAACTCTTTTTGACAGCAGCTCTTTATGTTCCTGTATTTCAGAACTTCAGATAATTTGCAAATCAAAGCAGCTGTTTATAAAGCTTTTCTGGTCTGTCTTTACTCTGATAGTATAAATATTAAATTTAATTAGCCTTTCAGCCAACTAAACCAATGCAAAAAATAAAATTAGTGACCCACACATTTAATGATTACATTGTCTTTAAGAGGCATATACTTTTTAGCAATTTCAGTTTGTCCAACTCTGGTTAAAAACAGGTAACTCTTCTAAACTACCCTGAAACAGGTTTTTCCTTCAGATGTGCCTGTCTCCTTCAGATCTTGGCTAGCTCCCACATACAGGCTCACCTGCTATAGCTTAATTAATATATACTGCTCAATTATGACTGCATTTGGACATTTTAAACAACATGGTCATAGTTAAAATAATCTCTTACACTATAAACAATAATATTATATGATCAAAAAATGCTGCATAAATGAAGTGCGGATGCTCGTTTCCTTGCAAGGAAGGAAGCATATATATGCTTGCTTCCTTTTACTGCCAAATCCTTCAAGTCTTATGAAATTTGATGGTTACTTTTAAAACCTAAGCGTTCAGAAACTGACTGTATGAGAACTTCGCATAAAGAAAAGCCCAAGAACAAACTGATTTTAACTGGCATTGCCTAAGAACAACTGCCCCTTAGGTATCTGTAACCCAACAGGAAAATAATACATTGAGTACTTTTGCTGATGCTGGTTTTACCTCACTATCTTAATCTGATTATTTCTCAACGTATGATTCACGGTTCACTAACGTTTGGGACCGTCAATACTTGCTGTGTGTCAGACTCTAAGCTGCTTCCACGCTACCGCCGCCTGCGCTGGCTTTGCGAGCTACCTTCTCCGCAGCACTTGCAGAGCGCGGCCCGTGCCCTCCATCACCAAGTGTCCCTACTCTACAGCGGTACGTAAGCGCTGGAGCAGAAACAGAAGTAAGGTGGACAGTCTGAATCAAGAGGAGAGGAAACAAAACACAGCTGAGTTTTTCGAAGAAATACATTTTTAGCTTTACCATGTAAAACACGGTTTTCAGGAAGTGGCTCATACCGGAAGCCAGTGACCTCACTGCTTCTTATAAATACTGTACAATTACAAACTGAAAGAGAGCGCTATTACTTGCTAACGCTTTCTTTTAACATTCACGTTAACTATTAACTCGATGCTCATCAGTTATCAAAACCAAACTCTAGACGGAAGGAATAGGAGTTTCAGAGGTTCCAAATACACACCGGAGCAGCACTTGTGTCATTCCAAGCAGCGAAACACCATTACGTCCCTGTAATGTAATAATCCATCCATAATTACTTTAACTTCTGAGTCTTAAAAACCTATCGTGCGGAGCCCTGACAGGCATAGTCATTCACCCCCTGCATCTAGGCCAACCAACAGAAAAAAAAAGGTTTATTCTCCACGAACTGTCCCCACCCCTCTCCTTCCATTTGCTGAACTGCCACTGCTTCTGGGCCATCTTGTCACCGACGCTGCAACTTCTCTGATAAAACACACTTTCCTTGCGTAGCTCAAGCAGTACTTTTCCATTTGGATTCCTCCCAAGGCCCTGACCAAAGCCTGCGGAAAGGCTGACTTGTGAAAATGCAGGTCCTACTGGAGGAGATGTCAGGTTACTCCAGCATGGTTTATTTTTGATAAGCAAATTGTATTTTCTGTACTGTATACTCAATGTCTTACTCTCTTTAAAGACTTTAGAATTCTACTGAAGCCATGCTAAGAGTATCTAGCTGTCTAAGTCCAAGTTTTTAGGTTTAGTTTTTTGGGGGTTTTTTTTGAGTTCTGGAAGAAGCGTACTAGTTCAGCTATTTCAGCATACATGTGTTTAAAAAAGAAAAATGCTCCTACTGCAGTTCTGGAATGATTTTTAAAAATCCTCTGAAGTTTTTGGAGCATGTCACATCATCCAGACTTGAGTGCTTTAGCATCTTTCACTCTTACACCCACCTCAGTTTCTAAAGCCTTATGTCCATTACCCATCCTGCCTTCTCCCCATGTCCCTACGGAAGGGCTGAACCAAACTAAACGCTGTCACCTTCAATGTGGGCTTCACCTCCCCTTCCTACTTTGCCATTCGAACAGCTGAAGGCTCTATTAGTATTTATCACTGTTTGACATGTCTTAACAGGCTTACTGGTTCCATTTATCTTCTCATCTACAGCTGGCTTTTCTCTGCAGCTCAGCCCGTTTACCACTCCTTACATCGTTTCTTCTTTAATGTACTTATCCCCACAGCTGGATCAAAGTGCCCAGGGTTTTTCCCCAATTAATACAGAAGTCTAAGCAGTTTTCTATCAGCTCTTACATCACTTAATGAAGGAAATTCCAGGCTTTCTGTATCTGCAGCTTCTCTGTCTGGTTCACTTCCCTGCAGTCACTCAGTATGAGCTGAAATGCCTTCAGGAGAACTGGACCTCACCACCTGATTTTTCTAAATCCATCAAAACATCCTTGGGCACGTCTTACATCTTGATAAAACAAAACACCTAACCGTGCAACCTTTTTTTCAAAACGCGGAATATATCTGAAGATCTCTACATGCAACTTTTCATGATCTTTTTTGATAGAAAGGTGTAGATACTTTGAATTACACAGTTATCAGCTAGGTTTGGGGATTAGAGGCTTGTTGTGTTTGGTTTTTTTTTCCCCTTTATTAGTAATCCTGGCCTAAGGATAATGAACACGTTGATGTTTGTTGATGAAACTTAGTTACAAAAGGAGAACCAGGATATCACACAGAAGGAGCTGAATAACCTTAAGAACTTGAATAACAGAAGTGAATATCAGCAGCAGAAGATTCAGTCATGTGCTTGGGCACAATATGTATTTCTGCCAGCTAAACAGCTCCTCAATTTGGAAACTATGCAGCAGGAAAAGCGCAGCTCATTACAAAGTAACCGTGGGTCACTGGCAGGACATAGGTATGAAATAAAGCAACTGAGACCCCAATTTACAGCAGCAATTTATGGCTGCCTGCAGACTGCATCCGATTATTTTGTGGTCCCTGTTTAAGAAAGGTGCAGGCTCCAGCATCAGTAGAGAAAACATTTTAGGCAGCAGGAATGGCACCAGATGGTAACCTCTACCTTTCAAGTGACAGCCCAGCATTTGCCAGAAGGAACGGGATTCACCAGTTTAAAAAAAAAAAAAAGAAAAAAAGCTGTCTGACCACCAGCCGTGGTCTCAGACTACAAATTATAATTTCTCAGCCAACATCATTAACGGCAGCCAAATGATTCGATCTAGACCACGAGTAGGAATGAGGAGAAGAGGAGCACCAGCACAACAAACGGAGCGAACGTGGTTGCTTGTTCCTGCTGCCTCCCAGCAACAACGGAAGCCTGCCTGCACGAGCTCTTGCTGTTATTCTCTGCTCCATCGGTGGTTTATGTTCAACTGCTCAACGGCAGGAATCGGCTGAACGAAGCAGAGAAGCACCTGCAGACTCCATGCTGGTCTCAGCTGGGAAATGACACCACAGCACCAGTTCCAAAATGAACGACGGGACCGTGAAGTTTCCGAGGCAGGAAATGGAGGACGATTCACGCAGTTATTTCATGCGGCCTCAGCTGCAGAGCAGCAGCTAACAACTGCACGATGATTAAGAATAGTTCCTTCGCCCATGTTTCTGCTTTGATGAGCTATTCCAACTGCACCGCACATCAAAGCCCAGCACAGCAAGCTAACTCGCCACAGACTTTAGACATTCTGGAGGATATTAAGAGACACCAAGGGACACCGTGTCCCATGCTGCTTTAAGCGCGGGCAGTAGGCACACTAAGGTGCAAATCCGTCTCCGATTCGAGCCAAGCGTGCAGAGCAGACACGGTTCAGGATGATCAAAAGAATGAAAAGAGAAAAATATTAAAAAAAAAATCAATACTGGGAGTTTTGTTTGCTTACCTGACCAAAGAGGCGTAAGTGATACAACTCCTAACCATAAACCATTAGATGAATAAACATGAAGGAGAGCTACATAAGGCAAAAACTGTTTTGTTGTGTTTTCTTTTTTTTTTTTTTTAAATAAAAAGGTTATGATAATAGCCTTGAAAACTTTAAGCTGGCAATTGGAAGAAAGATTCTAATCAGAACAACCAAGATTGTTGAAGACTTCCAGCTTTGCAATAGGGGGAAAAAACAAACAAAAATATTTTTAAGAAAGAGTTTCATTAGCTTAAAACACAAATCTACAGCCATTAAACCACATCAGCCTTCCTATACCAAGTGACAAGACCGAGAAAACTAAGAAGCCTTTTCTAGTTCCATGTATTTACCACAAGTCAGCAGTAATTCTACAGTAATATCACGAACACTGTCAGCACTACGCATCTTAGACCAGGAATTCAAGATAAGACAAAAATAATTATCAGCTACTGAAGAAATGAGTAGAATTGACCCAGCTTAAAAGGTTCTGTGATCTAAAGCAACCCCTTCAAGCAAGAGGGCAATAGACAAAACTGAAACATGATGTTTCATCAAGAAGTAATGGCTTTAAACTGAAAAATAGGAGATTTAGCTTAGCTATAAGGAGGAAATTATTCCTTCTGAGGGCAGCGAGGCCCTGGCCCAGGCTGCCCAGAGGAGCTGTGGCTGCCCCATCCCTGGCAGTGCCCAAGCCCAGGCTGGATGGGGCTGGGGGCAGCCTGGGCTGCTGGGAGGTGTCCCTGCGTTTAGTTTTGACTCTGACAAGAAATGTCTTACAGAAAAATATTTGAAATACTGCATAAACAAAGAGAAATGACTGCTACCTATTAATGGAATACTTTAATGAGAACAAGCATGCATGGGCAATGTTGCCCCTTTTTATTTTTAAAGCTATGTGGAACCCAAACTATCAGCAATATCATCCGCTATGGTACCTTGCTCATTATTTCCTTCAAGTACACGCCACTGCTACCAAGTAAGAGCACCTCTAGCAGCTGACCCCCAGCAAGTTACGAGCAATACTCTGAAGCCTAAAGTAAGTTTTAAGATTTGTACGTGCAATAGGGCAACGTCCCAACTTGGACTAATGCAGAAGTAATAGTAAGACTGGTTAATTTTACAGGCACATAACCTAGAAAGATTTATTTAGAAACTAGCAGACCCAGAGGAAAATTCTACATTGGGAGTTAAGTCAACCCTGAATGCCCCACATTGTGGTAATTCAAGGGCAGAAGAAATCCTTTAAAAGAAAACAACCATAGTAACAAATGCATGGTAATGACTCATGTAAAAAGAAAAACAAAATATTTCCAGTATGCGAGCCAGATGACTGCTGGACCACATCAGTTTATGGTAAAACACAAGAACAGATTTTTAAACATTTGAAGATAAGCTCTTCAAAAGCCAGCGTTATCCTGGGCCAACACATTAATCTAGTGGCAGCACAACGAGATATCTTACTGTGAAATCCAAACTGAAGATTCCAGCTTTGTTCCTGAGCTGACTTCTGTACCCCAGGTTCAATCCAGCACCAGTTCAGTGGCTCCTCCAGGAAGAGGCATTACGCCTATTCTGTAAATGCTCAAATTTGATTTTTTGTGTACAGAGTTAACATTTGCTTACCATCTCATAATGAACTTTTCTAAAAAGAACCTCACCTGTTCTAGCCTCCCTGCGCTGACCATCTCTCTGTTCTCCACAGACTCCCAAGTTCTAACCTTACCCAGCCTGGATTTCTTTCCGTGCTCCTGCACCTTCAGCTCTCTTTTTAGGAGCTGCTGCCTCCAGACAGCGCTCGCTTGCTGCCCGATCTGCCCACATACCGGTTAAAGCCACAGCCAGCTCGCCTCACACCTTACCGGGGTTCCTCAGGAGAGCTCACAGCAGCGCCTCCCCGGGCAGTGCCCCCAGCCCCTGCTGCTGTTCGCAGACTTCTCCCCTGCAGGCCCCACCTCTGTTACTCCCAACACTCACAGAGACGAGGAACTCAGCAGCAGAACCGCAAATACAAGCAACCTGAATCCTGAGCTACCGGCGGAGCTGGTTAACATAATGTAATACTTAAATACGCTCTTATAAACCACAGGAGGGATTCGGCAGTAGATGATACTATTAATATAAATATTATTTAACAGAACCCTTGAGAGGCACAGAATGTAGAAGTAGAGGGGTCAGCTGAATATCAATTAGCTGAGAGAACGCAGCTTTACAGTCTTTACCCATTTGAAATGGAGATAGTGATGGTAGCAGAAATTAGATTCTGAAGCCAGTTCAGCAAGAGATGCTGCTACAAAGTCTGTCTTAAAAGCAAGCATCCTGAGCTTGCCTGAGCATCCATTCATGCACTGCCTGCAACGGAGCCGCTTGGAAACACCCATCTCACAATCACAGGATGTGGAGGCATTCACTTCCAGGCCCAGGTCAGCAGGAAAACCAGATGACTGTCCCGTTCCTCACTCGAGAAACTTCCAAGTTATGAACCATCCAGCTGCAATCTGCAGGAGGATTTCCTTAAATACCAAGGTGGAACTTGCATTCGTCCTCACGCTTTGGCTGGGCGGTGGCAGGGAGGGGCAGGAGAGGAGAACGTGCGTTATCGCTGCAAGTCAGGCTTCGTCCGAGCGCACCTGAGCTCGGGCATATGAGCAGGACACCACGAACGGCCCACGGCAAGGACAGGGTAGGAGGACAGGTCCCAGTGCTGCCCTTTTCTTGCTCCATTTTCTCCTCTTCCAGATTCCTTCTTTACAACTTGCAGAACCACCAAACCACAAGGGTAACCGGGAAATAAGCAAAGTCTCCTTTTGCTGCAGGAAAGGCAGCAAAGCAACTGGAAAAAATAATAATAAACACCACGCACAAGAATCATTAAAGCCACCTGCAGTAAGAGTACGGACTAATTTTCCCCTACCCCTTTTCTTTTTTTTTGTTTCCTGCAAGGCAGCAGCAGAACAAAGACAGATACTGGTAGAAGGCACAGACATAAAGAAGCATTCCAAAAATGTGACATGTGAAGAAAAAATCTGAAGTGAAAAGGAATTACTGCAACCACATTTGAAAACCTTTTGCACTTCTGCCCACATTATTAAGAAAGACAATGAATAGTTAATAACATTGTTTTAGCAGTTTGTGAAGATTTAGAGATCAAAAGTAAAAATGAAATAAGCCAAGCAAAATTTACCCAGAAAAACTTTGCAGGCCAGAAGGAAAGCCGGTTTATATAGTAACCTTGGAGGTATGCAATAACTCATTTCCCACAGCTACAAAAGTGAGTGCATCTCGAAGTCTCAAGATTGGCTTCCAGGTTGAATCTAGCCAGGAAATTTTTATCTAAAGTAGCAGAGTAAGAAAAAAAATAAATTAAAGTCCTTGTCTATTACAGACCTCACGTGTACCACAAAGCCGTTCTTCAACGCGGACCTCAAATACTTCAGGTAAAAAGATTATTTTCATGGTAACTGGTATTGTAACAAACTGCCAGAAGACACATCACTACTTTGTCACATGCATGTGGAACAGAATTAAACCTGTTCACGACAGTAGGAGTACGTGGTAATTGCAAAGGAAAACACGAATGGCAGGGTCAGTACAACAAGGAATAAACCCCAGAGACCATGAGCAGGATGATACTGGCCATGACAGAGTGCATTTATAATATTTACCGGACCTACCAACTATGAGAATGATCTTACACAAACCTTCTCAAAAGGAGCTTTACCCACAGGAACACAAAGTTACAGGAAAAGACTAAAACAGCTTGTTTTTCAAACCAGCGGTCTTCAGACTACGGGGGCATGCAATACATCCTGAAGAGGGGGAAGGGCATGAAAAAAAAATATTAAGAACTGCTGGTCTAGAACAAAATAAAGGCTAAATGCATTTAACTGCTATCCCCAGATGCAGCATGTGCAAAACCCAAGGGAAGAACAGACGTATTTACACCAACGGGCAGTATCTGCACCACAACAGCCAATGTCAGCTGGCTGTGCATTATTTTTATGCTGGAACTGAGACGTAGGTTTCTAAAAATGAGTGATAAACCACGAACAGCCTTATGGAGGACCAACAAAGGGGTCAGTTTGGAACCTGGAAAGAAAAACGGCTGTGGGAATCTTGCTGCACGTCTGATGCAGCAATGGAGGACTAGATCCCATCATCCAGACTAACCCTGGAGAATCTGTTCTCCACACGTCTATAATTGAACGATTATTTCTATCTCTGACAGTCAGTGCTCCCACCATAACACTGGGGGCCTGGTCCAACCAACCAACACCTCTACCAGCATTTTCCTCCTCCTGTATTACACAACTTTGACTTCCAGAACAAATTATCACAGCTTACAGACGAGTCTCCCTTGTTACCAAAATAATACTGCTTTTAAGTATCACAGACTTAGTAAAATTAGTAAAAGTAATTGAGCTTTACTCAGTAAAAACCATTTCAATTAGCAACTGATGGTTACTTCTCCCTGGTCACCACGGCCGACCTTTTTCTCTCCAATATTCAGCAAGGACTTCCTTACGAATGTCTGTAATCCTCTCAACAAGGAGGGGAGAAAGGAGGCTCTCCCTGAAGCACAATCGCTGAAATCTGGCTTTGTCAAGTCCCTTTAACCTCAGCACCACAAATGCACGAAAACTGCAGTTTCTTGAAAAGAATAAAGCAGGCATTTTCCTAAACCACAAAAAAAAAAAAAAAGGCTGTGCTCTGCTACAAGCTTATCAAAACAGCTGATATATTCAGTGTTAGTGAAACCATATATATGATAAATCAGTCAGATCGCATTCCTGTTATGTGCTGTACGAACACTATTCAAATTTAAGTGCCCTTTACACCCAAAACACTGATTTCTAGATCGACATTGTTTCACAGGTAACTTTGGATTACCAAAACCTGACGGGGCTAACCGTTCAGAGATTAAAGCTCCTCTCTTTTCTTTTTTTTATAGGAAGGGCGCACAGTTTGCTACCCAGGCTCTCAGAACGAGCTGTGGCTCCTAGACAACGAACTCAGGAGTACTTGCAGGTCCCGTGGTGCCGGGTCCGCCATTTGGCTGCTGTTTGTACCAACAGCTTTGCCCAACAGACGCCCACGGGCAGCGTAAGAAGGAAAGCGAAGGAGCTGGCCGGTCTGGCTTCAACCTGAGCTGACAAGGAAGCCGGAGCGACAAGCCAGGAGGGAAAAAGTGTCCCAGAGCCCCCCCCCCAGCACCCTTGGGTGGCTCTGGAAGCTGAGGCCCACCACGCAGCGCTGTATTCCTGCTCTCCTCCGGCAGAGGGCAACGGCACTCGGCAGCTTAAAGGCCGCTCTGAAGCGAGCGGCGTACTGCCCGCAATTCCCAGCACCGCTGACACCTGTCTAAAAACACAAACAGGATTTAATACCGCAGGACTTGAGCGTTTCTGTTCCATTCAGGTTTTTCTTACATGTGTCTTTCTTATGCTGATGTCTTACCGAGAAGAAAATACCTGCTGCTTTTCACAGATCTGGAATCCTGTTCTCTATCAATAGGATAAATGTAATCCTGATTGCTCCGGGAGCCTATGCCACTGCCGTGAAATCACAGAAGTTATTATATAAACATCTCCCAGGAAGTACAGATGACACACTGATATATAGCAGACATTAACAGATTAATGTTCAAAGATCAATTAAAAAAATAAGAAATAAAATAAGAGGAAGAGCACCCCTAAAAATGCCAAACTGCAGAACTCCCGGTAACACAGCAGCGACACCTGAAAGCAGAACAGTGCTTTCAGTTTAGAAAACACAGCCGGATTAATAGCCAGAAATCCTTTTTCACCCTCCTGCTGAAAGTAAACACCGTTGCTAGATGCATCGCCAGTCTCCAGAGACTTCACAGCTCCCTGTACGAGCCGGGTAGCTCCGAATCTCCCCCACCGAGTTCCAGCAGTGAGGCACAACGGTATGCTCGGCTCCTGGATTAACCATCTCCTGGCACCCAGCATCTGCCCACAGAGAAACAAACACCTCCATGGCTGACACCAACAGCAACCGAGGCAAAAACAAGCAAATGTCGGCCGGCCAGCCACCCACCCACCCTCCCAGGAGGCTGAAAGTTGAATGCCAGTTAATTCTCCTTTATTTCCTCCGCAGGCTGTAGTTTATCAAGCCAGGATCTGCCTTCATTTTACAAATCTATGCTTGCAGAAGCTCCTACGATAGCTGCTACAGATATACCGAAAGTCAGTAAACTAAACAGAATGCAGTTATTATACAAATCAGCACATTTGCTGGATATTCCATATAAAACGCTAACTTATAAATACAAATAGCATTTTTCTTTTCTGAAAATTTATTCGGCACCAAAATTATACCTGACTACGATTCAGATGAAGAAGAATTAACCCAGATTCAGGACTTTTTTCCTTTAAAAAAATCCAGCCGAGAGGACGCACTCAGCTTCCCCCAGGAGAAGCTCCACAGATAATATTCAATCTAAGCTAATAAATACTACCAAAAAAATAAATAAATAAGGATTACTTCGGGCTCAAGACCGCGCTGCTCTCAGCCTGCTTGGTTTCAGTGCAGCATCAGGCAAACCAGCACGTCCCTCTATGCAAAGCGCCAGAACTACGGACATTTTGTAACAGCTGAGCAGGATGCTTACCAGGTTCCCCTCTCGCCTCCCTTTCACTCCATCTTCCCACCCAGCAACTTAACTGCTGCTTCTGACCACTGATGACACAAATAAAAAAAAAAAAAGAAATCTCTCCGTATCATTAGCAAACTAACTTCACAAGGTTTCTGTTAAGGTAAGACTGTCGTACAGCATTTATTACATGTAAGCACGTCATAGGCTTTGCTGACAGAGAGTAAGAATTTGAAAGACAGGAGAGGGAAACACTACGACTGCTTTAGTACCTTTGTATTTACCAGCTCTGCTTGCCTACTAAATAATTGCATGATTTATGTCCTTCAGTAGGACCTACTGCTTCACCACAACTTATGTGCAGAGACGTGTTAATAAAATCACGGCTCACAAATGGTGCTATAAATGCCCTTTAAACCATTTGTTTCTCCATTTCTTTTGTTTACGCTTTAGTAACAAATTTATAGCCTAGCAAGAATAATAACAATAAAAAAAAATAACACCAGCAGTGCCCCATTAATTTTTCCTAATATAATAATACCAAAAAAAAAAAAAAGAGCTCTCAAATAACAGGAGACTGGAATTGGGCTGTGAAGCCCATTTCAGGAGCAGGACCATCTCCCCTCACCCACCAACTTTGCCACATGCTTAGATTGAAACGCTCGTAAAATAAACCACTGTCAACAGCAAAACTTCCTCATCCACGCCGATTACAACTAATTACAACCAGCACATCCTACAATCATCACTTTTTTTTTTGTTGTCCTGCCAAACACATCACTTTCTGTAGGAAATTCAGGGAACGCGTTCAGCTCGGCTGTTTTACTATCCCAATCAGTGTTTTTCACCCTGTAGCTGTCAGTCTCGCGGAGATCTCCAGGCTCCTGCCCATGCAGAAGCGCGTTGCAGGGGACATTTAACACATTCCTGCCACAGCTCCAGGAGGTTCACGAGTACTCACAAACTAGGACCCTCCGCAAGCGTTAAGCGCGCAGGTCAAGAACTAGAGAAGGATGAAATCTCTGACCTTGGTGAGGGTGAAACTCGGAGCAGAACACAAACAACTCCGGTTTCCAGTCTCCCTGTTAGATAACAATGCTACGTCCACTGGCTGAGGTGTAACGCCCCGAAGGACCGAAAAAAGGATGGTGGGTTTTATGCTGGATTTTCATAAAACCCGAAGCCAGAAAAAAATATACTGTTTATGCACAAATTCTTGGCAAACACTCGCAACCCCATTAATTCTTTCTCCAGTCATTCAGAAAGCCATGAGTCAGGACCTAACATTATCGTGAAACTGACTTGTGAGAACTATCGGGGAAATAATTTTTTTTTATTTGCATTTCAGGGTTTATGTTTGCAAGTACTCTGACCCTTTACGTTCCGGTCCTTTTAAGCTCATATTCTGGTGCTACCACGTAATTCCAGCAGCAGTTATTTATGGAAAAACACCACGCAAATACTGCATGATCAACTACAGCTAGTCATACTATAGATGTGGCAGCACAAAAAAAAAGGTAACTCCATGTTTTCATTGTTAATACAAAAAATATACATAGTAAACGTGATTACAGCAATGGAAAAGAAATCTACCCTGGATTAATGAGCTCCTCTCAATTTTAACCACGTAATAGGCTACCAGGAGCATAAACAAACAAATGGTTTAAATACGTTTCCAATTTCCCTTTTTATTGAAACAGGAAAAAAAAAAAGCTTTCACTACTTCCTATCGCAAAACCAGCATGAGCACTTAGATCCTTTCCAAAACCTTTTTTTTGAAGTACATACAAATGGCAAAATAGCGACCTTTTTGCCACTGAAACCTGACGAGGCATTAGATCCTACCGTGAAACTTTGACTACTTCTTACATGAGAAACAAATCAGCATTGTTGATATAAAAAGTGAGGGGAACTGGCACAATACCTATTTTCACAGACCTTTCCTCATATACATCGTGCTCGACACCGCAACAGCTCTGTAGAACACAGTGTACAGCACACGTTGTTCCTCGTCATGAACTGACAGCAATCGGAGGGAAGGTGAACTGAGTTACAAAATGAAATATTTCTCCCCCAGCCGTCTGAGAAGATAAATGACCTTAGTTATATTAAAGAGAAACGGGATATGGGATCCGAAGGGCTCGTTTTACGTTAACTGCGTGTCACCAGCAAAAACAGAGAAAGCAATTTCCTGGTGCATCAACTCCACCAGCAATTCCACGTACACTCGAAAAGCCGAGACGCTGGCACGCCCCGTTACGGGCACCTTCCAGCACTCCCAGATCCGTACCAAACCAAGCGCTCCCTGTTCACTTCCTATTTTAAGGCAGATTTTTTTTTCCCCAAAATACAAAGATATGCAGATGTACAAAGCAAGCCGACGCTACCTGGGTGAATAGATGTCTTTCTGTGCACAACTCCATTTCAAATGACTGCCGTAACCAACACAAAATAGCAGCTCCCCGCAGCATGTGCTAAATATGGCCGATTACCACCCCGGCCCTTTCACCGTTCGGCACAACTCCCTTCCTGCTATCTTCAGGCCAGATTCCCTCCGCATCGGCATATGTTAATTTCTGGAAATTCTCATTAGTTGAGGCGCAGAATATCGTACCTGTAATGTTATGATGGAATGGAAGTGAAAGCACACTGAAGCAGCATAAACCACCCTCGATCCATTTAATGAACGAGACCGGCACGTACCATGAACCTTATCTTTCCATCCTTCTCATATTTTGTGTTATAAAACATAAAAATCCCACTAATAAAAGACGCAAGCGCAACTCTGAGGCAGATTTAAATATCCGTGCATGACTGTCACCATTAGTTATAAAACCCTCTCTCCTCTTCCTAACCTATTCTCGTTTGTTCCCCTGCTGTTATTTAACTCTTTAAGGCTACTGAAGAATCACTATGCCAGCTTCACGTAATTCTTAAAAATACACTGATTTTTTATTTTTTAAACTCCATAGTAGCAAAACAGAGAGCAGAACACCCAGATACGGCTTGCTTTCCCACTCCTCCTCCACTTAATCGGAACTAAGATGCCTCAGGGACCTAGAATACTGCTCTGCCATGTTTTTCACCCTCTCAAGCCCCCGGATCTCCAGAGGCACACAGCCTCCGTGCCGAGCCTGTGCCTCCAGCCAGCAGATGCCCTTTCCTCAGTCCTGTCCCAGTGATTCTGTATAAGCCGGCAGAAGACAGCCGGGGTCTGCTGCCTGCAGCCTGGAAGGCACTGACCTCGAGCTGCGTATCCTCTTACTGCTGAGAACTTGCTTTAAAATGGCAGCATGCTCCTCAACGCCAAACTGACTTGTTTTTCCCCTACGTAGCCTACTAACGGCCATTCTTCCCTTGTTTTCCGTGAAATCCCATTTCCAAAACTGTTGTAAACAAAACAACATTATTTTAAACACCTTCTTTCACCACGTATCCGGAGGCATGAGTCCTTTACAGTAAGATCTGCTCAACCTACCTATAAATAGGCTCTGGAGACCAACAGCTGAGCACGTTCCTCGCGGCATCCCCCTGGGTACCTACATAAATGGGTACCTCCATAAAGCGCCATGCCTTACCACCACCAACCCCGGGCAGACACACAACTGCTCTGCAGCTCCGGTGGGACGCCATGGGGCGACAAAAATCCAACCAGGCACAAACTGGTCTCTTCCTGAGAGAACCCTCCCCCCCCCCCGCCGCAGAGGCTCCTGCTGGCTGCAGTGCAAGTTCCCCAGCCACGGGCCAGACCCACTCCCCCCCAAAAAAGACGCTTCGTGGAATGAATGCCTGCTTCCTTCAGGAGGCGAAGGTGCGGGGGGTCCCCCTTGCCTCTCCTGAAGGGGGAGGCTTCAGAACCCCCCTCAGGAGCGGGAGCCAGACCCAGCTCCCGTCAGACGGCCCGGTTCCTGCCGGACACCCCCAGACACCCCAGTTTGTCACCCCCTGGTTCCCATCAGGTGCCCCCAGGCACCCCAGTTCCCACCAGATGCCCAGCTCCTGTCAGACTCCCCCAGACCCCCCGGTTCCCACCAGAACCCCCGGTTCCTGTAACAACCCGGTTGCTGCCCGACACCCCCAGATGCCCAGATTCCTGTCAGACACCCCCCGGCTCCTGCCCAACCCCCTAGTTCCTGTCAGACCCCCACATACCCCCCAGTTCCTGTCGCACACCCCGGCTCCTGCCTGACACCCTGGCTCCCACCCGAAGCCCCCAGACCCCCTGCCTCCAGTCAGATGCCCCAAGACCCCCCAGCTCCTGTCAGACCCCCTGATTCCTGTCAGACCCCCCCCAGACCCCCGGTTCTCACCAGACACCCCCGTTCCTGTCAGACCCCCTGTCTCCTGACGCCCCATCTCCCTCCTGACACCCCCAGACCCCCTGATTCCTATCAACCCCCCCCCAGTCCCTGTCAGAAACCCCCAGACCCCCCGCCTCCTGTCAGCCCCCCCCTGTTCCCGCCCCCCCCCGCGGCGGGCTGTGGGCGGCGCGAGGCCGCGCCGCGTGACGGCGGGAGCCGGCGGCACGTGGCCGCGACCATAACAAACAGGCGGGGGGGGGGCGGGGGCGGGCCGCGCTCGCGCCCTGCCAAGGGCGGGCGGGGAGGGGAAGGGGGGGGGCGAGCAGTGAAGGGGGGGGGGGAGGTCGCTACGCGAGCGGCGATTGGTCGGGGGGCGCGGTGGGCGGGGCCGGCGGGCCCGCCGCCTTGGTGCAGTGCTGAGGAGGCGCCAGGCGGGGGCTGCTGCTGCCGCCGCGCGTCGAGGGGTCTCGCGCGCGCTTCCCGCCCTCCGCGACGCCGCTCGCGCCCCCCTCTCCTCACGGCACCCGCGCTGTGCCCCCCTCCCCGGGCGGCCATTGCTACGCGGCCCCACGCAGATAGAAACGCATGAAGCCGAGCCCCACGGGCCCTGCGCCACCTGCCTGCCTGCCTGCCCTCCCCTCCTTCCCCTCCCCTCGCCTCGGCAGCCCCGGGTTGCGCCACGCAGGAAAAAGCCGCCGCAGCTCTGCCCGCGGCGCTCGTCCCCTCCCCGAGTGGCTGGTGCCTTGCGCACCCCCCAAAAACAGATCCTCCGTCGCCACAGGAACCCTCCTGGGCACCGCCATTCCCTCAGAGACCCCCAAAAACAGCTCCTCCATCGCCACAGGGACCCCCCCGGGCACTGTCATTCCCTCAGGGAACCCCCAAAACTGCTCCTCCATCGCCACAGGGACCCCCCCCCCCCCCGCACCACCACTCCCTCACGCACCCCAAACCCAGCTCTCGGCACCGCCATTCCCTCACGCACCCCAGGACTCTGCTCCTCGTCACCACAGCACCTCAAACCCAGCTCCTCATCGCCACAGGGACCCCCCCCGGGCACCACCGTTCCCTCACGCACCCCAAACCCTGCTCCTCCATCGCCACAGGGTCCCCCCTCAGGACCACCCTTCCCTCTGGGACCCCTAACCCAGCTCCTCCATCCCCGCAAGGTCCCCCCTCAGGACCACCGTTCCCTCAGAAACCCCAAGGCTCTGCTCCTTGCCACAGGGACCCCGGTGAACGCCACCGTTCCCTCACGCACCCCCAAATCCAGCTCCTCCATTGCCGCAGCGTCTCCTCTCAGCACCACCATTCCCTCAGGCGCCCCAAGGCTCTGCGCCTCATCGCCACAGCGCCCCAAAGCCAGCTCCTTGATGCCACAGGGACCTCTCTGGGCACCACCGTTCCCTCAGGCACCCCAAGACTTGGCTCCCCAACACAGGGACCCCTCTGAACACCACCATACCCTCAGGCACCCCCAAACCCAGCCCCTCCATCGCCACAGCGTCCCCTCATCACCACAGCGTCCCCCCCTCAACACCACCATTCCCTCAGGCACCCCAAAACCCCACACCTCAACGCCATGGGGTCTCCTCACCACTCCAGGATCTTCTCTTGGCATCATCGTCCCCTCATGCACCCTAAACCCCGCTCCTCGACGCCACAGGGTCCCCTCCGATCCCTGCCGCTCCCTCACGCGCACCAGAACCCAGCTCCTCAGCACCACGGCATTCCCTCCGTCCCCTTCCACCACGATTCCCTCCGGCACCCCAAAACCTCGCTCCTCAACGCCACGGTGCCCCTCTTCCAGCACCGTTCCCTCTCAAGCACCCCAAAACCCCCTCAGTCAACACATCGCCGTCACCTTCCCACCACCGCCATCCCCTCCGGCACCCCAAAACCCCTCTTCTCCTCAACATCTCACCGTCATCCTCCAGCACCCCAAAACCCCACTCACCACAATGCCCCCCCTCCCAACACCACCATTCCCTCAAGCCTCCCGAAACCCCTCTCTCAACACCTCCCCATCACCTCCCCAACACCCCCACCCCTTCCAGCGCCCCAAAACCCACCACGCTTCCCCCTTCCCTCCGACACCCCACAACCCGCAGCACCCCAAACAACCCCCCCCGGCTCCCCTCAGCACCGAACCCCACGCACCCACCTGTGGGGCCGCGGGACCACCACGACCCCGGGGAGCCACCACAAGCCCCGGGGGGCCACCATTAACCCCGGGGGGCCACCATTAACCCCGGGACCACCGCCGAGAGCCGCGTCAATTAATTACCGAGCGCTCGCACGGCGGCAGGAGCACACGAAGGGCTCGGGGAAGTGCTAAATATACCCGCTGCCAGCGAAACCGCCCGTGTCACAGGCCCGGGGCTGGCGAGGCAGCGGCGCTTCCCTCCCCGCCTCCCCCCCCCCCCCCCCGCTTCTTGTCCCCCCCCCCCCCCCCCCCCCCCCGGCCACATTTTGTTTTTTCCATACGCACTTCGAAACGCAGCCCTAACCCCCCCCCACACACACACACACACCCCTCGGTGCTCCGGGGGCTGTCGCGGGTGCGCTGCCTGCCGCTGCTTTATTTTCATTTTTTATTTTTATTTCTTTACTGGGGGGGGTTGTTTGCTTCCACCCCCCCCACACACGTATCCTCGCTGTGAGGAAAACAACATCGCCAAACCTCCTCCTCTTTCCTTCCCCCCCCCCCAAATAAAAAAGGCACCCCAAAAACCCCTCCGTGCCCGCCCTGCGCGCCCTCCTGTCGCGACACAGCGCCCTGTCGCGACACCGGCCCCGCGCACCTGCCGCGCCCGCGGAGTTTATCCTCTCCCTACAGGCGGCGTGCGGGAAGACGAGCAGAAAGAGAAGGAGGAGGGGGGTGTCCCTTAATTAAATTAAATTAATTTAAAAGCGCAGCACCCCCTCCCCCCGCTCCCCCTTCTCCCGGGGGGCTCGGGGCAGGGCGCGGGCAGCCAGGTGCAAGGGGGGCGAGGGCAGGGGGTGGGAGCGGGACGGAGCCTGCCTCCCTCCTTCCTCCCCCGCCTCCTCCTCCTCCTCTCCTCCCCCCCCACCCCCCCCGCCGCCTGTGTTTACCTCAAGTTTGAATTTTATCTGCGCAACATGAGCTGGAATGCGGACATCGAGGCGGGCGCAGCTCCGCGGGGGCTCCGCGGCTCCCCCGACCTCCGCCGCGCAAACATGGCGCCGGCACCGCCGGGGGGGGGGGGCCCCCCTGAACCCGCACACCTTCCCCCCCCCCCTTTCTCTTTTCACCCCTTTTATTTTTTTTTTAATACTGTTTGTTTTTTTTTTTTCTACGCTCCCCTCGCACGCTCGCAACCGGCCGAGCAAACGCGGCACCCCCGCCGCGCCCAGCGCTCCGGCCGCCTCCGCGCAGACCTCCCCCCCCCCCCACTCCGTCCTCCCCTTCCTCCTCCTTCTCCTCCTCCTCCTCCTCCTCACTCACCTCAGCGTTGGCCGCCCCACGCAGCCCCCCATCGCCCCGGGACAGGTGCAGGTGTTGCGAGCCAGGGGGGTCCCGCATGTCGCCTGTCGCCGCCCCCCCCCCCCCCCCCAATCCACACTCCGCCGCCACCAGCAGCAGCAGCAGCAGCACCGCCGCCCCGGGCTCCCCTAATGCTTCCCTCCGCACAATGTTGTTTCATTATATCATGTCCATCATGTGACACCCGGAGGCCTCTCCGTGGAAACTTAAAGGGGACTTTCACGTCACGCCACGCCGCCGGACCCGCCGCCACCCCCGGCCCCACGCCGCCCTAGTGCTGCTGGTGCTGGTGCTGCTGGTGCTGCTGCTACTGCTGGTGCTGGTGCTGCTGGTGCTGCTGCTACTGCTGCTGCTGCTGCTGGTGCTGCTGGTGCTGCTGGTGCTACTTCTGCTGCTGCTGCTGCTGGGGCTGCTGTGAGCGGGCTCGGCTCTGCGGCCAAAACACCGTGCTGGGCTCCCTTCTCGCTGACTGATTAGCGTTGGCTTTATTATCGTCAGTGTTACCATCCTCAACATCAGTGTTACCATCCTCAACATCAGTATTATCATCCTCAACATCAGTATTATTGTCCTCAACATCAGTATTATCACCATTAACATCAGTATTATCACCGTTAGCATCAGTATTATCACCGTTAGCATCAGTACTATCACCGTTAGCATCAGTATTATTCTCATTTTCATCAGTATTATTAGCGTTTTCATCGTCATTATTACCATTTTCATTATTATTATTACAGTTTTCATCATTATTATTATCGTCTTCATCATTATTACTACTTTTTTATCATCATTATTACCGTTTTCGTCATTACTATTGCCGTTTTCATCATTATTATCATCATTTTCATCATTATCATCATTATTATCATCGTTACCATTATTACTATCACTATTATTGTCATTATTACTACCACCATTATTATTACTATTATTCCCCTCCCCTTCCTTTCCCCCCCTGGCAAAACCCCGTGCCCCGACCGCCGCGGCACCTTGCGCAGCGGGGATGCTCCCAGCCCCAGCCGCCTGCGGGATCCCCGGTGCTGCGGCTCCCCCGCTCCCGGCTGCGGCTCCGGTGCTGAAGCAGCAAAAAGTTGGTTGTGCCCGCGAGCCTACGGAGGCAGGAGGTGCGAGCGGGGCCGTTGCTGTGCTTGTGCAGAGCTGAGGCGTTGCTTGGAGATGTGGGTTTACCCCTGCCGCTCGGCCGGTTGGTATAAAAACTACGGAGCAGCTAACCTGTAACACCTCCAGCTTTCTGATCCAGGTTGTAGGGAGAGATGCCTGCCGGAGCCGTTCCTAGTGATGCACGCCTGACGCTGCACTAAAGCAAGCCCCGCACACGAGCGGCCACTTTCTCAAGAGAAAGAGGAAGGAGAAGGCATTTCAGGCGCTCTGGGGAGATCCCGGCTGTCCCGCGCCCCCGCTGCGTGCGGCGGGGGTCTCCCCGCTGGAGGTCGGCGCGCAGGCCTGCCGGCATTTCGGAGGCTGCTGTTCTGCCTTCAGTGCTGAAGTGGCTTCAGCTCAAGCTTGTGCCCCAAGGATGGTGGGGATGGAGCTGAAGCCCACCCGCCCCACTCACCCGCCTCCAATCCTTCTCCCCGCAGCGCTGCTCAGAGGCTCAGGCCCTGGCTGGGCTTTATGCAGGACCGGTGGCACGTGCTTCCCGTGGGAGCTCCCCAGATTCGGCTCCCAAACCCGCGATGTTGTGGCGGCGTTTGCAGCCAAGCGCAAAGTTCAAGGGGCTGGCGGGGGGCTAGCCATTCAGGGTTAAACACGGAGAGAGGAAAAGCTTGCCCCGCTGAAAATCGCGGCCCCTCGGCGGTTCAAAGCGTGACCCGCGGCTCTGAGAACAGGACTGGAATCCAATTTATTCAGCACCTCTCAGAGTTCCCGTGAAGGGAGACGAATAAATCGCCTTTTCCACCTCTGGCTCACACCGATGCCCGTCACGCTTCGACGGGACACGATGCCCCGCGCAGGCCCTGTCCTGGCAAACCTCCTCCTGCTCCCCCGTTTGGACTTTCGGAGTTGGGACGCCCGTGCCCAACCCCATTCAATTCAGCCTGCCCTCACAACGAGCTATATATGTAACAGGTCGGTGTTTCAGATATGTTATTACTCTTTTTCAGTACCTAGACGGGACTTTTGTAGGAGCTATTAATGGCTTTAACGAAAAAGGGTTAGCCGAGCGCGGAGCAGTTCATCCTCCCTTCCTTCCTTCTTCCCTGGAGGGCTCAGATGCTTCCCTCTGTGTGCCCTACACCTCGTGTTTGCTCATCTGGCCTTTCCTGTCCAATTTTAGGGTGTTTTCTACCACCCTGTTTCTTTCTGCCGTTATATCCAGGCTGTCCCACTGCCGTGGGTCCCAGCCCCAGCGTGCCTGCCCTTCTATTTCCCCGGGGTTTATCTGCCTACCTCGCTAAGCCTCTTTTTATTCCACATTCCCTCCTCCGGATCGTCCTTAAAGGAGAAAGAGGCTGGAGCCGGGATATAAAATAGTCTCCTCGGAGCACTGCCAGAACCAATCTCTTTTACGCTGCTGCCGCCGCCGCTGCTGCTGCTGTTCTGCTGTGTCATGGGAAGAGAGTTACCTCGCCATGCGAACCCTTGCAAACGTTGGGGGCTGGAGCCGGCACCGCCGGCGGCACCGCTGGCCGCGGAGCCCAGCCCCGCTTTGCAACGCTCGAGTTTGCCCGGCGCAGGGTCTGGGCAAGCAGAAGGCACCGCTCCCTTCCCGGGCTCCGACGGGGAGACCGGTGCCCGGTGCTGGGAGCTCTGCGGGAGGCTGAGCGGCGGCGGCGGCGGCAGCCACAGCACATCGTCACGCGGCTGTGTTTCGTTTTGTCGAGCCCAGACGCTCGAGGTGGCAGCTTGGGCAGGGAAGCAAAGCCATGTGTTTCTGTAAAAAAAAAAAAAAAAAGCACTTTTTCACAACGTTTGCTCTGAATTCTTACAGCGGGGTCTCGGGCTAAGAGCGAGCAGGGGTTCTGCCTCCTCTCAAAAACGTCGCTTGTTATAAAACCTTCACAAGCTTGGCTCCGTCCACCTGAGCTTATGTGCTTCAGAAACTTGCCTTCAAAAACGTGAGGTTTAAAGATCATTCTGCTCTCTCTCCTCCCCAAGTTTATGTTCCCTGGAAAGGCCTGAAGAAGCCTAAGGCTGCGTCTGGCTGTGAATGAAGAAGGCTTAAACAAACACAGGCGTGCACATACACGTGCGTGTACATGCGTACGCCCCGGCTTTGTAGCGTCCTATCGAACCACACATATAGAAAAATCCGTCATCATGTGATAGGCTTTAATATCTGCCTTAAAATTAATCCCTAACTGATGGAGTCTGTCCGTGTGGCGGGGCAGATCACAGGAGGCTCAATAGCTAGGCGCTTTCTGTGCGGCTTTTTTAAAACTGCCAAAAATAATCCCCCTGTTTTCTGTTGGATTATTTTACAAGTGTTTTCACCCCAGCTACCTGGGAGATGCTCAAAGTGAAAGCAAGTAAGAAAACTTTATTGGTTCTATTTTTTTTTATTTTTTTTTTAATGGGGCTCCAGCCCTGATTTTCCAAATGAACATTAAAAAAAAAAAATAAAACTTGTTATAGGGCTCTGGCATGGACAGCAGGACTGGAGCCGGTGCCATTCCCCAGGGCAATGGTTAAAAGGCTCATCTAAGTTCTTTAATTCCTCTGGTACAGCCCAGGCTCCTGGGTTTTGTTGGAGCTCCAGCTCTGGACTTGGTCCTTCTCGCTTGCCAGCGTTGTCTTTGCCTCTTTTTTGTTCATCTCAGTCACTGAAACTAAATCTTCTCGTTTCACTTCTCATTCTAACGCGTTTCACTCTTTAGTTCCCACGTGCTAGAAAGTGCAGTTTCATTTAGATTCTCAATAGAAGAGAAAATCTGATCCCAGAAAGCAATTTGCAGTGATATATTTTCCTTGCCACTCACAGGAAAACATCGCCGCTCAGACGCACCTGGGTGTAAACACCGCCGACAGGCCCTCAAAACCGAACCCGAATTGTGAAATTGAGGCAAACAGCCCAGAGAACCTGAAGTGTTCTGGTTTCTAAAACACTGGCCGCCGTCAAAAATAAAGTAAAATAAAGCTCTGTTTACATGTCGAGCACAGTGTTTGTTGATCAAGTTTCTAAGGTGATGTAGCAGGAAATACTGATCTTAGGAAAAATGACACGAGCAAAGCATGAAACTGTAATTCAGCAGCTATTTGTTAACTGATAACAGGGAAAAAAAAAAAAGAAAAAGAAAAAGACATTTAAAAAGCAATGAGAGGTTTTCACTGAACTTTTTCCCTCCCTTACCGACAGATACAAATGGAGCCTCTCACCTGCTCTGCTCCCGTGTATAACTGTTTGCGAAAGCAGGGCTAAATCATTTATCAGAGGGGATGTTTCCATCCGATGCAAATACCTGCGCTCGCCCCTGTTCCTGCATCATGTCACGGGCGAGATGGATGCTCGAGGAAGGCTATAATGTACCTGTGTTTTCTCCAGCTTGGTGCCAGCCTTGCTGAGTCATTTTCCCTGTTCCCATTCTGCAGTCGACTGCGTGGTCGCTTTTCCCTGTTATTTGTGTGGGTCGCCAGCCCAGCAGCAGAGGAGGAGAAATGCCTCTTCTTTCTTCGGGCAGGAAATAAGGGTTTTGCCCTGCTGCTTTGCTGCTCGCAGGTTTGTCCGCCCCCCCCTCCCAAAAGCTTTTGAACCCCTTAATGAATTTCAGATGAACTTGGGAGAGAGTGGCTGCTTCAGAGGCAGCTTTATTCCTGCAGGTTGCATGAAAATCAGCCCTCGGGCAGAAGAGTTAGACCCGGAGCAGAACCTAGCAGGGCTGGCAGCCTCCTCCCAGCCGCTCAACACACGTGCACCGGCCAATTAGTCTGTACAGATTAATTGTAGCTACACAGAGCCACAGCTCTGCCCTACCCTGCCCGGTATAGCTGCCACCGGCAGGCAAGGGACATCATGGAAAAGCTCAGGAACTGGGGGAGTTCAGGGAATTAGTTGTTTTCGAGGGTAGTTTAAGGAATGCCGTTACAAGGGAAAAGCTGATGGCTGGGAATGGGCTCAGCCCCATCCTCACCCGAATTAATTTCTAATTCCTCTCCCTCCCAGCTGCACCCTGCCTGCCCCGGGCAGCCAGACGAGCGCTGAGCTTAGCGCAATTAGTTGGATGCAGCAAACAGTTTCAGCGTGACTGGAGCTTGCACGCTAAAAAAAAGCCGTGCCTTGATGTGCACGAAATAGATGTACAAATCTGCATCGTGTGCCACCTGCCTCGTGTCCCGTTTGTTCCTGCGGCGGGCACAAAAGGCACGTGCCCCAGCAGTACCCGAAGGGGCTCTCGGAGTCATCTGGTGCTGGTTCTTGTCGAAATTAAGGCATTAGTTATTGTGCTATGAGGTGCTGCTGCGGACCTCCTCTGGAAGGAAGGCTTTTGCACGTAAATTAAGAGTCGTTACCCTCTGAAAATTAATCTATAACATCGGAAGCAGCCTCTCTATCAAGGAGCTCAGTTACCTCTGTCGCAGCCGGTAGGCACCAAAGGAGATCCGGGGCTTTTTCCTGGGCGCTATACAGCCATACCCTAGGAGGTAACCTCTGCCTGGAAGGGCTTACAGAGCAAAAAGAGAGAAGAGTGAGCAACGTAACTCTCAGGCAGAGCAGAGACAGTGACCTTTTGCAAATGTCAAGTTAATACCGTGATTTGGAAGTGCAAGGGGTACCTGGGTCAACGGGGGTGGGAGGCGCTTGGGGCAGGGGGTGAGATGAAGCCGTAGCAGAAGCTGCCTGGTATGAGACGGAGAGGAAGTGCACGTGGAGAATTATATGGTCAATCAGCACGTCCCGGCTAAAAGATAGGTGGGGAAAAAGACTGATAAGCCTCCCCCTACCTGCAGTCACTTCCCCAAAGCCACACAGCATGGACTAGGGGAGATGGAGAAGGAAGCATGGTTCCTCCTCCGTGCTGGTTCTGCCCGGGCGGCTGGAGGCGTGAGAACCCAGTTTTGGGGGTTGTGGCTCTCTGTGGCTCTGCCTCCTGCAGCTGCAAGGGTTGCAGCCGAGCCTCAGGGCTAGAGCAAGGCGTACTTTGGTGGTCTACGTCCCGGGCAGCACGTAATGGAGTATTAACAAGAACAGCTCCAGAAGCTACCAGGACTCGGGAGGTCACAATTCCTTCTGTGCCGCTCCTTCGTCTTAGTGGGAGGTGATTGCTGGAGGCTTTTAGTGGATGTGAGACACGCTATGCTTCCCTGACATTAGCTCCAGTTTGCAAACTGAGGCTTTAACCACATCCTACCCCATCTGATCATTTCCTCATGCACCTTTTCAGCAACACGTGAAGTGTGCTTGCCAGAGCTACCCCAGCACCCCGTAAGCAGCTGAGCAGAGAGGTGCAGAGACCGCACAAGCATTGATTTTTGCAACCCATTTCTCCCGTGAATGAAGGGAGTCTCACCTTTGAGGCTTACCAGGATATCCCAAACATACATTATCAAACTCTTTGCCCCTGTTTCATGCTCTTGAGAATAGAAATGATTCACTTGCCATTTGGGGATGCCGTGAGCATCATACGAGGTCCGTAAAGTGATTTTTAATTTGAAAACCCGAGTCTCATGCATTTGCTAAATATTCAAGGTGAAGTTCAGAGACAACTTTATGGGTACTAGTGACTTTCCATGATGCCTCTCAGGACCACTTGGTGCTAACCAGGGCTCAGTTGCTCCTTCTCCAAAAGTAAAGACAGACTTCATTCCTTCCCCCAAACCATGCTGCGGATCTGTGTTGAGTTCTGCAGTCGTGTTACTTGTATGGAATGAATGAAGTGTTTCACAAAAAGAAAGACGGCCACAGAAACCTGTTCATTCAGAAATTGGTGTTGATCTGAGAGGAGAAAAGAAAACACCTTCAGAGTAGCAGAAAGCTCCCCAAAACCTTAAGGGCTACAAGGAGCGACAGCCAAAATCTTAAATCCCTTCCTCCTTTCCTTATTTTTCTCTTCCTTCTCACTACAAAATTCAAAATGTCCTTGAACTCGGTGAATTATTTTCCTTCAGGTCCACCAGCAGTCATTCTTTGCACGGCTCCTGTATTTTTCAAAAAACCCTTCCTCAATCTCCTTCTTTCATTAGTTGATGTGCAATGGCTTCTACCATGAGACTGTTTCTGGTTTTGTTTGATTTCTCTCTTCCTTTATCTCCACCCAGAGACATCCTGAATGTTGTTTCATAAACTTCCTAGAGTTCCAGTGACCTGGAAGTGCTCACAGCCAAGCTGGATGGGGTTTTGGGCAGCCTGAGCTGGTAGGAAGTGTCCCTGACCATGGCAGGGGGTTGGAATTAGATGGGCTTTGAGGTCCCTTCCATCCCAAACCATTCTGAGATTCTGGGATTCTGGAAGTCTGGGAATCTGGGATTCTGGGATTCTGGGATTTTAGGTTCTTTCCAGATAGGCTGTTAACTCCTTCCTTCTTTCTCCTCAACATCTCCTTTCTTGAACAACTGCTCCAAAAATACTTTACTCATTTATTATTCCTATATTTGCAAGTTAGGGAAAAGTGAGAAACACTGTTTCCCTGTCTCGCGTAAAGCATATTTTTGCACACCAGCACACTAACTAATTTCTTTAGCCCTTAGGAAAAAGTACCACGGTGCCAGATTCCTCTTCCTGCTGTCTGTGGGAGATGCAGGAATGGGAGACGCTCTTCGTTCTGTTTATATAGAGCAACATCGGCTCATGGAAATCAAAGTTGGTCAAACTCTGCAATGCACAGGAGGAAAGATTGATTTTGGTAAGGGTTAGGGAAAGCTCCGTGCTTCGTTTGGTACCATTGGCTTTCTGCTGTTGTTTGATAGTCGATTCCCACCAACAGGGCTTGAAGCTATGCAGAAGCACAAGCACCAGATTTGCATCAATATTTGATGTTTTGGACAGCCGTGAGGAAGATGGAAGATGTGGCATACTACACAATGCAGGCATGGAAAGGGAGACACTGGAAGGGGACCACGCATCCCCCTCTGTGCCCTGAGCAGAATCAAACCATCCCTGGGAGAGACTAACCTATGTCCAGAGGGGAAGATGTAGCAATTAATTTAGAAAAATTATTTTTAATTCAAAGAGAAGTTCTTTTTAGCAGGCTTTTGTGATTCTATGATTTGTGGGCTTTTTTTTTTTTTTCCAGATACCTAGTAACAGCATTCCTTGCAGCAAATCAAACCAATGCAGTTGACAACTGTCGATATCCTTTTACAAGTCTCCACTGTGTTAGAAGATAGTTTTCATCTTCTCCTGCAGTTTTTCCTTTCCAGACAGAGCAAAGAAAATTCATCAGCCTATCCTCCAAACTTTTGACCTGTCTGTAATCCCTACTGCTTTTTCTCCGGACCCTCTAAAATTCGTCCACATCTTTCTTCTACTTTCTTCTAGTATGGCATCCAAACACCGAGCCCTCATCAGACTGGGATAATTGTTTCTCAAGTTTCACCTATTACACTCCAGTCCACATGTCCCCAAACAAGATTTACCTTTTTTCTGCAAGAGCTGTGCACAGTTTGGGGTCTCATTCACATCTCTTTTTCCTCCAAATGTCTGCTTGACCAGTAGTTTGCCACTTTGCATTTCCTTGTGTTGTTGCTTCTGTCCATATTGAACCAATTCTGGTTGATTTTATACTATTTCCCAGGAACATTTTGGAACACTTCCTCCAGAGGAATTATATATTCTTTATTCCGTCATCCAAACAACTAATGAAAATATTAGAATCAGGTCCAGGAGCAAACCCTGCGGGAGCCCATTTGGAAAGCCTTCTCAATGCAGAGGAAAGGAATCAGTAATTCTTGTGTGAATACAGTTTTTCTCTGTCATTTGTGTCTTAAGATGATTTCACAGCGATCATAGTTCCCGGTCAGCTTATGGGAATGCTGTGTGAAAGGGTGTTGAAAACCCTGTTTATTTCAAAATATATCACATATACTCCCTCTCTCTTATTCTATAACACAGTCGTTTTGTTCAAAGAAGGAAATTGGATGGCTTTAGCATCACTCATTTATGGCAAAGCCAAGCTGCTTGATTGTATATTTCTATTATCAGTCAAGTGCTTAATAACTAATTAGCAGTTTATTGTATTATCTTTGTGCATTACATGCTAAACTGACTGCTGGCTAATTCTCACAGCCCTTAGTCCCCTCTTTAAAGATAAGCACTACGTTTACCCTTCTCTCTTCGTGGAGCTCCCTGCTCCTCGGGCTCTCTCTGTCACTGACTATTCGGGAATTGCTCTGGCCAGTGCTTTCTGGGGGAGCTCCATCCAGCCCTGCTGGCTAGAATTGGTCTAACTTCTTCAAAGGATTTTAACCGGTTCTTATTGGTTCTTCTGTTGTTTTGGATTGACTTACTCCCTCAGTAGAAGTAGTCCTGATAAAGCATGACAAATAACGAATGTTCCAGTCTGTTGTTACTTCTCGTCTCTTGTTTTCCATTGATTCAGTTACATGTAATTTCTGTTGCCCTCCTCTTATTTCTGACACCTCTCCAGAGCATTCTCTTCTCACCCTTTATATACCCCGATAATTAAAACTCATTGTGTCCCTCGTCTTTCACATTTTGACCCTCCATACTCATGCCATTCCTCCACAGACATCACTTTCTAGGCTTGTTTCCAGCCTTTGTACAGCTTATTGCCCAGCCTCCTTTTTCTGCTTTCCTCACTCCTTCCTTTTTTCGGAGGGATGAACTCCATCCTTCTGTTCTCTCTTCTAGCTTGATCGACCTCCACCATCCTATTCTCAGCAAGCTCCTGCCCACTAGCCACAATCTGGTCTATCACCCCATCACTTGCTCCACCACTTGGACTTTCGTTGCCAGCCTCCTCCAAAGGTAGCTTAAAGCCCTTCTGCTGGGCTTGCAAGCCAAAATCTGTCTTTTCTGTTTGCAGAAGACAGACGTCTGGTCCTTTTCCAGGTAGCAAACCATTACTTCTTTTGCTCTCCTATCACAGATGTAATTAACAATCAATTTGTCCTTTAAACCCACCCTCAGCTCTCCACTACGCCAGTCCTAGCCTTGACTTTTACTCCTGGCCAGAAGGATGGAGGAGGCCATTTCCCACACCCTCCTCTCCTCCCCTCTCTTTCCCAGCACCTAGATTTAGAGAGCAGACAGGAGCTTTAATCTAAAGCTCTTTTTAGGGTGGCAGATTAATGTGATGGTTCCTGTAAGCATTACAGAGGTCGCCTGCCTGCTGAGGCACCCCTCTCCGGCTCGGTGGGAGGCCAAGCAGGCATTTAGGAAAGGCAATTAAAGGTCTGAGTGTACTGCTTGTTGAAACGTCCCTTTATTCTTTGAGATTTATATCGTCCAGCACACAGATGGCATTGCTTTTCACCAAAAAATGTGTTGCTATCTTTTAGAAAATCAGACAACAAACCCAAGCCCATGTGAAATGTATTACAAGGCGTTCCTGGCTCTTCAGGTCACTGTTCTTCCTAAAATGATGACAACTTTAAACAAGAAGCCAAACCTGCAGGGTCGCATGAGTGCCAGACCTGCAGCTCCACCTACGTCTACGTCCCTCTGGTTCCTCTTTACACCGGTGACTTTGGCTTGGGTTTCCTTCGGCTCTCTAGGCTCACAAGTACTCTCCACAGGGCAGGTACGAGGACGTACGTAGCGTTTAAGCCATATGAATAAAGCAGAGATCAGTAAATAAGCAGCAATCTGCATCTCCTTGGGCTATTGGTGAAGCTGGGTATTTCAGGTTTGAAATTAGGAGACTTTTCTTCTCAGAGAGAGCAGTCAGGCATTGGGACAGGTTGCCCAGGGAGGTGGTGGAGTCACCGTCCCTGGGGGTGTTCAAGGAAAGGTTGGATGTGGTGCTGAGGAACATGGTTTAGTGGGTGATATTGGTGGTAGGTTGATGGTTGGATCAGATGATCTTGGAGGTCTCTTCCAACCGTAATGATTCTTTGATTCTACAATACAACACTGAGCCCATGGAGGAGGCTTGGTGAAGAAGAATAGAAGTTGCTCAGGCTTGAAAAGAGGCAGCTTGCTGCTGTCTTTAACTAACCCTTGCAGATTATTGGAAAGACACTGCCAGATTTTTCTTGGAGGGGCATAATGATAGAACAAGAGGCGGTCATCACAAGTTGCAGCAAAAGACATTGCAAGTAGGTATTAGGAGAAAAAAAAAATTACAGCTCAACAGGAACTCAGAGAGCTTTTGGGATCTCCATCCTTGCAAAACTCAACCAGGCAAAACCAGGCAAGGCTTTGAGCAACATCTGGGGATCACAGAATCATAGAATATCCCGAGTTGGAAGGGACCCATAATGATCATCGAGTCCAACTCCTGGGATGTTGAAGCCATCCCTGGTGCCTGGAGACTTGTGGAGGTATTTCCCTACCCAAACTGTCCTGTGGTGCCGGGGTGCTGTGTGGATGCACCTGGGGCAGTCGTACTGCTGTCCTGCTCCTTCTAGCTGACTGCCAGCAGAAGTTGCTGCTTCTGTATGCATGTGTTTGTAGGAATGCTCTGTGCAGGACTCAGAAGACTGAATTTCCTATACCAGCAAAGTCCCAGGTAATTGCAAATTCATCCGTTTAACACTGATCCCAAACAATATCAAAGGAAATCTGATATAGGACATGATTGGTAATGAATTAAAGGACATTAACCTGATTGATATGCCCGAGCAGTTTTATGGAAAGCCTGTCGTGTCAAACAAATGGATGTTTTTTTAATGAGAATGTAAGTTTGGTTAATAAAGATAAGGCTGTTATAAATTATTTAGATTTCTGCGAGTTATTGAACAGTTCCTGAACACAGTCCCAATTAAAGAAAAAGGTACAAAGACTAATCTGGTACAATAAATGGATTAAAAACTATTTCAGCAACAGATCTTACAATGCAATTTGAAATTCAATTATACTGTAGATATTGAAGTCTCCCGTTTATTTATTCTGGACCCTGGGTTGTTCAGTGTCTTTAGGACTGACCCAGAGGAAATGATGAAAGTCATTACTGCTAACCTCGCCGGTGACGTGAAAGTCAGTCACACCAGCCCCACGGCAGAGGGACTGCAATGAAATAAGGGGAATCTAAATAAAGCAAAGTGCAGTGTGACTGTGGTTGAAACTATAGATCACACTTGCAAGGCAGAAGACAATAGCCCAGAATGTGGGAGCAATGAAACAGCCGAAATAATCAACTAAAAGTGAACGTGCTGAGAATAAGAGAGAATTGTGCAGCAGCCCCAACTCAGCTAACGGCACTGAAAGCTTTCCTCGCAGGAAAAAAGACTTTGTGATGTTCTTGAAAATGGAGAAGAGATTGATTTGCAACCCAGGCTGGCATTCAAATTGCTGTTGCAAGGAGGTGCAAATTACCACCACGCGGGGATCTCCGTCAATACCAGGGTCGGGGCTGCCGCTGCACCTCCCAGGAGCTCGGGACACGGCTCCGCCGGCACGGCAGGGACCAGGACAGCAGCCGGCAGCTGCGGAAGGGAGCGAGCCACCGTGGCATGCTTCGGGTTGCTTTTCATCACCCCGTTTCCATCACAGCCACCAGTGGGTCTGCCGGGACCAGGGAGCCCGCAGCCTTCTTTGGCTGCCACGTCCTGAATCGCCGCCAGATTTATGTTGCAAGAACTCATGCCAGTGTTTTTAGCCCAGAGTGTATTTGGCCCCTGGTGTTCTCCATGACATAGAATAAACATTAGGGAGGAGATTCGGGCTTCAATGAGAAATGCTTTCCCATGATACGTTTTCATTTTGGCATGCACACTGTTTATGATGAAAGGATCCTAAAATAATTGTATTAGATGAACCGTCTGTTCTTCTTGCTTTGAGGCCAGTACAGCATGACATTTCAGAGATAAAATGTTGTGGAACAGCCTCTGACTTATAGCCCAATGGAACTTTTCTGAAGCCATTCTTCTTTCTGCCTTTATTTGCTTGAGGTTTATAACCTCAAAACGTCAAGCTTGCATCACGACGTTGCCAAAAGATCATCCTGCGCATTAGCTAAATCTTAAATTATAAGCAAATTTAATTCTTCTTCAGAAGGCTGATTCACAAGCACTCCGCTCCCCAGTGGAAAAACTCCTCCCTGTAATTCAGAGGAATTCCAGGATTCGCAAGAAATACTACATTTCCAGGAGAAGACACTGTGTGTCCCTAGGAGAACTCGTTCCTGCGTGCAAGCTCAAGTGAGTCTACAGGACATTAAATCAAAGGAGGCCAATGCCAGATCAGTTGCTGAGTAACTGATACTGATCATCACATCCTGACCAGCTGGATGAACGACAGCAGCAGTTTCTTGGGACAGCATCTGAAGTCTCCTGCGTTTGCTTTCTGTGCAATTAACTCATGGTTGCAAACTGAACGAGGGGAAATTAATTTGTGTTGCTTTGTATAGTGTCCTTTGGACAAAAGTATGTAATTATAAAAGCTCTGAATCGTTACGCGCATTGCTTAGATTATTGCAATTATCAGAAAGGGAAAAGCGTGCCTTGCCAAATGCTTTGGGAGTCACAGGTGGAGAGGGCCAGCCAAAAGCCACATCACTCATGTCAGATTCCGCCTGGCTCCCTTGGGAAGCGCTCTGCGTCTGGAAACAGGAGGGGAAAAGTTTTGGGGAGGTCCCTGCTGCTGTTCCGCTTTGTATCCTGCTTTGTGGAAAGGTGTGGGATCCCCACCACGCTGGTCTTGGTGCAGGGACCTTGGTGGTGCTCCCTGAGGGAGCCCGAGGCCACCTCTCTGCCCTCCCACCGCCTCGGCAGCAGCCTGGGGAGGCGCACACCGTCCCTGCCATGAGCCGGGGCCCGCGATGCACCTGGGGGAGGATCCCCTGATGCAGCCCATCTCTGCAGCTCCTTTTTGCTGCAGACAGTGACGACACGAGGCGCGAGCGGAGCCTCGACCAGCACAACTGTTTATGTTCCACCCGGGAATAGTTGCTTCATAGCTGGGATTTCTGAAAGCCACCGAGGACAGTGATGAATGGAGGATGCTGGAAGCCTCAGCCTAAAACACGACAAGTCCTGCCCCCAAGAGCTTAGAACTGGCACTTCTGCCTGCACCTTAGTAAAGAAATGGGACGAACCAAGTGAGGCATTTTCTGTTGGATCATTTATTTATCGTTCTGTGCAAAGCACAGGGTGTAACTATCACCAGTCATTTTTGGCTATTGAGCTAGCTCCAGACAGCACTGTGTTACTATTACAGCAAAACATATTAGCTAATCATGAATTTACTTTTAGCCACGGTGGCTGCACGGCTTTCCTGTTTTTGTGCAGTGCTGCGGGCCACGAGGCAGATCCCAGGCACTAATTTATCCAGGGTGGAGATGTGCTTCCTGCAAAGAGCCCCAGGTCCAGGGGCTGGGGATGCGCCCAGGGGCATCGCTGGAGGTAGCTGGGGGAGCTCTTCGGACCTTGGTCTGATCCAGTGGCTACTGGAGACTGTGTAGGGCCAGCAGCAGGGTCAACAATTGCCCCTGCTATCACATTTTTAGCCTGGTGCCTGCTGTAGTTTTGGCCATGGCTAATAAATGCTCTCCTAGGCAATATCTGGGCATGGCCCTGAGCTTAACGTTCCTGATGGGCAGTTTGAGTTGCTCTCCCTGCTATGGAGAGTAAAAGAGTTTAGCCTGGTGCCCAGGCTCTGCCAGCTGGGCTCAGATCCAGGGAACACAGCCCAGATGGCCACCGCTCGGTTGTTCCTCTAAAGTCACTGCTGTCCGTGGGCATTACCCAGGTGGACTCTGGTCCTTTGGTACTGCGGAGATTTGTAATGCAAAGAAGGCATATATTTCTTAGTGCTTACTGCTTCGTAGCTAATTTGCCCCAGAACCCATGGAGGTACCCATTAGCCCACCCTAATGACCTCTTGTTCTTTAATTCGTTATCTTTTTCCTGCATATCTCTTTCTGCTCTCATATGACTTGTCCAGGCAAGCGGGGCTTGCCAGCATGCAGAGCGACGCTAGGGAACGCTCAGTGGCTGGAGTTGTCCCAAAGCAGAGCCCCAGGCAGCACAGCCAGCGTCTGGGAGCCATGGCTGGGACATGGCACTTGTCTCCTCTTCCTGGGGATGGTGGCAAGTCACTTGAGAACGTCCCAAAATGTCCTTTATGAACCCGGGTTAAGCGTTTGGGGCACGTGCTCTGAAGGGATGCCTGCCTCCCTCCATCCAGCACGCAGAGTTGGGCTCAGCCTTGGATGCTCGGGTGCCTGGGAAGGAATATGGCAGCGCCCACACCGAGAAACCAGCTCCCCAGCTCCTAACTCCAGGAATACAACCGAGCTCTCGCCATATCCTAAATCCACGCGCAGCCTCAGCGGAGATGTTCCGCCAACTTGTCTTTTGTCGGCGTTTTTGGTTTGGGTAATTTGGGGTAAACAAGCTTCCTCTAGCAGAATAAGCTGCCTTTGCATTGTGCTGACTCTTTGCTGGTATAATATAAAAAGCACACGGGCTTTTGCTGACGCTGTTACTCCCACAAAATGTTCAAGCATGGGCTTAGCCTAATTCTCCAACAATATTCCCAGATTTATTGCGTGCGTTGAGCAAGCACAGAGCAAGTATTTCAGTGACAATCCCCGGGTTGGAAAGAGACACAAAGAAATAATTTCTCTTCTCTGCAACATCCTAATTGCTCCTTTTACTCTCTGATGGGCTGCAAGATTGCCAGTTTCCTAGGAGGTTTCCTTACTGTGTCTCATACATTACAAAATTTCCTATTTGTTTTGTGCCCTTTCCTCTTTGCACTTTGAGTTGTCTCTTAGGTCTCTCAATGTCCAGGTTATTCCTGACTTTCCAAGGTTTTAAACCCACCATTTTAATAGATTTTAAGTATTTCTGAACACCTTTCTTTCTATATACATCTGTGAATATTTTATAAGGTTTTTATGCCTTGCTACTAGTTGTTTAATACTATTGAGTCGTACATTTTAATAAAGAGTAGAGTAGCTGAAAGGCAGTCCACTTACTTACAAATGAAAATCAACTGCAATTTTAATGTTACATAATGCACCTGTAAGGGAAAAATCTCATAGACCTGGAGAAGCAATGAAAGCAGTGGGAGTCAATTGAAGTTTAACTCAGTTTTATGGAAGTTATTTTAAAAGGCTGTAGCGTTAAACAGAGAATAATTTAATTTTTACAGAGTTTTTAATAACCTCTAAAAATCTATTGCAGAGATTTAATAACATCCAAAAGCTCAACAGAAAGGTATAATTTCCTGCTAAATTCTATAGGACGATACCATAGCTTTGTATCCTAAAAATAATTTTATGCCCAAGAGAGCATCTTGTCTGAGGAGGAGGCTGCCTCCCCCCTGCTGCATCTCTCTGCAAGATCCTTTAGTTTCAGATCCTTTTGCTCAGATTTTTTTCCTAATGTTTTATCTCTCCAGTCTTGTGAGGGGGAGGAGAAGAGGTTTCCGAACTGTTTTTCGGTTACGCTGCTTAATAAACTTAACATCTTCCTCTGTTTGCACAAATGCCTGCTCTTGGAAGTTCCATATCATGTCATAAACGCTACTTGTTTGAACAAGCAGAGATTTATTTATTGTGCTGAAAGGACTTTCTGTGCTCCCTGCCTCGTTTGCAACACTGCTGCCGATTGATTTCTGCTGTACCTATTATTGACTTGCCAGCAATATTCTAAAGCAAGGTTGGGTCCATGTCAGAAAAATTTGTTGCTTTACACAGAGCCTTTTTCAGCACCGTTCACTCAATATTGTTTCCCTCCCCGGCTACTGCTCCAGTAAACGAAAACAGCTAGCTGTTGTCTGAAATGAAGAATAATTGGAAACATCATGCCTGCTTCTTTCAGCGCGAGGAACAATTCGGCCATTTAGGGCTCCTCTAACACTCCTGAGCGCCGATCTGCTAAAAGCCTGGTGTCCATTATTCGGCCGGGAGGAATATTAAAACTTACAAACTCCTGGCAGCCTTCTCCCCGCTGCGCAAAGACGGAGCAGCTGGCGGGAAGCGACACGCGGGATCTGAATTACCGCATGCGAAAAGCCGGCAGGCAGAGCTGCATCACCTTACCTGGGCGCTTCCAGCCGGGCACCCGCGTGCAAATAGCAATCAGCGACGCCTTCAAAAGCTCCTCCGGGAAATGGTGGCTGTGAATTCCTCTCCCCGGGGCTGCCTTTTGTTCGCTACGGCCGCCGGGCTCGCAGCGCCTGCTCCGGGATGCGGGACGGGACGGGGCACAGCGGGCACGTCTCGCCTCGTGCCCTGAATCTCCAGGGGCTTTGCTTGTGTGCCCCCCCAAAGGCATGCAGGATGCCCGAGGTGGGGCTGGAGGAGATCCCTCCAGCTCTGGGCTGTGACCTCCTGCTCCGAATCCTTGCGTCGGTGCCTCCGGAGGGAAGATTTCGAGACTTCAGCAGGCGCTCGCTCTGTGCTAGCAATAAGCACAGGCATAGAAATCCTCTGCTTTAGACGGCAAAGGGGGTGGAAAGCTGGCACAAAGCACACTCGTGCTGCCTCCTTCCCCAGCAGCTGCCTGTGACTCATCCCCTGGTTTCCCCTTCTATAGCCCTCCCTTTCATTTCCAGGGTGCCACCGTCCCCGCGCTGGCCTGCTGCAGCACCCGTGACGCTTTCTGCTTGGGTTTGAGCACCCAGCCCGGTGCCCGGAGCACGTCCGGAGGCCAAAATCTCTCCTTCACTTCTGTGTCTCTGAACTTCAGGCTCTCCCTGCGGTCTGGTTATCGCAGGGACACCGCGTCGTCAGTTCTCTTTCACTTTGGGAAAGCTCTTTCTGGCTCTAAATGCTTTTTCTTGGGAAGACATGGGCAGGACACACTGTTTGGGTAATGTTCTCCTGGCTTGTCCTATTGAGAGGGCGCAAGACACCCCCATTGCTCTTTGATTTAAGGGGATCTTCAGCCCCAGGTCCTCTCCTCAAGTTTCAGCGGGGAACCACCTAGAAATAGGACAGACCTTTTCAGACACATTCAGCTTAATGTGTCGGCAGCCCGGATCCATCTGGCTTTCCCCGAGGAAACCCCTCTGGTGCCATCCGAGTCCGGATTTTGTTGCTTTCCCAAGGCTAGAAGCCCAAGGGCTGGGAGGAACACAGGCAAATACTGACTTGAAAGGTGAAAGGGTCTAAAACAGGAGATTTATGAAGTTTACACCTTGCTTATTGCCCCGAAAATGCAGAGCAGCAGAACCCATGAGCTGCCCAAGGGGCTGACGGGTGGGCACGTGGACCCCAGGGCGAGCTGCTGCTGCCTGCAGGGCTTCACAGCTGCTTGCACAGCACAGCTGGGAGTTGCATCTGCTCCCAGCCCTCATACCGTGGGCAGATATTCAGGCAATAAAGAAAACACTGCGGTTATTTCGACCCTTTCAACAGGCGAGTGCCGGTGAGTTAAATTGCACAGCAGCCCTATGAGTAAAACAGGTGGCTTTGGGTCCGTTTTATGGATGGCATAAAAGGAAAAGTCGGAGGTGGACGCACGGCCCGGCAGAGCCAGGACGGATTCTCAGGGGTGAGCTCCTGGCCCTTCTGAAAGAGATGGAAATCCTGCCATTGGCTTTACTGGGATGTCAGCCCAGGACTTTTGGATCCTTCCTGCACACTTCCCTTGCTGTCTGCATGATATACTGAGGCTGTAAGAGGCACCGGATTGCGTCATTGCTTGGGCATCACACGAAAAACGCCCTCTGCAATGAATCTCTTCTGTTACCGGAGTAATTTTTGCCATCTTGTGTGGCACTCCTCTTACTTGGTTCTAAAAGTATAATTGGCTGCTCTGAAGGCTTTTTATATTATATCATATTGTATTACATTAGTCCCTGGAAGTCCAAAGTGCTACCAGGAGAGCAGTAGGGTCCAGCTGGAAAATGCGTTATAGCCCATAAAACTCTATCATTAGAGTGGGAAGGGTTAGACTGAATTATCTAGCTATCTCCTCATTATTTAGCATGGTTAATTACCGGATTACACTGATGCACAGAGGCTTCCATCCTCCACTGGTGGTGAGCAATGAGACAATGTGCAACCTGCCTGTGCGAGGCAGGGATAAATCCCCTTCCCTTCCACGTGCAGGCTGCAGGGAAGTTGCATCTGGGTGGCCACGTATCCAAAGCATGCCTGAAAAAACAAGCGGGTCCGGCCAAGGAGGAGAAGATTTGGAAGAACAAGGCCTTCTATGGTCCATGGCCAGCACATTTGCTTCCTACCTCAGCTGTAAGATGCAGAGCTTTTACCTAGAGGTCTCCTGGGGATTGCTCGCTAAGGTTATAGGGTCAAATTTTATAGGAAGGGAACCCGAGGGGATAAGCAGACAGATTTGCTGCCACCCAGTATTTTGGAGATAGCGAGGATGGAGCATGTTCCCTCCTGATTCCCTCATGTGCCATCTCCCTGCTCCCATGTGCCCATCCCTTGGCCTCCTGACCGCATCGGTGCCCAACAGCTGCCGGCATCAAAATATCTGCAGCCGGTGGGATTTGGGGATATATTATCGAGTCCTAGGAGCTGGCACAAGGAAAATATCCGAACCCTGCAGTCACTGAGCAGCCTCTAGATGAGCATGAGCAGTGGAACAGGGAGGCAGATGGACTCGTTCATGAGGAGCAGCCTTCTTGAGTCAGGTCCTCCTCCCTTCAACATCTGGTGGGGTTTTTCCTAGACCGTGAGCCAACTCCCTGCTTTGCCTCCACGTGGCAGGCCTCCTTCTGATCCCTGTGAAAACTCACCGTCAAAATTGCGTTTGGTGCTGAATTCCCACCTGACGATGGTATTTGCACTTGTCAGGCCGCTGGTTTCTAACCCATTGTACAAACAGTTCTCTGATAATTTAGAGTGCCAGTTTTTGTAATGAAAATGTATCACCAACAACTAAGTATGGAGTATGGGTACGAGGATAGCATACTGTAGAGCTGTAATTCCCTCTATCGCATAAGTCTGTAATCTCACTGAAGAATGGTAAGCCGTTGAAATACCAGTCTTGAAAATACCATTTTTCTATCAAAACCGTCTGGATTGACGTTAGTTGCTTTCTTCTCATTGAATCCCATATGAATTGAATTGTATGTCAGCATTTCCACTGTTTTGCTTGGGACTGATGCCAAGCCTGTAGCTCCCCATGCTGTCCTCCTTGCATTTTTGTCAACCATTTTGTCAACCTTTTTGTCAAGGCTTTTTCCTTGCCCTTCCCCTGGCCTTTAGAAGCTCCTTCATGTTCCAAGGCCGGCAACGAAACCAACGCCAGTAGTACAGAGGCCTTTGGAGGCAGCTCTCACAGGCCCGTTGATGCACATTTCCTGGATGACTGATCTAAAAATACCAATCTGTAGTAGTTATCCAACATCCCCCTTGGTTCTACAAACAGACAAGACTCATCTCACCTAATTTTAGCTGCCGAAAAGGCAGGTGAGTAGTGGGAGCCAAGCGTCTAGCCTCCTCCTCCCTAGTCAATGGAGAAAAGAAAATAAAAAAGTCACTTTTAGAAAGTGGCTCAGCCCACCCATCTCCGGAGTGACTGAATCACCTCGAGAAGAGCTGCCTCTCTCCATCAGCTGCTTAGGAAGGCAAAAAAGCCAGCTGGGTTGAGTGCTAAAGCCTGATAGCTGGGTTGGACGAACCAAATCCCACCTGAAGAGCAGAGAAGGAGTTCCTTTACACGTGGCACTGCTTCTTTCTAGATAAAGAAAAGAAACGTGTATGAATGCTTCTGCCCCCTCCCCATTTAATATCTCCATTGCAAGGACTCCTTTTGCTCATCAAACACCTTAAGAACTTCTCCACATCCTCCGTACCTTAGTCATCCACATTGCCTGTGCCAGCTGCAGTTTTCCTAATTATTCCCTCCACGGCATACCTTCCACCTGCTATCTATATCCTCTCTTTCTCTGCTTTCCTTTTACTATATACTGCTTTTTATTTCTTGCTGCTTTCTTCTTGCTGTTTGGCCAAGATGAACACCATGCCAAACACTATAGCTCTTTGGGCATAGCCCAAAAATTCTTTGCAACCTTCCCATTCCCGTCCCGGTGTTTCATCTCAATGTTTCATCCCGTTCCACTCCACAGCTTTGGGAAACCAGCCCCTACTGTGCCGCCAGCTGCTGCATCCCTCTTTGAGACTGCTCTCTCCTAGCTCCTACCAAGAGCTGTTGCAGGTGATGCTCATGGGTCTGTGCGCAGCCACCAGCTTCTGGTCCAGTGATAAATGTAATTTTATTTGTCATAACGAGGTTTGAACCAGTTGCCTCATGCTTGGTGCAAGACCATTTGTGTCAGAAATTATTTCCTTTAATTTTCAGAAAGCTTTGCTGGTGTTTTCCTGTGCTGGCTGCCTGAAACTCGTCGCATACCTGACTCACGCTGATGCTCCCCTTAACAGCAGCTGTATTTTCTGGAACTTGTTATGAAGATGGACTCACAGAAAACCTTGCTTTACCCTTTTCTGTAACTCCATGACCCATCTTGATCCTCAAAGACTGCAAATACCTGCTCCTGTGCTTGACGACACCAACCCGGGTGACTTGTTTTTCAAACCAAGGGGATATAAAAGGTACAAGGGCCGACATGCCTCAAGACCAAGGCTCTGATCCCAGTTTTACCAATAACTCATAGAGAAACCTTGAAACACCCCACTTTGTCTCCCCCTGCCTCCTGTTCCCCCCTAAAGGAAACAACCACGCTGATGCTGCTTTGCAAAGAGTTCTGAATTTCTTGGACGTGAGCAGTTGCGGAGGTACGGACAGTTACTGCTGCGGGCTCGTGCTCTTAAGAGCCTTTCAGCGTGGAGAACATTCAGATCCAGTTCCACTTTTAAATAAACTGGCTCACATGATTACCTCTGTAATGAGCTGGGACCAGCAGAAAACACTCTGTAACAAACAGAGTTCAGGAGACGCATTAATCTGAGAGCGCTCCCATAAAGATCACGGAGTCAGATTTACAAGCGCAGATAAGACGTGGCCTGCAGAAATCACACAGCGAGGCCGAGTCAGAATTCTCCCTGGGCTCGTACGTACTCATTTCTCCTCCCTTTCCTCCTTCCCCGTGCTCATGCCGAGGCAGATGAGCTGGCGACGCTGATGGCACCACCCTGAACATGCCTCATGCTGTGACGCTGAGACTCGATGAAGAAAATCACCCGTGTGGTGCCGTTACTTTGCACTTTTACACCGTACCTTGGGAGGGAATTCCAGCGCCGTCCACGAGCAGGAATGGATGAAATGCTGCCGGCGGGGGCTGCCACCCGCCCCAGCCTGGGGCTGCTCTGCTCACCCCGAGCTGTGAACCCGCGGTACAACAAGGAGGCAGAAGTGGCTCAGGTCCTCCTGCCTTGACAATCACAGAGCTGTCCAGGTTGGAAATGACCTTCAAGGTCACCCAGTCCGCCCATCAGCCTCACCTCCCACGTCCCATCACCAACCCACGTCCCTTAGAGATTTCCACCCCCTTCCATGGCCCCGTTGACCAGCAGAGATTTTGGGGTTACCGCCGCGGGGGGAGCGACAAGATCCCTCCCTGCTTTTCCACCTTCCTTCCTCCCTCCAGGATGCGATGGGAGGGATGGAGACAGTCCAGAGGAAGCAGCAGGGTGAAGGTTGGACAGCTCCAGCTCTTCGGCAGCACCTGGGCTCCCCCTGCTCCCCCTGCTCCCCGACGAGCGTGCAGAGACCGGGCACAAGCAGCCCCCCGGGTCCTGACCCTGCCGGGGCCAGCGAGCTCCTTCCCTCCCACCCAGCCCCAGAGGAAACGCTCGTGCCTCTCGCAGGAAATGCTGCAGCTGAGCAAACCCTCCCTGTCCCTCCCTTAAATTATTTAATGTCCTACAGGAGCAGATGACCCCTGCTAAGCAGACTGTCAGGAGAGCAGCAGCCTTTGATGCAGTAATTGGAAATTTCCATTCTTTGCTTGCAGCCTTGAAAAACAGAAGAGTCTAATATAGTGGGAAATCTCCATGCTGAGCTAGGAAATTTCCATGATGGAAATTTTTAATATATTCTCTGGCTTTAAGCTATGCAGGTTGATGAGGCTTCGGGGCTTTATCTTGCGTCTTGCATTGTGTTTTGGGGGGTTGTGGTTTGGTTTGTCTCTGTTTGTTTGTTTGCTTTGCAATTTGCTTCAAAGGATCAATGAATGGCTGTGGCAAGGCTTGAAAAATCAGCCAGACCAGAGGAAAGTGATGCGTTTGATGCATTTGCAGGAGAAACACGTGCGGGGCTCGCCAGACACCTGCAAGAGCCCCAGTTGTGTTAGAGGTAACAGGGAGCTGAGATTTAACGAGGCGGCGGCTGCCAGCGGCGTGCCAGAGGATGCTGATGGCCCCGTGAGGAGCACAGCTTCCAAAGGATGGAGTTTCTGATGCTGTTTCCAACAAAAAGCCCAGGAGCCCAGAGGGTGAATATGCCTTTGCCCACGCCAGACCACACAAAAGGCAGGTAAATAGCGGGGAAGCAGCTTGGAAGAGGTACCTGTGCGAGCCTTCAGCCCGAATACCCGGCAGCTCTCGCTGGTGCTTTGAGCAGAGACTTCTCAGGGACAGAAAACAGAGGAGGGAATTGTCAGCTGTGCTGGAGGAATTATGATGAGGAGCTCGTAGGAGCGAGGGTGGGAGGACAGCAAAGGAAACACATTGGAAGCAGAGCTGCCGCCTTTCCTATTGTACGGCTGAGACGCTGTGCAAATGCCCGGCTGGCTTCTGCAGCCCCAAAAAGCTCTGCCCGGCTGGCCTTTTACATTTCAAAGTTTCAATAAGCAAACAAAGCACTGCCAGAGCATAGACCCCTGGCATGCAGAGCAGCCTCCATCCCATGGAGGTGCCCAGAGAGGCGGTCAGTCTCATCCCTTAGCAGCCGCCAGAGCAGGCTGCAGGTTAATCGGGGCTGCACATTAATTGGAGCTGGACTTGATGATCCGACCCTTGCGGGTCCTTTCCAGCTCGGGGTGGTCATGATTCTGTGATTCTTATTTACGTAAGCAGAAATTAAGGGCTCATGGAGACGAAGCCATCACAGGTTTATTTTATTTGCCAGCCGGCTCTTTGCGAGTGGCAGGGATGAGGAGGAAGGCAGACAGCCTGACCCGCACCAGGGCTCTGACCGAGGTCCAGAGTTTGCTCCTGGGGTTGATGCACCCGAAAATGCATCTGGGCACAAGCACCCAATGCCTGAGAGCTGCTCTGAGAAGCCAATGTAACTCAAAGGTTAAGTCCCGAAGGTGTTTGGGACTTCGTGGCTTGTTTCTAATGCCCCAGCAGGTCTTTTCTCCCTTTGGCTCTGTGTCCCCAGGTGCCTTTGGGATGTCCCAGCCAGACCCAGGTGTGCCAGAGCTCGAAAGAGGTGTTGATCCAGGATGAGTGGGCAATGGCCTGTGTGGTTCTTCACGTCCAAGTACACAAACACCAAGAAAACTTGGGGCACGGCAGAGAACTTCACCCCTCTTCCATCTGGAGCAGTGTGGTGCATCTTTGAGGACCCAAAATACCAAAGGGATAATTTGGCTGTGCTGCCTTTTAATCTAGGAGAAGATACCGTCAGGTGGTAGTGGGTGAGGAGAGAGAGGGCTGATCCTTCTGGGTGCCAGTCCTCTTGCCATGCTGTCACCAGCATGCCCTTTGCATGCCCACCACTTCGGCCCTGACTACAAGTGAGCCAAGACACCAACCAAATTCCTTCTAATGGGGAAAGAGCTGAACCACTGAGCATCTGCCTAGGACGTGCTGACTCTAGATGACAAAACCAAAGCTAAATCCTCCTCTGCATCTGCAGTTAATGCAGAGAAGCATCTACCCCTAGGGCACAATTCATCTCCCCGCAAAGCAGGCATCACACTTAGCCATAAGTAAAATCCCTGAGCTTGGAGTCTGGCTCTACAACACAAGTGGGTGGATCCAAGCCTCGCAGACTACTGAAGTGGGTGACTTTGGCGAGACAGATGGCTTTGTCACTGAAATCTCGTATTCATTTATCTGTCCTTAAATCTGAGTCCATCTGCTCCCTCTTGAGCTACTCGCAGGAGGTAGAAGGTGCCGCTCGGGTAAGACTGGTCCCTGTGGTCTGGATCCGTGCAGCTGCTTGCACATCCCAGCCCTGGTTCATACCTTCAGCCCCTGGGCACAGGAGGAATATGAACAAGGTCCTATTTCCTTCTGGGTTCAATTACTACCCGAGATAGGGGCTTTACCAAAAAGAAAATCATAGCAACGGCACTGGGCTTCCACTGGGCTTTGCTCGTGATTGTGCCTCTTTCATTTTCAAGGATTTCTTTAATATTTCCTCTTTACTGCCACTGCCAAAGAGTCACTTGAGTTATTTCCTCCATCCTGGAGAGGAGCCAAAGCCAGGAGGAGGTCTCCAAAATCAGAACCATGTCTTCGAGCGGGAGATGGACCAGAGCCCAGGTGTGATGTCCTGCAGCCTGGCACGTGGCCGTGACGCTGGGAGCGGGGCAGGCGGCTTTGTGCGCTCTGCAAACTCATCCTGACCTTGGAGTTCAACCCATGGGTGGTCATCTGGACCCAAGGTAGATTTCCTACCAAGGGGGACTCAGGTAGAGCTCCCCACCTGAAATTTACGTGCTGGGGGCTCCCCCCGGCCAGCTAATTGCCGCTTCGCATGCCCTACATCTGGGGAGGGCGCATCGCTCTACGTGATGGCACTGCAAGCAGGCTGCCTTTTGGAGCTGCTCCTCAGTGCTGTTACTACTGAAAAAGATTTATTAGGATGGGCTGGTTTAATTTAATATGCCGTGGAACTGCTCTACGGGTCACAAAATCAAAAGCTGATGAAAGACCTTCAGCAAAATGAAGGCAAACGCTGCCAACAGCATTCTGCCCATATTTCCTTATGTGTTCCAAGAGGTTTTCTAGATTTGTGTTTGGGTGGGTGTGTTTTTTTAGCTCATTAAGAGTTTTACCGGTCTAGGTCAAGTTTTACTGGCGTATAGAAACAGTATGTCAAATTTACAACCGAATATTCACAGACGAGGGATTTGCATTGAAGCTGAAGCTGTTTAAATAATCAGTCCATCCCAGCAGCCCTACTCTCTGGCCAGACAAAACGAACCCATCCAAACGTGATCTGCTCCAGCACTGTGCCCGTGACGGGCCTGTGCAGAGTTAAACTGCTGAACCGAGCGCTTGTGCACGCTGAACGCCACCAAAAATCGTGATTTCTTCATGTATTTTGTATGAGCATGACAAGGCGCCGCGTTTGCTGGAGGATCTTATGAATGAGGCACTTTTCCTCCCTGCTCTGCTTGCCATAGCTCATCTCCCAGCTGCTGGAAGATTACTCGCATTATGCATTCAACAGGATTTGTTCCAGCCATCTTCCAAAGTGAATTTTTGCTGTTCCCCATTAGCTTGGCTTCCGAAGGACGCAAGGCCAATGTGTTCATGTGCCATGCCTTTGGGCTCATGTTTTATGTCCCTGTCTTGCCGGCTCCTCTCGCAGTTTGGGAACCCCTTGGCCAATTTCAGCTGAATTTGATAAAGAGCTGTCAAGCTCACGAGTGTGAAATTTCTGGAAGTTTAATGAAAGCAAGCAAGCAGGTAGAGGGGAGCAGCAGGGAAGAGCAAGACTCGGGAATCCAGGTGGCCATGAAGTCTTGCAAACCTGCAAGTAAAGCTTCAGCCCCTCACCCTACGAGACGCCAGAGAATCCACACCCAAAAGCCATCCTTACCGGAGACTTACCTGTTGCTGTCAGAACTGCTGTTTTTTTTATTTATAAGTAGTTGTTGTAAAGGAGCAGGTACTTTGTGGGGCAGCATCAGGAGGACAATGCGGCGAGAGGCGGCACGGCCAGGCGGAGCGGAGCACAAAGCGCTGGCTCCTGTTGTGATGCCGAAGAGCGGAGAGCGAAAACACTAAACAGAAACAGGCTGTGATGTTGGCTCGTGGCCTGAGCACAGGCCTGGGAGCTTGGAAATCTCAAGATCGAATCATGTCCCTGATAACGACTCCTTTTATTGCCTACAAGCGCTTGGGCTTTTTGGCTACCCTAGCTAAAAGGAGTGGGAATAATAGAGCCCGTCTCCCAGGATCGCTCCTGTCCAGCAATATATAATCACTCGATGTGTTCAGAGGATGAAATGTACCCCGCAGTGAAATAAAAGGCACCAGCCATCACTCCTGTAGGTGTTCAAAGCTTCTCCCTACCTTTGACAGCTGCCATGCTACGGCAGAGATTGTTCTGCTCAGCCCCAGCCTCAGAATCCAAATTTAGATCGTGTCCTGTGACAGGAATCATTTACATGACAAAATCTGCCTTGCTCCAGATCTCTGCAATTAAATCCTGCCTCCCGAGGAGCCACAGCAGCATCACGCTGGCAAAAAATAACATATTGTGGGGAAAGTGGTGTGTCCATGTGTGGGACGCCCTCATCGGGATGGGGATGGGTACTCGACACCTCGGGGTCACCCCGGAGAGCTGGGAAGGGGGCGAGGGCTCCTCATCCTCCTGCAATCCCACCACCCCAGGATCCCACCAGCCCAGGAGATCGTGGGGAACGCTGCCTTCGGAGCAATTTTTAGGGCAAGCATGGAAGTTATAATGCTACTGCAATAATATATATACGCTGGATGAGGATGGGTGATGGGGAATTTTCGGTGGGTGCTGGGTCTCCGCTGAGCGGCTGGGGTGGAAGGAGCCAACGTGCTCCGGTGGATGTGCTGAGCTGCCAACGTGGCTGGCAGCTCGGTAATCAAGGCTCTACAGTCACACAAATTAATACGGACGTGCCCTCGGTGATGATTTTAGGAAATCCCTCACATCCTTCAAGCCACTCTAGACAAACCAGCTCCTTATGTATTCCTCCTGGGGTCGCTCAGGGTGTCTGAGAGTTACTTGCAGCACAGCATGGCTTCAAAGATTTCCTTCTTCAATAGCTGCCGCCTTCCCTGCGGGGAAGATCTGTGTGTGGAGCCGACAGAGGAGCTCCTTCCTCCTGCGGGAGCTTCGTGGGACTCCCATCTCTGTATCCCCGGGGAGGGTCGGACCTCACTTCAGATCTTCCAGGCTGCAAAGATGCTCTGCGAGGAGGCACCAGGACCTCGGGACCAAGTGCTGGTGATGAGGCATCACAGCATGCCTGTGCCCTCCGTCAGTGAGCTGCTGGACCCTTCCCTCCTCTTGGCGTATTTATCTTCTGGGAGATGCCCTTGAACATCCTTCCTGCCAACCTGCACCTTTTTTTTTTTTTTTTTCCAAATCGAGGTCTCCCCTGCTCACCAGCAGCTTTGGGCAGCTGCCTGGACTCCCATCAGCACGGAGCTCCTGCCAAAGGCAACCTCTTGTCGCAGACAGGGGCACGTTCGTCTCGAGCACTCAGGCTCCCTGCAGGAAAAGGGGTCATTTTGCTCAGCTGTTTCTGGCCGTTTCCACCAAAATTATCACAATCCGGGGTCTGTTTCTCCGTCGGATGCCGACCGCTTAACGCTCTTAATCTCGGTAATTGTAGTTCGTTGAGGTTCTTGGAAACTGGCAAAATGGCTTTCAGAGGAATAAAAAAAATAAATAAATATCCCAATCTCCAAATCAGTGAGGAAATTCCCTCAGTGGATCATGGCTGAAAACAAACATGTTTTTGTGCTTCCAGAAAATCAGCAAGACTAACAGTGCCATTGTTTGTGTAAGGGGGATTTCCACATTTCAGGGAACGGCTTGGAAGCCACTGCAGCAGCTGCCCCCGGGAGAGCAGGAGAAGTGACCCAGCACCAGAAAAATCACAGCAGGTTACAAATCACGGGCCTTTAAGAAATGATAACACAGATTTGGGTGGCGGTATTTTATTTTGTTGTTTTTTTTCTGTGCCTGCTTTCTGAACTTTGAGGGGGCATATTGCCTTGCTTTCCTTGTCGCGTGAGGACCATAAATGCGCCGTTCTGTTTCGCCCCTAATAAAAACTCCTTGTCGAAGAGCCACGTGGCGCCAGGAACCCTTGCGCCAAAGGCGGCATGAAATATCACAACATCTTAGAATAAAACTGCGGGAGTCAGCAACTCTGAAACCCGCAACACGCAATCCGGGGGAAAACAAACCTGGTTTTGAAAAACCGTGCTAGGCAGTGCCTTTGGCACGGACAACACTGCCCACGGCAGGGGGTTGGAACTGGATGATCCTTGAGGTCCCTTCCAACACGAGCCATTCTGTGATCCTATGAAGCAGGGAGAGAAAGCCCGTTGGCCAAGGTCAGAGCCACGGGGAAACAGGGAACAAGGCGAGGAGGGAAGGAGGGCGGCAAGGGGGCTGGAAATCTCCGCCTTGGCTTGCTGGCCTTCATCCGCACCTAAGGGTGCGTGCTATCACCCTGAACTCTGCAGTGAGACACTCCAGCGCCAGCTGATTGCCCTGCCTGATACCATCTGGGAGATGACCGTACCCCGTGCCTGGGCTGCCTGCCAGGAAAACGTGACGGAGAGGGCGATAAGGAGGGAGCTTTACGGGGAAGGTGATGGCATCACGGCCAACGGGAACATTACTTCATCCTCCCCGTGCAAGCACCATGTGGCTGCCCCACTGGGGCATGGGGAGGATGTGGGGGACCCCGGAAACGAGGGCAGGGTCACGCTATTTTTGTGACAAATGTTTGGAGGTGATGAGGCAGGCGCTGTCAGGATATCTGCCCTGCATTGCTGTGGGCTGGGAGTGAGCGACGTGGTTGGGGTGGGGTTGGCAGCTTGAAACCTCTGCCCTACCATGGGGTTTTTGGGTGCCACAAGGTCCTTCTGGGCATGGGGAAGGAGAAATCTCTGCTGTTGACGCTTACCAATAACAGACTGTTTTCACCTTATTTTGTCCTTTAGTTTCAGGGCTTTTTGCAAAAGCAATGTGAAAAACAGGAGCTCGCACCCAGGCACATTTGAGGAGGAGCACCCTCGCTGGCCAAGGACAAGCTAGCACAAGGTGGGAAGACCCTGGCTTAAAAATATCCCACAAACCGCAGCAATCCGTTTCGTGTGGGTGCATCCAGATAGCCTTCAATTACACACTCACACTATATTTTTTGTAGAGAGCTGCTGCCTCTTTCGGTGCTCAGGATGTGCAGAGCTCTGTTAATGAGCAGCTAATCAACATTTCTCTTTGGCTGCTCCCTGCTGAGCCCTACAGGACAGGGCAATGGAGCTGGCAGCCCAGAACAGCCCAGGGAGTACAGGGTCAGCCCTGCTCTGCCTCCAGGTGAGGACACCCAGCGAGCTTTGAGTATTTTGGGGGTTTCACTGCTCTCATCTAAGACATCTCGCCTGGAAATGGGCCAGTTGATGTTTTTGCAAATGGCTTCATATGGGCTGATATTCACTGAAACCAATGGACATTCCAGCTCCAAAGATCCACAGATCCACAGATATTTTCTTTAAAGGGAGAAAAAAAGCTTACATTTCCCCACCCCTGTTCTTAGAAACAGCTGAGTGATTCTGCCTGAAAGTTAAGCAGAAATGGTACAAAACACTCAGCGTAGAAAATTTTTGCCTGAATTTTTCAGAGTTTGCAGCATTAAAAGCAAGGCAATGCATCATCCAGTGGGAAGTCTTGGATGATTTCCTGACCCACCCTGGAGTGCTACCTAGACGTTTTAAACCACACGTCTCTACACCTCAGTAGCATTAACTGCTCCGAAGGAGAGAGCAGCTTAGCTCAGCTTACTGGCAAACAGAAAAGGGAACACTTCAAAAGATCCAATTTCCAGATTAGACTCAGGTATGTTCCCTTGTTCTTTCCCAAAAGCTCCTTTAAACAAACAACCCATCAAAGGTACCAGAAAATCATAGTATTCAGCTTCTTTAGGGTCTCTGAAGAGCTCGGGAGATGAAAATAACTGCAGAAATGCCAACAGATTGCGACCACAGCCTGATGAGATGAAGGACAATGAGGAAATACCGAGATTAGAAATGCCTACTGCAAACACGGGAACTTTTTGTGTCTTCCTGTGCCCCCTACAATCGCACCAGTGTAGGGTCTCAGCTCGATGGGTGAGCCTTTCATCAACCCAATAGCTAAGAAAAGGAAAACTGAACGAATTGGGCCGCTGATGTATCACAGCTTGCCTGAGTAAAGCCCTTGGATGCTGCCACATCATCGATGACTCTGGAACTTGGTAATGCAAAAAATACAAATATCACCATCTTCTTGTGGGCTGGCTTCCCGGCACATCAGATGTGGTCCGTGAGGTCCTGCGGGGATCCCTTGCTCGCCACAAGTCCTCTCCTCCCTCATGTGGTGTGGAAATGCAGAACAGACAGCGCTCTGATGCAGTGGATGTCCGAGGCCAACTTGAGAACCGCCAGTGGAACATCTGCCAACAAACCCATCCTTTCTGTGATGCTGACCGATGTCATCCGCACGGTGCTGGAGGCAGAAACCAAAGCCCTGGGGGATGTTCAAGATCCACAAAAAGTATTTGGGGCAAAACATGAATGAAGCCACCAGCCTTGCTTTGCAGGGAGCTCTCTGGTGAGCTAGGGTGGGAATGGCTCATGGGAACCTTTTTTCTGATTTATGGCACCACACCAGCAGATTTTTGAGCATTGTTACTTGTAGTAATGTATAAGTAGATATACTTCCCATTCCAGCAATGAGAAGTTACTGTAGATATTAATTTGGTGCTATCCCCCAAACCCAACAGATGCATAGCACCCCTTACATCGCTGCCAAGCTTTTGACACTTTGAAGGACCTGGGTATGGTTTTTAGGACAAGTAGGGCCATTTGAGCAAAAAGTCAGGGTCTCACAGGGTGGGCTGTGTAGTGTCTCACCAAGGCACCTTTCTAATTCACAAGAAACAAAGACCATAGCATTACAGATGTCAATCATGACAGTAGGGCTTGATTTGCTTCACGTTAATGTTGGTATCAAAAATGATGGACCAATCTCTAGATGCGACTGCATCTGCCCATTAAAAGGTCACAAAAGGGATCTGAAGGCGAGGAGCATGGCTGTAGGTGCCTGCTGTTGGCACCCAAAGCCGGGGGAGATGAAAGACGCCCCTTTGCTTGGGGTCTGGCGGAGTCCCCCTGGGATGGAGGGAGGACATTGCTTTCTCATTGCGCAAAGGAAAAGGTCAGCCATCGGGCTGCAGGGGACGCTGACCAACCGTGTCGCCGACTGTTCCTGCGCCAGGCTTCGCCCCCGTTCTCTTTGCCAAAACGCAGCCTCTGCTGACTTGCAGAGACTGCCCGGAGCAATCCTGTTTTGTTGCCAGCCACTTCTGGACGCTGAACCTTGTCCTGGTCAAGTTGCGAAGACGGAGCAGGAGCAAAGTCCTCCCCATGGCGTGACTCCATCGCCTTGGGACCTCACGGAGAGAGTTACCTTCCCATGACAGTGAGGCCACCAGGGGTGACAGGGCAGCGGCTCCCCAATAGAGCAGGCTCCCCAAAAAACTGACATTCACCTTGCCGTGGGGCTGTGCCATCGCTTCCTGGGCTCGAGAAGCACTGACACATCGCTCGGGATCTGCCGGCGGCGGTGGAGCGACCTTCAGCGACCTTGGCTCTGCGGATGATGTGGCTCCCGTCGGGTAGTCAGCACAACACCTGGAGCCCGCGCGTGGATGCTTCGAGGCAAAAGCCGCCCAATTTGGTCTCTGTTTCTCCTGGACGAGGACCAAGGCTCAAAATCTGGCAGCGGGACAAGTCATGCAGAACATCCAAGTGAATAGCTGCTCTGTTGAGGGAGGCGAAGAATGTATTTATCTCAGCTCCGAGCAGAGCTCTCCAGGCAGGTGTTTGCTGGATGTGCCGTAGAGCAATGTCCTTGATGGGCTTGCTGAGGGGGGTACGGGGATGATACAAGCTGTAACTTGACATGAAATCTGGCTGTAATAGCCCTGCATCCAACTGTGCTGTTATATATCTCCGAGAGAGATGTTACCGAAGTGACTCACAGGTGCTCAAGGTATTCCATGCGAGTTGTCAACATCATTTTTCTGCTGTGCCAGAATGTGATTGGTTAATTGTGTGAAGTCAGGCACATTTCAGGGTCTGGAGGAAGGCAGTGTTATGCAGGCTGTGGAGCAGTGATTCACGCTTTTTGCACACGCGGCATGTTTGGGTGAACCCACACGGTAGACAACACCTTAAAACTCACCCCTGACATCTGGCCTAGTCCAGAAACCGTGGTCAACCCTGCATGTAATGGATTCCATAAGAGAGGTCACCAAGGTGCCACCTGGTCAGAGATCTGAGGTGAGGCCATGGATGGAGGCTCCACCATGGCCACAAGGATCTGGCCACCACGGCAAGATCTCAGCTACAAGGGTGTGCATGGCATGCTTAATTAACAGGTAAAGGGCTTGAGGTGGAGAGCATTTATGTGCCCATAACTACAGCAGAAGGTTATTGCAGGGCTAAGTCATGGTCAGAGGGAGGTGGTGGTCTGGTGTCCACACTCTGAGACTGTGCAGGTTCAGTTCCCTCCTTAAGTGGTGCTGTGAAGTCGAGCTACATCGTGGCTGTTGAGCTCACAGCAGGTCTCCCAAGCCCAAGTATCGTGCTTTGGCACCTGCTGTGATAAAACACCCAGAATGGACCAAGCTGCAGGTCTGCTCTGGGTTAGCTTGAAGGAAAACCTCGAGGGGCTTAGCTCAATCCATGTTTCCATCCCCAGTCCTCCTGCAGAGTTAGGTGCCCTCGTGTTTTATATTCGTAACGCACCAGGGTGTCTCGTTTTCCATTCAAAGGACGGTGAAGAATGCAATGCCCTCTTCCATGTGTACCTCCTTGCTACGCAGCGGTCTAGGACCCACCCCATGTTGGCCACATTCAGTGTCCTCTGCCTGTCCTTCCCCATCTCGCAGGGGTGTGCGCATTTTTTGGCTGTGTCTCTGGAGGAGACTTTGCGTCTCACCCAAGGGTGAAGCTGCTCCACCTTCTTGTTCCTTCTTGGCCACCCAGGTCCACCACTGGCTCACATTCAGCCAGCTGCCCACCAGGACCCCCTGGCCCAACCTTCCAAGCTGTGCCCAAGGCCACCGATCTCTCTTTGCCTCAGTTTCCCACATGCAAAACACGTCTCGGTCTTTTCCTACCCCTGCAGGGCAGGGTGAGGATAAGCACATTAAAAAATTGGATGTGATTCAGGTTCTGGAGTGCTGGGATCGATAGAAGTGACTTCAATAGGTGGTTTGAAGCCAGTTAAAGCCAAATCTTTGCTCTGAAGGTAGAGGTAGAAAATATATAACAGGTCCCCAGCCCTCATCCCTGCCAACGTGGGGCTGTTCTGTGTCTTTACTGGTCCTCAGCCCTCTCGGTGTGTGTGCTCTGGGCAACTTCCAGCTCTTCCACCGGAGGAAATTCAGTGCTTAACCCAAACATTCTTCATTTCACCCCTCTATTCCCATTTATCCCCTCGGCAATCTGTCGCAAAGCTTCTTCTCAAGCTAATACCCGTGGAGTTCCAGCAACCAGCTGATGTCACGCTAAGGGATGACTGTGCTAATAGCTCTGTTTGGCCTGGGAGCATCTCCTGGGTGAATTAAATGTTCCCAGGTGACTCAGAGTGAACTCATGGTGCCTCCAACATGTGCAAGGTCCCTGTCCTTCATCACAGCCAGGGGGCATGCGGAGGGTGTGCATCCAACAGCGGGATGGAGCTCCAAAACTCCACTTGTTCAGTCTCATTTGGAGAGCCTTGTCTCATTTTCTTTCCAGCTACACGAGCACAAACCCACCCACTTTTTGTGTGCTTTAAAAGCTTAGTTTTAGTGGAAGGTGCAGTGTTTTTTTTTTGGTGTCCCTGGGGGTTTCTGGCTGGGGCAGCTGGGACGATGCTCTGCACATCGCAGGCACCGCCGACCTCGCTGCACCGCCTTTTTGCAGAAGCTGCTTTGCTTTCACTTTACCTACGTGCATCGCAGCCCGGCGGGTGAGAGCAAACAGGGTGTTCTGGTTGCTTTTCGCTCTTGTAAAATTAATAAGCACCTGAGTGCTGCTCTGGGAACGCATTAGCCCGAGAGGCGCCATAATATGCGCGTAGGCAAAACTTTTCACCGCAAGGAGACCTTTCCCCAAGCCCCACCTGTGCGTGTATTTCTGCCAGGTACTGCTTCGCTGAAAGCCTGGCTGGGATTGCTACCAAAATAGCCAAATCATCGCGATCTGCAGTGGGATGTGCGTGGTGACAGAGGCAAGCAGACGTTACGTACCAGCTGAGCTTCTCCTTCTTATAGGGTATAACAAGCGTCCCCCAAAGGTAGGATGGCCCTTAAATTATTTAATTTCAGTTCTCCTCTGTCGTGATTTTGGGAAGGGTGCCTCCAGCTGGGCACTGTTAGCAGCGCTTTGGTGGCTTTAACGGGGACACAGGACTGGAGGTGTGGTGGATTTGAGCCCAGTGCCATGGAGTTTGTTCGGTCCTGCAGGCTCAGTTCCCTTGGTGGAAGGACGAGCGTGTCCAGAGGATTTTTGTTGTGAGGAGCATCACTCCATCTTGCAGCTCCCTTTTAGCCCTACTTCTGTTTTGCAAGCATCAGTCCATCACAGGGTCATTTTATTTCAATCAAAATCATCTCACGGCAGGCTCGACCTCTCTGCACAGCCCTAGAAATAGCGATGCTTTTATTTTGATTCACTCTGCTTCGGTAGGACTTCTGAGAGGAATCCTTGGCAGTCTTTGACCATTAAAATGGCGATAATTAATAAACCAATTTGTCGTGTCACCATTTCCTTCAGACTTGCTGATAACGTGGTGCATTTACCTCCATCCAACTCCCCAATCCTTCACTCCTTGCGAGGCGCTGGTGACCACAGCTCCTGGCCATGACAGCACCGGGGCTGGATGAAGCCTGGACCTCTCTGGCTGGCTGTGCTTTTGGGAATCCCAGTGATCATTTGCTCCGTTTCTCCATAAGAAACAACGTTAAGACCATAAATCAGCCTGAAACTAATAACCAGGAACCCCACAAAGGAGCAAGACCCCGATGGTGCTGCACAAACCCAGGACAAGGTGATGCATGCTGTCACATTGCTCAGGACCCTCCTGGGTCACCTCCTAAACCCCAACTTTGGTCCGGGCTGCCCTCTGCTCAGGATGAAGGGTTTGTATGCACCGCCACAGCCACCAGCCTGCCCTGCAGGGCTTGGCTGACAGCCAGCTGGCAGAGCTACCTCCAACTGGGGGACGTGTCAGGCAGAGCTGGTAACCGGTTAATTAATGCTTGCGAAGCTCGTTGAAGAGCTTCAAAGTATACAGGTGCAGTCAAGTTAATATCTGCGTGATGCATCCCTTGGAAGTAACTCATCCTGGTGTTACAAGACTTACGAGCAGCCTCACAGTCAGGAAATGAATAATTTCCTTGCCCTGGGGGACAGGGACATCAGCACCTAAACACAGCGGGGGCACAGAGTGTCCAGCCCTTGTTTCTCGGATGCCATGCCTGGACTGCAGGGAGATCAAGGGTGGATATGGAAAAGAAACGAGTAGTCCCTTTGTCCTCTACCAGCCCAGAATGCTGCCTTGGGTTTTAGCCTTTATGCTAAAGCCTTTTTAGGGGGTTTAGGTTTGGGTTTCTGCCTTTTGCCTCTTCCTGTGCCTGGGAAGCCAGCCCATGGCCATGGAAATGAAGAGCAGATGGAGAGCATCATGGAGACATAGAACCATTTGGTTGGAAAAGACCTTCAAGATCAAGTCCGACCATTGACGTGACCTAATGAGTCCTATCACTAACCTTAGGGACACGTCCACACATTTCTTAAGTACCTTCAGGGATGGACACTCCAACACGTCCTGGGCAGCCCAAACCAATGCCTCACCACCCTTTCCAGGAAGAAATTCTTCTCAACACCCAATCTGAACCTCCCCTGGTGCAACTTGGGGCCATTTCCTCATGTCCTACCGCTTGCCACCTGGGAAGCAAGGGGCTGTGGTTGAGGGTGAGCATCCTGCCCGCTGCCCTGGCTCCTCCTTGCTGGGAAGCCCAGCTCCAGCACCTGGGCAGCACCCAGCTTATACATGGGCATGGAGGATGCTACGAAGGCAGGGAAAAACATGTCTGGGAAGAACAGGACAGGGGGTTTCCATCCTTCAGCCCCACATCTCCACCCCTACCTCATTTGTGCCCCATCTCCATGCTCCTGCTTTGCGTGCGTTACCCGTAAGCATCCAGTGCTGAGGTGCATCCCTGCCCATGTGGAGCATGCCCTGGGTTGAACATGAGCAATGAGACATCTCCTGCTCTGTTGTAGCATCCCCAAAAACTGCTCACGGGGCTGCCTCAGTCAATACATCTCTATTTCCGAGTGCCTTCAGTACAGCGTGCAGCGATGCAAACACCCCACCCCATCCCCTTTCCCTTTCTGACCTCCTGCTTTCTCCAAAAGCTGCTCCCATCCATCCACACCCATCTCTCTTCTTCCCAAACTGCCTGCCCAAAGGTGTCCGGGGCTTGGCATGGGCTGAAAGTGCTCGTGCTGCCCTGCCACGTCCTGGGGAAGCTTGGAGCTGAGCTCCAGAGCTGGCCCCAGCCTCAGCTTCCTGCCGGCGGTGAAGGAAATAAAAGCACATCCAAAAAATGAAGTCCCAAGGTCACCAGAAAAACTGTCTGTAGGCTTCCAAGCTGCAGCTCCTCGTATTTCTGGGCTATAATAACCAGGAAAAAAAAAAATAAAAAAGATCAGTTCTGCCCAGCCCTGACACTGTGATGCCCTAGGAGGGTTTTGGGGTACTCCAAGGCAGCCAGCATCCCCGGGGAGCAGAGAGGTGCTGGTTTTCCAGCCTCACTTTTGGATGCTTTGGAGCAGCGTGCATGTTTACCAAAATATTTCTCTTCCTCAGGCACAGTGGCGGCGATGAGCATGTTCAAAGCAGGCTGATGTCTCCAGGTGACTAACTAGCACATTCTGGGGGGTGACCATCTTCTGAAGCTGTTCCCTCCCCAGCGGTGCTGGCCTGGAGGAGGGGGCGAAGGCAGGGCTGTTTTCCTTCATTTTCAAGCAGCACCTGCTCGAGCCACTGGATAAATATTTTATGCAGGAGAAGGGCTGCAGAAGGGCTTCAGGTACAGCTGCCGCATGCCCGATTGCCTGCCAGCGTGGTTCAGGACACTCCGTTGTGCAACCCCGACGCAAAGCCTGGGGCAAAGCCAGCCCAAATCCGGGGTCACATCCAAGCCTCTCCGCCCCAGCAGCGCTCAGCAGTGCCTCAGCCCTTCGCATCCCCACTGGCCCCTTGCAGCGAGCCTTTCTATTTTCCAGCCTAACCTTTGTCTGGCCGAGGCAGTGAGTCATCTTGCTCATTAGCTGAACTTTGAATATCTCTTTATCCGCTGGATCCATTTCAAGCTCGTTCCCTGGCAGCGGAAGCGCCGGCTTCTCCCTCGCTCTGCTCTGGATCGCCACGGTGCTTTTGCAGCAGCATCTCCCCCCCTCCGCCCCCTGCTAAGAAAATCAGAGGGGAGTGGGGGTTATTTTCAGCCTGTGCACGCCTTCCCGTGCAGCGTGGGTTAATTCCCAGTGTTGTTTAGCGAGCCCTGGGTTTTTGGCGGTGCTCTGCCCTCCTCCAGCTCTGTGGCTGCTGCAGGCTGTGTTTGCAAAGCGACCAGGGCGCGCTGCAGCCCCTCGCCGAGCTGGAGCCGCTCATCTGCTGCCAACAGAGCTGAGCAAGGGCTGCCCCGAGCTGTGGCCACCTTCATTAATTTCTTTCCCTGGTTTTTATCCAGGCACAGAGCTCCCAGGGAAAATAGTGCAGGAATTTTGGCTCTTCTGGCTCAACAGGCGATGCTGGGATGGGGAACAAGAATGGGTCAAGCATCAAAGCGCATGGAAAGGGTTTAAATGGAGCGATGGAGAGGACCTTGAACTACTGCTCCTGATGTGCTTTGGCTGCTTTGGTGTGGGCAAAGACTCAAGCAGCCCCTCACCTGCTCAAAAAGCAAGCGGAGGACGCTCATTCGGAAGGAGAAGCCCCCTCTGCAGTGCTCCCTCGTGGGGTGGATGGGAGATGACTTTATATGCTGGACAAAACCATCACCTTCCCAAACCGTCGGGCATGTGGCAAGAGCATCTCCTTTGGCAACTCATCATCACACCAGCAGTTTGTGCCTGTGCGAGCCCTTCCCTGTGAGGAGCTGATGGTTCATGGCCCCAGCCAAAGGCATCGATACGGCATGACCAAGGCGGTGTTGAACCGGGACGGCCACCAGCCACTGCCCCCGTGCCTTTGTCCCAGGTGGCAATTCACTGATCGTGTTTATGAGTTTGTCTTGCATGGTTTTAGCCAGGCTTCCAGCAACCCACCTTATTTATTTATTCATTTATTCCTTTATTTTGGGTTTTTGACTCCCACGGTTCCCACGGCTCTGCCTCGCTCCGGTTTGGGATCCCTGCCTTGTTCCACACTGTGCCAACCGATGCGCTTCGTGGCAGTCCAACGAGGACCTGAATTCACACTTGCCCTAAAAATCTCAGACAAAAGGAAAGATGGGGGTTATTAATCACTGCCACGGGGCCACGTGGGGAAGCCTCATCCACAAAAACGCTCACTGCATCGTGGGGCAGATTTCTTGAGAGCTTTTGATTTATGAACTCGCCGCTGAACGCACTGAACGTGCAGACAGGATAAGTGCATGCTGGACTCAAAAGCAATTATATGCTATCTGCCACCAGCCATTAATAAAGGTAAATTAACGCTTGGCCATGAGACGGAGGCCGCTTTGCACCTCTCATAGCCTGGCTCCTAACAGCCCGCACGCAGGCGCTCCACGGGCTGGAGATGGGCACTCGTGTGGTCCGATGCTCTTCCTCAGCACTTGTCCAGTTCAATGCCTGCAAAACCCTTCCAGGAACGAGGTGTGAGCCTCAAGCTCTTAAAGGATGTGCCCAGTGCTCGCATTACCAAACAGCCTCACTACTTATGGCTCTGGGAGCAATGTCTCTCTTGGCCATGCTGCCCTGGGAGAAGAGGTGATCCGGGAAGGAAAAGGCACCGTGGCCATGCCAGGAGGGTGCAGCACACGATGCCTGGCCCAGAGGTCGCAGTTTCAGCATCCCCAGAGGCTGCAATGATGAGGAACTGAAGCATCTCTCACCTGCCTTGTGGAGATCGCCATCCCTTTGGTGGTGAACACGCTCCTGAGATGGATGAGTGCATGGGCACCCAGCGGGCTGTAGCTGACGTGCTGAATTTAGCCTCTGCCTCACCCTCTCTCCAGCCCAGATGGTCCAGCCTACCCAAAATAGCTGCTTCAATGACCCAAAAGTGCAGATTTCTCCCTGCAGCCCTTCAGACGTGCTTAAACTTCTCCACCAACTTACCCTCACCCTTATTACTAGCATCATTTTTCTCACCTCCATCAACGGTGCGTGGGGCTGCCTCCAGGGGGCAAGCCAGGATCCCTAAATTAGCTATAGGGAAGCTGTATAGGTGACCGAGTAAGTCTGGGAGCATCAAGGAATCCATCAGAAACCACGTCCTGCTGCTCTGCTCAGCCCGAAGGAGCCCTGGCACTATGGGGTGAAGGCACCTCGCTACCTGGGCATCACCTGAAAAAGCAAATTATAATTAAGTAAATAAGCAAATTCAGGAGGGACCAGCAGAGCTGAAGCACGTGGCTTCTGTATATATATATATATATATATATATTACTTTTTGGTGGTCTCAGACCTTTGCTCCATCCCTTCCCCTGGTTTCACAGATGTCCTTAAAACAAAAAGGGAAATAAAAGCCGGGTCGTGCCTGCTGTGCACCTGCCCGGATGGGTCGGTGGCCGCTGTCCTGAGCGGGGACGTGATCTGGGATAGCCCCACGGGCTCCATCCTGCTGGGGACTGTGATGCCACGGGGTGAGTGAGGGTCCTGCTGGGGACGGCGATGCCATGGGGTGAGGGTCCCACTGGGGGTCCCCACGGCGCAGGTCCCCACGGCTCAGGTCCCCACCCCAACCCTTCTGCAAAGCTCCCGCTCCTGGTAGGTCCCCAAAGCCCGGTCAGATGATGGGGATATTTACTGAGGCTGGCAGGAAGGAAAGGCCATAAATTCCCTGGGTGTAATGGCTGAGTCAGAGAAGGAGGCGGACGGGGCCGCTTCCAGCCTGGCCCGGAGGAGCGGCTTTGGGGGGGGGGGGGGGGGGACAGGCTGAGCCGTGCCTCCTGCTGTCCCCGTTTGGGGCAAGAGGCACCTGACACCAGGTCCTGCAGCTCCTGGCAGCCCCACAGCTGCTTTCCCTGGGCTTTCCCTGCTTTCTGGGCTGGGAAACAGCATTTTTCTTTGGGCTCCTGCCCTGTTTGGGGCTGCCTCGCAGACAGCCTGCCCTCCCAACCCGGGAATCGCCGCTCAACGACACGGCGTTATCCTCCCTGGGGGTTTTGCAACCCCTTGGGTTTTTAATGAAAATAATTGCACATTCCTAAAATTAGCCTGACGTGCTGCAAACGCAAAATCAACACATTCCATTAAGAAAAGGGGGGAAAAAAAAAAAAAGAAACAACAAAAAAAACAACGCCATAAGGAGATGTTTGGATCCATTCACATGCATTTCTTCTTCCTCTGTTTGTTTGGGAGCAAATTCTCCAGCAGGCTTCAAGCAGCCACAAAGCAAAGCGGATAAATGTTGTCTCTCCAGAAAGCTTCAGCCTGCTCCTGCCCCTCGCAGCGAGCATCCTCCGTGGTTGACCTGGCCAGACCGTGTCCCCAGTAATTTTGCCCCTGGTTCCTGCATCGGTTGCTGCATCCATCCTTAGCATCCTTTCTGCTCTCTCTGGGTTTCTTCCTGCTGCACTGGACCTCCCTGCACCCCCTGGGTGTCCCCAGGGTTCCCCCACTGTGGCCACCCAATGCTCAGGTATAAGCACCTGAGTCTGCACGTTAAAAGCCCTTGGGTTTGGGGGCTGTAATTGGATGTGTCCCTGGAGTCCACACCAAGGTCTTCACTGCCACGGACAGAGCTGGGGAAGCTCACACGAATATCTGTCACCTCGAGACACAGGTGGCAACTCCTTTAGGTGGCCTCATCCATGAGTTTATCATCTGGGAACTCACCTGGGGCTTTTGTGGCCCTGCAGAGGACATTTTGGGGTACTTCAGACCCTCTGTAGGTGATGATGGAGGGTCCTATGGTGTCCAACCCCCCTGGATCAGTTAAGGCATCCTACCAGCTCCAGATCTTCCTGCTCTTCCTCCATGCTCCATCCCCAGCAGATCCTGAGATGGTTGACGCACGAAGGTTGTGAAAGTCTCAGATGAAGGCTGCAAAGGTCCCAGATGAAGGCTGCGAAGGTCCCCCTGTGGCTCCTCTCTCCACTTAAGGTAACACCATTCCCCTTGACAGCCCATTTCCTCGCACCATCGAGCTGTATCTGAGAGGAGAGACGAGAAGTCAGGAAATCAGAAACAACCCACATCCTTCCAGCGTGCTCAGAGAAGCCACGGGTGCTCCTTGTTCTCTGTCCTCCACTGCCCCCTTTCTCCTGATGGCCAGGAGAGCCCAGGTCAGCGCTCCGGGGACGCGGCTTACGCTGCTCAGACAATCCACGGCTCTTACTCAAGACCTCATGGATGGAAAGGTCTTGAGTAACAGCGGCGAATCGCCCAAGTAGCGTAAGGAGAAGGAGGTCAGGGAGCACTGTAAGTGCCAGAGGAGCGCGGAGGCAGGCGCAGACCTGGGAGGTTTCTCAGTTTAATCCGTGTTATCAGGTCAGAGTGCTGAAGGCCACGTGGAGATGGGACACGTGTTGGAGAGCACAACGCTGTTCTCCAGTGGCCTTCTGGGCTACTCAGCATCGGCTTTTCAAGAAATTTTTGTTGCACACGGGGACAGCGGGCAGGTTGTAAACCTGGAGAGCGGCTGCGTGCTCCGGGATGCACGGGCTTGCTCCAGAAACATGCCTGTGAATATCACACGAGCTAACGACGAGGAGGGCTGCGGAAAGACCCAGGAAAGAAGCCCAGGAGTATATTCAGAGGGTTACAAAGAGACTGAGTGGGCTAGGCGGTGAGTAATGAAAGCGTCACTCAATGAGATGAGCTCTTTCGGTGCACGAAGTGCCGCTTTGTATCGGGTGGAAATTTCCAGGTGTTTGGAACAGAAGTGGATCTAAACCTCATAAAACTTATTAGATATTAATCTGCTACTGATTTTCTGTCCTCTGTGAATCTGGTTTTACACTGGCGTCGTCCTCCCGGATCATCAGCAAAGATGTTAATGAAGCTTACTCCTGAATCCCGACTCTTGTTCTACGCCAGCCGACGCGCCTTGTTCGATGCAGCACACCCTTGTTTAGGATTACTTGCTGCATTTCAATGTGTTTTCAGTTTGCACAAACCATATTTCAGACCAATGCATTTTTTTTCTGATTTTTTTATTTCCTAAGACAAAGCAAAATGCATTAGTCAAAATAAAAACACATGTTCGTAAAGGCTGCACTCCCTTCATCCTCTGGCTCTGTCATTCTCCAACAGTACTCCTCTTTGCATCAAAAAGAGCTGGAAAAGAAGAAAACCTGGCCGTTTTCTGTGCCCATCATCCCTCGAGTCTGACTCTTGTCTCATGGTAATTTTACTCAGCATCTGGCGTCTGCAAAGTTTCTCCCTGTTGACACTATTGTGTGGACAGAACTAAGCTCTAAATACTTCATCATGATCTTTTCTTAAATATTTGTTCTATTATTTTTATAGGCTGGTGATTGCCAAAATTATATTCTCTCCTTTTCTGTTTTAAATCACCACCACATTTCCTTTTTGCTGCCTCTCAGGATCGTGTTGCCCAATGATTTTATAAAACAGCCACCCAAGGATCAAAATGTTCATTAACAGATCCTGCCGTTAGCAGCTGAAGATGAATACCAGAGGATGTCTGCAACCTACACAGGTTGATTTCTTAAATATAAAATTTCCCAAGAACCTGTTTTTGAGAACTCGGAGGACAGGATTGTAAGGAGGGCGCCGAGTGTTGGCCCTTCTGCCTTGCCAACAATTCCATTTCCCTCCTCACTCGCTTCCCTGTTACACTTTTGGGTGTAAAAACCCTTCTTCCATGAAAATACAACCAGTCCTGCTGCACGGCTCGCTGACCTTCTCCAGCAACCCTCAGCTGCCTCAGAAAGCTCCCACTTGGCTCCCTCGGTTATTCTCCATCCCCAGGGCAGATGTTCACCAGGCAGAGGGCTGTGCCAGCTGGAAATGTCACCGTGCCCCAGCCACTCGTTAATGTCCTCAGTGCTCTGCACCACGATGTCAATGGCACCATCCTGACCCCCAAATCCGCCGCCTGTTCTCTAAGCGATGCTGCTCCGTGCTGCAGCTGGTGGGTGGGGATGGACGGCTGGAGGGGGAGCAGGGCCAGTGGCACAGCTGGATCCAGGAGCACACATCTGTCCATGGCTCCCCAACCCCGAGCAGCCTCTTGAGACTCAGCCTTGGCCAGCTTTTACGTTGGACACTCAACTGGCCTTCAGCCACGGGTAGAGCCTTGTTGGGATTTTCCAGCCTTCTCCCTCACTACTGGCTTTTGCATGCTCTTCTTGCTCTCCTTTCAAGCAGAGATTTAAAAAATCCAAATTCCTGTTTCGCTTTCTAGCCCTTAGCAATCCTCTTTGTGGTCCTGCTGCACACTCAAGGTTTCCCATCCACTCCCGACCTGTAAAAAGCATGTTTAGGAAGGTCTCCGAAGTGTAACCCATCCATCACATGGGTGCGTGCCGTGGGGTCTTGCACTGGGATGGGGTGCTGAGCTGGAGAGAAGCAGAGAGGCTTTGGAGGATTGGCTGGAAAAATACAAAATACCAGTGCCGTGTTGAAACAGCAAGCCAGCATCAGCCAGTAGTGTTAGGTAGGCTGGGGTGCTCCTTCAGCCTCGCAGGCTGAGCCATCCAGCAAGGCCACCACAGCAGATGGAGCTGATCAGGCTCCCCGATGGCCAGGGATGGGCTCCTTTTGGAAGAACCATGCCATCCTATGGCACCAAAGAATGGGCAGCTCGAGCAGGTTGACAGCTTCGTCTTCATCCTCGCTGGCTGTGCTCTGTGACCCACGGGAATCAGACCTTTCTGATGGCTTCGTCGCCTCGAGTGTGAGCTGCTGGTGAGAGCCGTCCCCAAGATAAGAGGGAGGCACCTGACTGGGGGTCAGGTGTCCCCTGCGTTGGCTTTGTTTTGCAAAAATACCCCATTTTGAACTGATGTTTCTGTGCTCACCATCCAGATGTGCAGCTGGGAAAGGAGCGGTTCAAGTGCAGATGCAGCCCACAGAAAGCCCCAACACCAGAAAAAATACTTCTCATTTTGCCTTCATACTCATCATCATGATTAACTGCAGAACTCATGATGACTTAGTATGCAGCCCTGCGATCGTTGCTGAAATCTCTGCCATTGCCATGCGGGGCAAACAGGAGCGGAGGTACCAACCTGCATGCTTGCCGATGGTGTTTTCCCTGTGTTTTACCTTTCAGGTCTTTCTGCTTTCCCAGCGAAGGGATTTCCCTGAAAGCATCTCAGAAATCGGGTGTGATTTTGCCAGCGGATCCTGGTGCGGGACGTGAGCAAGCTCATGCAAAGCCCCTGAAGGTCTTACTGTTTTATCTGCTTATGTTGGGGCTCAAGGAGACTAAGCGGCGAGGGAAGGTCACGGGCTTACGGGATGCTGGGGCTGGCAGGGACAAGCTCACCGCACCCCTGGCTGCAGCTCTGGGGGGAGAAAAAAAAAACAGAAGTGCCCCAAGACAGGACCTCTGCAGCCTTTTTCTGCTGGACAAGGAGGTAATTTCACAAGGAAACACCCCAGACGAGCCCCAAATACCCCATCAGTGCTCCTTACAAACTCTGCCCTGGCAGGGATGGGCTATTATTTTTCAAATCACAGCCATTTGCCTCCTCTCTCCATGACAATAGTTGGTCCTTAGCGGGCGTTTTCCCTCCATTTAGCCCATGCCAGAGAGCTCTGCAGTCATTTATAGAGAGAGAAACTGAGGCAAAGACAAAGTAAAGGGATTTTTCAATGTCAAGGACTTGTGACTCCTCCAACTTTCTCCTCCACCATCCTGCCAATAGCTGGGAAACAGAAAATAAAAGTACTTAGGAAAAATAAAAATACATAGGGAAGATAAAAATACTTAGGGAGAACATTCCCCAGAAAAGCACTATGTTTTCAACCTACGTCCAAAGACTTTCCCTTCCTGCCCTGGGCAAGCCACCAAGTTTATTTGTGAGTCACAAATAATGCTGCCTCTTCCTGAGCAGTGTGAGGGCGCAGGCAGGAGAGCATTGCTAAAATCACCTGCTAACCCTGGATTTCTGAACCTGCTTCTCCTCTGCACCATTTAGCAACGCTTTTGCAGTTGCTGTTGACTTGGGAAGAATTATTTTGCGGCAAAAGCTTTCCGAGTGGTGTTTTGACACCTGCCTCTTCTCCAAGAGGCTTGCATCCGAGATGCAGACGTGCCATGTACAGCAGTGGATTGCTGAAGGAGGTGCGGCCCGAGCAGGGTTGGTGTATAGAGGGGCCCGATGTACATCACCTGCACTCTTGAGGCTGTGATGGTGTTATTATTCGTGCTGAAACCGCTGGCAGACTTTTCGTCGGCTCGCCACGCTGCATCAAGGCCCACGGACGGCACTGAGCAGGAACACGACTGGTGATTTTGCAAGCTCAAGCCAAAGGTGGGTGGAAAACGCATCCCGGGGATTGGTTTGGTAGCTTTTGGCTGCCTTCTGGAGCTTCACCAGGAGGTAAAAAATGTACCTGGCACTTTGCAGCTGTAAATGTGGTCTTCCCAGCCACGTACAGCGCTTCCAGCCGCACAGATGCTACTTATCTTTGCGCTCTCCTGGAACAAAACCTCGCTTTATTTTTCTCACTTCCAAAATAAACTTCCTCTTCTGCACTCCCACAGAGAATCACCACCGGGAAGAAAAGCTGTGCAGAGTTTTCCATCCAGCAGATTGCCTCTCTGCTCCCTCTGCCCTGAGAACCTGAAAGCAGAGCAGGGCTACTGTTTACAGAAAAAGGGAGAGCATTTAAAGCTGTCTTGTTTCTAAATACATCCATTTCTGATTGAAAGAAGCTGAGCTAGTCGCACTGAAAGAGCTAATTAAAATGTAAACAGCACCGCTTTTAATTGCTAGCGCTAAAAATTGTCATTATTTATTTTAAAAGTCGAGGTGCATAAGAATATGTGTTTAATTGCAAAAAGGAGGAGGAGGTGAATGTTAAACGTGCTTTGGAGATGCTGCAGGCTGAGCTCTGGCTGGCTGTTTCCATGAGAAAAAAAGCAGTGGGCTATTTTCCTCTGCAAGTCCTTCTCTGCTGTCACACGGTTTGATTTTCTTCTCTCATTTCGCGCATCTGTTTGTTTGGCCTTTCTTCTTCAAAACCTCATTTTGCATCTTCTGCAATTCTCACTCCTGGAGGAGCCTGGAAATCAGTCCAACGTTTCAGGATCAGCCTTTATTGGATGTTTTTCTTTTCATGCTGGTAAATGGCTCGATTCTGTGTAATTAGTTAAAGATGTGAAGTGCCGACTAAGTGCTAAGTAATGTTACATAAGTGTAACGTATGGCAGACACACTGTGCCACAAAAAGCATAATAGTATTTTGCACTTAACTAGCACCTTTTACCCCAGGTTGGCAGAGCTCCTCGCTCCCGCTGCTGGAGGCTGTCAGCACCCCGGCAAATTAGGTTATTGTTTTAATGTGAGTTTACAGCTGAGAAAACTGAGGCAGAGAGCAGTCGAGCCAGCGGGCGAGCACGCAGCAAAGCCGGGCATCCTTTGTGCCACCGCTGGCTCCGGAGAGGGGTGGTGGTCCCTGCCCGGAGCTGGGTCCCCTAACCCTGAGGTTAGGGGGGCAGTTCTAGGATGGAGGACGTTTTGGTTGGGCTCCCTTTTGTAGGTGGGTTGAGAAGAGCACCTTCTGTTGTTCAGGAAGGCTTTTAGCCTGGAGGTGGGAATAGAAGGGGATGGAGAACCCAACTCTTTCCTCTCCATGGTCAACTGCTTGTTAGAAAGAGGGATTTCTTCTGAGCGTGGCAGGGTTCTGCTTCCAGCCACGTGTTTTTGTAGGGTTTCCTCCTCTTACCGGTGAGTGAAGTCCTTGCAGCCTCTCCCTCCCTCCCCAAGGTGTCTTCTCCTGCCCTTGACTTGATTTTGTAACTGTGCCCTCTTCGGGTTTTCAACATCCCCTGGAAAATCTGATTTCACGCCGTGTTTGTACGTTTAACAGGAATAATTCCAAACACCAAAACCAAGCCGTGCCCTGACTGGCGTTACATAGCATTTGTGATAATTGGATTCTCAGAAAGCCAAGCACTTTCTGGGTTTTAATGAGATTCAAACTTTAATTACTGCGTCCCTTTCTCAGGCATGCAGTGGAAGCAGGGAGGAAAATGACCATAATCAGGTCTTCGGCATGGTGCAAGGGACGGCCTCGACGGATTGCGCTTCGGTTCCCTAATTAGGGGGCCATGCACAGTTGGGCAGCCACATTCTGGTGCATCGTGGCCAACATTTATAACCCCTAGGGTTTTGGAAACAAACCTCTGCTGTCTCTTCTCAGACGAAGAGACCTCTCCGTTGGTGGAAAGCCAGCAGAGATGGCTCCTGGACCTGCAGGACAAGAGGGAGAGAAAGATTGTCAAGGATGGCGTGGACTTTCACCAGGTCTTGATGACGTCAAGGGTGGTCCTTGGGGTCCTGGAGGACCAGCGTCAGCTTCTTGCAAGCCCCTTGCACGGCTCCTCTCCTCCTGCACGGCGCAGATCCCGGGCAGATCTTGCCTGCAAGGCTTGATGACTCATTTGCTGGCTTTCTCACTCCCCCGCCTCCATCCCGGAGGATGCGGTGTTTTGCCGAGCCTTATCTGCACTGAGGTTGGCGGAGGCAGATGAATGCAGAGGTTTCGGGTCTGCAGAGAGACGGCTTCAACGGAGGTTTGGGGTCATTAACAGAGGCACTCCGACTTCACCTGGGAGGAATCGAGACACCGCCTGGTCACCTGAGAGGGCCTTTAAATTGCAACGTTCAGTCTGTGCGGTGGTGTTTAGATCCAAGCCAAGACAAACTAATTAAAAAAAAAAAAAAAAGGGCTTTGTTGAGACACTGCATCAAACCCTTCACAAATGAGTGGATAAACTGTCTTTATTCACACAACCACTCATTTTGTAGACTGAGAGAAACACTATCTCCATCCACGTGGTCTTCATAGCCCCATGGCTTAATGTTCGTTGTTCCCTTCTCCTTTAAACAGCCAGAGTTTTAGCTCATGGCCTTTCCCCTTGCTGCATTTGGGACCGAAGTCAGAGTTGCCAGGTAAAAATTTCCAAGACTGCTCTTCTTTCCATTCCCCGACCTCTTTCCCAAGTTCCCGGCTATCTCCCTGGTTTTCCGTCACTTGGAAAAGGTCACCGCTGTTGCTTCTTTCCCTCTCTCGGCAATCTGGAGGACATGCTGTCCTCGCTAACACATCTGAGCATTTTCTTGGAATTCCTTTCATCTTTAGCCGGTGCCACGCTCTCGTGTACTCCAGATGCCTACGCAGGGAGATGTGACTGCTTCCTGCTGGCATTTCTTGACTACTTCTCAGGCTGGTGTTCTGGCAAACCCTTCACCTCCCTCAAAGTGCTCTGTAGCACCAAGCTCAGTGTTTCGTTGTTGCTCTTCCCATCACCTTTCCTTTTCCATTGCAAACCTGGCTTGGTTCAGGCTTTCCTCTTTGCTTGCTTTGCCCTTTCCCATTTCCAGAGCAAATTATTTTTATCCTCGGAGCTGTGTATTCCTGGAGGGAGACACATTGGCTGCTGGTAAGTGTTCCCCAAGCATTGTTGGGCCATGCGTAGGGGTGCACTTAGTGAGGTTATGGCATGCTCTCAGGCTCCCTCTGGTTCTGCACAGTGCCAGATTCCCCACTCTTCTCAAAGGTGACCGGATTCGTGGCAAGGGGCAGAAATAAGGGTCTTGGGAAAGGTAAGAGGACAAGCTGGAGGGCTCCCATGGGCTTCAGAGCCTCACCTTAAAGGCATGGGCAGCCTTAGACCCTAGCAAGACAAATTTTGGGATCAAAATGCCCACGTAAAGGCTCTTACCATGAGGCTTATGCAAAACAAATGCCTTCTCTTCCTGCAGCAACTGAGGACTTTGAATTTCCCACATGTACATCTGGATGGGCATGAGTATATCAATAAATAATGTGTGATGACCTGTGCGGGAAGCAAGGGCCCTTGGGAGGTGCCCCAGCTGGAGAAGGGCAAGCTGCCCTTCCTGCTGTGAACCCAGAACTGGGAGAAACTGGGATCTGTTTGGCTCGTGGCAATGCAGCACAACTCTGGGACAATCAGACTCCCTGCTTGCATGTCACCTTGCCTCCTGATCCGAACCAACAAGGGGAAACCCATGCTGGATGAGGAACCTGCCTTTCTCCAGCATGTGCTGGGCAAATACTCTTTGGATGGGGCATTTCCAGGAGCCCACGCTGAAGGACGTGGTGATTTGGGTCATCCTCTTATCTCCTCATTCTCAGCCACGTGGGGAGGCCCCTGAGCCCCCCACTCAGTCCATGCATGTGGCAGCAGGTCAGGAAAGGAGCAGGGATGGCACTCAGGCTGCCAAGCCTACACTGATACCTGCCTGCAAGCAGGAGCCTGTCCCAAGCCTTCAGCAGTCACAGGCCTCCGTGTCCCTCTTCTCCCCAGGAAGCAGATTGCAAAATCACACAACCACAGAGACGAGCGGTATCAGAACGAGCTCAGACACCACTCCATGCCCATCTGTGGCTCCTGGGAAGCAGCTTCCTATGGAGCAGGAGAAGCTGAGTGTGGTGAGAAGCGAAGCCTCCCGCCGGGTACGCGGCTCTCCTGTCTCCAGAAAACAGAACTGCTTCCCTCTAATGGGCTGAAAACTCCGGGATCTGTAGGAAATAATGGCCACCTCGCAACATGAACAGCTGGATCTTGCTTCAGGACCCCCATGGCCCCTCTGCTCTGAGAGCACCAGCAGCCTTGCCCCATCTCAGCCCTCCTTATGCCATCCCCCCAACCCTGGTAGCCCCCCAGCTTCAGCAGCATTTCCCCTTGCTTCTGCACATACAGATCCAGTGGGGAGGGCACAGGAGCAGCTGTGATGGCCCTGTCCCACGTGCCAGCCCTCTGCAAACACCCACGGCCCCCGGCCTTTCTTAGGGTCAGGCTCTGGACAGGACAGATGAGGCTGTTTGGGTGGATTTGCTGCTGGACCAACCTCCGGAGGAAAAAATGTGCAACTCGTGATGCCCTGAATGCCCTGCCCTGAGAGAAGATGCTTATTCCTTCATATAAATTTATCTGTTGGTCGAAAAAATTCATCCCACTTCATGGGAGCAGTGAGTCCCCTTTATTTTCCACTTGAGCCCCAGGGTCTCAAGTGGAGCATCCAAGCCAGGGTTCGGAGGACGATCATGATAAATAGGTATATCCTTCCCCAAGCCCTGCCCTTCCCAGAAGTGCTGCCAGTATTTCCACCTCCTTAATACAAACACAGGAACAGACACAACAGGAAGCGGTTCTCGAGGATAAAGCAGGCTTTTAGAGACTTCAGAGGCAGAGGCTGGGCACGGTCTCTCCCGGGGGAGCGCCGTGATGGGGCGGCGGATTTGGCACGCGGCTCTTCCACGGCCGGCGACTCACCCACGGCGGCGTGCCTGCCAATTTTCACATCGTCAGGCCTGGCAAACGAAAGGATGCTCTGCTTTTCCGGAGGTCAGGCATCACTCATCCTTACGGACGGCTTGCAAAGATGGGTGGATGCAAGCGGTGGGGAGGATCAGTTCCGGACTGTCCGTGTTTCTCCTCTCCTTGCTCCTGGATGCGGAGACATCCGTACAGGGAGCAGAGAAGCTGCTGAGATGGTCTGTGGCTGGTTTACCACTGCTGGGAAGAAGAGAAGGGAGTTGGCATCTCCTCCAAGTGGCCTGTGCCTGGCCACTTGACAGGAAACAGGGAGAGCCCAAGAACCTCCCTGGAAAAGTCATCTTTTGCGCGGATCAAAGCGTGAGACTGTCTCCAGGACGAGAAAATAAATAGAGAGCGTGAGAAATGTCAGCTCATTTAGAAAAGAGGCAGGAGGAGGAGAACGGGCTTCCCTGGTGTGGCCAGAAAGCCCAGCAGCTGGGCTCGCAGAGGTGGGACACCAAATCACAGCAGCTTTTCCAGGATGGCACAGGGAAAGAGCTGAGGGTCGAAGAGGGTTTTTTTTTGTTTTGTTTTTTGTTTTTCCAGATCCAATGAGGTTAAAAACATTTGTTTGTGAAAGCTGAGCATAATTAGCAGTGAGTCACGGAAAGCGTTGTTCCAGCTACGGCGAAAACAAGGCGGCGCTGAAGGGTCTGCTGGTCGTTTGAAAGCTTCGAGAGCTTCTGCACAAGAATCCTTCCTTAGCTGCACCGCTCTTGGGCACTCACTCTAAATGAAGCAGACGGGAGCAGAAGAGAGCTAAGGCACTGCTCTGAAAGGCAGACTATTAACCAAAGCGTCTCTCCGATGTTTAACTTCAAGAAGGCATCGTTGAAACCTCATCGGTTATCATCAACAGACACGAGAAAGGCTTAAAGTTCATCCCTAACGAAATCTGGACAATAATAAAAACTAAAGATGAGAGATAAATGATGAGAGATAAAATCTCTTTTTAGGTCGAGGCTACTTCAGTCCCCAGGGAGAGTGAGACGGGTTTCTGTGTGGTGCTTCCCACCGTGCTGCACGCATGCAATAAATGCATGGCAAGAAAACTTTCCCCGATGCACTCTGGCAACTCGGAGGATGTTGCTGTTCAAGAATTATGCTAGTTACAGACACCAGCCCTTTCTGTGTTGCTCCAGGCATGTTCCCTTGTCATCATTCTTGCTTTTCTCTTTCCAAAGTCCACGGAGCTATTGTCACAGCTCTCCTCTGGATCACAAGCAGCTCACTGCTGCCCTTGGCATCCTCCTCCTTTAAACTCTTCGCCCAAGTCCCCTGCCCTCAGCAGACCAGTCAGTGGGAGCGATGAACTTGGGGACACCCTGACATCCCCGACTGGAAACCAAGATTGAGCCCTTCGCTTCCCACGGTGCTGCTGACAGCAATACCACTTAGCGCTCCTGCCCTATGACGCATTACCCAAACACCAGCTAATTATCCTGCTTGACTCCTTAGAAAGTAGGCAATTAAGTAGTTAGCTCCATTCTCCAGATGGGGAAACCCGGGCACAAAAAGAGGTTTAGAGAGGGGAAAGGCTGATCCCATGGTGTAGGGTGGAGAGCATCCCTGCTGGTCGGAGGAGTGATGTGGAGTGCGGTGCCCATCTTACCTATCTCAGCTGCCCGCGCTGCAGCTGGGCTTCTTCTGGAATGGGCACCAGAACAGCAGCACCCCAGAAGGATTAATCTTTGCCCAAATTGTGTCCTGTTGCTGTAGACTTAGGCATCTTCGAGGAGGAGCACCCAAGGAGTCCACCCTCTCCACGGTGCCGAAGGGAAGGTGCGGGTGCCCCGAGCAGGCATTGAGAGTCCTCTCCAAACCACAGATGTTGGCAGGATCAGTGCTTAACAGCTCCCAGATCCTGGAAATATTCTGCCAGTGTTGTTTAAGCTGACTTTGGTGTGCGTTTTGGAGCACCCAAGGCCAAGGCACCGCAACTCCCGCGGTGCAGAAAGCGGGCTGCAAACCCTGTCCTTGTGCTCCATCAGTGCCATGAGCTGGGGCTGTCTCTGGAGGCACACAAGTGCTGAAACAAACTATTTTTAAAGCAGGGAGAAGGTGCTTAACAGAAAGGTCTTTAAAATACAGCAGCAGAAGGAGTCCAAGCCTAATAACAGGCGCTCCAGCCATTGTGACTAAGTACTCCATAAAAAGCGTAATTACGGCACTATAGCAACTATTGAATTCCAAGGCACATTTTGCATCTGAAACAGAGGCCGGAGCATCCTCTCTGGGTGATTCAGAGAAATAATCACAACGCCCAGGCGCTCCTCTTGGAAGAGGGAAGAGGCACCGAGGGCGCAGGAGCACTGGAGAGGGTGGCACAGGGGTGACATTCGAGAGGCACGTCCTACCGAAGCACCCAGGGCAACATTTGTGCCCATCTCAGCAGCTTTTCCTGCCCTCCAGCAGCCTGTTTCAGCTCAGCCGGGGCTGAGCACGCCAGGGCACCAAGATCTTTTTTTTCCTCGACGTGGCTCAGAGCCGCTCGAATCCCTTAAATATTATTTTCTGACTCAGATGCGTTTTCCCCCCTTGTCTGGGGCACGTTGCTTTGCAGCTGGAGACTAATGAATGAAGCTGAGTTACTGACCTTGATGCAAATAATATAAAAAAAAAAAGCACGCTTGTGCTTTGTAAAACAAGCCCTTTCAAGCTGGCTTTTATGCAAAGAATGATGCCAATACGCACGTGGAGGCTCCGGTATTTAAGGCCCCTTTCAATCTTCCGGATTGCCAGCAAGCTCTTGGGCTGATTTAAGCCTTTAACCAAAGGACAGATGCTGCAAGAGCTGGTGAAGAGGGCTCGGGCAGGTATTTAAGTGCACGGCCTGGGAGCAGATGCTTGGATCAGGGCCTCCGTAAGAGGAGCTCTGTTATTATGCTGAAGGAGGCATGGTTTCACTGCATTACAAGAAGGTACAGATGATTTTTGAGGCTTGCTTTCACCCGTTTTTAGTATGGAAATGCATCCAGACCCCACAGAAGAGGAGTAAGCTTTTCCATTTTTTTTTTCCAAAGCTCGATAAGCTTTCCCATTTTTTCTTTCTCCATCATATCATCAAAATGAGACAGGATAGTTAGCGAGGATGCTTTGGGGAGCGATTCTGGAATTGCCCCCGGTCCTGCTCTGTCCCGTAGGTATTTTTCTTTGAAGATCCTATGGGAAGGAGCACACGTTTGGCTTTGAGAGATGCCAAGGGTCCAGCACAGCCAGGCAGGGTCCTTCCCCCTGCAGCCCCGGGTTAAAACCAAGCCCTGGCTGTGCAGAGGGAGCTCGGCGAGGTGAGCAAGCATTGCCAAAATCTGGTGTGACAATACCCCATCAGGCCAGCACTCCTCTTCCGCTCGCAGAACAATAGGAGTTTACACAACTGCAACCCACTGGAGGTTTTCGCCTTACTTCAGGGCTGAGCAACGAGACCCCAAACGTTACACAGCTCTGCCTCATGTCCTTGGCTCCGTCCCGCGTTGGAAGGAAACACGCTGTGGCCTGCACTGCCAATGCTATTTCCTCCCGCTCGTCTTTAAAGGTCTCTTTTTCCAACAGCTGATGGGCTCCGCAGCTCCGGGGAGGACGTGAGATCCGGCTGGCCCACGGTCTAGCTGGTATGGCTGCGTGCCATGTTGTTGTTTGTATTGCTTTCATTTTTTTGGCGTTACTTGGCTCCTCCACGCAACTTGTTTTCATCCTGAACTATGCGCTCATTACATATCTCAACACCCACGCAGGTTTTGCATGAGGAAACTCGAAACACACGCGCAGCAGAGGAGCGGGTTTGTGCCGTGGACACACACACACACACACACACACACGAGGTATTTGTCTCGAGGCAGACACAAACAATCCTCAAATCCCTGAGCTGTCCGTGGTTGGGTTTCAAGCCTGCTGACGACAAGCACGTTAACGCCCTGTGCGCATCCTCCTGGCGGAGGGAGGCAGGGGACAGCTCTTGGGGTCACCCTGGCCTCCCCTGGTGATCCCAGCTACTGTCCCAGGCGCCCATCCAGGGACCTCCTGGCATGCTCCTCCACGTGCTGCAGGGACCCACTTTTGCTGCTTGGTTCTGCTCTGCAGACAGGTCCTGCAGACACCAAACCCCGCTGGAGGATTTCAGCCGGATGCCAAGCGACGGGGACAGGAACTGCCCTGCACGGCATTTGCTTCCTAAGTGACCCCTCCGGGTTATTTTTCCCCAAAGCAGCGGGTCTGAGAGGCTGCCGGAGGTGGCACAGGACAGCATCACTGCCATCACCGTGAATCCCGTGTTGTATTTATGCAGCAAAAGCCTCGCAGAGCAGGGTCAGACACTCATGTTTTCCGAGTCTCTCCCATTTTTATGGCCCCGCCGCTGAGCTCGGGCAGATGCAGCGAGCTCAGCTGGAGCCTCGCAAGCTGCCCAAACCTGCAGCATGCCGGGCTCCTCCCGGCTGTGTGAGGCCCTCTCCGAGCGTGGAAAAAACCCTCTCCTGCCACCATCTAAAACCGTGTAGAGCTGGGCAGACTGAGCCCGAGTAGCTGGGAGAATTGCCTTGCAGCTCTGCAGCTTGCAACTGCTTTGCTTCCTCGCAGCCTTCCCTGCTTCCAGTGCTGCAGACGAATAAAGATTTTTTTTTTTCCAGGGCTGTCAGTACTGCATATTTCACCAGCTTTTGCTTCGCTTTAAGCCCAAAATGTGCTAAAAATAAGCTGGCTTGGAGTCCGCGTCCTGATCCAGGCGGTAACAGGACGCCGGGCGGAGAAAGTCCTGGGGCGGTTTGCTCCGTGCAGCGGCGAGCAGGGAGCTGCTGGCTCTTCCTCTGCCTCCTCCCTGCCGCAGGGCTGGCACTCACCGCTCGTTTGCAGTCTCCAAAATTTCATGTTCGGAGGTTACAGGTCTCATATGGCATCGCTCCTCTCAGGCTGCTTGTTAGCGAGGCTCCAAATGCCAGGGTAGCATCCCTTTCCCTGGGGTTGGGAGAATATTATTAGCAAGATCCTTACTGAACTATTTTCTTTAATGCTCCTGCAGTAAATGGCAGGGAAAAAATAAAAATAAAAAAAAGACCCACGGGCAGAATTTTAGATAAGTGAAATCTTAAATGCCACAGGAAGGCTACAAACTTCTAAAATCCTTGTTAGTGCAGCAGCAGAGAGAGGTGTGGAGGGTGGTGCATTGCATGCAGGTTTTTGTTGCGCTTTTTCAGCACTGTGGGGCTTTCATGCACCAAAACCACGGTGCCCCCTGCTCCTGGGAAGGGGTCTCGAGATGAAGCCCTTGCTGCTTCCACTCACTTTTGAAATAATCTGAGGCTGCCGGACGAATTTTTCAGCCACAGCCAAATTTTGTCGTCGTGCTCTCACTCACTTTCCTAAAATAAAGGAGGGGAAAAAATAAAAATCCTTGCGTTAATTTAATCTAGCCAGGCATCTTGCTGTCCTGCCCGATAATATCTCCTCAATCTGTCATTTCCAACCGACAGCTGGTTGTTTGCTGGTGGTTTATTTTCTTCCCCGTCACGGTCTTGAAATATCTCCTCTGATTTCTTGAGCATCCCAGAGCTGCCCCAGGATGTCCCAAACCTCCCCTCTGATTTGATGGGGGCTCTGGGTGAAAACATCTCCCTCCTATAAGAAAAAAACAGGTAACAATAGAGAAAACCATCAAGGAATGTCCGATTTATATGCTGAAATACGCAGGTGTTTGGGATTTTGGGTCCAGCCTCCTGGTGCGCGGCCACGCAGCGGGCAAAAGCACTGGAAAATATAATGGTGTGGAATGGAGATCCCAAGGGGAGCTTCCCTCTAAACCAGGGACAGCAACGCAATGCGGACACCCAAACATCCCAGCACTGACGGCGAACTCTTCAGCAGCATTGACAGAAAAAAAAAATAAAAAAATAAAAAATTAAAGTTAATAAATATGACAATGTGCAAGACTTGGGAAACCACTTGGGTTCTTTCCCACCGTCTGGACCTCCAGGCTACCTCCCCACGAAGCACGCAGACGAGCTGTTGTATGGACTGAAGGAGAAAAAAATAACCCAAGGAAAAAAAAATAATTAAATCTGACTAATGCTGGTACCCTGCGCTCAGCCTGTGATTGCTCTCAAAGGGGGCTGTTGGTCACGCGTTGAATCTGGGTACCGCTCAGTCAGTGCCTTTCCATTTTACTCGTTATTTACTTTTGTTTATGTGTTTTCCGTTATTTATGGGGACTTTAATTACCCTAATTCCTTTCTGGGGGAAAAAAAAAAGATAAATAAAATGCAACAAAACAGCATGTTAAAACTGGCAGAATTGTCAAAACAAGCTTCTCCTGGTCCTTCCCACGAAGCAGAGACACGGCGCAACACCCAGCTAACAACATGGAGCCGGGGAGAAGAGGGACGGGGATCACTGCAAGAGCGATTTGGACAGACCCTCTTCCCCACACCCTGGACCCTATACCCCATTGGGCATCCCCCTATAGCCCCATAGCCCACCCCTGACAGCCCCATAATCCCCCTTGGGCCCCATAGGTCACCATAGCCCCACAGGGCAACCCCCTACAGGCCCATATCCCTCTTGGGCCCCATAACCCACAACAGCCCCACAGGGCAACGCCTTACATCTCCATATCCCTCTACAGTCCCATAGCCCACCACAGCCCTATGGGGTAACCCCCTACAGCCCAACAGCCCCCTTGAACCCCATAGCCCACCACAGCCCCATGGGACATCCCCTTACATCTCCATATCCCTCTACAGCCCCATAGCACAACCCCCTACAGCCCCATATCCCTCTTGGGCCCCATAGCCCACCACAGCCCCATGGGACATCCCCCTACACTCCCATTGTCTCCATTGGCCCCATAGGTCACCGCAGCCCCATGGGGCATCCCCCTACAGTCCCATGTCCCTGTATAGCTCTGTGGCCCACCACAGGCCCATGGGATGTATCCCCCTTAGGCCCCATATCCCTCTGCAGGCCTATGGGGCACCACCCTACAGCCTCATAGCCCCCTACAGCCCCATAGCACACCACAGCCCTATTAAGCATTCCCTTACATCCCCCTATCCCTGTACAACCCTATGGGACATCCCTTACAGTCCCACATCCCCTTTGGGCCCCATAGCCCACCACAGCCCCATGGGACATAACCCCTTTGGGTGTTGTATCTCCTTATAGGCCCACGGGGCATTCCCCTACAATCCCATATCCCTGTACAACCCCATAGTTCATCACAGCCTCATGGGGCACTCCCCTACAGCCCCATAACCCCCTTGGGCCCCATATCACCCTACAGCTCCATAGGACATTCCCCTACAGCCCCATATCCCCCTTGGACCCCATATCCCCCTACAGCCCCATAGGACATTCCCCTACAGCCCTGTACACCCCTTGGGCCCCATATCCCCCTACGGCCCCATAGGGCATTCCCCTTGAGCCCCATACACCCCTTACAGCCCCATAGGACATTCCCTTACAGCCCCATACACCCCTTGGGCCCCATATTCCCCTATAGCCCCCTAGGACATTTCCCTATAGCCCCATATCCCTGTACAGCCTCAAGGGGCATTCCCCTACAGCCCTATATACCCCCTAGACCCCATATCCCCCAACAGCCCTATATACCCCTTGGGCCCCATATCCCTCTACAGCTCCATAGGACATTCCCCTACAGCCCCATACACCCTTTAGGCCCCATATCCCTCTAACAGCCTCATGGGGCATTCCCCTACAGCCCCGTATAACCCTTGGACCCCATATCCCCCTACGCCCCATGGGGCATCCCCCTACAGCCCCATATACCCCTTGGGCCCCATATCCCCCTACAGCCCCATATCCCCCTACAGCCCCATAAGCCCCATATCCCCTTGCAACCCCACAAAACACTCCCCAAACCTCCCCCCACCCCATTCCCTAACACCCCCCACACCTTCCCCCAACCCCCCAACCCCATATATCCTTACCCCCCCCAAAATCCCCATATCCCTCTACAGCCTCATGGGGCATGCCCCTACAGCCCCCTATCCCCCTACAGCCCCATAAGCCCCATATCCCCCTACAGCCCCATAAAGCCCCTACAGCCCCATAAAGCCCCTACAGCCCCATAAGCCCCCTATCCCCCTACAGCCCCTACAGCCCCAAATCCCCCTACAGCCCCAAATCCCCCTACAGCCCCACAAGCCCCCTACAGCCCCACAAGCCCCCTACAGCCCCACAAGCCCCAAATCCCCCTACAGCCCCACAAGCCCCCTACAGCCCCATATCCCCCTACAGCCCCACAAGCCCCCAAATCCCCCTACAGCCCCAAATCCCCCTACAGCCCCATATCCCCCTACAGCCCCACAAGCCCCCAAATCCCCCTACAGCCCCAAATCCCCCTACAGCCCCAAATCCCCCTACAGCCCCACAAGCCCCAAATCCCCCTACAGCCCCAAATCCCCCTACAGCCCCACAAGCCCCATATCCCCCTACAGCTCCACAAAACACTCCCCAAACCTCACCCCCACTCCCTATCCTAAACCCCGACCCCATACCCTTACCCCCCCCACACACCTCAATCCCCGGGCGCGGCCCCTTTAAGAGCGAGCCCCGCCCTCCCTCTGCCCCCCCCCCCCCCCCCCGCCCCGCGATCGCTGCCGGGCCGCGGGTGCCGATTCCAAGATGGCGGCGGCGGGGCCGGCGGGCCCGGAGAGCCGGGTGCTGGGCTACGGCCTGCACCGCTGGAGCAGCTTCTCCTCCTCCTACCTGCCCGAGTGAGCCCGGCGGGGGGCCTGGGCGCCGGGGGGGGACGGGGAGGGGACGGGGAAGGGGGTACGGCCTGCCTCGGGGGGCTGGGGCCTGGCGGGGAGGGGGTTGGGGGCGCTGTGAGGGGGTTTTGGGGGCTGTGAGGGGGGGGAAAGGGGGCGGTGAGGAGGGAAAGGGGGTGGGGGGGGGGCTGTGTGTGAGGGGAGGGGGGCTCTAAGGTTTTTGGGGGAGTGTGTGTGGGAAACGGGGGTGTTGTGTGGGGTTTGGGGGCTGTGCGTGAGGGGAGGGGGGTTTGGAAGGGTTTTGGGGGAACGTGTGTGGGAAATGGGGGTGGGCAGTGGGGTTTGGGGGCCGTGCGTGAGGGGAGGGGGGTGTTCTGTGGGGATTTGGGGCGGTGGGTGAGAGAAAGGGGGGGTAAAAAGCTTTTGGGGGGCTTTGTGAGAGGGAGGGGGTGTTCTGTGGGGATTTGGGGTGTGTGTGGGGGGGAAATTGGGGTGTTCTGTGGGGTTTGGGGGCTGTGTGTGAGGGGAGGGGGTGTTCTGTAGGGATTTGGGGCTGTACGTGAAATGGAGGGGGGCAGAAAGGTTTTGGGGGGCTGTGTGAGAGGGAGGGGGCGTTCAATAGGGTTTTGGGGCTGTGTGTGAGAGAAAGGGGGTGTTCTGTGGGGATTTAGGGTTGCGTATGGGGGGGTAAAAAGGTTTTGGGGGCGCTGTGTGTGGGGGAGGGGGGTGGGAAGGTTTTTGGAGGGCTTTGTGTGGGGAGGGGTTTTGGGGGGCTGTATGTGGGAAAAAGGGGCATTCAATAGGGTTTTGGGGGGCTGTGTGTGGGAGAAAGGTGGTGTTCTGTAGAGATTTGGGGCTGTGTGGGGGGGTAAAAAGGTTTTTAGGGGGCTACGTGTGGGAAAAGGGGGTGGTCAGTAGGGATTTTTGGGGGCTGTGAGTGAGAGGGAGGGGAGTTGGAAAGGTTTTGGGGGGCTGTGTGAGAGGGAGGGGATGTTCAGTAGGGTTTTGGGGGGGCTGTGTGTGGGAGAAAGGGGGTGTTCTGTAGAGATTTGGGGCTGTGTGTGGGGGGGTAAAAAGGTTTTGGGGGGGCTGTGTATGGGAAAAGGGGGTGGTCAGTGGGGTTTGGGGGCTGTGTGTGAGAGGGAGGGGGGTGGGGAGGTTTTGGAGGGCTATGTGAGAGGGAGGGGGTGTTCAGTTGATTTTGGGGGGCTGTGTGTGGGAAAAGGGGGTTGCGGGGTGCTGTGTGGGTCTGTGGGTGAGAGAAAGGGGGGTGGAAAGGTTTTGGGGGGCTGTGTGTGCACTGGGGGTGTCGGAAAGGTTTTGAGGGGGGCTGTGTGTGAAGAGGGGGTGTGCAGTAGGGTTTTGGGGGGCTGTCTGTGAAAGGGAGAGGAGTTGGAAAGGTTTTGGGATGCTGTGTGTGTGGTTCAGTAGGGATGTGAGACTGTGAGAGTGAGGGGTGGTAGAAAAGTTTGGGGGGCTGTGTGTGGGGAGGGGTTTTGGGGGGCTATGAAAGAGTGGTAGGGGTGGTGAAAAGGTTTTGGGGGGTGTGTGTGGGGAGGTAGAAAGGTTTTGGGGAGATTGTGTGTATGGGGAGGGGGTGTTCAGCAGGGTTTGGGGGTCTGTGGGGTGATGGTCAGCTCGGGGGGCTGTGTTCGGGGTCAGTGGTGCTCAGAAGGCTGGGGGGCTTGGGGCTGTGTGGGAGGGATGGTGAGAAATTTTGTGGGGAGCTGTGATTTACAAAGGGTTTTGGGGGAAAGGGGTCACCTGGTGCCTTACTTGTTGCGATTTTTGGGAATTTAGGGTTAGCCTGGAGTTGTGCTTCAGAGCAGTGGCCTGCACTAACGTGTGCCCGTCCTCAATGGGATCCTCGGCCTCCTGGCAGGCCACTTATGGCCCGTTGAGGTTCCCGGGTTACTGAAAGCAGAATTTGGGATGAAAACAACGTGGTCTGGCCGTTTGGGTTTTGCTGCCCCTTTCTGCAGCCCTTCAGGTCTGGGGGATTATTGGGAATACTTCGTTTGGGCACCGTGCTCACTGCCGGCCGTAGAGTCTTGTCTAATGATTGCACCGAGTTTAGTAACCTGGGGTTGAGGTAGCTCTGTCACCCGGTCTCAACAAGCAGCGGTTAATTTAGTTGTTAATTGTTAATTTCACGGATTATCTCCGTTTGCTGAAAGGAGGTAAAACTTTAACAAAAGTTTTGCTGCCTAAACCCACAGTGGCTGTATCTTTCCGTACGTTTGCTTTTTTAGATATTAAAAAGAACCAAGTTCCTTTCTGATTAATTATTTTTGGTGATAACGAAGTAATCCTTTTGGCCTTTTTTTGGTTAAAAAGCCGTTAAAGCATTATTTTTTTTTCAGGTCTGCGATTGTGCTTGTAGTTATAAATTGTTGGCCGCTGAAGGAAGGGTGACAGTCCAGTATCGATCTCCCTGATGCAACGCACAAAGATAACTCCCTTTCTCCTCCGTGCTCCTTTCTGAGGCTCCCGTTAGCCCTTTTTGCCACCTTTTTGTCAGGATTTAATGCTCTCGTGGCACCTGCAGTGCTGCCCAAAGTCCTTCGCGTCATTGCAGCCCGTGGTACGATTCCCCTCCCCGTAACAGGGCCGGCGTTTTACGAACGCGTGACCTTGCATTTGGCTGGTTTTTAAGGCAGGGTTTGTAGGCGCTCGTCGATAAAAGCAGGCGGAGCAGCTTTGGGGCAGTGTTCAGCAGTCCTGGCGACGACGGGGTTGTTCTCCAGCACGCCGACCCCGTTTGGGGCTCACGTGCTGGTTTCTGAGCAGCCCTGGAAACACCAGGCGGGGTTGTGGTGAAAGAGGCCCACAGGAAGGTTCGGTTTGCACTTGCTGCCTGCTGACGTTCGATTCCCACCTTCTGGGAGAGAGCTTGAACGTGGCCTGAAGGGGAAGGCTCCGACCTGTGGCTGAAGATCAGAGTCTTGAAAGGTGGAAACTCAGGAAGGAAATCCCGTAGGAGAGTGGTGTTTAGGGAGGGAGGGGAGGTGGGAGACGTCAAAATCACCGTTAAAGGCACGTAATGTGCTGTGGGATGAACGTGCAGGTAGAGCTGAAAGTTGTCTTACTATTTCTTTGGAACGAGGGGGTCTTTAAGGTCCTGCCCAACCCAAGCCGTTGCATGATTCTATGAATTGTGGTTAGGCCGTAGTTTAAATAAGTTTGGTAGCATAACTAAGAAGTTAGGGGTTTTCCTAAGAAGTTAGGGTTTCTACTTTAACCCTAAAGGGTCTCCTGCTGTCCCATACGTAGGAACACATTCAGAGTGTGGCTTGTCATTGGGAGCTTGCTCACTGCTGCCCTGGTGTTGGGAGTGAAGAGCTCGTGGCGGAGGAGCAGAGTGCATTACCCATGTTCTGTGTCAGCCAAGCATGATTTAAACGTGTCTCTCAAACAGTTACGTGGTTTTAAATGTAAAAATCAAAGCTGAGATAGAAAATTTTCATCGCTGCTGTCTGTGGAAGGAACTGGATATCCAGTGTCTTACTTGCATCTGCGTATTGGATGCTGGAGTGACACTGAAACTTGTCAGAACACCAAAAGTCACCCAATAACTGTAATTTTTCACTAAAAAGATGACAAACAAAAACCCACGCTGTTTTCAAAGACCCGTCTGGCCACATTCTCGTTCAGGGTCAGCAATCTGTTGATAACCACCAGTTTTCTGTAAGTGACCGAGCATTTTCTCGCAGCGAGCGTTAACTTTTCTGTTGCCTTTGGTGGTACAAGGGGACTGGTTAGTGCCCAACCCAATTTCAGGCCGTGTTACCAGTGACACGTTCATCTGCATGTTTGCACAGACCTTTCCAAACGTCAGGTGCGGATTGTCCTTCTCCAATCTGCAGAAGAATGCTCCTAGTGGTTTGCAGATGGCTGGAGCTGTCTTCTGCTGGCTTGTAGCTACCAGCAGCTATACTGGCTTGGAAATTATTTAAAACTATCTGGGTCCAACTGAATGACTTGGTCTGGTGTCTAGTTTAGTCTGCATTTTGGGGCAAGTTGTGCCTTTGGGAAGAGAACTGGTCCAAGAGCAAATTTGTTCTTGAAACGTGGTGTTTCCAGGGAGCACTCCGTATCGAGAGGCTTCAGCCTGTCCAGCTTGGAAAACATTCAGCCCAGCCGGTCGCTGACGCTTCCTCATCGGATCCTGCCTTGCCTCTTCGTGGTTTCTCCCCGAAATGAATGACCCATGTGGGAGACAGCTCCCCGATGTCCCACAAGGGACCACCCCGAGGACTTCCCCACCATCAGCAGTGCGGTCCCTTGGTGCAAGCCACACAAAATTCTGGTGTAGTTCCACGTGCCCCGAGAGAGGCAGACCTGGACTTTATTCCCCTCTCCCTCCTCCGGCTGTCCGCAGAAAGCGATGAGCTCAGGCGCTTCTTTTTTTGGACAGGGAGGGAATAAACAATTTATAGAAGGTAATATAACCCCCGTTCAATCTTCCTTTTTTTGGTAAGGGAGAGGACCAAAAGCTGTCTCTTTGTTTTCGGGGAGAAGCACTTTGTACCCTGATCTTTCCAATAGCCTGCTTTTTGTACTTGTTCCAGTTCAAATTTGCTGCCGGTGAATACAAGGAGCGGTGCTGTGCTCCCTGCAGTGGCAATCATGTGCCCTTCTCTGCTGGAAAGTGCCTCAGTGCTCTGTCCTAGGACCACGGCTTTCTAGTGGTTGCATCAGATTCCTGACTCATGGCATCTTGTAGCTGGCAAACGCGCCCAGGTCCTTCTGGCACTTTCACACGGACTAACAAGAGTGTTTTTTTTTTTTTTTTAAACAGCATTATTCCGGTCATGCAGCTTTGCTGGGAGGTTTCATCCCATTGCTGTTGCTCAGATCTTCAGCCATTAGGGTCTTCCTGTATGATACCTCTGTAGAGGAAGGTCAGAATATTTCCAGAATATTTATTTATTTATTTATTTTGAATATTTTCAGATTACTTTTTATATTGACACTTCTCTAAGTTATTTCTTGTGCTACTAAGAATATAAGATGGGTTTCTAAGCTGATGATTCAGTGCCAACAGTGGCCTTCTCCTAAATGGCAGTCACTTTTTTGTTACAACCCCTTGTTATTTATCTCACTGTGGACTTGAGTTATTCTAGTAATTCCAGTCTTTTCCTGTGTGACACTTCATGAGGTGCTATATCGAGTGCTGAAGCCTGGATAACTCTGTTCCTTTTCTAAAAGGCTCGCTGGAGAAGTAAGGGGAAAGTAAAGTAAGCAAAAGATTTTTTTCATAGTCAAGTTAGAAGTGACTGGGAGCCTTCCAAAGTGAGAATGCATTTTTTTTTCTTTCTTTTTCACTAAGTTATGGCAGAAAGTTCCTGCTCAGACTAACCAGCCATCTATTGCTGTCCTGTGTTTACCCTGAACCAAGGATGTACTCCCTTGTGTTTACAAATCTAGGATATTACACAGCATTAGCAAGCAGGTGCCGAGAACGTGCATAACGGCCTGCTTTTTGGGCAAGGTCCGTAGGATTTTAAAACAAACAAAAAAAAACCTGAAAATATCCCGAATTCCAGCTACCTGATCTCTGTGGCAGGACAAAACGCGTGTTTGAGGCTAGTGGAACGGGATTGCGAGTTCTCCCTCCGAGCAGGTGACAGCGATGAGTCAGGTCTGTATCTCGTGGCTTCGTAAATCTTGTCGCAGACGGATCCAGGTCTTGAAGGATCTCGCCCTTGAGCTGAGGTCAGAAATGTCTAACGCAAAGGTTTGCTTTTCCTTTTTGCTTTCTGCTTCCCGAGTTCTGGGTCCTTAACTAGGTGAAGCCATCTCCTGTTGAGGTCTCGCTGGTTCAAAACTGCCCAAGCTGTGCAGCATCAAAGGCCTTTAGAGCTTTCCTGGCAGGGCAAACTGCTCCTCGTCCATTTGCTGGATGTCTTAATGCTGCTTCTTGTTTCTCACAGTTTCTTAAGTAACTCTGGTTACGTAGCCCTGAGGACTTCCATTTCAGCTGTAGAACCACAACTGCTTTTGCACCTTTAAGCCTGCGTGTCGTTTTTTCAACTTCGTTTGTCAGCATTTCCAGTTTGACTTGAACATTTTAATTTAGTCAATCCTTTTTTGCTCTAGTCGCTTCATCTAGAGATGAGGGGAGCGGAGCAGACGCACCCTCTGGCCATCTGGAGTTACGTGCTCATGCTGTACTTACAATTAATCGATAATTTTACCAGTTGCTAAAACGGGCTGGGGACGCAAACGCTGACTGATGAAGTGAGCTGAGTGATGCTGGTCCCTGGCTGATTCCAGCGAGCCCCGTGTATAGAAACGTTCCCAGATCTGCTTCTCTTCAGCATCCATTTGAAAAGTTTTTTCACTTGTGTGGCTTTTTTTGGATGTTTCTACAAATTTTCTTTTCCTAACAGACATTTCCCTCCTTGCTGCATCACGTCTATAGCCTAGAATTCTTCTCTACAAGCTGAAATAGAGTACTGCAAAATATTTCTGCAGGAAATAGTTGCCTACAGGTTGAGTACACAAGTACTGGGTGATTTTCTGCCTGACAACTCGGTGAAAACGTGAAGTGATGAGGAAGAAAAAGATCAAAAGAGTGAAAGTGAAAATGAGCACAAAATTATTAAGTTCATGCCTTACACTGGCGTCAGGAGCCTGATAGCTCTTCGTGGAAGTTTCTTCCCAGGTGAAGGCACAAATGCTGTGGTAGGTGAAGAAATTTTTGTTAAAATGCAGCCATTATTTAGGAGGTTGGGCAGTTTTATTTGCTGGCAGAAGGATGAAGGTAAATTGCTAATTGCTGGGGTCCCACGGCGTGACGAAGCTGGCGGAATCTCAAACGTCCAACCCTGGCATTTTTGGGGAACATTAAGATTGTGAGATTTTCATAGAAGGTGTTAACATCGCCGGATTATGGATCATTCGTTCTGTGTATGGTTTATATCCTTCAAGCTTAATGAAAGCTGGCTAGATTGTGATTACTAATTACTTGCTTAAAGAGTAAAACTAGTTGGAGCAGAGCGTGTTTTCCTCGCGGTGACTGTTGTTATTGCTGAGACAGCATGTACAGTCTGATTCTTTTTTTTACGGCAAAGAATATAGCTTCTTGTTCTGCACATTCATCTTTTTAGCAAATCGCTGTTGAAATGCGCTGTTAACTTTATCACCACGATTGATTTTTATGATGTGATCAAGATTTTTCTGTTGAGGCTAAGTGGTGTATTCGGTACTTAGCTGGAGGTCAAATTTTGTCAGCTTCCAAAGCAAGCCAGTGCTTGATTTATTTTAATTGCATGTTAATATAAACCTCTAATGATAAATGTATATGTGTATATTTTGACTACAGCCTGTAGAGTTTTGTAGGAGCAGTGGATTTTAAGTGTAGCTTGGTCTGAATTCAATAATACAGCTTCTGGGAGGAAAAGGAAGGAGCAGTGAAGATGTTGAGTGGTTTGTCACCTTACTTAGTTGCTGTTTTAGCTATTACTTGACACTCAGCGTGCATAATCTTGGAGAAATTATTTCCTGGATCGATTTAAGTCGAGGAACACAACCATGTATGTGAGTTGAGGACAGGAGCCTGCGTGCCAGGTGGGTTGAGAAGGCTCGCTGCGCTGCCGCTGCCTTCTGCGGTGCCAGGAAAATGGCCTGAAACTGGGGGGGGGGGGTAAAAACTGTGTCGGTCATTTTGGGTTTGGGTGTGCTCTGTGAAATGATCTTCCTCCCCAGCCTGGGTTTGGTGTTCCTGTAAAGCCCTGGGAGGCAGCCTGAGGTGGAAGGAAAAAAAGCTGGATTAGGTAAATGTGACCCATGAGTAAGGAATTGCTGAACGAGTTCCCACCCTCCTCTCTCATGGTGGAGTTGCTACTGCTGACTTTCGGTTTGTCTTCTAAAAAAACCTGCCTTCTGGTACAGGATTTGGAAACTGCTGAACGTGAAAGGAAGGCGGCTTTGGGAGCTGTCGTGTGCTGGAGCGTGAATTCATGTATCGTGCTCCAAAATAAGGAATTATTCCATAATGCAGCACCACAGGCAAACGGTTCTGACTTGTAGCATGGCTCCCCGACTAACCAGTTCTTGAGATCACTCTGATGGTTTGTTAATTTCCTGGGTCTGTATTTTGTTGTCTGAATTCCCTGAGTAGAGTTGTGTTGTTTGTGAGATAACCTCAGTTTTGAAAGGGAAGCTAACCCAGTGGAGGCGTTTCTGCCTGGAACCAGGAGGAATTTTTTGTACGAGTTAGAAAAAAGTTCTGTGGTTGACCTCAGTTTGGACATGAGGGGCTTCAATCTGTTCTGTTGAACGTAGTCTTCTTTAAATTCTTTTACAGGCATCAGTGTTTTGGGTGAACATTTTACTGAGTGTGAAGTTACAGTGCTGAGGAGTATTAAAGAAGTGTTTATGGCTTCTATCGCGACTTCATATCTTTACATGCAGTCAGTCTGGTTTCTGTGGATTCCTCCTTTGGGTGAAAATGCAAATTGGCACGTAAAAACATGGTTGCAGTGCTGTGAAATCATGGGAGACCTAAGCCTGCTTCTTGGCCTTGGTCAGATTTTTCCATCCGTGCATTAGTTTAAGCAAAACCACTCCAACAAGGCTGTGATGCTTCAGAGTACAGCACAGGGACAGCACAGGGGATTCACCCAGACATGTGCCAGACACGGCTCTCCTCCAGCCTCCTTGGGTAGTGTTAGTGGGCTCCACTACCAGTGTTTCAGCAAGATTTGGAAAGTGCAAGTTCAGGGACTTCTCTGTTCAGTGCCATCAGTAGAAATCTCCGTGTTCAAATACCAGCTAAACTGCATTTTCTCAGCAAGGTGCGAGTTTTTTTTAAATTAAAACTGAACTTTATTACAAAGTGGCAGCGGCTGTTGATGTCCCAGACTCTGGAAATTTTTACTGCAGTGTTACCTCTATCGACTACAGATCCAATGAGCTGCAGAGCGTAATCTCCTCATCTTTGCTGAATATTGAAGGGTAGAGTTTGTGCTATTCTTAGTCATCTTATCAGGCCTGGGATTTATTTCTGTTCTGGAAACCTCCAGGAACGTTACTTAAGTTGCCTGCACGCTGTGATGCTTTTGTTTGTAGATCACTTAGGAAGCCGGATTTCAAATGTCCTTGAGTCTTAGATGTGTAGAAACAATCGCTCGAGTATGAGAAGGAATGGTTCCAGGTAGTCTTGTGTGCAAAAACATCAATTCACTGGCTGGTCAGCTGCAAATAAAATGATTATGAAATCAGCAGTTCATCACAGAGTCGCTGAGGAAGGAAAAGGCATTCTGATATTCCCAGCCTGGAGCCGGGGCCTCTCGCTGCTCAGGAGTTGGGTTGCTCAGTGCCTTGCTGCAGCCAGAAGTTAAGGCTGTGCTTTAGGGTTCTTGAGCACGACTGGAACAGAAATTAATTACGGGGGCACTCGCTGTGCCAATACAGTTGTTGAAATACTCAGCTCCCGGCGTGCCCGGAGGAAGAACCATCGCAGCAGGACGAAGGCACGACGGGATGCAGGGTGAGGAGGAGCGCCGGAGGTTTCTGTGCCCACATCATTTAGCACTTGAGGAGAGGTTTGTTTCTACCAAGGGCTTTTGCCTGTCTTTGGGTGGCAACGATGAAAGGCAGCTAAGTTTAAAAAACAAACAAACAAAAAAAAACAAAAACAAAAACCAACTGATCCTTGAAAGATATAATTGAGAAACTGATTTTCATGACCCTCTCTCAGACCAGAGCGCAGTGGTGCCTGTTTGGCTGTCCAGCACAGCCAGTTGTGATCTGATGAGTGTGTTTCTGTAAGGTGGTTGTTAAATTAAATTAGTTTTTATATGCTGTACTTGCTTAGCTATTTTTCTTTTGACAGAAGTGCATTTGTAATAAATTGCATGTGTTTGTGAAACAGCTGCTGAGAAGATGGAAATAAATTTGAGCGTTAAGTTGGCAAACCTCGTGACAACGTAGTATTTCAGGGTGCGTGCTTACGTACACTATTGCCTCAAGCTTCCTTGAACTTACTAAGCAAGAGGTCCTGCCTCAGTTCTTCATATTGGGGCTAAGAAATCCTCTGTTAACTATTTAAACCAAGCCTCAAACAAAAAATAACGTTTCTTCACTGTATCTGTGTACTGCCTAGCAATTGTGCGTGGTTTACTGTGTTCCAGCGCAGAAGTTTCCATGTCCTCATGCCCTTCTGCCGTTCGAGGCAGGGAACTTTCACAACAGAAAGGAGAGAAACTTTGCAATGAAATCTAGAAAGCTGTTTGAAATGCTTTAGGGGGGAGCTTGTAGGTGCATGTTGCTCTTTAAACATTGCGGCCGGGCAGTTTGAAATCAGTGTTAATTAAAAGTTTGTGGGAGCTGCAGTGAGTTGTAGGGAGAAAAAATTCTCTAGTTGTTTCCAGCCCTATGGAATAAGGTTTAGGGTTTTTGGTGGTGGTTTTTGTGTATGTGGGGGCGAGGAGGGGTTCTTCCCCTTGGTTAAAGACTGTTCTAGTGTCTAGGCTGAGCAAGAGCATCTCCGTTGCTGCTTTGTACTGGTGGGGCTGGAGGTCGCCCATGTTCCATGTGGTTGGCCTCGTGCATCTTAGTCCTCCCTGAAATGGACTGTGTTGAAATTTTAGTCCACGTTCCCAGTTGCTGTACTCTTGCTACTCTGTCTTGGGATGGTTCTAGGAAAAAATAACATAAAAAAGACACAGACAACCCTGACAAAAGTGCTTTGTCGGTTTTCAGTCAGCTGCTCCTTGCTCAGCACTCCCACCCCTTTTTGCCACGTACCGGCGTGGTACCTCGTGGTTTTCCAGCAGAGCTATGTCCGACTTCCACATCCTCTTTGGGATGTGTGTGCCCTTTTCTGCACAGCTGCTCTCTGGCCGTGCCAAGCAAAGCTAGTGTTTTGGAGTTGCTTACTCTCAAGGACTTGTTTCTAAAGTCGTCGGCTTTCTTAATAGAAGCTTCATGAAAATATTTAGGCTAGGTGCAAATTATATCAGCCTAAAACCTAATTTGCTGTACATTTTGCAAAGTTACCTCCCTTTTTACCCTCCCCCTTCCTCAAAAGCAAAGGCGAGCTCACCCCTTGTGATTGTCACGTCTGAAACCACAGAGCTTTGCACAGCGAGCTCCTCTGGAAGTGCCAAGTGCGGGGACGTCGCTGTAATCCCGGCGGAGATCGGCCCGCGGTTGGTGCAGCGCGTAGGATGGGCTCTGGGTTGGGAAACGGAGAATTTATCTACTTCCAGCAGCTGTGAGAGCAGTGTGTGCATGGGTAATAAAAAGAAACGTCCCGTTGGTTCTGCCAGGAGCGTTTCAGCGTGGTCACAACCATCCTCTTCTCTTCTCGGTGATGGGAGCACTTGCAATAAAACCTGAGACGCGAATAGCCTCGAAGGAAGCTGGCTTAGGGATTTAAGGCACACCCTAATGCCTCCGCACGTGTTCTTGCTGGTGGTGTGCAATTAAAGAAGCTCCCTCTGCTTAGCTTTTGGTGTGGGGTAGGAGTAACCACGGAGTTGTTGGCGTGCCGGGCCAGCCAGTTTCTCCTGTACTTACTCCACTATGGGAGAGTGGCATTGGGAATTTATGCCAGTAGATCCTATCCTCTTTTTTTTTCGCCCCTTTTATGCTGGCACTAACGGTAAGCAGAATTGGAGAACTGATGCGACTGAAGAAGTTATTTCTGCTAGTCTTTTTTTATTACGGCTGCTGGTGGAGGGAGGGGGAGGATCAAGCACGAGTGGGTGGACTAGTCCCTCTTGGCAGCGTTATAGATTTATGCTAGACTAGCTCTTGTATCTACAGCTTCTGATTATGAATTATCTCAAACCATGTTTAATGAGTTCCCTTTTTTCCACGGAGAAAGCCCGCACAACGGTATCGGTACGTGGAGTAGCTCAAGGGCTTACAAATACCTTTCTTTAACGTCTCGTGAAAATTGCGTCGACGGTCATCGAGTTGGTGGAGTTTGCACCTCTGAAGTTTCTCAGAGGTTTTAATTGAGATGTCACATCTGGGAAGCCTGCCTCTAGGTGCCGTGTAGGATTTCTGCAGTGTCCGGAGTGAAGGCTTTACGTGGCGAGAGGCGTCTGTCACTAGGAGACGTTTGTTTCTCGCTGTCTCAGGAATGCCTGAACTCCTCCAAGTATTCGAGCCCATAAATTTTCCCGAACCACGATGGTAGATTAACTTTGTACATAGCAAATTCTGTCTTCGACATTTGTTTAATCCTAATAAACTAATAACCCATGTATTTTTAAACATATTTATAACTTTCTCGATGCTGCTGGCTTTTCTGATTTAAATTTCCTTTTAACTTTAATTTTACGAGAGCTACGCGGTCCTCTTCTCTCTCTGCAGAAGGATTTTTTATCTTGTCTGGTTGTCCTGAATGAGCTCCTCGTTGGTTGTGGCAAACTGATCTTTGACCTGGAGAAGCAAACAAATCTGCTTCTAAAAATACGATCTTTGGGCTCTGGCCCAGTTAGAAAATGCCTCTTTTCCAGCAGGGCGTTATCTGACCGCGTGACGGTGCCAGCTCCTGCAAATGTTGCTCAGTGTATGAAGGGCCTATCCCGTGATATTTAAACAAATGTAATATCATAAATAAAACACGTTCTGTAGGGTGAATTGTTATTTGCATGCTGAGCTGAAGTTTCAAAGAGGAGAAAGCCGGACAGCGTTACATTTTTGTTTGCCTTCATGTCCATTAAGAGTCACATCTCCTTCAAATACAGCCTTTTCTCTCTCTCTAGCTATTAAAATGCATTAAAACATTTCAAAGTATCATTTCACCTTGCCTATGGCATGGCATGGCTGCGGTTTGATTCTTCTTCCAAGTGCTTTTTGGTTTCTGGTGGTGACTTAGCACTGCGGCTGGCAACTTCTGTTCGAAATCTGCGTGTCTTAGCAGCTTCCAACTTCTCCCCTCCTGGGAGAATTTGTCCCTGCTGGAATTAAGACAGGCGGGAGCTATGTTTTCTTTAGGACTTGAGCCTCTTGGTGCCACAAACAGGATGTTCCCAGCTGGAAGTGTAACGGCCTGACCTTTCCTGTTCTGATGGGGTTTGAGCAAGAGGGCAGCGCGTGGCCGTGCGCTGCTCCCACGCATGCTCTGTGCATACACGACTAAATCAGCTGGCACTGCTGTTAGTAAGTGCCCTGCTGTGATGGCAGCTAGCTAAAGCAGAAGGGAGGTTGAGTTTTTCTTCCTGTGCTGTAAAAAAGAAGTCGTGGCACGTGTCCTGGAAAGGCAGGCGCTGGGTCGGCGCTCGGAGGTGCCCCCGTGGTGCGGGACTGCCTGGATCCCGTTGCTGGTGTGGTGATTTTGGGCTGCCCGATGTGGAAAGAGCGAGCTAATTTCTGCCTGGTAATGCTCAACCTCTGATTTAACCTCTTTCCCTTCCTGGCTTTCATACGAGCGTTTTTTTCCTCCGGTCCTTTGTAGTAATCCAGATGCTCGTGTTCTTTTCCTCCTACACAGCAGATGGAGATGGCATAAGCCTTTTGATGACTGCGTCCTTCTTTTTACATAAGTTTTACGAGCTGGCAAGTTTGTGAGTTGGACTTGGTAGAGCTTTGTAAGCCCTGTCCAGCAGGTGGTGCGTTGTTACCTTGCCAGCAGGGGAAGGAGTAACTATATATTTTTATTTTTTTTAATTTTTAGTTTTCAGTTTTTAAGTTCATCTGGGAGGTGAACTGGGAAGAGCCTTACTGTACTGTTACAGGAAAGAGGAAGGGAGGTCCTTCATAAGGATTATCCTGATGAATGTGTTTTGTTTTGGCCCAAACACTGTTTGGAATTTGTTAATTACCCCAAGGCTGTGCTATTTCAAGCTGTACGCAGGCAATTAAGAGATTTACTTTGCTGGGTGAAGAGTTAAACTTCTGCTTTCCTGTGCGTTGTTCTAGGCTTTCTAGCTCATGAAAAATATGTGTTCGAATTTGGCGTGAGTTAGACGGTCAACTTCCACACTCCAGCAAAACTTAAGTAGGTTAGCAGCTCACTCTCCCTGTTCCAGTATCGCCTGTCTAGTAAGGGACAGCTTTTGGCTCGCTATCTGCCTTGCTGCTCATCGGTTTTAACCTCATTGAAAAGTTCCTACCCCGTCGAGGTGAATGAGACCGTTTTTTCCACTTCACTGCAGACTTGGGCCTACGTAAATTCATCTGTTTTACATTTATTTCACAATTTGGATTTTTGTTTCGCAACGTGAAATTCCATTTCCCAACCACATGGCTTGGAGACTTGTTTTAATGGGTCTGGGAGAAGCGTAGTCTCTGCCCAGCATTTTGGGGAGTTGCATGGGAGTGTTATTGATCTCCGTGTTTGACAGCTCTTACTGGCGATGTAAATACAGTGTGGCAGTTACTTAAATTACTTCTGGCTTCTCCTTTTTAGGAATATTTTGGTGGACAAGCCTAATGATCAGTCCTCGAGATGGTCTTCTGAAAGCAATTATCCTCCCCAGGTAAGCACCCGAATCTCTGCTCCTGTACGGCAGTCTTGTGCAACTTCAGGTACAATGGATTTTTTATTTTAAATACAGTCTGCTGCTACTTATACTGGATGCATTTGTAAGTTACCTCCTCTCACTTCAGTACATGTTGGTACGTTAGGTATTTACATTTCCAGCAATCTCTTCACGATCTTTCAAGGAAAGATTTTTGCAGGGGAAGAGTTTCACGTTTCATCCTTGAAAATCACAGTCACGCTGGAAATAATCTAACCTTACGGTTAGATTAAGCTGCTAATGAGGCGTGCAGGTCCCCCTTTGTTCGTGCTATTGGAGACTGCTGTAGGCTGCTGGCCTTGAATCCTAGATCTAAGGAGCTTGTATTTGTTTCCCCTAATAGCACACTTAGGAATGTAGCCTCTGTTAAAAAGAGCCATGAATGTCACCTCTGCTGATGGTTAATCGGTGATTATTAAAATAGAATCTGTATTGATTTTTAGCTTCTAATTTGCCTTCTCATTATAATTACATTGTTAGATTATCCGGAAAAATATACTTACCCTTTCACTTAATTTTCCCCCCCCCAATAAGTGTGTTACCCTTCTCGTTATGCCAGATCTACGCCTTATCGCTCTGGTCCTGTTTGCTTAACTTTTCCTGTGTTATGCTGGGTGTTTTGAGTTCTTTTGTTGAAGTACTGATGCGCAGCAGAATGTGTTGGGGGTATCTCTCACACAGAGTTCCTGTGCATAGAAAATAAGCATGTTTAGTTCAAGTATTCTTCATGAGTTTAGCCTTGGGAATTTTCCTCTAGGTAAATCTTGGTTTGCTGTGAAGGTGTGTTAAAAATCTGTACTCTTCACTGGCAGCTGCAGATCACAGCGGGGTCATCCCATCCAGTTGAAAGGCTTTCATCCTAGTTTTCGTGATAGTTTTCTATACTGCTGTCTGTGAAAGTGAGGGTTTTTTAATATGGGAAGAGAACTATCTTGTCTATACTGTTGGCATGTTTCATAAACCCGCTTGTCAAGGCTGATAATTTTTCACATGCTTTGATCCCCTTGATGCCTGTGTGCGTCTACTGCTCTTTTAATTTGATTTTTTTTAATGTAAATATTTTGTTAAACAGCAAGGGAGTTTAAAACTGCTTCAAGCTATGGATTAAACTGTCTAGGAACTATTGATTGCAGGGTAATGGGTTTTGAGCATGTGTTGCATCTCAGTGTGCCATCCTTCTTGTTGTTGTGCAGAAAACGTGTAGTTTCTTAGGGTTCTTCCGTCAGTTCACAAGGCGAGGTTGGCTGTGGTGTAGCTTTAGACTGACCCAAGGTGCTCATAGGTCTGCCTTTTGTTTTCTTGAGGGATCCTAAATGTTTTGTTCTGTTCTTAAACTGATTCTGGACCAGAAATTCATCTCTTGTGGCTGGATGCTTTAACATATTCCCATCCTATGCTTAAAGCTGCCAAGCAGTGATCCAGGTTGTATCAAGCAAGTAGATTAAGCGAGGAGTAATCAGAATCACTTAAATACAAACTACATAAACTTGTTCAAGAGAGATCTTCCGGCAAGTTCGTTCATTGAATATGGCGTGAATGAAGATGCTGTTGCAGCTCTACTGAATCCAGCCCTGCAGAGCTGGGCGCTGCCCTGCACGCTAAGCAAGTAATGCAAACCAAGCTTTTGATTGAAGAGTTACGAATTAAATGTGTGTATAGAGGGTATCCAGATAGTGGCAGTTGAGATAAGACAGTGTCCAAGTTGTGTTCTGTGTTCTTTAAAGACAAAAACAACAAAAAACCCGGCTGCCTAAGAGGAAAAGATGGTCCTGCTGGTTTCCTCTTATTTGAATCTCTGTATCCAGCAGCGAGAATATAAAAAGCTGCTTACTTGTCCGTTTATTTATTTGCAGTGTCTCCTAATATGTATTTTAGTGAATTCTCATGCCTCTCACCTGAGTGTTTAATTACTCATTTAAAGCAAATTTGCCAGTGTAACTTATCTGTTATAAAAACAGCTGGGAAGAGGGAACAGGGAATTGAAATACGCAGAAGTCTTCGTGCAAAGAATGCAGTTTCTGCTGTTCCTGTGCACACGGAGAAACTGTTCCAAGTTATGTTGTCTCATATGTGACCAAAGAACTTCACATTTGGTAAGATTTTGCACCTCTGAACAGTGAAATCTTAAGTTTTTCACCTCTGAACCGTGGTGATTGCCACACTTTAATGCAGGTAAAACTTTTATGCAAGCTTTCTGCTTCCCCGTTTTCACAAAAGCTCTAAAGGCAGAATCTCAGCTTGGGAAAACTTCAGCTGAAGTAATAATTGACTGAATTATAGTCGTGGTGGAGAGAGAGGCTGGGGTGAGATTAATCGCTTTACGTTAGCAAATGGGTATTTCAGATTCCAGCAATAATATGCACACACGCACATTATTTTTAATCCCCAAGATAAACACGGAGCATCCTATGGAAAGTGAAGCTGCGAAGCGTTTTATGGCTTTTGTGTTGGCACCACTTCGTTTCAAAATTGGTCGCTTTTACAGTGACGCACTTGTTACAGCGCGTGGGCGGCCGTAATAGTCTGGGACAGGAAGTGCACAAAAACTCAGTGCCATAAAGCTTGCCTTGTCTCAAACTTTATTAGCTGAAGCTAAGGCTAGGACTCGGCGTGAGGACTAATGCCATTCAAGCTCGCTGGCACACGCTGTGAGATATTTTAATACGCGGCAGCCCCAATCGCTGGCGTCTGTCTCCTCCGTGTGCCTCACCTTAATGTGAGGGTTTACTAACTCACTGCCCAAGTGATGTTCTGTGCTGCCTGAGAGGTAAAAATCACTCCCTAGTATTAAGTGGTCCCCTTTCTTTGTTGACTGAAGCAATAACACCTGTAGGCACCTTGCTTTGGGAGCATTCCCCTTGCTAAGGTAAGCACGAGTTTGTAAAGCTCCGAGTTTGTCCAGTGGCTCAGGGAAAGATCTGCACTTTGCAGCAAGCGTGGTAAAGCCCATACTAAAACTTCCTGAAAAGGGAAAAGAAAATGAAAGTGGAAGTCTGGATATTTGAAGTACTGCCCCGTGGCTATATTTAGTAAAACGTCTGCCTAGCTTGTGGGTATGGTAGAGTTAAATCATTCCTGAGGCCATGAAAGCCACGAGTTATGAATGAGTGCCAGTGGAAGGAAGCATGACAGCTGTTTTTCTGTTTATTAAACTAGATATCTGTCTTCAGCCTTGAAATAGAATGACCCAGAAATTACATATTCAATAACAAACCTGTTATGTAGTAACCTATTCGGGCAGAAGAGGGCTGGTAGTTCTATTTTTGAAGGAGTTCTTACATGGGAAGTGTGAAGCAGCAAGGCTGGTAATGCTGAAGAGCACGGCCCTGCCATCCGTGTGCGTCCCGATGGCTGCAGCCGTGGTCTAACTGGGAGGCTGCGTGCAGGAGAACCTCTAATTACCCATAGTGGCTTGATTAATAACGTGCAGAACAAAAGGGTAGACTTTGTGTTTTAAAAGACAGAAGCTTAATTGCAAAAACATTGGGTAGGTTTGCCTAGTGGCTGCTGACAGCCCCTGCCGAGGATCTGGGTTATTTTCTGCTTTTATTTTCACACGCAAAATAAATGTCATTGCTCCCTAATTTAAAAAAAAAAAAAAAAAACAAAGAACAAACACAAAACAAGTTTGCAGCGCTGCATTGCAAAGGTTGATGAGCAGAAAACGTTAAAGAGAAATAAGTTAATATAATGTGATGCGTGTCTAATTGCCCAGGCAGCTTGCACAGTACGGTTTGGAATCCGGTCGAGCTTATTTGATTCGGAGATGGAAAACTGAAACCAATTGTTCGGGGAGAGCCGCTAACATCCTACACATGCTGTAACAGCGCAGAATTTGTATCTGAGAAGAACAATTTTCCCCTCTCGATTCCCATCCTGCTGTGCAGATCATATCAGGAACTAATTTAAAATCCATTAATAAAATTTACACTCGGTTGTGTGATGCAGAAGCGTGCATATGGTTGTCATCAAATGGTAGCGCAGACCAGAGCTTCGGGAAAGCTTGGAATTCGTTGCGGCTCCCGGTGCCACGGGGCTGGATTCGCTTTTCTGGGTGCCTGTAAGCGGCTGCCGAGGTGCTGAAGCGCCGTACGTGACTCGCCGTGCTCTGCTCTTTGTGCATCTCTGCTTGCAAATGTTTTTTAATCACCGAGCAGAAGTCTTGCTCTTCTCATGCTTTGTAGCATCTTGTTTGCAAGGGCGGTAATTTGAGGCTCGACAATTAGGCTGAGGTTTTTGTGCAGTTGCTCCAATTAATGTCAGTGCGCCGTGCCTCTAATGAACAAACACTTGAGCTTCCAATTTGGATTTCTGGAATACTTCCTGAATACTCGGGTGTTAAATGCACTGACGTTGCTTAGAGCAGCAGGACTGGAAAGTGTTATATAACTCGGAGGTTACGAGGTTAAGTCTGTGAGGTTTCAGACAAATATATATAACTTGTTCTCCCCAGGCTTAATAAATAATTTGAACTTACGTGCTCTTCTGTCGCATCTCTCAAAGCTAGAGAGGATAGTCTGTCGCGTCTGAAATCCTGGTAACAGTCCAAAGCATCCCTGCAGCCAGCTGTTTGCAGCACTCGAGGCAATGCTTATCATTTTTGGACATCTGTGAGATGTGCAGCCTGTAACCATAGTGGCGTGTGTGTATATATACATACATTAAACCGTGCACGTGTTGATGTATTTTTATGTATGTTGTATAAGCATACAGGTGTATACACCCCCATATCTATTAAACTACAAAAAGCATAGATAGGTTCAGGTATCAGGCCACAGGCTTTGAAGCAAACCTGCTTTTTGGTTCCCTGTCAGTGAGATAAATTCACAAAGAGCTTGTCTTGAGCCTCTGTGCCTGTTCCTAATGCCCGCGTGACTCAGCAGCGCTGCGGTGCGTGGGAGCCCAGGGACGGCTGCAGAGTTTCCCCCCCTCCGTCCGTAGGCTCGAGAACTAATTGCTGGCCGCGGGGAGTAATTGCCGTGCCCTGCTCCGTTTCAGACGTGCATGCCAAGGTAGAGGATTTAACTGCAGCCCTGGAGTTTTCTCCCTTAATGTAGGGTAAGAATCGAATAACGCAGGATGAAGAGCGTGCCAGGCTTCTGCAGGGTGGCTGAGAAAGTCTGTCTCCGCGACCCAGGCGTGAGGGCTGCGACTCCAAGGAGATTAAAGCACTGCAGTCGCTGCTGTTGGTAGTGCTGGCGTCACTTCTTCATCGCTGGGAGAAAGCTGCAGGGAGGGTGCGGTGGTGGAGGAGGAGTTCGTAGATGTCGGGGTGTACTGGCTGTTCCACACGGGAATTTTGGCAGTGGGCTGTGCCATGGATCTGGTGTTGCCCTCTTCCAGGATTATCCTCTTGCTCATCCCTTCCTTTTCTCTATTTCAGCAGTTTTCTATATAGAATATATATATATATTTTAAGAAGTTTGGCAATTACTTTGAGATGGAAGCATGGCTTAACTGCTAGTTAAACTGACATTGGGTCCTCACATTTGGATGGGTGGCACAGTGCTAAAAAGTGTTCATAGAAATACTTAAAATATCTGGAAGAGCACCAAAACATTATTCCGTTGCATCCTCGCACTGCTGATACTGGCTTATTTTCTTCAATCTGAAAAAAAAAATGAATTGCTGTAAAGATCCTTGGCAGCAATTCCTCCTTATTCTAAATAGGTACCGGTCTTGTCTGCATTATTTGGGATAAATGGTGTTTGGGGGAGTATTTCTCCTAAGCTAAGCTCTTTGAGGTCCTCAAGGTTCCACATTTATCCTGATGCTCTCGAATGTTATTAGTACTGCTCCTTGGGTTCAGAATTGCTTACTTTATAGGGCCATGGCAGAAGGACCAAGAAGTAGGTAGCGGGTAAAGTTTCTTCTGTTGCTCACCCCAAAGATGCACTTGTAGGGTATGCTTGCCCCACCGATGGAGCTGCTCAGCACAAGCAGAGTGGTGCAGTGATGCTGGTATCTCCTGAGGACCTACAGAAGCATGCAGATAACTGCTAAATGCTGATGAAAGACCCGAAATACTGTATCACGCTGCTTTGGCAGCGCCCCTTTTCGGAGGCAGGGGCCACCAGGAGTGCCTGCAGTGGGAGGTGTTCCACAGCGCCTTAGCTGTCTGCTGGGAACGTAGCCTCGATCATAAGGTTTTGTAACAAAATCCAGGGCGATGAGTAATTGGGATTCTGCGCTTTGTCTCGTTTCTCTGCTGTGTGCTTCTTATTTCTGAGAAATTAGGGAAGACAATTAACCACCTTGTTTTTAGGTATGAACTTCGGTGTATCCTGCAAAGCAGGATGTCTCCAGGCTCCCTCAAGACCTGCTTTGTAGGGGAAGGTTAAATAAACTTGGTGCTCAATGGTCCCTGATGGACGGTGCGAAAGCTTCTCTGTGTATGGTTTTCAAGTGGAATAGATCTTTTCCTCCAGCAGCGCTGGGGAAGCTGGCAGCTGGGACCTGAAAATAAGTTACTTGACTTTGGTTTGTGTGCTGTAGGGGGACAAAGGTGTAAAGGTGAGCAAAGGTGTAAAGGGGAGCAAATGTTCGAAGCGAGAACATTTTCATCATTATATGTGTAAAGCCCTTTATTGTCAGCGAAGTGGTTGGGTTTTATTTGGGATGGTTATTAAGCAGTTGGCTCCTGCATTAGCCACAAATCAAACTTAGTCTGTGTTCAGTGGTTAAATAGTCTCTTCTAGAGAGGAAAAGTAATTTGATGTTCTCTTAGCATGTGGAACATGCTGTATTTATCTAATTGTGCATTCAGTTTAGGTTTCCTTTCAGGCTGGAGTGGGCGTTTGAATCATCGTCCTCCTTAGCTTGATCCTATTTGCCAGATCTCAGGAAGTCTTGCATCCAACTTGAAGGAATGTATGTAAGCCTTGAATAGCAATGCTAGGAATAGGCAATTCAACCCAATCTTTTTCCTGGATAGGTTTTTAAAAACTAATATTCCTAAAAAGCCTTTGGTTAGTTCCAAGAACTAGGGAGAAAATATGATAATTGGGGGGGGAAGGAATCATCTTAATTTTCATTTTTTCTGGCTTTATAACTGAATATTTGAAGGCTGCGTTGTTTCTCCCTTGGTGTGTTATGCAGCCTCGGCTTTAATATTGAAATTCACTGTTCTCTCTTCCACAGTATTTGATTCTGAAACTTGAAAGACCTGCCATAGTCCAGAGCATCACGTTTGGCAAGTACGAGAAAACGCATGTCTGCAACTTAAAGAAGTTTAAAGTCTTTGGTGGGATGAATGAGGAAAACATGACAGATCTCTTATCCAGGTAAGACGTGATTTTGTCAGCTGAGGTAATCAGAAAGGCTGGACCAAAAAGCTCTTGCCCTTCACTCCCGAGCAGACAGAGTAACAGAGCTGTTGTTGTGATCCTACAATTAGCTGCCCCTGTGCTTGTGGTCAGGTCAGTGAGCAACAATCCCAATGCTCGCTCCAGGGAGCCTTCCTTATCCTGCCCTAACCACAGAGGATTTGTGGAGAGTGAACTCCTGGAGGTCTGAAAGAGCTGAGAGCAAGGTTCAACTTTGCTGTGTTTGCGATTCCTTTCTTCCTTGTGCCTGAGGCGCAGTAGAAATGATTCCCCAGGTGTGGGTAACTTCAAGAAGCTTTTAAAAGCACGAGTAACCTGCCTATGTTAAGAACCTCCTTGCAGCTGTAAAGCTCTGGCTGGTCAGCTGCTCTGCCTTGCTTCAAATGGGTAAATAAATCAGATAAGAAAATAGAAAACCTTTGTTTTCCATTTCTTTTTTTTTTTAGTTTGGTCCAGTAGTTGTACTGGTAGGGAGTAACGAAGGAGCCTTTTGGCTATTCGAGGCTGATCGTGAGCTTCTGAGTAGTTGCTAACATAAATTTTCAAGGGCCTTTTAAGGGGTTTTCTGTTTCAGAAAGGGAAATGATGCTTAAATATCTAGGAGTACAAGAGCAACGAGGAGCAAGAACTAGTTGTGGAGGCCTACAGAAGGAAGCTCCACCTCTGGGGAACGTACTGGGGTACATGATCTTTACTCAGTTAGAACAGCCAGGGGGGAAACATGGGATGTTCTTTGTTGCAGGTATTCTTCAAAGCCATATAGAGACTAGCCACAGCTTTCCCCGTCCCTTCCCTCTCTTTAGGTAGACCAGTCTTGCAGCCTTGCTTTATTGCTGCTCGAACTTTGGGGGAAGAGATTTTAGTGACATAGTAATTACTGATAGATAATGTCACAAGTTCAATAAAAATCCTTGCTTTGGGACCTGTTGCTGCATCTTCAGTAGAAATGGACCTAGGATTTTTGATAAGCTATAGTAAATATTTGATATTTTAAAAAGTGTTGCTCAGAAATGGATCACAAAATGCTTTGGCAGTGTGATAAGTCTGCCTCCATCCTACCCAGGGAAGCGTGATTCAGATCGCTTGCCGAAGTCGCAGGGACGCTGGCACAGACCAGCAGCATCGATCTGATGTCAGTTCCCCCTGAAGCCACTAGCCAGTGCTGCCTCCCAGGGAGATAAGATGGTGGATAGCAGTCCAGGCGTTGGTCCAGCATGGGTACTGATGATTTATAGTAATATGAAACAAGCATCGCATTTCAGGCATGACCTAGATTGCATTTATTAGCTAGTCCTAAAATACAAGGTAAAATTTAGTAACCTTATTTATTTTTTCCCACAGTGGCTTAAAGAATGATTATAACAAAGAAACATTCACCTTGAAGCATAAAATTGATGAACAGATGTTCCCCTGTCGATTCATTAAGATAGGTAAATGCATTTTTTCGGCATTCTGAGTAGAAAATAATCTTTTCTTATACTTGTGCCAGTCTTGGCACTTGTGACTTCATTGTACTCAGGCAAAGTATCCAAAATAGCTGTTCCATTTCATGATCTCTTAGGTTGGTTAGATTGGAACACAGTGAAGTCCTGTTACTAAAATAATAGCTTCGTAATAGAAATCCTAGGGACTGAAAGCAAAATACTGTACTTCTCAGAAACGCAGTTGTTGAGCCAACTAATTACTGGAGAAGCTGCTTGCTGTCCTGCTATAACTTGCTATATAGAACTTTAAAAAAGAATCATTAAGTTAAATACTAGTAAAAGTTTCCAGCATTGATAACCTTGGAGTTTGAAGAAGTTTCTTCTTTTTTCCTCCAAACACGCTTGCAACAAAAAGCAATAGCAGAAGCCTTTCCTTTTGCCTTCTTGTTGCTCAAATCATGAAGTCTCACTTCTGGCTAAAGATGCGGTCCGGGAGCAAAGAAGAATTATGCTCCGTGATGTCCACCAGTGTAGTTTCTCTGGTGGAGCATGCTAGAAGGGGTACTAATTACTAATTCCTGTGACTTGGGAGCTCGGGTGGCTGCTCTTTCCTTGCTTTGCGTGGGCTAGAGAGAATAAGCGTCTTACACTTGCCATTATTGATGCTGGTTGGGCTTAATCCAGTAGTTTAGAGCCTTTCATCTCTGCATAGCTGAGTAGATTTATTTTCCCCTTCCTACCTGCTGAGACAGTAAAAGAATTACTGTTTTTACGCTGTTTAATTCTTCTTTTTTTTTTTTTTAAAAAAAAAGCAAGTAGAGCAAGTAGTTGCTGAAAAATCAAATGAGATCCTGTTGACTTAGAGGAATTTAGGAGCATTTTGAAGAATTGGGTAATTCCTTTGCCAAGATTTGGTTGACCGTGGCTGTGTAGAGGCTCTTCGTGGAAGTTTCAGTTTAGGAATCAAGTAATCGTTTGTGTGCCATAAACCATCATGTTTCCCATGTTTAGGCAAGTGGAGAAGTTAGTTGTTGTTTTTTTTTTTCTTTTTTTCTTTTTTTTGCCACTTCTTTTGGAAGCATCTGTAACACTTAGCTTGAGGAATCCTGAAGTGGAGGAAAGGAATAGTTTAAGGCTGAGGTCATGGAAGTTAAATCGATTTTTAATGTATTCTGAAGCTTTCTGTGTTAGCTTTCTGGGGGCATGATATTTTTTTTTAATGGCTAACAAACAACAAATAGTTACTGGAGGGCTAAAGGGTTGAATGGAAAGATTCCTAGCTACTGCTCTGGATGTGTAAGTTGTATTCCTGCAGAATGTGTTGCAGATATGTTCAGATGTTACAAAGCGTAGCATGAAGTTGGAACTTGTTAGGAAAGTGAAATGTTGATTAATTTTACCAGCATTTTTTCTCTGACATGACGTGAGTGGGTATTAAATTACACGGCTCGTTTTGTTGGGATGGGTTCCTTACTTAAGGAACATAAAATTAAGTATTCTTTTGTGACAAATATGTATATATTTGTCACTTGCTCACCAGTTATGGTTTGAGTTTTCCTTTTTAGTTCTATCTACTGCCTCTCATTTCTTGAAGCTATTTTCTGCGAAGGAAATTCCTGTGCTAGGAGAAAAATTAAAATGCTTTTTTGACCAAACCCTATTAATTTCTAGTTGGTTCCTAGTGTCATTTTGTTTATAAAGTTGCGAGTGTTTTTCTACTGTGAAACAACTGTAAAACGATGTTATGAAATTCTGTTATTTTTCAGATTCGCAGCGTGAAGATGTTTTCAGTTTGTTAAAATTTCCAAGCTGCTAGCCAAAGTAACTCAAAATTTGAAATACCGTGCTGTGTTCCTTGTAATGCTGCCAGTAAGCACGAGGCCAAAATCTGCCCTTTTGGACTCAGAGAGGCTGACACCACACGAGTTACTGTTATCAGCGAAGCTTGCCTGTTTGGAGGAGGCATTGTTTAGTTCGGCAGCTGCTTGCATAAAGCATTTTCTTTATAATTTTGCAGATAAACAGATCTGTACGCTGCTGTTAGCAGCACAACAGGGAGGATAATATATTTTTTTTTTGGGGGGGGGGAAACAGGAGGAATTTGACGGGTAGATCTGTGAGAGGTGGGGGAAAAACTTCCTAAAACTTCCATTGCCCACGTGATGTTTGGCTGGTAGGAAGCAGAAGAAGTAAGTTGCTTCTCTCACCCTCTGTCAAGACGAGGCTTGCACTTCTTGCAGTTTAATTAGTTCAACCTCAGTTCCTCAGCACTGAAATGCCCAGTTGTACAGGCTCCTGACCTACTTGACAAGTAATTTTTGTGTTTCACGTAGCACCTCGTTAAAGAGCTTGGGAGGGGAAAAGATGTTTATCTGGACAAAATAGTGAAGAACAATTTTATAAGGCTGCGAGCTTTGTTTCTGGCTGTTTGCTTTTGTGGTCCCTCGAAGCTGAGGTTTTTTTATTGTGTCATTGAAAGCAGAAGGTGTTGTGAAGAGTGATTGCCATGAAGGAGTCTGAAGAAATACTGAGTGCAATTCTCATGCCAGTTTGTTACTAGCATGGGAATTACTAACTCTGCTTCAAGGTTTTTGAGCTTTTTTGTATTAAAAAAAAACCAAAGCAATACTCCTTTATGGATGTTTCCAATATTAGTTGGATTAGTTGGATTGTACCTGCATTTTTCCATGCACTGTTTGTGTGACTACAGCTTGTAGATGAGGGGCACAGAAATTAGCTTGAGAGGTGTGCTTGAAATGATTGCACTGTTCAGTGCCTCTGCTGTTTTCTGTAGTATACAGGGTTGCAGTCCTTGCCTAGGCATAGCTTGCAATTATTGAGAAATATCCCCCTAAAGTCAGTCTTGTGTGGGTAAAAAAAAAAAAAACAAAAACAAAAAAAACCACACAACACTGTTTAAGTGACCTAAATACCTTTTGCTTCTGCTAAAGGGCTATTGATTTTTTTTTATTATTTTTCCTCTCTGCTGGGCACCTCTCACCGTGCGGTGACAGTTCAGCTGCGCTGAACAGTCATTTGCATTTCAGGACGGATGCAGCAAAAAAAAAAAAAAACAAGCTGAGGTCGCTTTTTGGTTAAAAAATGGAGAAATACTGGAGCGGTAGGTTTCAGATTCGACACTTTTAATGGGAGCATCTTTCTCCCTTAAGGGTGTGTGTCTGTGGAGGAAAAAAAAGCAATATAGCAAAGAGTGTGTAGAATAAGGTATGGCCCCTACAACTGTGTTGTGGGTTAGGGTTTCCACTATTTTTTTTGGAGGGGAACAAATAAAGAAACGGCCATTGGGGGACATGAGCAGAGGAATGGATTTGCACCCATGGAGGCTTATTCCAGCATCTTAGGCTACTTTTTCCTCTGTACCACAGAAATCGTTATGTAAAACTCACTATTTTTGATGAATTGTTGATTATTCAAGCTGGTAGAAGTTGGCATAAGTTCTCTGAATTTATACCAGAGGCTCTACTGGAAGGAAATCGAGGTGGACACCTCTGCTTTATTTTATTTTATTTTTTTTCCTGAAAAGAGGTGGTAAAGTGGTAAAGCTTGATTTTTTTTTTTTTTTTGAATTTTTTTCCCACCCAGTAAAGTCAACACCACGACATTGGCCTCAGGTTCACCGTCAGGAAATCGATGGCCTCAGCCCATTTGAGGTGGTCTGTGGTTTGGTTCGGTGTTTGAGCGCAAGGAGCTGATGAACAGATTGGGATTCTTTATGGCTGAATGAGCACCAGATTTAACTTCAGTTTGGTCTGTGCGTTCCGGTCTGAGGACAGAAAAAAGGGGGTGCCCACACTTGTGGTATTTTTTCGGTCTGTCATCCTAATAGGTGGGATGCCCTGGGTTGTCCATGAGCTCTAGTGTTTGGCAGTTTGCTGTCCTCCCAAGGAATGCGAGGAAAGGCTTGTGCAGTTGCTGCTGATGCCTTTTTGTGTCTCTGTGGAAGGATTGTAGCATTTTTTCACATAAAACATGCATCAGTTATTGCATCAGTTCCCCTATCTCTCTGGTAAAACTTTAAACTGATGCTTTTGGAGTTAAAAGTAGTAAGATTTTATGATATTGAGATAAAATACCTTGCTTAGCTTTGTCCCATGGAAGACAGGCTTGGTTTTCTCTACCAGTTCTCTTTCTCGGTTGGTTTTCTCTACCAGTTCCTGTCTCCACCGAGATGAACCTACTAGGGGCTGCTCTGAGAGCATCTCACCTGGAAGGCTGAAGGATCGAGTAGAATGGAATTATCTGGGATGATCTGAGAGCCGTTAACATACGAAGTACCTACGTACTGATTTTAAAACCAGTTAAGAATCGCATATTTGGAGTCTGTTTAGATCTTTTCTGAAAATCTGTTCTCCCGATGACTGTTCCTAGAAGTCGTCACAAGTCCCTAGCAAGAGGTTTGTAGAAACACCCTTTAAAATTTAGGGTATCATGCTTTTGAGCAATATGCTTTGTGCCCAAACGCGTTGCGGCAAATAAGGGATGTATCTTGGGGAAGCGTAAATACTTCCGAACCTTTAACAGGAACAGCTTTAAGACAACTTTTGGCTTTGATTTCCTCAGGGGGTGGGTCAGAAAACCCCTATTTGAACAAGTCAGCAGTCTCCATGGCGTTTCGTGGCGGTTTGAGGGGTAGCTAGCAGTTTCTCCGTGGGAAGAACAGCTTCTCTGGAAGGGAGGAAGTAGTGGACTCCACGCTGCTGCTGATTACTGCTCATTCATCTCCAATGCTATCTTTTCCTGTTTATCAGTTATGGTCAAATAGAGAGGAAACAAAAGTGTTTGAGAGAAGCCACTTGATTTCACTGCAGTTTTAAGGAGCGAGCGCTCACGTAAAAGCAGTGCGGGGGCTGCGATTGCTCTGAGAAGCAGAACAAACTCTTAATCTGCAGGCTAATCGATAAATCGATGCAAGACCATGGATGTTACCACAGAGAGGCCTTAAGTGAGAGGCTGCGGTGTGTTTCACAGGTCACTTAGTGTTTTAAATGTTTGGTCCGATACCCAGATGAAACAGGATTAGCCAAAAAGCTGCACGTTTGAGAGTTAAAAAAAAAAAAAAAATTAGATACAGTTTTTAAATTGGAGACTGACAGTTTTCCCTCCTTCCCTCCTCCACATCTTGCAGACGTTCCTAATTTTGTAAAATTTAAAATACCCAAGCTTCTTGTCTTCACCATTAGGGAAAATAATTGTTGCTGACAAATGTGAAAATAAATGTACTGCGAGGAGCAAATACTGTCTCTGGTATGCTCGTGATTCCCATCCATGTCAAAGCTTGTTGCCTCTCAGAGCTGTTTAAAATGATAGTATTTTTGCTCTTTTGCTTAAAGCGAGCTTCTGCTTTGCCATGATCTGCTGTGTTAATGTTGCTTAGTGCAGGTTGCTTTAAATGACAGCTTTACCGTGATGCGTGGTGATTTTTTCCTATGCTTTCTTAAACCTAAACTTATGTAAAGTCATAAGTACTGAATCTTATTTAACCTTCAAAAGCTTTCTGTTGAAATAGTACTGTTTATAGCCTGATAAGACTAATGCAGTGCTTGTTTGATGTTGATGCCTCCTTTTTCTCCTTTTCCTTTCTCCTCCAGTTCCACTCTTATCCTGGGGACCTAGCTTCAATTTTAGTATCTGGTATGTTGAACTTAATGGCATTGATGATCCAGATGTGGTCCAGCCGTGCCTCAACTGGTACAGCAAGGTAGGCCCTGCATTTTAGGTGCCTGTTTGCTTGAGGATTTGTCGTCTCAGAATCTTGTGAAACTTCTCGGCCTGGAATTATGTGACCTTTTCATTCCTTGAATATCTGCTATTGAAACAACAAACATGCGTAGTTAAAGCTCAAACCTCATGGCTGGCTTGGACTCTGAGCCTTGTGTCTGTAGGTTCTGTAAAAGAAACAAACAAAAACCTGCTAGGTAGATGTTGCAAGGAAAACTCGAAGAAACGTGGAGTCAAAAGGGGACAATGTTATTAAAATAATTTGTCGTGGAAGGGAAATAAATATTAAAGATCCCATTTCTCCCTCTTGTTGCCTTTTAAATAGTCATTTATTACCATACTAGTCCTTCTACAGAGCTGTGTATGAAAGTCTAGAGGCTTCTGGTTTATATATGCAGCTTTTATGCAACAGGGGATGAGGTTGTTTAAAGAAAACCCACTTCAGCGTCTTAACCTGTTGCAGATCTTTGCACATCTGATGTTTACCTCTTACTGTCTTTTTCTTGAAAATCCTGAAACGGAGGAAAGCTGACGCCGCTGGACTGAGATGAGATGATTTATGCCATTTGTCACTTTGATGGATAGCGAGTTTAAAGGGCTCTAAACATTATTTGTATAAGCTGTATTTAATTGAGCACAGCAGACGCCTGTTCTGTGGGCGGGAAGCGCACTCTCACAATGAGAAATCAGTTTGGTGCTGTTTTTTTAATGCCTAGATCTTCTGGAACAATTCATGCAAGTCATGTGGCGTGTTACAGAGAAGACATCCTTCCCTTTTGAATACGACTGAGTGGTGGAGCAGCATCTCTCTGCTTCCAGAACGAAAAAGTCAAAAAGGGGATAAAGACTGATGGTGGCTGTGAGGCTGCTGACTGTATCAGAGCTGTTAGCATGGCCCCAAGGTTCTTTACCCCGCTGTCTGGCTCATAAATGTTTGTACCAACATCACAAGTGACTTCGTGGAGGATTTAAAAGCAGCACTAACAGTCACAATAGAAGCCGTCAATAGCAGCTTTAATCGTAACGTGACATTGTGGTCATTAGCCTGCTCATTACCAGTGTCCAGTTCCAAAAAGCCCAGCTGACAGAAGCTGCTGATGGTTTTCTGTGCTGCTGCTTCCCAATGGTGGTGCCTCCAGCATTTTTGACTAGCTGCTGCAACTAGGAAGCTATGTTTTTTTTTTTTTTTTTTACTTTTTTTTCTTTTCTTTGATGATGATGTCAACATCTGTTTTGTTCTCTCAACCCATGGAATCGACACATTTCACGGTCAGCGTGTCTGCAGTGACAGCTTCTTCGAGGGGGTGCCAGCATTGTTCTTCTAAAGCTGCGAGCCCTAAAGCAGCGAGGCAGGGACTTAGTCATGACTGTCTGGATGAGTTGCCAAGCTTTGGGTGATCAGCGTGTGTCACCGATGTTTTCTTCTCTCACGGTCCTCAGGCCGCTGTTGCCAGAGCCATGTCGGAGGGTATGTGCTGACCCTTACGTAGGGAAAGGCAGGATTGAGCTCCTTCTTCCGTTCCTTTGAGGTATCTTCCGTTCCTTCGAGGTAGTGTGGGTATTACCATGCGTGTTCTTCGAAGCCTGACAATTTTGGAAATCAAATAATTATTCTCTATTGTCTGAGACCTTGGACAAGAAGGTTCTACACGAAGTTGCCCATCCTTTTTGCGGCGTGAGCTTCAACCAACAACATACTTCACTCCCCCCAGGAACAGGAATTAGGTGCAGGAGATGAGGACTACAAAGCAGCAGGCACGCTCCTCAGTTGGCTCCCTACTCCTCTCTCCTCACAGCCTGGCTCAGCTGACAGCCTCCTGAAAGCCTTCCTACTCCAGTTTTACTGAGGAGCAAGCAGACTTTGGCAGTTTAGCGATGACTGTCATTTTTGTTTTTGATAATGAGCATTGAAATATTTTTAATTCTACCTGTGTGCTTGACAGTGTGAATGTCTTAGTCTCATGTTCTCATTAAGATTTTAACCAAAGGAATTATTTACAAATTCAGATCAAAGCCATTCTTTGGTTTGTCATCTCTTTAAAGCTGCATGACAGCATGTAAAAAGGAGCCTTTTATATACTTTTTAGACACCATTTGCGTACAATATTTTTACATTTAGCTTCTGTAGTACTGCTGCGATGCCAATCACATGCAAACTTCTACATTACATCAAGTGGCCAGCCTGCGTCCAACAGTCATTTGATGTTTTGGAAGCCAAATCTATCAATCATGAGAGGCTCAGTGGAAATATACAGTCTCAATTTTGTCTGATGGCTGAACTAGAGGAGCTGAACATGTGGAAGTGGTTATTACTGATGTGCAGCTATCCTTTTGCTCCCTTGGCCCAGCAAAGAATCTAACGTGCTTTTGGCCTTGACTTATTCAAGTGAACATTTGCTTAAAGTCAGTGTCTTAGGTATCTCTTAGAAAGGAGGAAAAAAAATCAAGAAACATTTTTTTTTTATTATTATTATTATTTGTGCTGTAAAGCTGTGTTTTAGCTTTACTATTCCTTTGCCAGTGTCCTGCGTCTTTATTGGTATGTCTGCTTGGCCTTTCTCGTGTGGGCTGGGAACCGATTTTCTAAAAATGCATGGTTCTGGCTATTTGCAGTTGTGAAATACTGATGGATTAAGAACTAAAAATACAGCTCATGGCCATGTTCTCTTTAGCTGTTTCAGTTTGAGGTTCTTGCTATAGAGCCATTACTTCAGAAGCACTAATGTGTTTTGAATGTTGGTATTAGTTTTAGGGTTTCCAAAGGATTCTGCTCATTTAAATACAATAACTTTCAGCTGTGGCTTCCGTTTAAGAATAAAACCTTTTATCTGTAGTTTGATCGGTCTTAGAGGTTCTTAAGTTGAATTTGTTTTTGACTGCACTCGATGATGTGTGTTAAAGATGGAAATTGAGATTTTTTTTTAATGCCTTGGAACTTGGGTTTGAAGGGTCTGCATAAAAGAAGTGGCTCTGAAGGTCTGAGCTGCTTACCATAAAAATCTGTTGCTTATGCATATTGTTGGCAGCTTTGAATATGCAGTGGGGGATTTGGTAGGTTAACTGCACAAGCTGTAGCTCTTAAACAAAATTTACTATTTTCTCTTATTTCCGTACATTGATTTTTGATCTAGCGAGGGTTTTTCTAGCCATCTAGCCTCGTTCCCACAATCGAGTGGGAAATGAACAGCTTTGGCTGATCCGTAGCATGAAAGCAGCAGGGGCTCTGCTTTAAGGCCTGTGGAACTATTTTGAAGGTAAAATTTTGGCCTCGTGTAAATACTTGCTGTCACGGATTCGAAACCCTCACGAGCTTTGTGGCCAGCCATACGTTCTGCTGTTCCATGGCAGGAGCAGCGGTCACCGCGAGTATTTCTATTCCAGTGTTTTTTTTCGTCTGCTTCCAGAAAAGCTGTGACCTACTTACTCTTCTAAATTATTTTGTTACATAAGAGTCATACAATCAAATTATGTAACACTGATAGCGAAGGCTTTTTCCTGCTCTGTGTCATGGAGGCCTCAAACAGCAGGACCGGGCGGATGGGGGGGGAGATAATGGTTGCTTCAGAGATCCGGGACGCTGGGCAGCCTCCTCTTGTGTGCCTATTAAACTGGATGGCATGAAGCTGTATAATTTCTGTGCTGTTGGAAAGCAAATGTCTGCACAGCTTCTAATGCCTTTCACATAGCGTTCCTCTGTAAGCTCAGTTCCTCTGTAAGCTCACGCACAATTTATGTGCAGTGTGCAAGAGCCTGTTCTGCCTCCAGACAGGTTCACAGGTAGTCCCCAGCAGTGCCAGTAAAAGGCAAATCTACATGTCTCATAGGTTTTCTTGTGTTCCAGTAGTACCGTGAACAGGAAGCCATTCGCCTTTGCCTAAAGCATTTCCGTCAGCACAACTACACCGAAGCTTTTGAGTCGCTGCAGAAGAAAACCAAGATTGCTCTGGAGCACCCCATGTTGACAGACCTGCATGACAAGCTGGTGTTGAAGGGAGACTTCGATGCTTGTGAAGAACTGATAGAAAAAGCTGTGAATGGTAAGGGAAGCGGAGGCAGTCGGGTATATTAATTAAAAAAAGGCATTAAAATGTTACTGCTTTAAATGTTAACGTACACAGCAGTGGGATTGTCTAGTCCATGTTCTATTCATATTTAGCGTGTGGTGTCCTATCCACTTCTGGACTTGTATGTGCATGATGTAGGCTAAAAATTACGGAATCACTTCTCTCTGTTACTTTTGAACCTCTCTTTCCCCTTGAAATGGCAACGTGGTGCACTTAATGGGTGAAGATAGGTTCTGCATGTAAGTGGCTGGCAAGCTGAAGGTGGGTATAGCTATCAGAAAAGTGTTCTCAGCAATGATCCGCATCGTGATCTCTAGTCAGGGCTTTCCACCTGGTTGGAATTTCAGCAGAACTTGTATTTGAGAACTCTGTCTATGGGGACAATGCTCCCTGGAGGAGAGTTTAGGAGTCATGGTGAGTGGAAGAGGCTGACTTCGCTTACTGGTTTACTATTAATTTTTTTACTTGGAACCTTTCATCTCAGAAGCACTGCGTGTAAACGGCTTTCAACGCCTAAGATGGGTGAGATTTACTTTCCGTTGATGGAACGGGATGCACGAATTGAGCTACTGCGGTGAGGTGTTTCCAAAGGCCAGTGCAGCATTTGGATTGCAGCTGGATAAACAGAGGTCCTCATGCCTGCGGGTGTTGAGCTTTTTGATGACGTGCAATTGCTATTCCTGGGAAATCTGTGCTGGCATGAGAGATCCTTGTGCCTACGGACTTATGGACTTAGTGCACTAATTTAATGGGTGTCTGGCACCAGAGGTTTGTTCTGTGTTTTTCTTTTTAAATTCCAGGTTAATCAATCATTTCGGAATCTCTCTTGGATAGATGGCAGTATGCCTGCCTGGCTACCTCAGTGCGTTTTGTACCACTGAAGTTGCAAGCGGTTCTTGAGATGTGATAGAAATGATAGCTTTAAAATCAAGGTCTGTCTTCCATGAAAACCACAATCTTTTCGCGAGGAAGCCGTTCAATGGAGCATGGTGTTAAGGAGTTTCTTGCAACAGGTTGTCAAAAACTGCAGCTAGTGACTTTCTGTGAGTTTTGGCTCAAGGTTTCTCAACCGTAGAAGCAAAACAGCTCAGCTCTGCCCTGTGCTGAGCTCGCTGAGCAGCTGCAAGCATTGAGACTGCATTCGTCCCCGTCCTTCTGAGTGCTGCTTGCCCTCCTGAGACTATGTAGTGTTGTTGGCTGGGAAGGGAGCATAAACAGCTTCCTGCAATGCAGGGGCATTTTGCAACCAGCAGTTTTCTCCCGAGTCTAAGGGCACGCTAGGGTTGTAGGAGGAGAAATCAGCAGGGAGCTGCGGCTGGCTGCTGTTTTGTTAGGCACACGAGCGTCAGGGGCAGCCGATGAGCCCACCGAATTGAGGCAGGATCTGCTGAGAGCCAGAGGGGTGCTATATGCTAACGGGGATGGTTTTGCCAACGCATTAGTCTGCTGCCTTGGCGGCTTAATCTCATCAGTGCCTAGAGGCTGTCCTCTTTCCACTTCATCGCAGGCTGTAGTAGAAACTATTTCTTGAATGGAATTTCACTAGAGATCTAGAATGTGCTGAATTAGGTCCCTCAAAAATTGACTTCTTTTTTTCCACGGGCACTAATGAATCGAATGTTTGTGGCTTTGTTTTCTGTGCTGTCTGTCAGATGTTAATTTCTTTCACTACCGAACACGTAGCATACTGCATTTATTCCCTCCAGCAGTTTTCCCCTAGGGCTTGCATGGAGGTGGTGCTTCTGTGTCTCCCTGGTTCGTTGAGAGCGGGGTTGCTGTCTGCAGTGCTCAGCTTTTCCAGGTGTGGAAGTACTGGCAGTAGACGTGCCTGGTAGAAGAGTCTGTCTTGTGTTGCACTGGCTGGCAGATGGACACTTTCTCCTTGTCAGATTTGATGTGAATAATCCTGGTTCCTGTAATCATGTCCCTTTTTGGAGGTTGGAGAGCTCTGCATCTCTTAAGCAACCTAGAGAAATGCTGTAGTTTGTTTTGTCAGTCCTTTTTTTGTCCCAGCAAGTACAGAAGCAAGTGTTTTTGGTAACAGGCTGTGGATAACTTAGTAGGAGAGTCTTCAAGTAGCACGGTTAAGTTTCCTCACTGTTTTTGAGCGACAGAATAATATGCACAGGCATATTTATATTGCTTTCTTTTAATCTAGCACCGGGCTGGCTGAAGTTAGATGTCAGTGTGTGCATCTCCCATTGCTCTGTTGTTTATCCTTAATGATTTTGCTTGACTTTGAATACATTAACCTTCCTTCCCTCATCCTTTTGCGATTCTTTTTGCTGTCTTCAGCTTTTGTACCCATTTAAAGCTCTATCACCTCCTAGCAAGCACCCTTTGGAGAGAAGTGCTATCTATCCCGAGACACCGAGGCTGCATCCCGTTTATGCTGTAAGCTGACAGAACTTTGCCTAACTGGGTCAATCCAGCCCCTGCTCGGGACAGCGTGTCCCCTGGCACTGGTGCTCGTGCTGCCACGTGGCGAACCAGGTCAGGGAGCTGATCCAGCTAGGATGGGGGAGAGGGGTAGGAAAACCCCTCTGTTTGCCACAAAAAAAACTGAAACTGCGGCTGAAAGAGTTTGTCCAGAGTTGTACCAGATGACTTTAAATGACTTTAAGTCAAGTAACTGGATGTATTTGGTACCTAACAGCTGGGTCCTTCTTCTTTTTGGTAGGATGGGAATAGATGTTATCAGTCTTTCAGCTCTTTCTCCTACAGCATCGCTGCCATCTGCTCCCTGTGGCCCTCCATGGTTACCTGTCCTTGCTCCGTCCTGCACATCTCTGAAGCTCTTCAGTTTGAAAGAACCTCGTCTGCACCCAGCGTTTTGCCTTTTTTTTTTTAGCAGCTTCGTTGTGAAATCTCAGGAGCTTGCAGCTGAATCTGGAGGTTGTGGGGTGTTCTTATGGCTGAACTCCTCTCCGGTGCGGTGTTCTCTCAAATAAAAGCAGGTTAACTTTAGTCCTGCGTATGGCGAGTGCAGTGGAGTTCAAGTGTAGAGTTAATTGAGGTACACAGATCCTTAAATTATCCCTGAAATGGTTCGAAGAGCAAACTGTTCTGTAACAGGCTGGACATGAATATGTGAACTCCTGACCTCCCGCTGTTCTGAGAGCTCGTAGCCTTAAAGGAACAAACAGCAGTGCCGTGAGGTTGACAGAGGTGCCGCTTGCTCCATGCAGTCTAAAATCCCGATCGTAGAGGCTGATATTTGCTGTGGTAGGTATTTAAGAAGTGAGAAGTGATGCATCTCTTGCAGGCTATTTCCATAGGCTTAGTCATGTAGAAAAAGTGTAGGTGGTCAAGAATTAGTGCTAGCAGAGCTAAACTCTTGTTCTTTTGCATTGCTAATGATGAACGCTGTCTTCCACCTCACGTCACCAGATGATTTCTTTTGAGAGCTCAGTGGCAGGCAGCCACACTTTTCCCGCAGATTCTTTTGACTTGTGCATTACACTTAGAAAATGGGCAAATGGAAACTCTGGCAGCTGCCTGACTTCCTCTCAAAAATAAAAAGGTTCCCTAAACCTCAGCTGGTTCACAGACTTGGTTCAAATGCTTAAAATTTGGATTCATTCCTATAGCTTTCAAGCAGCCTATATTATTGAAGGAAAAAAAATCTGCTTAATATTCCTACAGAGAGCATGAGGCGTGCAAATTACTTGGTGGACTGTTTGCAACTACTGTAAACACAGAAAGCTGCCTGAAATGGATTGAAGATCGGCTAGGTTTGCTGCCTATTAGTATTCCAGGGACCGAGGTGTTCTTTCTGGCAGTTTTCATGTCCACATGAGAGATGCGTATGGGGCTGACTTCTCAACAGATAGAGCGATGAACCAGGAGACGTGAGGTACAGCCTGCAGGCTCAAATGTCTCCCCAGACTTGGGATGAACGGGAACAGCTGTATTCTCCTGGAAGCTGTTGACATTGACACTTTAATTTTACCTTCAAATACTTTTGGATTCACGTCTGAGAAAGTATAGACGCTGGTTTGCTGCTTTATCGTACTGGAGGGGAGAAGCTTGCTAGGGATCCGAAGCCCACGTCTTGTGGAAGTTACCTAGAGGCTAGACTCTCACCTGGCATCCTCTTTGTTTTCTGCTTCAGATTTTGTTTGGAAGCATCAACAAAACAAATAAACAGAAAACACCAAACCCAGAAGTCGTGGGCTAAATGTTACTCTGAAGTTTTTCATGCCATTAGCCGTAAAGTGAAGAGAATTCAGTAACCCTCTCTAGAGGCGTGTGTTGTCTGAAGTGAAACCTAATACAACTTTTACCTGTTCTAGATCAGCTTCACCAAGTCAAATATTTTTGTCTGCGATGTTTGCTTTGTTCCTTTCTAGGTAACGTGTAATTGGCTGACAAAATAAAACCTTCGTTTATCAGGGAGGTGGAATTTACTAGGCCCTAACTATTGTGAACTTCGTGTTGTTACAAGCAAAATGCGTCACAACTTGGTGCGAAGTGTTTGAAAATAGTACAAAATAAAAGTTCTGTCTGGCTGCAATTTTACAGAGTAAACATGGACATTGAAATGAGAGACCTCAGAGGCTAAGGAAGTAACTTCCTTTAAAGACCGGAGCTTACCACGTTTTCTACAGTGGACTTGAAATTTATTTTAAACTACCGATTCATTGGAAACAGCTGACAGACATGAGCAGGCCTAGTTCTGATCTTCAGTGCCTTGCAGAAGCTTTGGAGACTTTTTGGTCAGCACTGCTATCCTGGCAAGAAACAGAAGGAGTGCACTCGAACAGGTCTGGCATCAGACACAAAATCCACCTAGAAATCCTCCTTTTTTTTTCCCTGTGGTGTTGGACAGGTGGTGATTCAGCTTCCAAAACAAGCTGCCTCTGGTTTGCGGTGCAAGTGGAATGAACGTGGAACTGCTCCCAGCAGAAAGAAACATTTCTGGGAAGCAAGCTGGAGTGTTTCCAAACCAACGTCCCATGGAAGACAAGAAGCATTATTAAAAGAGGCTGAAGGCACAGTAGGGGAGAAGTGTCATATCTTGACAAGTGCAGCCTGTGGGTGTTGAGCATGGGAGAGAGGTTAAATCACCCTTTCGGATCCTGTGTGGTGTAATTCATCCTCTTGAGCTATTTATGTCCAATTATCCATTGGCTGCCGTGGGGATGATTACAGCCTTGCGTTCTGTCTTGAAGACCCAACGCTAATGATAACCAAAAGGCTGAATTTCTATCTAGGTTTGTGGCTAGAAAAATCTGAGTCAGTATGGGGTTTCTTACAGTGCATACATTTGTTCTGTTGGAAGTTGGCTCTCGTGAATCAGAACTCATGAAACCTCAAGTTTCAAGCCTCTCAAGTCCTGTCCCAGCTTTGCAAGTCCTGAAGAAGTTGGAGTAAGAGCCCTAGTCTTAAAAGCAAAACAAGCCCTTCTACATATGCTGAGCAAACTTTTGGCTTTCCTCAATTACCTAATGCTAGGAGAGAGCTGCTGTTTTTGGCTGTAAGACAGGTGAAAGTAAATCTGCCCTGCTTTCACAGCGTATTGGATCTGAACAACTTGCAGAGCTGAGTTGATGAAAGTTGAAAGCACTTTTGTATTTTGAGACCGAATTCAATACCTTTCAGGAGCTCCTGAGTGCCTTTACTTTGCTAGTAGATGGTCTTTAAATAGAGTATTCATCTTCTCCCAGGAAATCCTTGCTGGCTTGGGTTTTAATTAAAACCTGGATTTCAGTCATAGAATCATAGAATAGAAGGGACCTTAAAAATCGTCCAATTCCACAACCCCGCCACGGGCAGGGACCCAAACACCTATAACCATCATGAATAACCATCATGACAAACTACAGGATAGCAGGAAATGCTTTAAAACATTCTCTGAATGTTGTGTCATGCTTGGAAAAGATTCTTACCTTTTTGTAAATAAATAGGTACGAGTGCACTAAGGAATTTTCTTTCTTCATCTGTGTGCTTACCAAGGGATTTTGTGTAAATAAATGGAGGCATTCGTGATCTGTTCCATTCTTACCTCAAGCCACAATTACTGGGGTTGGAAGAACTGATACCTATCATATACAACTAAATAATTTCATTTTTCCTTTCTTCATTTTCCATTTCTTCACAGAACCACAGAATTGTGTGATTCTGTGATTCTTTTTTTGTGGAATGTACAAGTGATTCCTGAGCTAATTTGCTGGGTCCCATCCTGCTGAATTGCGAATCTCTTAGGTATTACGTGCTTTAGGGCTTCTGAACCCATCCTACATCTGAGCGAGCAGCCGATGTGCAGTGTGCTGTTTTACTACAAAGCTGTGCAAATCTGTCATTGGAGTCCCGAACTTGCCTGTGTTAGTTACCGTAGCATACCGGTGTAAAACTGGCTGTCTGAAGTCACTCTTTTTTATTTTTTTTTTTGGGTACTGTATGGCAAGTGTTTATAGTGCATTTATAAAGAGCTCGTGTCTTGATACGGTGGGATGTAGGCAAGCGACTGCTCGAGGAAAGCTGCGATCGAGGGACTGGCCGTTAGGAGTCTAACAGTTTGTTATACGTGCAGAAAGTTAGGAAGTCTGTCTTACTGGAGTCATCTCAAGGCTGATACCAACAGGTTCCCCAAACTCCTGCTAAGCTCTTTCCAGACTGAAGGGCAGTCCTGGAGAACGTGGGTGTTGTGTATCCCCTCTTCGAAAAACTAAACATTTCTGTAGTAGACTGACATACACAGATCAGAATTAAGAACTGACCTCGGGATGCTGGAAAAAAATGTGTGGTAGGTGTACAGAGGGAGAGGAAGGCACATGGGGAACGTGGATAGAGTGCTGCAATTAATGCTTCTTACATAAATGCTGCAGTTGGCATATCTGGCCAGTGACCTAATGTTGCTTCGGTTTAATTGCTTAAGTCTCTGAAAAGAATGTAAACTAATATTTTGTTTTTCATCCACTGCTTGGTTGTCCCGTGTTGTAGCATTTAAACAATCTGCTTTTCTTCCCTTTTCTTCTTGGATGAAGCTCCAGAGATAGTGCCTCACCTAGTTTCAACTTAACGTGTACTAAAAAGGTTGAATTTTACGTGCACTGGCAACTTCTCTTTCCCTTAAGTGTGGGGGTGGGATTCTAATCTAAATTAAATACACCACACTGGAGATTTATGGATAATTGGCATCACCTGACAGGCAAACAGGGTAATTCTTGATTGATCTAGTAATATGTATTCTTTTTATTATAGTGCTTACACATTTAGTTCATTATTGAGTTTAACAAACTAAATGATGTCTATAGAGAATTTATTTAAAATGAAGACTGGAGAAGCATACTGGATTGAGTATGGCTGAAATAACCTGCTTTAAAAGCGATTTTTTTTCTATAATGGAAGTATGAATGTTTTATACAGCAGAAATTTTGTTTTGCAGATGGTTTATTCAATCAGTATATCAGTCAACAGGAATACAAACCTCGCTGGGGGCAGATTATCCCCAAAAGCACCAAAGGTAAGGATATTTCTTAAGATATAACCTTCATACTGCTAGTTCTGTCGTGTTCCTTTTTGGATACAGAGCAAGAAAGCCTCCTGTCGGACAGCTGTTCAGGGGAAAAATTGCCATTTATAAAGTCGGTGAAATGCAGCCTGGACTCAGGCTGAGCAAGGAACGCAACAGGAACACTAGCTGTAACTTTAAGGATAGCTAATCGGTTCAAAAACGAAACTCAGAATGTAGGTTAAGCATAAGAACAGTTAGCTGTGTGGCAGGATTTAATGCATGGAGTCATCTTAAAGGGCAACATACAGCTAAGAGTGGTAAATAAATGCTTTATCTTAACATGGAGTATTTTAAATTTGAGACATCTTTTGAAATCTTTGCCTATTGTGCAGTAAATTCTTCAGTTCAGGTTTATCTCTGGTGTTCTCTGCCTTGAAAAGTCTCGTAACAGCAACCTTGACTACAAAGTACAAAAATCACTGTCATATATCAACCTTAGTATTCGAAGTGACAGTCACCAAACGTGGAGGCCCATACCCAAACCTCTTGGGAAGGGTTATCTATGAGAACAAGTAGATTTCTCTTCCAGCAGAATGCCGGTTGTCTTTCTAATGTTGCTTCCCAGGGGTGATGCCTGTCCTGAATGTTTAAGAAATCTGAAGTGCTTGGGAAGCTGCTTTAATTGGACGGTTGGAATTCCCTTATGTGAGAATAAATAATTGGTGCAAAGCTAACAACTCTTCTGTATCCGTACCATTAGCTCTTTGCTTCTATCCCTTGGGTACGGGGCCGTGTCATTTGAGTATCTGTTCTCACTCGTCTGCCTTCAGGCGGCTTTGGGTGAGAGAAGAAAGGGGAGCAAAAGATTCTGTGTCCCCAGCACTGAAGAGCTTCAGAGAGAGCTCAGGCCTCAGTTGTGGGGACCTGCATGCTTCAGGAGCTCCCGAGCTCCTATGCAAGGCTCGCAGAATTGCAGTAGGGCACTGTATTCAATGTAGCTCTCTCTAATATATGCCAAACTGTATATATTTATATTGCACGGAAGAATACTACCTGGAGAAAACTTTGTTAATGCTTAAGGAATGGCAAGTTGTTAAATTGCTCTGCTTTTTTATAGTACTGAAGTTATTATATATTAAGCTGTATATTTTTCATTTAGAGTCTTATTATGGACCAACACTCTCTCCTTCCTTTTTTTTTTTTTTTTTTTTTTACAAGGTGATGGGGAAGACAGCCGACCAGGGATGAGAGGAGGCCATCAGATGGTTATAGATGTTCAGACCGGTGAGTAGTTGCTGGGTTTCTTAACCGACTTAATTACTTAATGAGATATTTTTCAGATAAGTGTGCAAATGTGTTCTTCAGGGAATGTCTTAATTTAAATTTCTGAGGTGAAATTGCACTTTTTAATAGTTACATTAAATACTGTGCTTTCTTTTCTACTCCAGCTGCTTTTCCCACCCACTTCTCCCTGCTCGTTCTCCTTTAGGCCTGTTTCACTAAGAAACCAAGAACAATTGGTTTTAATTTTTGTTGTTCTTCCTCTCCTTTTTGAGCAGATGCTTAGACAAGAGAAAAGAAATCAGGGATGATTATTTCCCTTATCTATTACATATTGTGTGCTTTGGAATAGCACTCAAGCAATAGAACTGATGTGTTGAAACATTCATTCTGTTTTGGTTAGAGTGGCTTCTACCTTCAGCTATTTTTGTGCAAGAAACTCCATTTAAATAGATATTATTTGATGCTTTTTATGGCAATGCTTTCTATAGCGGTTTAAAGAATGGTTCAGCCTCTGTTTCAAAGAGCCCACAAAGAGAAGAAAGGGGGATATGGGTAACAATTCTGCTGATATTATATTCCATAATTTTCCATAGCTTTGTCTTGCTTTTATTTAATCATATTTTGGGGTACGTTATTCTTTACTAAAGTAACCTTTCAATTATGCATCCCTGCTTGCATCTTTTCTAAGCAGAGGATTTGTACGAGTAATACAAGTTTCCTTAGGTAAGGAGAAATAAGATCAGGGTCATCAGTAGCAAAGAGGTGTCATTGGGGGAGTTGGCACAAGCACTACTGTGGCCGTATCTGTTGTGGTCATATGGAAAGGGACTGAAGCATGTGACAGAACAGTACCTTCAGGAGTAATTTGCTAAGTCATAGTGAACAAGCAAAAATGCAGCAGTAGCTGCAGTCTTTGGCTTTTACTCAGGATGTAGTTACCGGGCTAGAGAAAGCATTCGAGTTGTTTTGTATATGAAAGCAAACTTTTTTTTCGGTGGAAGAGATTCATTAGAATAAAATGCTGCTGGAGGATTGCTGGTGTTTGCCTGCAAAAGAAGCTGTGAACGCTCCCTAGTGGTCCTGGTGAATAAGTAGCAGCGGCTGTTTGACAGGCGTGCCGAAGTAAGACGAGGCATGTGAACTTGGCAAGGGGCAGGCAGTCCTTTAGACCTGCTGAAAGAAAGAAAGCTGTGGTAGTGTGAGCCTTCATTTCATATTGGTTTAAGTCTTAGCAAGCATATCATCTCTGCTTTAGACTTAGATTTTCACTCTGCTGTCATAAGGCAGTAAAAAACATGGATAATTGATTTTTTTTTGACTTAAAACTGGCTGGAGAGCATGTGCAGAAGGAGTCCCAGTGCACGAGAACTGGATTTCAGTCCTCTCCTGCTGCAGCTCTCTCCAGTGGGGGCAGAATACCTTCCTTCAGATAGTTTCGCAGTGGGATATTTGGGAGGTTGCCCTTAGTTTTGCTTCCAGGCCCATTGAGGCTTGTAGAAGCTCATACGTTATTGAAATTAAAAGGTTTGCCATGTAATTCAGCTTACGGACAGGCCAGGGGAAGTTCTTGGTGCTGTGTGTATTCTTAAACCCAGCTGCTGCTGACTGCTTGAGTTTTCCTTTTGAACGTAGGTAGCGTTTAACGAGACTGTGGGAATTTGGCCAGCTATGTCAGGATGTGTTTTGCAGACTGGAGCTGGTCTCCCTGGCCAGTCTTGAGCAAATCTAGTATTGATGGAAAAAGGAGCAGCAGCACACTCAAAGACATCGTCCCTTCCTTACCCACATGCTTGTTGAGCTGTATTCTGAGGTTTTTGGGAGGTGAAGGAGTAGTTCACTTTGCATTCCTCATTAGGTTGGGGAAGTCCTTTCAAAAATGACTGCTTTCCTCAACTTTAATCTTTTGGAAGCAAACTTAACAAAATCAGACTCATAAGGAGGTTCTGATGTTTCATATCACATAGAACAAGCTTGGGAAGCAAACTTTAATCTCCAATGTCAAGCCCTGCTGTAGCTCTGGATATAACTGCAGAAGGTTCTGCTTTTTGATTAACCTCAAGGAGATATTAGCCAGTTGCTACTGATTACAATAACAAACGTTTATTTTTATTAAGTTTTGTATAGTACCGAGCCTGCTGGATGCACGTGTTAGTGTCAGGATAGGGATATGGGCTTGTAAGTAGTCGAGTTACATCTCGAGTTACTGATAGCCAGTTGAGTCACCGTGAGCTCTTGTTTATGCTCTAAGTTTCAGGCAGAAAATAAGTGAACTTCGCCTAAAGTGCCTTTTAGCATGTCTTATCTTCCAGTTAGGGGAGGCTGAAAGCAACTAAAAGAGCAGTTACGGCATCTCTGCTGGCAAACAGTGACTTGTGGTGGTGTAGCTCCCTTCTGTCTGATGTTCGCGCACTTAATACTTGCTGCAGCTGTCTTGGAATAAGCACAGTGTTCTTTGTGCTTTGAAAAACCTCCGTAGCATATGGAAACGAGGGCACAGGCATTTTCGGATGCGGAACTGAGACTGCAGCTTGTTATTGTCCCATGTCAAAAATGTGGTAATCGTTAATTCTCACAATTTTTTCCAGGCTTTTGTTTGTATTAGCGCTCAGACTGGAATGACCCTGGGTGGCGGAATTAGGAAGTTGTTCTTGGTATGCCTATAGAGAAACGTTTACAAAGAGGCATTCCTAGTTACAGTTGGAAACCGCTGGTGTGTACATTAAGGCTCTAGGCTGTAAATGAAAGCAGAAGATTTATGCTTCTGCTTTGCCTGCAAAGCACATGCCTCGTGTAGCTCTCTATAGGAGGCTGGGGAGTTTCCTGCACTCTTTTACGAGGAAGGAGAGGTGTTAAGGTAGTCACAGCCCTAAACAAAAAAGCATCCCCAAAACACCAAAAGCGAAAACAACCCTGAAGCTGCACAGGGGCGTTCTGTGTTAAGTGAGCTGGATGTCTGTCATGAAAACCTCCAATTTATGTAGGTCCTGGTGAAATACCCAAGCACTAAAGGGCAGGCTTGTATAGCACAGTGCTTTACAGATGCATTAAGTGCTGATAGGATGATTGCCCGAATGCAGTTTTGGAAAAAGGTCTAGGTGTCTGTCTAGCACTGTACCTTGATTATCACAACACTGATTATGCCCCCTCAGGCCTTTCTGTAGTTCAGATATGATGTGTTATGAAATGCCAAGCCTGACTCTGGAAGAAGGTGGGAATGGGTAAGCAGGCTGCCCCATTCAGGCTTTAAGGAATACCGTCCGTATTTTAGAGGAATATCTATACTGGATTTTGGATGTCTGGTTTATAATTCCATAGGTAAAGTGGATTTTTTCCTCCTCTCTTGTAGAGCAAGTATAATTTTATATGAATGATAGTGTAGTCCCTAAGGCCATGTAATTTGTTTGGGTAGCAGAATGATGTCTTTAGGATTTGAGAAGAAAATAAACTAGTACGAAAGTTGTTCTATTTAAGAGACTCTTCCATGATATATTCTAATTTTTTCCAAGGTTCATCTTTATTTCATTTAGATAAAGCCTCCGTATGTTTTCTGACTAGCCTGTTAGAAGTAATAGCTAAGCAACCAGTATGATTTTGGTCTGCATTTCTCCTAGCTATGGCAACTGAAACATTTTCTGAAGGAAAATATTAGTGAAGCGATCTTTATCAGTGTTTGTGCTACCTCTGTTCAGTCTCTGAAGTGAAACTAATTTGTGATTTCAGATGTACATTATTTCCCCTTTCCCTTTGTGAGGAATTCTGCTCGCTTCATTGTGTTAGATAAGTGAAAAGAAATCTGTAGGCTGGGAACAGTGGGAGATTGAAAACGGTGGGCACGGTATGCTCATGGTCTACGTGGAGATGGTGAGACTGGCCCAAAAGAAGCACGGAGAGATGAAAAAGATGAAGTGAAAGCAGCAGACATGAGAAAAGATGCTGTTTTGCCTGAGGAAAACACTGCTATCCATAAGATATTTTATTTAAAGACAGGACTTGTGTACAAGATGAAGAGATCTCTGAAACAAAACACAGATGGCTTCTAAGCTCTGAAACACAAACAGCTGCTGCATCCTGGAGGTTACTCAACTTCATGGGGCTTTTGCGTTTGAGAAGACTTTGTCTGCGTTGTATGCCTACCCAGACCAGCCTGAGCCTGAAAAAAATGCATCTGGCCACCATCTGCACTGAACAGCAATTCAGAAACTGAATGGTGTGATAGAATCACGGAATCATTAAGGTTGGAAAAGACCTTCAAGATCATCTGGTCCAACCATCAGCCTACCACCAATATCACCCACTAAACCATGTCCCTAAGCACCACATCCAACCTTTCCTTGAACACCCCCAGGGACAATGACTCCACCACCTCCCTGGGCAACCCGTTCCAAGTGGTGCACTTGTGCTCTGAGTGCTCCCTTACGACAAGCGCAGCTTGCAGATATCTAAAGCTGTGCTTACTGCAGGAGGTGCCATCCTTTAGTGGAAGGCTTTTCAGGTGCCTTGCACACAGCTTTCCTGAGACAAGTCCTCCTCCAGACCTAGGAACGCTGATTCTCAAGGGCACCCTCGGCAAGTTTGGGGTGACAGCAAACCATGGAGGGAGCAGCTGATAAACTGGAGGACGGGACTGTAATCAGGGGGGCTGGAGGAGAGAGCTGACAGAAGCCATAGGAGGTTCAGCCAAGGTAAATACAGAATCCTGAAGCTGGGATGTAACGACTGGGTGGCGAGCAGCTTTTCAGGGCTGTAGACAGCTGAATGCCAATCTGCAGGGTGTCCTTGTGGCGATGAAGGCCAACCTTCTGTGGGAGGCTTAGCAGAAGCAGGACCAGCAGGTTGGGGCACGATGATGTCCCTCTACGTGGTACTTGTGTGGCTGCCTATGGAGTGCTGTGGTACAATAAAGGTGGTGGCCTCCAGAAACTCAGTCCAGTGAAAGGATGGTTGGGGCTGGAGCACCTGGTGTACGAGGAGATGCTCGGGGAGCTGGTTTGGTTCTGCTTGTGGAAGAAAAGGCTCAGGGGAGAACTTACTTGTCTTCAACTAGCTGGTGGAAGTGTGTGGAGAAGATGGACGTTCATTTTGGGGGTGTGCAGGAATAGGATGAGGGGCAGCATACAGAAATTGCAGCAAGGGAAATTCCAGTTAGATACTACCAAAAAAAAAATATCATAATGAAGATGGTCAGTAACTGGAGCAGGGGTCCAGATATTCTGAAATATCATCCTTGGAGCATAGCTGAATATGTCCCTGCACATCCTGTTCTACTCTGAGGGGTTGGGGAGAGGACTCTTGAACTAGGTGACTCCCAGGGGTCTTCGCATATGAAATAATTTTGAACCTGTGGAGGACTGTTCTAGCAGGCACATGGAAATACCATTTGACCAAATTGTTTAGTTAAAGAATCACCAGGGTGGTAGTGCGTTCATTGCCCTGATGAAACAGGGATGCTGCAGTAGACCAAACGTCTTTCACCAGCCTGATGTTAGCAATTTGCCGTGTTACATCCTGGTAGGAAGACTTGCTGTGCCAGAATCCCACCAAGGATTTCACCATGCAGTGAAGACGGAGTCAAGAGAAGTTGGAAAAGCCGGCCTTGGCCTCAACTGAAGCTTCCCCAGGGTTTTGGGGATTTAACAGGGATTGAAGAAGGCTTCATAATGTACTCTTCTGAAGAATGGAACTTGCAGAGAGGCCATCAGGAAATACGTTAATTATTTTCTCTGATATTTTGAGGATTGCTCCAGTACCTTCCAGTCTTTTGGGGAGTAAGGAAAGGGAAGAATTCAGACACTCCAGAAACATTTCTGACTGAACAAGCAGTTGAAAAATTTTCATCGAACGTATTTAATTCAAAGTGTTGGATTTTTGCTCAACAAGGAATGTGCAGGAGATAAGGCTAAGATGCTGGAGGAGAACTGGTAAAAGCTTCGGGTAGATGTAACTGCTTTCATGTTGTTCTTGTTGCCTTGCAGGTAGATCTGAAAATTCTTCCAGTCTGTCCTTAAAGCAGAAGAGAGGCTTGCTTTAATAAAGCAATATCAATATTTCTGTGTTACATAGCGCTTGGGTACAAGGAAGAATCTCTTCTCTTCCAGAGAGGGATGCCCTGCTTGCATCTTGAGTTCCCTAGTGCTACTGAAGTAGAAATAATTACATCGATGGGAGACTGCTGTTTCCCCTCAAGCTTCACACTCCAGCTGCCTCCAAGTTTATACTCTATTCCTTGTCAGCCCTCCTCTTTGAGCATGTGCTGATACGTTGATGAGATGTTGTGGAAATGCATGGGAATACTGGATGTGTACTCTGAGTCCATCCTGGTGGGTGATTTGCTTGAAAAGTGAACGATTATCCTCCCACAAAACCCGAGTTGAAAAATAGAGTGGGAGGTATGATACTGGTTGTGGAACAGATTAAAGTTCAAATTTTGTTTTGGAGGGGAAAGAAAAAAACCACTAATTTTTCCTTATACTTTGGGAGAACAGTTATGAACTTCAGAAGAACTCTGGAAAAACTATTTACCTGGCATTACCAGCAGCAGATGAATTTATATATTAAGAAATGTTCCTGTAAAACTACAGAAACTTGCTATAAAACCGTATGTAATTCTGTAATAAGATTCACAATGATAGTCATTCTGGGTCTAGGTAGTGATGGAGCCTTTCTTCATCTGGACTGTGTTTCTATGTCAAGGTGAAAAATAAATTTGGTACGCAGTCCCATGTACACTCATGTTGTTCTTGGATTCTGTGGATGCTCACGGTTCACCCTATAACTATATGATTCTTCTCCTTTTTTGGTGCTTACATGCCACTTAGTTCTGCCAGCTTGGTTTAGGTAACTTAAAATCTGAGTTTTCATGAAATTCATTCAGGTTTGCTATTAAATTTCATCCGAGACGACAAAGCCTTTGCAGGCAGGCATGACGTTTTGGCAAGGCCCCAGTAGGATACTTAGCTGGTGCCAAATCTTTTATTTTCCTCGGCTATCAATGAAGCTGTTGTGGTAATGTGGGTTTTGTGAGCTGTGAGAATTTATGCGCACAAAGGGACCTGCTCTTTGCAGGGAACACTGGGAGCCCTGAGTCCAGGAGGAAGGGTAATTAAAGTTAATGAACCAGGGTAACCTTTCCATGGTGATGACCACTATCCTGATGGTAGGTGAGGGTCAGGGACTATTCCCGTTTTATAATCGCACTTCTAGCTCTGCTCTTTAATTGGTGTTGGATTAAAAATTGGCCGTTACCTTCATAATAGAACTGGCTTGTGGATTTTAAAGGAGTTTTTCAGAGCTCTGCAAGTCTTCAGTGGCTTGTTCTTCTTGGGCTTGGTTGTATGTTGGGTCTTAATGCAGTCTGAAAATGCGGTATTTTTAGTATTCGAGACTAGATAGTGAAGTTTCAGTAGTGGAAGTGGTTTAGTCATCTCTTGATGTCAGAACAGACTTCTTAGATGCTTCCCATGTTCGGGGCTTCATCTAGTTTGATCAGCAAGTCAGGGAAGCCTTTGAACTTGGTGTGCTTCGAGTGGTTATGAGTTTAAGGTAAAGGTGCTCCAAAGATGGGCCTGGAACGTTGAATTATGTCTGTTACTATTCTACTGGCAGGCTTTTGTGGCATCAGGTAAATTACATTATGCAAGCTATTCCCCTTGAAGAGGATTTTATAGTTGAAGTAAATTTTCCTTTATAAGGGATTGACTAAAAAGAAAAGCTTTGTGGCTGCTCTCTCAGAAGTCGTCTTTTGCTATAGGTTTTACATCAATCAGGGACCAAACTGCGACTTCACTGACAAAGACTAATAACGCATGGCATCCAAAATGTTAAATACTGTTAATTTGCCTGTCTTGAGTTTTAATCAGAAAGCTGTGGATTTGATTGACTTGTAAGTAAAAGCAGAAATAGAAAATGATTCCTCATGAGTTGGCAGTATATCAGTCCTGAAAATTTCCATTACTAAAAATTGACACTTTTGACAGTTTTTACTTTCTGTCCTGGTGACTGGTTCCATTCAAAGAGGAACGGTGCTTTGTAAGAATTGGTTTCACTTTTTTTTTCTGATGATCATTAAGACCTACAGTCTATTTGTCACAAGTGTTTCGTATATTTGTCACAAGTGTTTCATAGGTATTAACCTGTTTAAAGGTATTCTCTTTATTTAAAATAATAAAAAAATAACGTTCTTCCTTTTTTTTTTTTTATTAGAAACTGTTTATTTGTTTGGTGGCTGGGATGGAACTCAAGACCTGGCTGACTTTTGGGCATATAGCGTGAAGGAAAACCAGTGGACTTGTATATCCAGAGATACAGAGAAAGAGGCAAGTTCTACATCCATTCTGATATATATGCGTTATTTTACAGAAAAAATACCATGCTTCTGAAGTGCTTGTATTAATATATAGCGTGCTGAAAGAACCATGAAATTCAGACCATAAAGTTTTGAAGACTTTTGAAATGCTTACCCTGGGAAAACGTGAAATGGATGTGAATTTGAAGTGTTAAGCCTTTCCCCTCCAGTAATCATTATTTCTCAAGAGCAGACTGATCAACCAAAATCAGCTCAGTGATTAAAACATGAGTTTAATAATTTGATAGGACTGAACAACCAGGCTGCTGAATAAACATTTCAGACCTGATGCTGGTTCTGAGCTTCAAAAATAAATTCTTTTTTAGCTTCTGTCAAAAATGTAAGTAGAAATAGACAACTACGAGATAGAAGTTAAGAGAACAGAGGGTAACTGCCAGAGGCCACACAATCCTAAGAGTTTTTGTGGCATTCAAGCCATTTTCCTTGGCCTCTTTTGCTTGCTATTTGACGTATGAAACCTCTGAAATTAATGTAGCTTGGGTTATAGGAGGTAACAAAAAAGGTCCAGAACCTTTGGCTCATGTAATTCACATTACTATATACTGTGAAATGTTAAAATTTCCTGTAGTTATTGCGTTCCAAGTTCGTTACTTGTTTGTCAGAGCATAACTTAAGGAAATTCATGCAGACTCTTCCTGAAGGTCCGAGAAGTTTGAGATTCCACTACTTTCTGACAGATAAATTTAGGAGTTGATTTCCCCAACTATTTGAAAAAGGCATAAACATGTCTTCTCATTTGAATTTTTCCACGTTCTTGTCACTAGCTTATTTTATGAGCTTCTGCGCTAGATTAAATAACACTTGAATATTGCCATTTTTTTTCCTGGCAAAGGTGTTTAGAGGTTGTAATCAAGTAGGACAAATAGCATGAGCTGAAAATCTCGCAGTAAGGCACTTCCCTAGCCTTCAAACCTGTTTGTCGTGCACATACTGTTTTCAACATCCTTTACAAAATGGGCTATAACAAAACTGAATGTGATATTCTAGTATCTATCTTAATAGTGCTGTATAAAGGTAGAATTGTCCTTATGTTTCATATCCTTGTGAGTAAATTTTTTTTTTACTCTTTTCATCACTGCTCACAGCTTTGTAATTCTCGTGGCTCCATGCTTGTTTAGTGATAAGGTGCTCAAGTTGGATTTGGTCTTTCAGGGTCCAGCGGTGTAGGTTGGGCTTGTGTTGCCTCTGTTTACATCTGGAGCTGTGGGTTTCACTTGAAGAAAAGTTCTCACCGTTTACCTAACGGGTAACATCCCTAGGATAACAAAGGCTGTGTGTGACATAATTACGAGGAAACTGGGACTTTACCACATGTTGACAAAAGAGATTAAGATAAAGCTAGACCTTCCTTTGCTCCAGAAAGTAAAGAACCAGCAATATTAAAAACGAACAAAACCAATTTTAACTGTCTTTTCTTTTACTTTCCTTCTTGCTTTGTGTACCTACCTAGTGTGTACATTTGTCTCGGAATGCAATGTAATAGGGCCTTCCTGTCTAAAGGGGTGACCGTGCTTTCTTCCTGCCCATACCAGGGTGGGTAGTTCTGGTGTTTCTTTAAGGGATTCATTTTATTTTTTTGCTGGGATCCTTTCTTATCCGGTTGAGCTTCTGTAGAGCTTGGGAGGCCTGGCTGGGATGCAAGGCATCAAGCAGTGCCAAAAGCAGCGTATGTTTTCTCCAAGTTCCTCATGCCTGACTCTAGCATGGGTAATGCTGGGATGGGAACGAAGGAATACAAAAAAGGGCAGCTATGGAGGAAAAAAAGTTAAGAGTGCGATGGCAGGTCCAGAAACTCAAGTGGAAGATGGAAGGGTCTTGGACTGAGAGGAAGCAAGGTAGGAGAATTAAAGAAAAGGAAAATTGAATTGAATGTATGAGTAACTTTGAAAAAGAGACATACTTCATAGAGGAAAGTGGGAAGAAAGCATGTGGATTTAGAAATGGAGTTCCAGAAGGGTTTTAGGTGTGGATATAGTCTTCAGTAGATGTCAGAAGGTGGACTACTGAGGCATAGTCCAAGATTTTGGTGACTTACTGAAGTACTGTGAACTGGCTGCTGCTAGCACTTACAGCAGTCCAGCAGTATTTTTTTTTTTTAATTAGATCTGGATAAAACTTGATTTAGAAATGAAAAGGTCAATCTCAAATGGAGAAGTAAATTCAAAAACAAAGACTCCAGATGTTTCTCTAATAGGAACATCAACTGTTCACAAACAATTTGCTAAAAGGAAATGTCTGTTGACATGGAATTTCTGAAAATATTCAATGTAGATTCCAGTAGAACTTAGTCTTGTTTTTGTGTTATGTTGTGCTTGTTCTGCTTCTTGCTTTTTTTTTTTTTTGTTCTAATTAATCAGTGACACCGGTTAAATTAGCCACTGAATAATTAAGCTTGGACAAGAGCATAGGACGGTAAAAGTTGCATCTTATCCAGCATCGTCTTAAGGGTAACACAGAGCAACATTTTGGGCTAAAGGAACTGATAGCTTCTGTTGCAATGCCAGATTATCGTTGTCTTCCCCTTGGCATCATGTTACAAAGCTTGTGGTGACCTTTTAGTAAAGCATGTTGATGCTGTTTTTCAGAATTTGCTAGCGAGTTGGAGAAATGTTTCTTTGTCACCTTAAATTGCATTTGTGATTTTTAACAGTTCAACTACCAATGCTAATTTTCCATAGCCGTTATGTTGGAAAAATGCTCACAGCACTGCTGGAAGAACTGATCACCCACGTTCTTTTTTTTTTTTTTTTTTTTAAATAAGTGTTAAGGACTCAAGTGTGATGTTGAGTTGAATCACTAGTATACACATCACAGCTGCCGATGGACAAACGGACCTGAATTTGACCTTCCCCACCATCCCTCCAGTGTATGGAGCCAGCAAGGCTCCTGCAGTCCTTGTCAAGTCCTCCTCCTCCACGACTGCATCCTTGCAAGGGAGGTACACCGTGACCTTTTAACTGGCCCCACAACTTCTGTCTCCTCCGTGGAGTGCTTGGGCATGCATCAGCTCTACAAATCAGTTGGCATGAGGCATGGCCAAAATACATGAAGCCTAAGAGCCTTTAAGAGCTTGTCCTCTGAACTGAGTGGAATGTTCTGACAAATGCTGTTGTCTCCAGGGTTTGTTAGTGGTTGTAGATTAGTAGACCTTTTCAGGATTTGAGAATAAATAGCTTTGAGAAAACAAACATTGTCATTCTTTGGGCATTTTGGTCCTAGGCCAGTGTCAATTAATAGGGAAACTTAATGTGTATGTTTTGGTGTCTAATATTTCTAGTTTCCAAGCAGTAACTTTCTTTTGGAAAGGGTAATTTAGTGAAAGTCGGTAAAGGAGAGCAGTTTAAGTGGATAGGTAGGAAAAATTTAATTTGGAGTAAATTACTAGTTATGTGGACTTACGGGATCATAATGCTAAGAGATGTCTATGGCTTTGGAGATTTGATAAATGAGAATCTAGAAGCATGATAGTAGACATTTTGTATTTCACTAGTATTGCTGTGCCTCGTTTCAGTACTTCCTAGACATCAGAAGAGATGAAGGTTCTTCCTTCAAACATTTTTATTGTGCATAGTAGTAGCTTGTTGGGCACGGTATGTTGACTCATCCGCATTTTGGCTTTCTTAGGCTCACGCACAAGCTCTGTGAAGGACATGGAAATTGTGTAAATGGTTTAGGTGACACTTATTTCCCAAACTTTTAAGTGTTTCTTGTCTAAGACTCTTAGGTAGCAGACAAGGTCTTTTCATGGGTTAATTGGTTAAGAGGAGAAATCATTTCTCACAATGAAGGAAAGCGGAGGTCAACAGGTGCCTGCTGTTCAGTAGGTTCAAAGTGATCTAGAAAATCGGCATATGGTAAGGTGACAATTTGCTGCTAACATCAAATGCTTTTCCGGGATACTGACAATAAAAGCTGACAAATGTAGAAAGATCTTAAGGTAGTGAGAGCCAGAGTGAATTTCATCTGCTATTGTATTTCCAGTTAAATTTTTTATGGTGTATGGATGCTTTGCTTTACGTTTGTTGACATAGTTGATTTACCCAAAGTTTCCGATGTCCTATTACCACACAAGCATTTTATGCATTTGTAAATGTTTCTGACACCTGATTTTTTTTTTATGGAGTGGGGTGATGCTCAAATACGTCAGCTCATCCATGTAAAGCTTTTACTCTCTGCTGTTTTGAAGTGTAGAACTTGAACTAGTCTCAAATATTGACTCCTTCTTGCAGATGGTGATGTAGTTTGGAAGATGCTTTGAGTGACTTGAGGATTTTCTGTTTTGAATACTGTAATGTTTATGGACTTGAGATCTAATGCACTGAATCTGCCATATCCGAGTAGTTCCAGTTGTACAGATGCTCAGTTGTACGAGATGCCTGGTACCACAAGAGCACACAGGGAGAAAGCAGCTGTCCCAAAAAGCCTGCAATAGAAACTTGGATCCTGCAGATATACCTCTGAGCCAACTTCCTAAGTAGTGTAAATGCCTACAAAATTAGGGACGAAGAAGGCAGATGCTGAAGTGAACCCAATGAAACGTATTCTAGGCTGATCCTAAATATTCCTGTTTTATTTCTTCCCCCCTGCATAGAAGGATAATGATATAAAAATGTTCTAGCCTGTATTCATTCTCCTAAATGTTAGAGAAACTTTTAGATACATCTGACTGGCTTCTCCACTGCTTTCCACATAGGTAGCTTAAAACAAAAAGACCCTATTGAAGAGTATCTTGTTTTCAGAATTTTGAAACGTTTTCAGCTTTTAAAGGTAACTTTTTGTTTATGCAAGCATGTGTGACTAAGAGCTCTGTCCTCTTAGCTCTTATTTATTTGTCTTTTAACTGGCATTTTTTAAAAAACAAAAGATAATCCTTAGTTTAAAACAGCTCGGAGTCTTAAGGTATTGAGTTCCATTGCTAAGTGCCTGTAGTTCTTGCTTCCAGCATGCAAAAAGTGCAGAAAACCAGCCAAACTTGAGTTATTCCTAACACCAGATGTTTCATGTGTGGAGGTCCCTTTTGGATTTTGAAGCCAGTCTCGTAGAGAAGGGAGTACTTAAATAAATGCATTATGCACGGTGTTCTGAAGGCTGCGAAATTTTGGCAGTCTTGGGGCTTGCCTGTGCCAGTCTTCAGATTATACGTGGACTTCCAAAGCGTCATGAAGCCTTCAGTTGCAAAGTTTGTGGCTTGCAAAGCGAAGAACTACTTTTATACCTTGGAGTAACGTCTCGTGAATAGTTGATCTGTGGCATTTGTGCTCTGGTTAAAAACAAAACAAAGCCCACCACGTTGACTACCTTACAATGGGCTTACTGGGCTGATTCCCTTATCTGGAATTTTACTTTTATGGCTGTTTTAGGAAGGTGTTGCATCATCCAGACCCTTGTGAATTACAGATGAGGCACTATGCAGAGATGTGCTAGGGAATGCATCTTGGGGAAGATTACACGTTTTTAAACTGCTTTAAGCATTACAGAACTTTCAGGTAAGGACTTAGTAAAGTGAAGGATATTGATCTTAAGAAATGTTGATTTACATCCCTTTGGGTTTTAATGACACTAAAATTCGCAGCTGTAAGACAAAAGCCAGCTGGAACCTGTGGAACCCTGTGTTCCCCCCTGACTGCGTGGGGAAAAAATGATTTAAAAAATGATTTTAAAGAAACAGAGGAAGGTAGGGGCAGAAGGTGGGAGGTAAGTGTACTCTCTTGCCAACAAGATGAAAGTAACTTCATACACCAGTCAACTTTGCCTTGGGAGTACTCTTATTTCAGCTAGCAGCCTGTGAAAGGCTTCCATTACATTAACACTCCTCAAGCTGTACAAACGCAGGAATCTCTAAAGAAACATCAGTTTTTATCCCAGTGTGGTAACACAGGGGAGACGTTCTCAAGTAGCATCACAGACACATCCTTAGCTAAATCGTCTGGATAATTACACATTTGAAAATCTGGTAGGTTTTTGTGGTTCCTGCTGCTAAGAATGGGCATATTTCTGCCACCAGGTTCTGAAGATGATTAGGACTTAAGCTTTCTGGACTGTCTGTAGAGCAAATACTGGCTGAAAGGATAGCACATGGGTATGTTGAGCTTTTGGACTTGAAAGAGATCGGTATGGTTAGTAGAAGAAATTGAAGAAACCTTGTTCCTGAAGCCGTGACAGAGCAGAGACTAGCGGTGTGGTGCCCTCAGTGGTAATTGATGCATTCCTGCAGCTGGAAAACCAGGTTGTGCTCTGAGAAGAGCTGAAAGGTGATATAAACAAAAATTTCACAAGCTGCATCTTTCCTCATCTGTCACTTAGTTCAAAAGAAGGCATTGCCATCTCCACAGTGCTGTTTTTTAACATAAATAATCTGTTTTATATGTATATTTCTTTGCATGTTGCTATAATGGAGGCTTCATCTGTTCACTGTTAAACTCTACTTAGTACCTGTATCCCTTGAAAGGCAATCTCATAGCCATGGGTTAGCCCGAGGGGAAAATGGTACAAGCACTTTAGCGACGTATTAACACCTCTAGGTATGAACTACTCTTGTCCTCTCCTTAAGACTGTCTTCACTTTCTCAGAAACGTCTGAGAGCCTGTGGCTGTCATAAACTACTTAGACTGACAAGTTCATATTGATCTATCGCCAGCTTTTCAAAGATAATTATAATAAGAGCAAAACCCTTATTTCTAGCCCTGCTATGCCCTTGTAAATGGGGGGAAACCGTGACACTTCTCACGTATTTTTGGTTAAAGAGTCAGTAAACGACTGGTTAAAGGATCTTCAGCCTCCCAGCCTGTGGGTCTGCAGCTCAGCTGAATAATTTGCATCTACAGAAGAACCCTTCCCTTGGCCGGACTTTCTTTTTGCAAACCTTTGTTACTGGTAATGAGAGGACAGCGTGAACTTAGGATGTGTTTTGAAATGACCTCATTCAACATCCTGCAATTGTTAATGGGGTTAGTGAAATTCAGCACACGAGGGATGTTGTCCTGAGGGCCCGGCTCTCAGAGCTGGTGAAAGCTCTGGTTCTCTGGTGGGTCGTCTGTTTTATTTCATCAGTGTTGCTGAAAGCAAAGCTGAGCAGATAATGTGTAACAAACCTACAATTTGCTTGTTAAAATTTAATAAACTGCAATTTTTACTACTCACATTTCACCACTGCGAGTAGTGCTTGGTTTGCAGGTAAATTGTGCCTTTTGTTAGGAGTAGTACAGTAAAGTAGTGTCCTTCCATTGCAAGGTTGTTTTGTAGGAAGGTATTTCTTCCTTCACCTGTTTGCACTTGTAAGCTGAATCACGTAGGCTGGATAATATTTTTGACTGTAAACTGAAGCTTAAGCAAGACTTTCATACGTGTTCTTGCAACCTCCTTCGTAGAAATGAAAGAATTATTATTGCCTGTTCTTTGCGTGCTTGGATTTTTTTTTCCTTTTCACTTTTTAACTTTCCTAGAAATTCTCTTGGTCATAAGATGGCTTGGTTTGCTGTAACATGTAGTTATGCAGTGCTGGAAGTCCTTGATGATAGCTGGGCATATGAGCGAGCCAGGTGAGAGCACGCTGCTCAGATTGACCCAGGACCATGGCTCCCTGCATGGGCAGTGTTGCAGCTGAAGGTTGCCAAAGTTGTTCTGCGCAGTAGGTAAACCCACAAAATACAGCTGTCAAAACAGGATATCCGTGCTTCGGACAATCCATGAGCCAATTTATAGGGCACATTTTCTTTCTTCAGGGTTGGATTAATCGGGGTTCATCGGAAGCCGATAGGTCGCATGCCAGTTCATTCACTTTCTGAAAACACCCTGCCATTAGTTATTTCTTCAAGCGGGCCTGCCGAGAGACTAATTACTAACAGGTAATTTCATGGGAGGAGAACACGAGCCTCTGCTCATTTTCATAGCAACGTTCCTGTGCTGCACTGAGCCTCCGTGCTGTAATGAACCTGTGCTGATCCCCGCGGGATGGAGCAGGCAGCCTGAGTCAATTCTTACACAGGGCAGGAAGGGTTGGCCTGCCCATGGGTCACCAAATCCCACTCACCCCTGTTTTAAGGGTCACGCCGCGCATCTCTGAGCTTAATCATTTGATTTATAAGCTCATTGAACCGCCTTTCAAAAATAGAGCACGGGAGCGTTTAATTGTGCTTTAAGCAAAGAAAGTCTCTTTAGGGAACGTTTAGCTTGAGGCTGTGTAGTCTCAGCGCTGACTATCCCAAATGTGTACATGCTTCAGGACAAAAAGCTTAATCGTGTTTAATTTTTTTTTTCCATCTAAAGTGAGCAGAACAGATGAATCAAAATGGTGTGCTAAAAGCTGCCTCTGACTTTAATCTGCTCCATCATGTCTGAGTCAGATGCCCAGAAAGGACTTTGCAACTAAATCTATTTAGTTGCATTGCTATAGGAGGGTACTCGTAAGCGGATTAGCCATAGCTCAAATACTATGTCAACTGTCTGACTGACGGATAGCTTCCTTGTCTTAGCGGAGATGAGATTTATTAATAGCCAGCTATTTGCAAATACTTGTCAGAATCTTTCTGATATCCAAGCCTAATATGTGTCATAACAAACTTTACTTTGTGTGAAGCGTGGTGTAGATCCATGTCTTCCCAACACTGGTCAGAGTTTTAAGTGTTCTGCTTCTTAGCCAGGTTCTGATCCACTTAATAGATTTCCCGAAATATTTATTGGCAGAACATATGTAACTCGTGTACTCTCAAAGAATCTTCTTTATAGCTGGCACAGCAACTATAAAAGTAAGTAAGGAATATCCGTTGTCCCCTATAAATAGGGGCAAGAGTATCTTAAGGTTAAAATGAAGACGAGTGGCTGCCAACCTAGCGTAGCTGTTAGCTTCATTGCTACTTAAAGCTTTTGCTTAAGGCAAACCTGCAGAGTAATTGAACGAATGGAGTGCATGTTGAACATCCAGGATTTTTTTTTTTTGGAGCTAGGCTTTTGTGCTCCTAAACATTTGAGATCCCAGTTTAATCCTTTGCTTCACTTGAAGCACAGTTTGAAGGTTGGTTTTCGAGTCTAGTGATGGAGCTGTCAAGTCATGGACATGAAATGAGACCTAGCACTGATTTCTGCCATCGTAGGGAGTGGGGAAGGGTGGCTGGGGTGTGCTGTTTGTGGGAGGCTCTCGCACCCTATAGGAACCTTTGCAGACAGCACCCACCCATAGGGCACACGTGTGCCGGGCTCTGCTGCGTGACTTGGCACTGGTGGCACGTGCTTGGTCATGGTACGGGCGTTCAGAGCAATGCGTCAGCCTCCACTCACTTTATCTTGTGTTTTGGGCTGATGGGCAATGCAGATGCCCTGTGTTACCATAAAAAGCACTGGATTTATTCTTTTGATAGGTTTCTGGCATCTGAAGTTATGAGGAACTTAAAATGCTCTCTGTGAGCAACTAAGGGGGTGAGGGGTTTTTTTGTTTTGCATTTCTTTTGTATGGCTGTAGCTGTTTCTCTTTCTGAATTCAGTGCTCATCTAAAGTAAAGCAAATCCTTTTGAGCTACTGCTTAGATTAAACATTTAGGGAGTACGTGTTACCTGAACACTGGCATTGTTAAAGCACTAGCAATCTTAAGAAGCGTATAGACTTGATTGAATGCCAGGGATAACATGCAATTCCCTTTATTTTCACGATCGTGGAGAACTTTCTCCTTTTTTCGGGGTGGTGCTGGGGGAGGAGGAAATGGCTTATCCTCTGCATCTGCCGAAATGCACGCTGAAACTGGAAAATGAGCCCAATTAATCTCTGCAGTTGTGTGTAGGCAGGAGGGACTATTTGTTGCATGACAGCCTGCTCTCAGAACGGGAAACAAAGTAGGTTGTTTGTGTCTTTATATGTCCTCGTCCCAGTTTGCTTTAGGACAAGAGCATTTACCTCATGACGCTTATTTTTGAACTTTATACTGGAGGCAATGTTCACATTCCATTCAGTCTTTTAAAGCACCAAGAAGGGAGAATTAGTCAGCTGTTCTTTGTTTTTATTTCCCTGACTCTTGAACGGAGTCCAGGCTCGCTCCTGAGGTTTTTCATCTGGATCGGTCTGAATAAAACAGATTTTCTTGCAACCGAAAACCCTTTATTTGCAAAAGGTTATGATAACCGAAAGAAGCCAAACTCCCCGAGTTTTTTTGTTCGGGGGGTGGGCAGTGGAGGTGGCTTCCCGCAGTCCTGTTCATGTTCAGGCGGGTTTGTAGGACACTTATTTAAAACACGAAACAGAAAAATAAAAGCTATCATGTTTGTGCCTTAGCAGAGCATGCCAGGATGCTGTTGCTAAGATGATGCATGGTGGTTCTGGCATAAATAGTTATTTGAGCAGACCCTACCCTGAGGAGTCCCAATCCTTTCTCTCCTGCATAGGAACAAATCAATTATTCTAAGGAGGCAGCGTTGTTTCTCCGTGCCGTTGTGTTGCTTTTTGAAAACGTTTTGTAAGTTAGTCCTTAAGTGGGATAATTGCTTTCAGCATTTGCAAGTTAAATGAAGAAAGCTCTAATTAGATTTTATAAAGTGGCTTAGCATGTTGAGAAGGCTTTTCATAAAGTATACTGTGTATTCGCTTGGCGTTGCACAATTGAATTTCGTGGAGGACTGACGAAACCCAAAAATCCTATTTGGCCTCGGTTGTAACCCGGGCACTTAAAGGATTGCCAGGCTGTCTCAGGGACTCCTAGCTAGACATGCTGTTCCCTTCCCTACCCAAATCCTCCTCCAGGTGGTTTATCTCTATTTTAGAGACTGGAGGAGTTGCAGTCGAGCCCAGCCTGCTTGAGGAGGAGTATTAGAGTAGGGAACAGGAGCTTGGCGCTTGGCACCCCTTCAGAATGGTGCCTACCGTTTAATCTGTCCTCGCTGTCATTATGCTGCGCTAATTGTACTGGTGCTGGGTGGCAGAGGGCCACTTTGTTCAGGTTAGTCTTAGCTCCGAGCGGCCGCTTATTGAGCCGCACAGAGACCAAAGTGCCCGAGCTTGGTGTTGCTCGGTGTCCCGTAGGTTTGAAATGTGATATGCTAATGCTTTATTATTGCCCCCACAGCCTTGGCATAAATGGAGGGACCGGCTGAAGCGGCGTAACTCATTGTTTGCCGTCTGAATAAGGACTTAGCCTAGTCACAAGCTTCTTTCACGTGTGGTTTCTGCAGTGTGCATGCCAGGAGCGTCATGATGAGAACTGGGAAGAGTTCCTAAAGGCAGTATTTGTTCAGATCGTTTCGGCGCTGTTCCTGGATGTGACTTACTAGAGCCTGTTATAACTAGATGTGCTCTGCTGGGAAAGTAAGACCACTGCTAAATCAGCCCATCAGTTCCTGAAGCTTCGTTTGCAAAAAATGTAGATCCTGTGTGCTAGCAACTTTTGAAGAGAGTTCAGTGAAACTACATTTAAAGACAAATTACTTAATGAAAAGTCTTGCATTGACCTGTTACTGCTTGGGATAGCCAGGTAAATGCAAGCTAGTCAAAATTATTTGCCTTCTGCTCTGCTCAAGATGACTTGAGCTTGTTTAATCTTCTCTTGGGTTTATCAGCGTGCAGGTGAAACTGTCGCTAGTACCACAGATGTTTGGGAATGATAGCTAGTATGTCTTTGGAGTAACGGGTACCAAAATAAATACTTGGTTGTCAGTTCAGTTTTGATAATAAGGCCCCAGATTTTAGAAAGGATGTAGAGATGTCTAGTACAACGCACTCATGTTGGGATATTAACTCATGGATCACGGACCAGTCTGCATGCTGGCAGGAGGGGAAAGAAGCTTGTTCTGCTCTCTAACCATACTTGATCTCTTCAACCATAAGTTAAAGAGAGTCGCGGCTATTACAGTCCATTTTTCTCACTTCTTACTTAATAAGGGGTCAAATTCCTTGAACACTTCTGGCATCGACAAACTCGTTCCCATTTGAATTTGGTGGGTCACTTTCTCCATGACAAGTTGTAGCAGTGTGTTCTTTGTTTGAGCAACAGGCTCCCTATTGTAGCTGCATCAAATACACTTTGGATGAACATTTGCAACCGCCCACGGGCTCTTGATTCATTTAACCACATGTGCCTTGAAGTTTTTATTCATTTTTCAGTGTCTGCCCATCTCTGTCTTTGTAAATGGACTTTGTGTCTCCCGTTGGAGTATGTTCATACTACAAGGGCTTCTGTAGGCAAATCGAGTAGCCTTCATGTGAACCCCATTGTTTAAGGGAGTTATTTATTCATTATTTACTTATTTACTTATTATTGGTAATCCTCCAGGCTCAGTTGGAAGCTTTTGGCAGGTTCCATGTGACCTCATAAATGGTATAGAGGAATAACTTGAGTTTTCTATGAGAACAGATGATGAATTGGAGGAAGCTTTCTATCCAACAGGAGACAGTCCTTGCTGTGGCAGGTTCTGCAAGTTGGTGAAATGAAGTTCAAGGTAGTGAACTCGAGGTGAAGTTTCTCTGCCTGTGTTCTGTATAGATCAAATGGTAACACCTTAAACATAACACCTTAAAAAAAGCTTGTATTAGTCTGTGATACATGACAAATATATAACTCTTACCTTTATAAATAACATGGTTTTCCTGACTTTTCTCGTTTTGACATAATCTTAGGATTTGAACTTTTTCTTCTCTACTTACCCAATGCAGTACCTGGGCTGCGATTTCTAATATCTTGCAACTGGTGTTGCAGGTGCTGCGTGTCTAAGCCTCACACCTGTGCTCAGACAAATTTCAGCTGAAACTCTTCTTCAAGGCAAGACCGGTTTGGAAATTAATAATTTTGAGATTTATTCCTGAAAGTGCCTAAGACTTGATTTGAGCAAATTTGGTAGGATTTACTTTAGCCCAAAGAGACCATACAGCGTTGTGGGAGTGTGGAAAGGTACCTAAATCAGCAGGTTCAATTAAAAAAAACGCAATGACAGAGACAAAAGTTGGAAAGGACCAGTATCAGACAGGCAGGTCTTAATATTTCATCTGCATGGTGGCTGTGCCAAGGCAATAACGTGCTCCTTGGCAGAGCGACAGTGGAGTATCCTTAAGTGTCCCAGTTGCATAACAGGAGATGGATGGACTTTGTCTGCAGGGGTTATTCTCTTGGGAATCAGAGGCAACCTTTGTGAATACACAGGTCAGTGCTTCTCCTGCAAAGAAACCATCCCACATGTTTTGAATAGGGTTCTGTGGAAGATGATAATTTGTATTTTCTAGGAACAAGGTGCAGCACGTTGCAGTCTTCTGGCAGCTTCTTCCACGTGAACAACAGCAATGAATGAACTTCTGCTGCATTTCAGGATTTCATGCTAATGTTTCACTTCTATTAGACTTTTTCTTCAGAAAAGAAAATTATCTTAATTACCATGAAGTAACTAATCCTCAAAGCTGTAATTGTTGCTGACATAATTCTTCGTATTTACCAAATATGAACAATTTAGTTCACCTCTTCAGATTGTTTACAGTTAAATCAAACAACAGTTTCCTGTAAATATTCTTTAATCAAGAAATTGAATTCTCTAACATGAATGTTAAAGCCTTTTGATTACAAAAATGTATCGTTTCCTGTATTTTTATTAAACTTAGTGAAGTGTATTCCATCAGTATATTTTAATTTCAGTAATAGGTTCAGTAGTTCTTTTATGTGAAATATACAATTACAAAGATTTTTAAGTGAGGCACTATTTGGTAGCACGTAGAGCAAATACTGTGAGTATTTGGTATGGCACGACTAATTAACCGTAAGGCTTCTGACAAATGGTAATTTATGTTGCAACTTTGAATAGCTGGACAGTCTTTATTTTTCAATAGATTATAATAGTTTATTTTCAGTCTTACGTACTTTGGACATCTGTATGTACATCTTACCACTTTTATTTGGCACACGAAATCTTCTCACTTTTCAGATTGGTTTCCAGGCTGCCTGTTCAGGTTCTCAGTACTGACCTTTGAAACTTTCTGGTCACTTTCCATGCAGTTTCTATTTCTTGTCTTCCAGACTCTTCTGAATATTTTCAAAGTTAGCCGCACAGCCTTGTTCTGGCTCTCATTTAAATGTGCACTGAAATTACATAATCTAAGATGAAATATGTAATAAGAAATACGATCTATCCATAAGTGTGCCACCATTTATCTTCTTTTGACTGATCTTTTGTAAATAAACGCCTTGATTTCTGGGATTCTGGAGCACAACAGCATCACTTGTGTGCTTTAAGACGAGTGCATGAAGGCTTTCAAAATCAGCCTTGGCTGTAGCAGAGAGCGTACAGCCCGGCACTGCGTAGCGTCGTGTTCATGTCACTGAGTAAATTACTCTGTGATTTAAGTTGAGCACCCCTGCATGGTTAAGTGCCTAATAATTTGACAGTGTCCCCCTGTGCTCCTCTGAAGATCGTAATTCACGGCTATTTTGCTTACCGTGGGAAACTTCCTTGTAGCTGGAGGTTGGAGTGGCCGTATCTGCTGGTGAAGGACAGGGAGTGCTTTTGTTACCTTCGCAGCCCCATTACCGGATCTGGTTGCTTGTGGGAGTGCCTGGTTATGATCTGTTAGAAAACAGCCTATTAATAAAACAGAGCCTCATGCAAGAGAGCACTTCTTAATCTTCTTCCTATGTAGTTATTTATAGGCTGTGACATCTTAATTTGCCTCTCATGTGCATCAACTTCTGTTATTTTAAAAGATCAAGTAGCTTTCGCGTACCTCTGAGAATCGCTTCTGGAGGAAACGGTCTGATCTCCAAGGAATCTTATAATAAACTTTTAACATAAAACCTTTTTGTAAAAATTTATTTATTTATCTTGCCGTTGCCTTTCTGAAGCACAGAAGCTACAGAATGTCCTGTTACATCACTATTTATATATTAATGCTGTATTTACCTGAAACACATTTTCCGGAGTGCTCAAAGGATTTCCAGTTGCTGTTAATGTTGATTCACCCTGAGTGGGTGGGCAGAGACCTACCCAGAGCAGTATTAAATGTATTATACTCTTTATTTTTGTGGTTGTTTTCTTTATTAGAGTGGTCCCAGTGCCAGATCTTGTCACAAAATGTGCATTGACATTCAGCGAAGGCAGATCTACACGCTGGGACGCTACCTGGATTCCTCCGTGAGGAACAGCAAGTCCCTGAAAAGTGACTTCTATCGCTACGATATCGATACGAACACATGGATGCTACTAAGTGAAGACACTGCAGCAGATGGAGGTCCAAAGCTGGTGTTTGATCATCAGGTCAGCTGCACTATTTTAGCACAAGTTTCTGTTTATGTACCACCTTCTCAGTGTTTGTGAATCATAATTTTGATAGTAGCCTCCTGAAATTTAGGATTGCTGTACCAGGTAACAAGACAATGATGGGGGAAGCCATGGGCTGCACTCAGTTAAATTTTAATAGCATCGTTGTCTAATGCCATTGACTACCGGTATTCCAATCAAATTGAGTCAGAAGAATCATAAAAACCCTTGCAAAGTAATTCATTTTATTTATTAAGGCATATTTTATTAAAGCTCAAAGCACAGTTCATCTGGTTTTAATCAGACTTGCTGAGCTGGGTTTGCAGATCCAGCCTCCTGAGTAGACATTGGGGAACAACTTGCAAAGCTGGGTGTGCTACCTTCAGGAGAACTCTGGAAGCAAGATACTGACATGAGGCCAACAGGATTGGGATTCTTTCAAAAGCAGTTCTCTTAAATTTTGTAGAACACACTTATTTTGTAGAGACTGAAATCTTACAGGAGTAACTACTAACCTTTTGAAAAGCTGCACCTCTCCGTGGGTTCAAATTGAATGTGTTTGTATGTTCAATGGCTTTTGTGTCCTTGAAAAAGGTATTTTGTTCTTAATTGTTTTTATAAATCACGGCCAAGAGATAGCACATCAGTATTCATTTTTAAAGTGTCCCAAGAACTTTTTATTGGTACTAGCAGTTTTATAACCAAAGCTGCTGTCTGCCAGCGCAATATGCATTTTTGCTGACACCAAAAATAAGGTGTGTTGTATGCAGAACAAAAGCCAATCAGTCTTTCTGTTCTATTAATAACAAATATCAGTCTCCCAGGTGTTGGGCAAAAGGCAAAAGTAAATGATCAGCTGGCAAGGCTGCTTTGGGTACCTTGTTTGCCTGCTTCTGAAATTGTTTCTTTTTTCCCTGCTGTCTCTTAGGAAAGAATGTACTCCCTGAATTCTTTATCAGTCTAGGGCTCTTCCTTTTCCCTCCCTCAGTGCCTAATGCGATAGCAGTTTCTGTTTAACCTTCAAAAAATGTGCTGCCCAAGAAGCGTTTTGTGTAGGCTTTCCTGAGTAGCATCTCTGACTTGCTGCAGTCCTGACTCTTTTTTTCCCTTAGTATTTTATAACCCTCTCCATTGCACCACGTCCAAAAACATCACCTGCAATCAAGGAGTTTTGTTTGATTTGTACCGTGGTGCATCTTGTGTGTGCCATGACCTGAATTGGGGCTTTGGGGATAAATATTTTGCTGCTGCTGTTTCATCAAGGATCTTCGGCCAAGTTATGGTCCTACCCCTCATTATGTTAAAGCAATGACGATAACAGTAAATATAGGCTTGGGATGAAATCCAAGCAACAAATCACAGGTTGGGTTTTTATCAATTGTGTGGTATTCAGTAAATTAGCAGTGACTTTGATTTTTGACTTTGATTTTTTTTCTTCTGCATAGTCACTGTCAAAGGTGATAACTTTTGGGCAGAAGTGGCTGTGGATCCCGGATACTAGAGGCAAATTTTTTAGATGACAGAGTGTATATATAGCCCTCTTTTGCTCATTAAATGGTCAAGTTGAAATTAGACCCACTCTTTAAACTAAGAAGCTGTTTTCTGAGATTAATACCTGTCAGCCATGAAGATGTTCTTGCTCTTTTCCACTGTTAGAGATTCAGGTGAGCACAGTACTATCTAACTAGGTAGCACTTGCAGGGAGGGATGCTTAAACCTGTGTGTTTAACTCTCAATGTACTGACTTAAAACTACTTCTCTTGTCCTTCAAGATGTGCATGGATTCTGAAAAACACATGATATATACCTTTGGAGGCAGAATTCTGACCTGCAACGGCAGTGTTGATGACAGCAGAGCCAGTGAACCGCAGTTCAGCGGGCTGTTTGCTTTTGACTGCCAGTGTCAGACATGGAAGCTTTTGAGAGAGGATTCCTGTAACGCTGGACCTGAGGATATCCAGTCTCGAATAGGACACTGTATGTTGTTCCATTCTGTAAGTATCCACGCTATACTGTGATTCATTATGCCTGACCTTAAGGAGAACATCTGGTTTTGATTTTCTTGCGAGGCTGAAGCTCTTTAATCTCCCAAGTGGTGTGTTGTCTCACTTGATTTTATGTTCACTGACAGTCTGATGCTTTTTTGGTAAGTGCAGGTGGTATTAATTCAAGTCTTAGGCAGAGCTTTCATGACTTCAACTGAATATAATTTCAAGTAAAAGCAAGGTGAATTCTAAGTAGTTGATTTTAGTTTAATAGTGGCGATTGAACCAGAGGCCACCGATTCAATTTAATCTAAAGTGTTTTCCTTTTGAAATTGGTAAAATGTCTTAGAATCTTCTGGTCTAGTAAATACCCCATGTAGTTACAGGAAAGGTAAACTTGGCTAGCGCAGGGCTTACCTGTTGTGCTTTCAGAAGTGCAGGCACCCTGCTGCTGCCTGTTCTCCTGAGCAGCTGGTAAGTTCGCTACAGATAGCATTATCGGCTCTTCATCCAGAACCTGATGGGGAAAAGCAGGGGTTTAGGGGGTTGGGAGCTATGTGGCACTTTATTATTGTTATTGGGTATACTAAAAAAAATAAATAAATCTTCCATTTCCTTTCATGGGCTCATCAGCCATGTGTTTAAGTGCAGGACAGGGGAGTTGCAGGACAAAGGTAGTGAAGGAGGGATGATCAGTATCATTATGCTCTGCATTATCTTTCCACATGTGTTATTTTATTGGAAGTTACCTTATTAGAGGGGAATTGCATCAACTGCCTGCTTACACAGGCAGATGCGGTGCAATGGCACTTCTGCACTGAATTTACATGTGAGTTTCTTGGTGGTAGCAAGTGGAGTTTGCAGAGTTGTGCTGATGTTGAACTCCACCTTGAGAACAGCGAGGAAGAGAACTGAAATGAACAGTGTGGCATTCACATGTGTACTGATACCACCAATTGAAAAATGCCAGTTTGAACAGCTTACAGAGTTTTTCCTCTGTCCCTTTCAAATTAGAAATCAGAATTTTCATACTGAAAGCTGTGCTTTAGAAGCTTTCAATTTCATTTCTGTTTTTAATGGCTCTCAAATCTAGTCAAAAAACATTGCCACACAAACTAATGCATAGGAACCGGAGGATTTGCAAAATAGATGTCCACAGTAAATGTAAGAATGTAGGTTTTTATAAGCACAGTTCATGGCAATTCAGCATCTTCACTGTTTTCACAGCCATTTGAAAGAAAAATAATCAGTTTCGTAAGGACTTTCCACCTGGAAAGCTTGAAAGAAGTAATAAACCTGGCTTGCTGTTTATTTTCTTGTTCTAAGTGTGTTGGTATCTGGATGGTTTCTCTTACAGTTCTTCTTTGTTCCTGGTTTAAACAGTGAAATTACCATCTAGTTGATTTCTGACATTATGCAATCATTAAGGGTGGAAAAGACCCACAGGGACCCTCAGGTAGGGACACCTCCCTCAGCCAAGGCTGCCCCCAGCCCCATCCAGCCTGGCCTTGGGTACTGCCAGGGATGGGGCAGCCACAGCTCCTCTGGGCAGCCTGGGTCAGGGCCTTACCATTCTCACAGTAAAGAATTTTTCTTATAGCTAGTCTAAATCTCCCATCTTTTACTTGAAGTCCATTCCCCTCTGTCCTATCTCTTCACCCCCCGGCACAGAGTCCCTCCCCAGCTCTCCTGCAGCCCCTTCAGGCCCTGGCAGCCCGCTGGGAGCTCTCCCTGGAGCCTTCTCTTCTCCAGGCTGAGCATCCCCAGCTCCCTCAGCCTGGCTCCATGGGAAGCTCGAGAATTCAATCAAGAATTACAAAATTTTTACTGAGTTTGAGAATAATAAACTGTTCTGTACAACTGTTCCACTGCGAATCTTTGCACAGATGGAAGTAAAAAGTGCTTACTGAATTAACATCAATGGAACTCAGGTAGTTAAGGCAGGATTTTCAACTTAGAAGAAAAATAATTGTTACTCATTCATTCATAAATGTTTCTGTGAAACAGAAATAAGTACTTAGTAAAGAAATACTTCTTTACCTTTCTAGAAAAATCGCTGCCTATATGTATTTGGTGGCCAGAGATCGAAGACTTATTTGAATGACTTCTTCAGTTACGATGTAGACAGCGACCACGTGGATATCATATCAGATGGTACTAAGAAGGATTCGGGGATGGGTAAGTCTATGACTACGTAGTAATTTCCTCTTACTGGTATATCTGAGAAACGTATCGTTAAGTAGGTGAACGGCCAGCTGCAGCGTCCTGTGGTATCAGGTTAGCATCCTTAACTAGCCCTGTGTACCCAAGTGAACTCCCCGGTATATAGGTTAAACTTATGCCAGCTCTTTTGTCCTCCACGTCATTTGATATTCGCCATCTTTAGCACAATACAAATAATTGATGCGTGAAACCATACGCCCGTCGAATGAAAACAAACAAAAAAAGTCAGCAAAATTACAACCAGTGAATCTTATTTGCAATTTCAACAGAGACAAGAAAAAAGATGAAAAATAATTGTCGTGAAACAGGAAAGTAAAAATTAAAAAAATGATCTCTGCGTGAAAGATGTTGTAAAACAGAGAAGTAATTGGCTCGGTTTGAGATGCAGAAAGGCAGATAAGATGGCCGGAGACAGAGAATTGGAGTAAAGGGGCAGAGGTTATTTTGCCTGGCCCGAGCTGATGAGAAAGATGAGGCTGCTGCTGCTCGTTGTGCTGATGTTTCTGTGCTAAACTGGGGCTAAGCAACAGTAGGAGGCTGGAGCAAAGCGTCAGTCGGGCTTGGTTCACACCACTGGAACTAATAGATGCCAGAGTTGTATGTGCCAGAACCCTCTAGAAACACCCAAAAGGCGTTGTAACGCAAGCATGAAGAATTGATTTTATACCTCTTCTCCTCAAATATGACATAGAAGCATGGTAACTTTTTCCAGAAAGGATCTCTGCATATGTAAGCACGTTTTCCTCCCTTGCAGATGTCCTGATTTTGAGGCTATGCCTCAGAAGCTGAAACGTGTGTTGCTACTTTAGTAGTTTGTCTATGAGAGACAAGCTATTAATATTTTTCAAATTATGTATGTTTAGGCCTGATCGTGTTTTCTGTTCTTCCAGCTACCAAAATCCCCGGGAAGCCATTTTTCCTTTAAATTTAGGCATCCCTCCTTATTTTGATCAGGCTTAATTTGAACAAGTAATTTTGCTGAACTTCTGAAGTGACTTATTGATGGTTATGAGTTGTTTGCTCATTTAATTTAGGTATGCCAATGAGGGAGAAGAGTACCCAAACATTTTTTTCTCTGGAGTGACTTATTTACTTGAGTGCTTCCAAGAAAGAAACAGCTTGTATTGTTGACAATCTTACTTAATAAGGTGCCTGCATTTTGCCTGATGCTGCTCTGCACACACCCACACACTGCTTGTGGTCCTTAGAGCATTTAAAGAATTGATTATTTTTTTTTCCCCACGTGGAATTGCTAGCATACTGCCGTTTTTGCTTTTTAAAAACTACCTTTCTTGATAGCCAGAAGCTTTGAAAATATGTGACTTTCAGCTGGCCTTTGTGTTTGCTTCAGATTTAAAGATACTGAGCTCGCCTTATGGCTAGTGAAGACATCAAGCTCTGCTTCTCAGCACTAACTGCAAGGATCGGTTAAGCAAATGAGAATATAGAGAAAATATATGGAAAATTTAGCTCTCCTCCCCATTCCCACGGGCCCCAGGGTGGTGAATAGTACACTCTGTAAGAAAATGACTCATTGGAAATAATTCACGAGTAGATTCTCAGTTCGCTGTTCTCCTGTGTGCGGAAAGTTAAACAAACGGATTTGAATGTTTCCCTTGCCTTTGAAAGAAAATGCTACGATTATTTGCATTTTAACAGGAAGAGAACAAAATGCCTGTTACATACAAGACAGTAAATGCTGACAGCGTTATTTTTCACCCCAAAGAGCAAGTCTTTAGTATGTTCTTGTTAGGTGATGATACATAAAGGTTTGATCTGCCTGAACAAAGTGATTCCCTGCCTGGTTGCTGCAGAGCTCCGCGCCGCTCGGTGCGATGAGTGGAGCCGAGGATGCCTGACCTAAATGTTCCGATAAAGTCCTGTGATTACATTTTGTTCCTGGCTCGCGTGTGGCATTCAGTTCTATTCTTAGTTGAGCTATTTTGATTTTTACTCTTTTTGAAAACTTAATTGGTCATTTGTTAAAAATTTCCATTGGAGTAGTGAGAACACGAAAAAATGTAGTAAAACGTTAAGGCATATCAGTAATATGGAATGGTTACAGCGCTAGAAAACTATGGTGATCTGTTGGTTTTGCTGCTGTCTGACCTTCTGGATGAGATATTTATGCTATTTAGTGATTTTCTGCTCTTAGTTGTGCTCTAAGTGTTGAACCTGGCAAATCCCTTGTGTAGGTGATGTGCTTGAGAGAGGTGCTTATCGCTTACTGGGTGATACGTCTCACCAAAATTTTCCTTTTCACTCGAATACAGGACAAGAACTTCAGCAAGTTTAGCCATATCTTTTTTTCATTCCTTGGAAAAAGGTTCAAATTTGACCAAGGTACAGTTTCTGAAAGATGGGTTTGCACGTAGGCAAATCCTGACGAGCTCAATTTGCTACTAAAAATCACAGAATCACAGAACGTTAGGGATAGAAAGGGACCTTGAAAGATCATCTAGTCCCAATCCCCAAATAAAAATCTCTCGTGGCTCAGTCTGCTTTGAGCGTGGGCAAGCCTTGCAGCTCCTGGCGTCTGCCTTCTCTGCAGAGTGAGCACTGGTGCTTTCTCCTCACTGCATCAAAAAAAAAAAACAACCGGTGCCTTCTCTCTGCTGCCAGAGGAGGGCACCAAAATGAAATTAGGCCATTGGTGGTGATTACCTTTCTCCACTGATAGGTGTTAGGAGCAAGGAGCAATTTGTCAGGTCAGCTAGACAAACGGCCAAAATGGGACTGAGGAAAAGACTGCAACGGTGATAAAGAGTCTGATATGAAGAAAGGCTGTGGTGTTACAAATTGGAGGATGTGTGGCTGAAGAGTAGAGCCTGTGGTTGGAGAAGAGACAGAAGTGTGTGGCGGTGGACGTACCCTTTTAGATATGGGGAAAACCAAAACAGCCAACCAAAAGAAACCCCCCGAACAACAACAAAAAACCCGTCGTTTACATGCCAGAACAGATCTACAAGGCATATGCGTGGTTTGGAGATGTCACCGGGATCAGATGTCTTCTAAAGGCTGCACTGACAGCTTGCCTGACTTGCTCAGCATGCAACCCGTGACTAATCGCGGGCAGTCCTTTCGGGTCTAACGGAGCTGATGGGAAGACTTGTGGGCAACGTTCCTGTGATAATCCGGCTTGGCCCTGACTCAGGTGGTGTCCGAGCCCCTGGTTGGAGGGAGAATTTCCTGCTGCAGGAGACCCAAGATCACCTCCTATCCCTTGGCACTGAGCGACTTCCAAGGTCAAATGGGAGCAAGCCCTGTGTGTTCTTACAGCTCCTTTTAATGGTGCAGTAGTTCTCGTGGACAAACTGCCCCTGTTTTGTCTACCTGGGAAGTTCTCAGCTCTCCTGCTGGAGCTGATGCTCCTTCCAGACATGAAGCCGTGCACCCGACAGGGCTGAGGCTTCGTGCATAAGTACCACGGACAGAGACGACACTGCCCAGTCTAGGAAATCCTGATTTAAAGTAAGACAGCGTCAGAAAAACATTAATCAAATTGGAAGACAGAGCTAGGAGCCAATTCAGACAAGTGGTCTGAATATCCCATTTTGATTCTGTTTGACACCCAACATGGCTTCCCTGTGTTAGATTTAAGGTCAGCATGGCCAGTGACTAGGGTGTCTTTTGCCATGGAAGGTGGTGGTTTTTTTTCTAAGAGTGCTTTACAGGGATGGCGTAGTAGCAGAACTCCACTGGAATTTACTAAATGACCTGTTTTCTCCAAAATCCAATCTAGCCTGGGAGAGAACTTGTGCGCTGAGCACCGTGTTGTTGCTTTTTCAACACGACAACCAAACAGTTCAAAACGGTCTCCTTGGCTGCTCCTTGGCCGACTTCCAAGCACAGTCTCATCATGAAAAATCCAAGAGGATAATCATTATCTTGCTGTGTCAACAGCTGGCCCGTACGCTATCTCTATCACTCATCAGGGGCTGCTCCATTAAAATCCAGGAGGGGTGCTGCTTCAGCTTTGTGAATTACAAGTGGAGGTATGCGGTAACTTGCTGACCTACTGCTTTTTTTTTTTTTCCCTTTCCAATTAATCCATCCGGGAGGTGCCAGGTGCTGGTGAGCAGCGCTGTCCACGTGACGTAGCTTTCTCCTGCTCTTTTAATCATGAGGCATCACAAGGAGGAGGATGCCTGCAAGTCACTTGCAGCGAGATTAGCAGCAACGTGTTCAGAGGCAATCGTAATTTAGGTGGCACTGAAGGGCTCTGTCGACGAACTTGCTTCCCTCAACTATTCTTCGTGAATCCTGGAGAAGTGCTCTGCAGACTATGGGGTTTATATTACTGTTTTGCCATCGCTGTGTGTTCGGAGCGTGTTGAAAAACATGCTATAATTCCTCCTCCAATGAGAGAGACGAGGTTTAATTTCCAAACCTCTGCCTAGTATTATGAGCACCACCTCTGCGTGAACTCCAATTTATTGCTTTGCAAATTCTGCCTCTCTGTAAAAGCTCTTTTTTTTTTTTTTTGCTTAGATGCTGGCAGCAGCCAACGCTGCGCTCGAAACAACTGTGGCTGTTTGCACATACAAGCCAAAAAATATTCAGCTTGCTGAAATGATCACTATGATCAAATAAATGCCTGTAAGTAGGGATTGTAGTAGTGGGAACATACCTGTCGCATGATTAGGTGTCACTCTTCTAGAAAAGCATTTCCCATGCATTATATTTAAATAGAAATTATACTGTACACGGTTACACAGCATCTTATCAAAGCTTTTTCTGGAATTATTACTTGTTTATGTAACTGGCTGTGTTCAAAACTCAGGGCCTGTGTAGCTGCTTGTTATTTTCACATACGGAGGCCACAAGCTTTTCATTTTCCTTACATAAAAATAAATGAAAACGTTAAGTTTTGGAGAGAGGATTCAGACCCCTTAATTTCATTTAGTTATTGCCTTCCTATACTGGCCTGAATAATGGGATCATGGGGAAAAAGATGCAGCAGCACGTGAAAAACATTCGCCATCTTCTAGACTTGCTTTTGGGATTGCTTTCTGTTGAGCAATCTCTTGGTACAGCTTTTCCTCTTCAATCAGCAATGTATTGTCATGGGAGCCAAGTTGATAGCGCTCTGCGATGGGCCAGCGTCGTGGTCAGAGCAGCCAGGGCTAAGTTCTCAGTTTTGCTGTTTTATGTCCTTGGAGCCGTCTGCCCGCAGCTGATCTGAGTGATAGCGGGGCCTGAGAGGCGCTCCGAACAGCATGAAATTGGGGAGATTTGCTCCAAAGCTGACTTATTTCTGCATGTATGCAGAGAAGTGGAAGAGTGAGGGCACTTCGATGCAGCCCTTCGTACAGCTTTGTGTACCCCTTGGATCCAGTACCTTGCAAACAGTAGTTCCTGCAGTCCCTTGGCATTACTGGTCTGATTCTTATCCTGTGGTATGACTTTTTATTGAGTCTTAAGATTTAAAATAAACAAAAGCCAACACCAAAAACAAACACAAAAACCAAACATCCTAAGCAATCCATTACAGGTTCGATTTAACGTCTTGCATGCGAAACGAGATTTCCATCCCAGCATACATTTTATTAGCTAAATATCACGGGGACTTCTCGCAAGTTTACAGCCCTTGTCCCTCTCTAATATGCTGACCTCAATGATTTGAATTCCATCCAGCATCGACTGCAAGTCAGCTGCACTTGCAAATGATGAAGCTCTCTTACCCCCTAGTGGAAGTGTTTGTTACTCTTCGTTTTCTGTAGCCCTTTTGCTCTATCAAGGGTCGGAATTCATTGGCAAACATCTTTTTGATGTTTCTGTTGTCTTTAAAGTATCGCAGCATCTCCCTCCTACTGTGTAGTAGCTTGCCTTATTTCCTTTGATTTATATTTAGGGACTTGTTCATCAAATTTGTGGGGGTTTTGTTTAATTATATTGCATCTAACTTTTGGTTGTCTTCTGCAAAAGACTGGATTCCAGCTTTGTGTCGTCTAAGGCACTGCTTCAGTATGACTTCTATACAGTTACTAAGGTCAGAGTTTTTGCAAGTTGTTCCTTGTCTTAGGCCCCTACTAAATCCATATTATATATATTTTTGGGTATAATTTTTTTCTAGACTTTCTGCATTTGGAACAGTCTCAAGAGGAGATTAATGTACTGCTGAGGGAAGCTCGGAATTACTTGACTTGAATTTGGTTTTGATTGCAGTTACTGCAGATGAATCATATTTTATTACCAAGATTAAAAAACAGAGGCACTGAACTTTGGAGACTTTTCCCTCCTTCGTTATTTAAATAATAATTTCAGCTTCAGAAAATCAAGCATAAGCTAGATACAAAATGCATTTATTTAACGATATTTCAGGAGGAGGGATGAGACTTCCGTAGACGAGTTTCATATGCTTTCTGTATCAATGGTAATATGCTAACCATATTCTTCATGATTATAATAATTTTCATTTCAGTGAGCCTGAGGTATTAATGCTCTGAAGATTTGCATGCTTTTTTTTTTTTCTAAAAACACGGCATGGTCTCGAATGTTCAAAGCAGCAGATAGGGTTGCATAGACATTTGCCATCTACATTAGCATTGCTGATCAAATTTAGATGGCTCTCCTGCCAAAAATATCTCAAATATGCCTTGAGTTTAATCCTTCTGGGTCAACAATTCAGTCCCTGACTATGCAAAGAAACACGTTACATGATACTTACTAAAAATTAACGATTTTTGGTCTTCGATTGTCTTTTTGCTCTCGATTTCTTTATTGGGTGACTTTCACAGTACTCTTTAGTTGGATTAAAAAGCTTCCTTGTGGTTTTGCAGCTCAAACAAGGTACGTAGGTGTTCTTGTGCCAGCATTGTTCCTTGCTTTTTTTTTCCTCTGCTCTGTACCAATTTGCTTATAAACCGGATGAATTTTCCTTTAAACTTCATGGCAAAATTGAAGGTCAAAACAGGGAGGCTGATGCTGATGAGGGCTCTGAAGGCTTTTCCATAAAAACAATAAGCAAGGAGTTTGTCAACAGGGCTCTGAAAATGAAATACCCCAATATATTTCAGTTTCTGCTTAGGTTTACATAAGAATTAAGCATTTTAAGAAATGTTTATTTTTTGGCTTTACTAAAGATTTTGGTAAGGGCTTATGCTGTAGAAAACCAAATGCTGCCCAGAATTTTTACATTGACATTTATTACTTTCCTGGCGCACCAAATGAAAACAGAGAAGCATGAGACCAAAACCTATTACAGAAGAGGCTTACAAAATACCGGTTTGTGTATCCTTAAACAGCGATATTAAACGGCTTTATTAGCACAGGGCTTGTTTTCTAGGCCGTGTGTGTCGTTCACAGTTAATTGCAGGGAAGAATTTGCAAAATACAAGAGTTCTGAGAATTTTTCATGCCAAAATCTTGATCGGAGGCCAGGACCCTTTACCAGCCTTTGTAAACTGACCCAGAAAGAGAAATGAGACAAACAGGATCTGTAAACAAAGATCACGTGCTCTTCACAAATACATTTTGGAAGGATGGTTGCCTAGGGAAACAGGAAATGGGAATTATACAACAAACAAAAAGGACTGCCAAACAAATTTGCTGACCTTTTTTCGGGGAATTATGATGAAAACTGCTGGAATCCTCAGTATTTCACCATACTTCTGAACCTGAAGGTGGAGCAGAAGAATAGCCTGATAATTATACCATAAGTATTCAGAAAATACCAAAAACAAAACAACCCTTTCCTTGAAATATTTTTCCTAAAAGAAGCAACACAAAGCTGTGAGCTATGTAGTTGTGAGTTCATCTTGAATTTTTTTGAGTTTCCAGCTTTTTCAGTTATGTGGGAATCAATGCTTCCTTTTACAGATGAGCTAATAATAATTATTCCATTCATATCTTGCAGGGATTGCCTAGCTCTATTGCAATGCAGTTTTATTCTAATTTTGGAGACAGAGTTTCCCAAAGCCCTGTCCATATCTCGCCCTAGGAAACAGCAGCTCTCTGGATGTTTTTTCTGTGCCTCCAGGCATCACAAAGAGGAAAGGAATGAGCAAAGTTACCCAGGACCTACCCTTATGGGGGAAGGAAGGAGTCAGCTTCTGGGTGACGTTTCTTGCTCTGGTCCCTCTCATGTGGTTTTGGAGGGCACACGCGAGAAGTAAATTGTTTGCTTGGTGACTTCTACACAGCTCCTCTTTTAGAGATGTGCTGCTTCAGTTTTAAGTTGTGGCAGTTAACAAGAATACTGAAAGAGGAAAAAAAAATACTGGCTTGGCTTCACTCAGTCCATTGGAATTGGTTTTATGTGACAGATGAAGAGGTGAAAGTACTTAAAAAGAAGAAAATAGGGGAACTAGGTAGTGAGGTTAGATGTAAGATGCTCTTTATCCCAGAATACTGAGAAGTTAGTTAAATGAAATCTCCTGCTTGCACCATGGAAATCGGAAAATGTGCTGAAGTTCAGAGGGAGAAAAATGCTTTTGTCTGGTGCTTGGATCCTTTCTTGTGTACTCCTGCATTTTTAGTGTGTAACTTCTCTTTTTGTCAGTTCCAATGACAGGTTTCACTCAAAGGGCTACCATTGATCCAGAACTGAATGAAATCCATGTCTTGTCAGGGCTCAGTAAAGACAAGGAGAAGCGGGAAGAGAATGTAAGGAATTCTTTCTGGATTTATGACATTGTGAGGAACAGCTGGTAAGTTGATGAAAGGAGTACTATTTCTAACCTCCACGCGGGTTTCTTTAGAAAGCAATCCCACACGATCATACCTCCCAAGTAACTCAATAACTACTTATAACCATGCAGTGGTTGTTAATCTTAAAGACAACTGAGTTCCCTTCAGGCACCTCTCCCAGAGTCTTTAGAAAAAAGACACATGAAAGGGGGAAGCTGTATGAGCTCTTCCTTTACTGGAGGATGGAGGAGAAGTAAGTCCTTATATTAAATTTTTCCTGTAGGAAATGCTCAAGGCCAGGGTTCATTGTCAGTGCAACAAATTCAGTCAAAATGGAAGTTGTTAATTCCAGCGTACATGGTACTGTTTATTAGAAGTGAAGGAAACCGTTCCTCCCTTTATGAATGGGGATGGAGAAAAGTTCATGCTAGAGCTATCGGCTCTTTCCTGTCTGGATTCAGTATTTCATCAGGTGGCTGCTAGATTTTGTATTCTGAGAAAACATCTCCATCTATTTGCTATATGGTATTTGGTAATTGGCTGCCACTACCCCTTTCTGGAGCTGGCAGCATTGTTGTATTTAAGTTCTTTCTAACATGAGGCCAGTCACTCTGAAGGCATGTGTGCTGTTTTTTAAAAATGGGTCTTCAGTTGGAAAAAAACTTAATTCTGCATGGAAATCAGTGATTGAAATCATAGTTTTGATAAAGTTTGTGGCCTAGGTTTCCCATATCTCTGATGTGTCCAAGATGCTATTCTCCATAATGAAAAATATTTCATAGTGACCGTTCTGCTACCAAGTAATGCAACATCTGAAGATACCACCGAGGTACTATCAATCATTACTTATTGTTATATATTGCAGGTCTTGTGTCTATAAAAATGACCAAGCAGCAAAAGAGAATCCAGGTAAAAGCCTTCAGGAGGAGGAGCCCTGCCCAAGGTTTGCCCATCAACTGGTGTACGACGAGTTGCACAAGGTATGAGGGTTTAGATACATACACAATGATTTCACTCTTGTTGCTCATCCAGCATGGTTGATTCTTCGCAGGCAGTACGACTTAATACAGTTTTTTGTCTGATGTTCCTGTTTGGATTAATCTGGTGGGTAAATTTCAGTTAACTCATTGTTGTGTTTTGAAACAAGCAGTTAAGGTACTTTTCCCGTCAGTGCAAATGAAATGTGATGGCTCCTACACGCAATCAAAGTGCAGGCAGTGAATTTTACTAAACCTACAGATTTTGTCCAGCAGCTAGCTACTGACTGTTCTCATACTTGAAAACACCTGAAGTTTTGTGCATTATCTTCCGGGGCTGGATCTAAAAACCTGCTAGCAACTGGAGTTTTCTTTAAACTAAAGAAAAAAAACAAAACTTTTGCATTCATCCTTCCAAGTACTCTACATTTCTGTGAGAAAGCGTGTTTGAACACTTTGTTTTGATTCTGTGAAGAATCTGCTGTAGCAAGTGCCTTACCTTCCCCAGCATGTCAGAAGCAAAAATCATTCTTTAGAACTATCTGATTTTAATGGACAAATACATGCTTAATTATACTTAAAATTGTTTATAGTGTATGCATGACTGATGAGTAAACTTAGGGCATTGTGCAAGTTAACCGATAAAAACCTAAACCCAAGGATTAGGTTTCTGTAATTTCATTATCTATGAATTTAAATTAGTGACAAATTTACTTCAAATTTCAGGGATATTATGTGATTAAACATAATAATTTGTTTTACCCAGTTTAAAACAGCCTGAACTGAAAAAGACAAATATAATTATCATTCCGTAGGATGTTAATTAAATATGGGAAAGTTTGCAGGTGGAGGGGGGAATTTGAGGAAGAATGGGTGCAATGTCTGGAGAACTTGTGTTGTTCGTCTTCGTTGCACGTGTTAGTGGTAGGCTGTAAATACTGTTCCATCCTTGAAGTGTAAAGTACCATGAGATTGAGAGCAAAATTCTGTAAATTATTTTGAAGGTTTCTAAATCGTGGCAGTTGCCCAGCTTTGTCTGAAGAGCTGTTTGATGTGCTTGTTTTGAAGAGTCTTATTTTTAGAAACCTCTGTTCAAATGACCTTTCTAAACTCCTCTGATATAAATAAGGAGAGCCTACATCAGTGGGATGTAGAATACATTGTTTTGAGTGATTATTTTTAAAGCTGTGTAGAAAGGTAGCTTGTTAAGCTTCTTGAACCTCAGAATTTGAAGACCCTTTGTGTCTGTTTAATATCAGCAGTTCAGAGCCTGAAATACGAAATGATGTGAAGAAAAAAAAAATGAAGAAACTACGTCTTTTTTTTTAACACTTCCACATTCCTTGAGATTTGCCTCATTCTGCAAATATAGTTTTGCATTTCAAAGATGTTGCATCTGAAACTCTCAGAAAGGCTGTTAAAGACTACTTCATTTGAGCTACCTTCAAACTAATGAACTCTGCATACAGCCATAGTCAGTGTTTCTGTGATTGGTGTCTCTGGATTGATAGAAGATCAGTCACAGCAATGGTTGGGACATCTGACTCCAAATAAGATTTGGTGCTTTCCTTTCTCAGCTCTTCTTAGCATTACAGTTTTGCCTTTTTTGTTTTACTCTTTATTCAGGTAGATCTTTCCCTGTTGTTCCTCACGTAGTAATTGTATCAAACATCTTCCAGCTAGGCTGTTGTATTAAGGTGAAATAAATCTGCCTTTCCAGAGAAGATGGAAATATTTTTGTCTGCAAGACAGATTAAGGTTGTCTGGAGCTTACAGGACTTGAGGGGGATGCAGGCCTATTTTCATCTCCCAAGACTGTGGTGTGCTGGACTGGACATGTCACTTTATTTTGAACATCTTCAGCAGTGCACCTTCACTGACAGTGCTCTGACTGGAGTCAGTGCATTAGTCTACAAAGTTCCTTTTTTCTCAGTCTAACAAGCTTAAAAATTTCTTCTTCAAAGAGAGTCTTGATTGCTGTGATCATCTCACAATTATATGTATACAATCTATTTCGCCCTAAGTGGAGAAGGGCCCTAATGCAGGTGCCTTAATTTTGACAGTCTCATGATGGTGGTAGTTTGGCCTCTTTGAGGACATGATTGGAAAAGAGGTTGGTCATCCACCAGTTTGTGTTGTTTACATCAGGTATTTGGAACAGGGCAACAAGATTTGAATTGGATCCTTTTCTGCTCATGTTATGTACTTGAATATTTATGCTTATAAATTTTTCCTAAAGAAAGAGATTGCCTTGTTTGTGGATGTTTTGTTATCTTAATATATAAGCACTTCAAGAGAACTTTATTTCCTAAGGGATAAAGTAAACCTAATGAGGTTCATAATAAGATGGAGCAGCTTATCTAAAAGGGAGAGTTCTCCTTCCAGAATAAACTTCTCCAAATATGTTGACATAGTCGTTGTTTAATGGATGTACATAAACAGTCGGTTTCTTGATCTGCCTCTCGTTTGTGTAGGTTCATTACTTGTTTGGAGGGAATCCCGGCAAGTCCTGCTCTCCGAAGATGAGATTAGATGACTTCTGGTCTCTGAAGCTCTGTCGACCTTCAAAGGAATACCTGCTAAGACACTGCAAATACCTCATAAGAAAGCACAGGTATAGAAAAAAGATTTCACATTTTTCTTTTCAGAAGCCCTTTTTTTTTTTTTTCCCTTGAAGATGCTAAAAATTAAATACCCTATAAATATCACTTGACTGATTAAATGGTGATCTGCAACTTTGCTGATTATTTTTAGTTAAGAAAAAAATAAAAAATAAAAACAAACAACAAAACAGTTCAACATTAAAAGTAGTAGAGCAGGGCTAAACGAAATTGTAATCATTGACTTCACTCTGGTTTTACTATGTTATTCTAAAACTAAAAAACCAAGTCTGCCTATTGTGTGGAGAGTAATGGAGAATTTTTAGATTCCGTTTTAACTCTGCTGCTCATCAACATGTGCTTCGGTACTGTCACCTCCCAAGAAAAGGGAGCGCTTCCGAAGCAGTGTGCTAGGAGATAGTAACAGCTCACAAGGATGCTAATGAAGTCTGGGGGCTGAATTCCTTTGCACATCTGAGACTCCTCCACCGTGAGGTCACATCAGTGTTTCTCTTTCAGAACCGCTTGAAAGATTTCACTTATGCAGAATTCATAAGTACTTGCACTCAGGATGTTTCAGAGCTGCCTTATATTTGCTAAGGGGCAACAGCTTTTAAAATGAAGCTCCTGTTGTTACCTTAAGCAAGAAACTCTAGCAGTTAGAACCTCTCAGGATTCAGCAAATGATTTGAAACCAATAAATGCCTCTTTCTGCATTCTTGGTGAGAGTACTTCGTTATCAGGTCCTGCCAAGAGTTGAAGGTCAGTTTTTACTAATGGTATCTTCTGAGGCAGCAAGCAAATTGCTATACTCAACTCACAGTTGCTGCAGCTGGATGAGGCTTTTCGCAGGTTAGCGATGCATTAGATAAGGATACCTACAAAAACAAATCCAAGTCTTGCCAGTAATCTGGGAGATTTATTAACTCCCGTGGTAGTATGCAAATGCAGCTGTACTGCCTCCAGAGACAGCTCTGAATTACTTGTTTTCACTTGCATAAATTGCACTCAGAGTAAATATTGTTACGTATTGTCTGGCAGAAGTTGAGGTTTAATGCACCATTTTCCCATTTCTTGGGGTATGGGAGGGAGCCAAACATGCCAACTTAGAGCTGGTACGATGGCTGCATTGCTGGAGCTCTCTGGATTGTGACAACATCATCTAAGAAAATCTATATCAGTGTTTGGAAGAAGTAGTGTTTAATTGCCAAAATGTTATATATATCAGGTAACAGACATGGTCTTTGCATTCTGTGGACAAAGTGCCTTGAATTTTGAGATGATTTTGAAATTTAAGCTACAGATGTCCACTGTGTTATCAGTTGGGTAGCTTTAATCTATACAGCGTTACCCATTTTTTTTTACGTGAAGTAACTTGTCAAACTGGCAAAGGTAATTAAAGTATATTATGAATATAATGCAGTCTTGTAAGGGAGTTGATATACAGCTGTAAAGTAACCAAGAACATGGTTTTTAAGGTCCTTGTCGATGGAATCCAAAATTGCTTAAGTTATTTTCAAGGAAAGGCACTTTGGTGATTCAGATGACGACAACATGGAGTTTAATACTGTACTCAAAGGATAGGTGATAGGAGGAAAAACAGATAATGGTAAACCTCATCTTTTTTAGGATTATTCACCCAACTTAGCACTGTAGGGAAGCAGCTCTGCCCACTGAGGATGCTGAGCCCAGAATCCTTTTTGGAGTGTAGATGGCTGCATGTGTTTCCTCAGGAGCTTACAGCAGTTAGTGCTTCCCTTTATTCAGAGACAGTGAGAAAATAACACTGATGATGCATAGGCAATTTTTACATGTGTTCTCTTTCCGAAGGTGGGATATCAAAGTATAGTACTTATTTTTCACCCCTATTCTTCCCTCTTCTGTTGTCTGGCAGAGGTGGGGAGCGTTCTCCATCCCTTTCCTTGTAGCCAGGCTCCTTTGCGGTCAGGAACGTAAATATCCCTGGGGCTGTAGGGCTCGAGGCTTGTTTGTCTGAACCGTGCTCCTCGTGTGAGGTGCTGTTCATACTTCTACTTATGGGAAAATTAACTCTACTAAATGTTTCATGCTTGTATACAGCACCTTCTTAATACATATGCTTTCTGCTGTTGTAAGTAAGAGCATAGTACTTTGCCCTTGTAACTCCCTTAGAGCTCCCAAAAAACACTCCTCTGTGTTTCAGTCTGGCTCGACAGCACGCATTCTAGCAAATATGAGGCTGAGCTGCCCTTAATACTGTTTTGTTTGGGAATATTTGGCTGAAAGTTTTGTAGGGTAGGTTTTGCTCTGTGTAGAAATAGCCGTATTTAGCCCTACAGGAAATAGTTGTGCTCAAGGTTTGTATCTCTTCTTTGCAGGTTTGAAGAGAAAGCTCAGACCGATCCTCTCAGTGCACTGAAGTACCTACAGAATGATTTGTATGTAACTGTGGATCACTCAGACCCAGAGGAGACAAAAGAGGTAAGGATGAACGATCCTTGTCTTATAAAGAAACGTAAACTGTGTTCTCACGTTCTAGCACAGATTTTAAGCCTGTTACATTTTGTTTTTATTCAGTGTGAAAAGCTCAGACGGTGCACGGTGCTTTGCTCTATCATTTTCTCCACACTAAGGATCACACTGCTTTAGAAACAGGCGTTTTGCAGCTACCCATCCAGATAAAATAGGTTTTGTGCTCTTAATAGCGAAGACTAGACCTTTGTTTTAATTCCAGCGTACTGGTGTGTATTTTGGGAGCTTTAATTGAAACATAAACTTGCTGAAATGTCACAAGTCTGTGGTTGGTTGTGTGGTAGAAAGTGAATAGAAACTGCTATTCACGCTGCATTTTGGCTTGTCAATATCAAATAGTTCTGGGGGAGGCAAGGAACTTTTTTTCTCGATTATATCCATTTCTGGAAGTAGGTTGTAATGCAAGTTGCTCGCTAAACCTTAAAACTCTTATTTCCTCTGTTTTGAATATTATCCAGTAGGCATGTTCTTTGATTTGTTCCAGGAATTTGCTCCCACTTCCTGTTTTGATTCCATTACCGCAGTACGTGTCACTTTACAGCAGGAATTAAAGAAGTAGCGTAAAGTGGCAGATAAGGTGGTTGACTTGACTCTGCCATTAATTTCCACGTGGAACTTGGGGCAGCCAGCTGGATACACAAGCATTCGATGCTGTGGTTAGGTAGATCAGGAGGAAGAGAGTGCATTACCCGCTTTGGAAGTGATTCGACAGCTCCTTTCATCAAATTGCAGTACTAGAATGAGCTCTGTTACTCCATGCTGGGTCTCTGAATTAAATCACTTAATCTGCTGCATTACTTTATCGAGAGAAATTATCTTTATACAGGCACAAAAAGTTATTTTAAGGGTTATTTTAAGGGGAATAGCTTTCTTGCATAAGAACAGCATAAAATTGTGAAGTTACCAAAAGGAGGGAAAAAAATATTTACTAACACTACTGATCACATTTAACGGTTGTAAATTCTGGTTAGGCTTCATAAATTTCTGGTCCAATGCAACATGCAATTGCTGTGCCTGCAAGTTTTCTGTTCGGTGGTTTCTCGCTGAGCCTGTCCCATATCTCAAGTACTTTCACACCTTTTCTAGCTATTTCTAGCATAGGAAAGACATAATTATTCCTCATTTTCTTCAGCTGGAAAAGGAGACTTTTTCCCATGCAGCACACTTCAAGGAGGCTTCAATTATCCCCAATCTTACCAGTGTCATAGCACTTTCTTCTTCCTATTTGAACCTGCAATAACCTGTAACACACAGTAATGATTCTGGTGCTCTCTTCTCACCTTCTCCTCTGCCCTCTGTGACATAAGATGATGCCCTGTGTTCTCTGCTTTGCCTTTCCCTCTGTGACACGTGTTCTGGTAGCCTCCTCATGTCTGTGAAGGCCGTGGGTGTCATTGGCCAGCTGCTCCTGAAGATATCCTACATCTCTTGGCGGCTTGTGCCTTTCTGTTGCTGGAAAAGAAAATGTTTGTGGTATGACCAACAAGCTCCTCTGCCTTTAGTACTGTACCCAGCAGCCCAAAGGAACTGCCGTTAGGGCTGTACATTGTGTACGTAAGGGATAGGGAGTCCCTTAATTCTCTACATTTGATGTTCCCAGTTCAGTCTGTAGCATTGAATTTGTCTGCCTTGTGAGAACGAATTTCCTGACTGCCGGAGTCAAGATTTGGGGTAAAAGTAGCTTTTTCATGCAGGATTCAAACAGAATAAAAAGTTGATAACTAATTATTCCTTTTCACAGGACTTACTAGTGTTCTGCACATTAATGATCTAGCATATGAGCGGAGGTAGCTCAAACCAACTGGGTGAATATGGCGACCCCTTCCTCTGCAATCCTAATGCCCGACCCAAGGAAAATTCAATAGCTTCTGTCTGTCCTGTGGGCCTGCAATCTGTGCTTGCTGTTCGGCAAGCAATTTAAAGCTCGGTTCCAGCGGTCTCCTAAAATCATTTAACAATTTCTGGGAGTCTTTCTTGTTTGTTTATTTTGCAAAAAGCAGTTGCTGGTCAAAAAAGCTTTGACTTCTGGAGCTTTTTGCGTTGGAACCGATCTGCCTGGTCAGTGGCACGGAGCCAGCCGCCGCACTGGTAGCGACTGGGTGTATTTCCAGTTGACGTCAATTTACCTTCCGGTTATCACATCGAGTTGGCTTTTTGCTCTGGCATTACATCTTCAAATAGCTCGTGTGCTTTCCAGAGGACTGACGCAGGCTTTTTGGATTCCATATCAGATTTCAAGCAGCAATTTGATTGTGCATCTCGGCGCAGACACCTACATGCTCTGTCTTTATTTGTAGTTGAGATGGTCGTAATTAATATCAGGGGCTATATATATCCGATTGTACTGCTCTATGCGGACTGCAACCATTGAACGCCGTGTGGCTTCTTAGTGTGGCAAGTTTTAAAAGAAATCACCTTCCATTCTGCGTGTTCTTCTCCCTCTCTCCAAGCCTGCTGTTAAATTTGGAAAGGACAAAACTGTCTTGAGTTCATACCTGACTTTGCGTTACGGTTCTCTTAGAGACAGGTCTGTGGGGTATGATATTACGAGCAGAATTTCACTTCAGGGTAAGGCTTACTTGTTTTATAATACAAGTAATTTCTTCTAACTTTGTTAGGCAAGTCTCTTCAGCTGTTTTGAGTTGGATGCCAAAGAAAATAAACAGACTGTTCTTGAAACTAACTTTGGCGTTAGTAACCAATTTTGTTTAAAGTAGCATGACTGATTGACAGTAGGAACATACCCCCAGATTTTCCTTTCTTTGTTGTGAATTTTAGCAATGTTAATGGGATGGCAGTTTTACTTCCTTTTTTATTTTTATAAAAGGAAGTCATAGATGCCTGCGAGCAATAGGTGTCTCATGGGTGCTTGCTTTAGTGGCCACAGGCTGTATGCCAGCTCCAGCTCTGCTGTTGCCCACAAATGCAGATCCAGTTCTCCTTAACTGTATTTCTGCTTGAAATCACTTAGATCTCTTCAGTTCAGTGCTTCCAGATCAGTCCATCTTTGTAATTTGCTGGCTGTGGATTAATAGCTCTGATGCTTTATGTAAGGAGCGTAGATCCCCAGAGCACGTGGAAGTTTGTGCATTCTAGTTCACGGGGAGATGAAAGTTGTCTAAAAAGCTGGCATTGGTAGTTCTTGATTTTAAAAAAAATACATCTGCCAGCATGGGTGTTCTTCTGTTTCATATACAAATAGATGTACCTTCAGTGATAGTTTAGATATTCAGAAGAAGCAGCTTTTAAAGACATAAGGAAGATCAAAATGGGAATTTATAGTGAATTCCCAAGTTTTTAACTTAAAAACGTGCTATTAAAGCATGAAAACATCAGTTGATCACATACAAGGCTAAAAACGTGTTCCTCGAATGCTGGAGGGATCACACCCAGAACGCTGCTGCTGCTTAGCGGTCTGCAGAAGAAATGAAGGTGCTGGAAAAAGTGACCAGTGCTGCCCTGTTAAAGGGGAGTGAGATGATGTTGTACAACGAGATCAAGATTTGCATAGAGAATTCTACGTTTGGTGGAGAGAAGATTTCAGCTGGAACCTGTGATTGCCCTTAGATACAAGTAAAAGCTGCATTCTGTTTTTCTTGGAGAAAGGGAGGAGAAGGAGCAAGGACCTGGAGGCCAATTTGAGGCCTGACTAGCTCGTAGTCTGGGCTGGAGGCCCCTGTTCAAGGCTGCTTCATACTTTCCATTCTTGAGACCTTTTCTTTAATAAACTTGCCAGATAAAGCCAGCGGAGCCCAAAAGTATTGTTTGGGTCTGCGTTAGACTGAAATTTCTGGGAAAATTTAAGCCCAAATAGGAAAAATAGTTCTAGGAAGGAGCTAAGAAAAGCACGCTTCTGTTCTTCGTGTCCTGCTGTGATTCTTTGTAAAGCCTCAGGGTCTGAGTGCTGCAGGAACAGAGGTTTTGGAGCCAAGGAGCCTTTGAAAAAAGTGTTCAGCCCTCCCAGACTTCAGCTTGTGACGGCTCCATCCTCAAAGAATTCGAGCCTCTTGCTTCTTCTTTGTGCCTGCACTGCGAGGCACCGTCCCGACAGAATGGGTCAAAGCGGAGAAAAATTGCTTTCTGCTGTGATCTGAGCGCTCAGAGCACGCGGACGTTGGGGAGGAGGAATTAGGTCTGATTCATGCAACCCGCCAGGTATCCCAGCCGGGAGTTATTTGGTGTTAATGGGTCTGTTTGTGCAAACAGCACAGCAAATAGGCTAAAACCTGCACGGGTTGCCACACGGTGGAATTGTTTTTTTTTTTGCTTCAGGTAGAAACCAAGGTAAAGTATGTGCAGCACTAAAAGAACAATAATAATGGAAACACGAAGGCTGTAAGTTGGAAAATGCTGGAATTAATATTACCAGTGTTGTCTTAATTTGTCTTTAATGTGGTTGATGAACCTTGTGTTAGTTAACCAGATCTGTTTATCTCTAAGGAACCCTATAGTCTCAGCTCAGAAGGTGGGTTGGATCTCGGAGAGAGAAGTTAATTGTGTAAGGAAGGGAGCTGTTGTCTTGTGAATGGAGGCTTAATTTGGAGTAGCTGAATCCAGTGAGACAAGGGGGTTGTCGGAAGAAAATGGGTGGCATTGTGACGAAAGCAGTTGGATGCTTCTGCTGGATAATTGAATTCTGGTCCTGCCTCTGTAAGAGAGATGCTTTGTGACGTTAAACAAATGGCTTTTCCTAGATGGTCATTAATCGGGTCTTTCATTCCGGTACCCGGTGGGAGAGATCTGATGGGTGGTTTGCTCAGGGCTTTGCTCTTGTGGCTCTGACTGAATTCAGAGGAAGGTGTTTGATACCAAATGTTTTGAAAAATCAAATTCTGGTAGTTTCACATAGCAGACCCAGAAAGAATCAGAACTTGGAGTGCTATCTGGCAGGATAGAAGTTAATACAATAGAAAAAACTAATGAAGAAATTAATGGCTTTAGAGCATAGTTTGAGCTGTAAGGGGGGAAAAAAAACCAACTGCATCAGATATACGCTATGAAGAGTGTGTAGGGGACCTGGTCTTGAGTAAGCCACAGCCCTACTATGCATGGGGGAAAAAAAAGAAAGGGCCCTTTGGGAAAACATCACAGGGCTAGCTGACATTGTAATGCAAATGCAGAGTGAGCCAGCTTAAGCATCAGTGCTGTCTGTAATTGATGTTCATAACTTGTGTGCTTGACTCTTCTATCCGAAAGTGCTTTTAAAGTGTGAGATGATGCATAAAACACCCTTTTAAAGCAAATGAAAACACACCAGTCAAGGTTAACTGAAGTGCAGCGGCATCAGGGAAGGAGGCAAGATATTCCTTCCCCAAAAAGCTGGAGAGGAACTCGTAGCAGTGGAAATTGGTCACGCGTGGTGTGAAGAGACGGGAATACTTGGCAGAAGGTTTGATTTTTGGTCCCAGTTCAGCGAGTTCCTACCTGGATCCGACTGTTTGGTCTCTTAAAGCTGGGCATCCTGAGGCCTGGCCCTAAGCAGGGCTTGGTTCTGTTTCCAGCAGGATGGCTGCGGTTGCTGGGGGAGGAAGGAGCCCCTCAAAGCATGTGGCATCTGCCCTGTCCCCGCCGAGCTGGCTTAGCGTGTCACCAGGCAGCTGGCAGCAGGCCCCTGAGGCGGTTGTGTGCCGAGGGGAAGGTGGCCAGGACATGGCACTCGCAGTCAGAAGGAGCACGGGTTCAAGCCACCGGTTTTATGGGAATTTTGGAGCTGTTTAGGCTGGGCTTCTGTTTACGTACGGTACTGACGTGGAGCCAAGTTGCTCTAGCAGCGAAGTACTGGTGTAGTGTTGCAGTCCCTTTTGATTTCATGTAATCAGACCTCACTGAAGAGGGTATTTAATCAACCTCTTCCCCCTATTCTGCAGTCTGTCAATTCTGTATCTTCCTAACTTGTTCTTAAATGTCTCTATTGATTGCTTTCTCTGATAATAGCCTCCACAAAAACCTGCAAATTTATTCCAGCACCCTAGTAAGAAGGCCTTACTTCAGGCTGTTCTTTTTCTTGATGTCATACTGAAGTTGATCTTACTGATTTTTTTTTTTTGTCTCCTTGCACTTAGTTGTAGATTTACCTTTTTGTAGGTGCCTTTCACATCTGTGACTTGTTGCTGTTTCATCCTTGGACATTCTTCCATGGAGGCTGTGCAACCCTGACTCCTTTTAACTTGATTAATAGAGCTTGAGTCTCAAACCACTTGATTCTTCTAGTGCTTTCCCTGCATGCTGCTAATTGATATAGGGCATCCAAAAGTGGTTGCCTTATTGTGGATGAGAACTCAGGAGCCTTGATAACCGAAGGAGCACTTGATTTACTTGAAGACCTACTCCTTTTCATGCATTTCCTACTGTATTTGTCACTTTTGCAATAGGATGATACTGGCCTGTTCATGGCACTGTTTTGGTGTCAGAGCATTGATGGCAACTCCCAGTAAAGTTATCTGACCTATGTGCCACTCCGTCCTAGCTTAATCTCAGCAAATCCTTGCTAATTTACCATAAATAACATACAAAAGCATACAAAGTGCTATGGAAGTCAAGATGGGAAACGTCCGAGTCCCATCCCTAGGGCCTGCTGCCCTGCTCTAGAAGAAATTAGATGGAAGTGATGCAACCCGTAGTTGCCAAATCTGCTTTGGCTGCTACTTGTCACCTTCTCCATCGTCTGTTCCATTTCTTCTTGAAATTGAAGTTACAATGATGGATATGTAATTCCTGGCTGTTCTCCCCGCCCCTTCCCTCAACATTGCTTCTCTTCTGTTTTTAGCCTCCTTTGCTTGGGCTGTGCGCTGTAAAGACACACAGGCAGGAGACAGAAGATTGCAGGCCTTTAAGGGATTGGCTAATTCTTGGAAGAAACATGACAAAGCGCTAGGCTTTGCTGTGACACGAGGAACTGCAAACAGCAGCTGGGGGCGGAGGAAAGCTAGTGCTGCCTGTCTATCAGCAAGGCATTAGGGGAGAATAAAGCTGTGAAGGTGTTACTTAAACCACTTTCACTCTTGATTCTGATGTTCCCAAGCAAGGGACTTTCTTCTTTTTTTAACTTAAAAAGACCTTGCCTCGAACAAGCTTGTGATGGGAGCTGCTCTGGCAATTCAGAAAGGTTATCGCCGTTTAAGAGCTTTCTCTGTGTTCAAGAAGTTGATGCTGCACTTGAGCAGTTAACCTGTTTTTGTGCCATCTAATCTTTCCTTGCAGAGACTGCACCACACTCATCTCTAGGAATGCTGCGTGAAAGAGCTTACCTGACTTCTGTGCTCTGACATCTGCCAAAGAGGCAAAAAAAAAAATGTTAAAAATACATATAAAAATAAATGTTAGCGCTCTTCTTGTCAAGTACCTTTCATTGAACTGATGCTGGTCTAAGCAAGACCTCTTGGAAAAAACATCCAACTTGTGCTGCCGAGGTGACAAACGGTGTTGCTCATATGAAAGCATTGCTGTTATTTGTATGCATGTCACAGTAATTCTGAGGGTTGTGCAAAGAAAACCCAGTAATTCTAAAGCCACCTGTACCGCTATGAATCTTTTGGTGTTTTTTTCCCATGCAGTTAATAACACTTCTTTCTTCTTCCACCTCCTCTTCTGCAGTTTCAGCTTCTTGCCTCAGCGTTATTTAAGTCTGGCTCGGATTTCACCACTCTTGGTGAGTATTGTGTAGCAGAAGAATCATACTAAATATGTTCCCTCTCATAAAGATCATTACTGTTCATTTCTGCTGTTTTTTTTATATCAAAAGCTTACAGTTCTTAGGAGTATTGTGAGCCCTTTTCGGTTTGATTATGCGAAGTGCCGCATTATAGGCATTTGAGAGGGAGTAGAATGACCAGTGTACAATGCCTTGAGCCCATATTTAAAACATCTGTCACCAGTGGTTTTAAATCCGTGCCTCTGGGGAGTATTTTGTGTCTCTTATTACATCTGATGCTTTACTGTTACCCAAATAAACAGAAGCTTTGGTCAGAATAAAGTAACTCCCGTCATGTCACTTTGGAATCTCACAGCATGGCTACGGCTCTGTTTGCTGGGATAGCTGCAATTCCTGGAGTAGTTTGGTTCGCTCTGTTCTTTGCAAAACTAGTTCTTTGGGCAGAATGTCAAGACTGAAGACAGCAGTGGCGTGTAGGTCTGAAAACAGGAGGTCTGAGCCAAAGCCATAATTTGTTTTGCTATTCTATCCAGTTAACTCTTCTCAAGGGTTCAGATGTTAATCCTGGGCAAGCTATAGGAAGACTATTGGCATAATTCACGTTCTTTTGATTGTGTTGCCATCCCTTTACGGAGCTCTTCCTAGGAGCGTGGATGACTTCACTTTTTGACAAACATAATTCCCAATCTAAGGAACTGAGGGAAGGAAAAAGCCACTGCTCTGTCTGCCCTGCTGGATGAGGAAGCTCTGCTGAGTTTGTGTGCTTTGGAGGATGTTACCTAGTTGTTGCTATTTCTTAAAATACAGATTTTTAAAGAAAGACAGCACTTGTTTCAGGAAAGCTTGCCCTCCCCTCCCAACTTCTAAGTGCTCTGAAGGATGAATTAGTTTATCCTGCAGTAACACCGCTGTGTTTTATAGTACAATGCTGTAGTCAGAGATTGGCTTCACAGATAGGAGGACACATACATCAAGTAGTGCTGCTGAAATAAAACAACCAAGCCCTCCTTGATTTGATTAACTTGCTTGACTTTGATTAACTGAAGAGTGAATTAAAAAGCATTCTTCTGAGATACCAGTGATTTAAGTAAATACAAAGCAGAGGAAATCGTTGCATGCCCGCTCTATTGTTCTTGCTGTTGATGGTTTAAGTATGGGGATTTGGATAAACAATGCTGCTGCGGTAGACTAAACCCTCCCCTGTCGGGAGGAGGCACTTCACAAAACGAGTTGGCGAAGACCCTGTGCCAAGACTCAGGCTGGGACCTCAGTGCAGTCCAGGGATTAAATAACAGCTCTTAACTTGGGACTCCTACCATCAGCAGAGCTGGTCTCGAGAAAAACTGCAAGCAACACAAGTACCAGTTCTGGCTAAGACAGCCGTGAGATAATGAGGAGAGCCTGGGGATAGAAGAAACGAGGCACCAAATAAAAATAGCTACAGAGGTCTTGTTTTCTGGGACATCAGAGCGGTCCCCTGAGGACTGTCGCTTCCCCAATTTCTTCAGGACCGTCCACGAGCCTGACAGCCGTTTGCTTATTGCTTTTTATGGAGTTTTAATTTCGGTGTTGGCTTGGGGTGACACGAGCTGTGTGTGCGTAGGCATGTAGTAGGTGGGATGGGGAGCTGGTGGCCTTGTTTGTAGGATGCTACAGATGTGAGCTGGGCTGTAGTGGGGAATAAAGCAGTTAATTAACGCTCATCGTTGGCTACAGCGATGTATTCATGGGCAAAGGGGTTAAAGCAGAAGCAGCGAATAGTTAACAGCCATCCAGAATTGAAAACTGATGTATCCTGCAGCTAAACCGAGCATTTAAAGCAGTGAGGGCTGACGAGTTTTCCATTCTCTTCCTCCCCCAGGATTTTCAGACGTCGACCACACTTACGCGCAGAGAACTCAGCTGTTTGATACACTAGTCAACTTCTTTCCGGACAACATGACCCCTCCAAAAGGCAACCTGGTAGACCTCATCACGCTGTAACGGAGCAATCACTGGACACATGGAAGAGGGGGAAAAGCATCCATTTTCAGTATTTTAATTTTTTTACTGCATTGATTGACTGCTGGGATGAAGTTATATAGTAACCCCTAGGTGTTTGAGAGGGGTTTTATACTTGTATGGTGAATCCCTGAAGCTTTTCCCTTGGAGTAGGTTAATAAAAATGTAACTGACATACTTCTGACTAAATACATATATTTTTTCTGACTTTGAATTTTTGAGTTAGCAAATGAAAGGAGAAAAGAGGGGGGAAGAGAAGAAAATAAAACCCCATCACGCAGTGATTGTTTTTGCCTGTCGGGGAAAATTGAGATTCATGGGCTGTCTGGAATTAAAGATGATGGGTTTTATTTTGGGTTTCATGGGAGAGGGGGTGGTGGTTCTTTGCTCATGTAGCTAGCCATGATATATTGTTTTGTCCTACAACTTCATTCTCAGCAGCTGAATAACTTGGCAGCAGGACACTGGCGTGTGTTGAGGTAATAGTAATGTATGTGTCTCGAGTCTTGTAATCGCAGCGTGTCATGTGAAGGGAGCATGTGTGACAAATTGTCTGTCTCCTTGTCTGAGATCCTGGCTGGCAGCAATGTCAAATCGCATTTGATATCCATTTCAAACCTAAATACCTAAATGCCTAGCTTCCATTCTCTGGAGCTTTCCACTTAGACCTGACAGACAATTGGGAGCTCTGGAGAAACTGTCAGAAAATGGGAGTGCTGGGGTTGTCTGCACAGGCTCCATTTCAGGGATCTCTCTGTTCTTGCTGCCGTGCTCTCCTGCTGAGAAACTTTGCAGGTCCTCACAGAGCTCTGCAGAACTGGGTCTTCCACGCGCACACCCAACCACTGCAACCCGACCCCAGGTTGGGTGTAGGATTTCTGAAGCAGATAGTCTCCGTTTACATCCACCTTATGCTTCTGTGTGCGTTTGTCGATGTGTAAATGTAAAGAGGTTTGCTCCAAACAGCTTGTCTCCTCTCTGTGTAGTGCAGCGTACTCACTTTTAAATGCATTTTAGACCTCAGTCTGAGCGTGAGGGAGGCCTTTCTAGCATAAACCTCTTCAAAAGCAAGCTGATGCATATGTATAGAAAATATATTCTTCCTCGCTGAAAGCCTTCTTTATAAATAAGGTAAGGGCTCGGTGCTGCACTATGAAGTGGAACGAAGGATGCGCGTACCCAGCATTAGCAACTTCTTGCATTCAGTGTCAGTAAGCATTCAGTACAAACTGGCTGATGTAAATATTTGTGTGACTGCAAAGCTTTTATGTCCAGAAATGTTCATGCCGGTAGGGTATCATTGCTGCACTCACTATGGCTACACGGCTCCTGTTGAACTTGATGGAAGTCTTGTGTGTGCAAAGACGATTTGGACTCTTGAAATAAAGAGTTAGTGAAGTGTCTTTTTCAGAGCTCGAGTGTCTGCTTGCTTTGATTGCATTGTACTGCCTCTTTATCATGTTCTTTGTGTGACTTCCGTAGGTCTGGCGCATTAGAAATAAATTGTAAACCTCCATACTAGTGATTAATCACCCGGAAGGGAACAAATGCGATAGAGGTTGGGCTTTGCTGTGTCTGCAGGGAGGGCTATACAGATGCAATGCTTTTAAGTAACCTGTAACTTGAGGCTGTTTAGAAATTGTATACTTCGGTGGATGGCAAATCAGATGTCTGTGGAAGAATCCGCTCTGTACATAGTGCATAAAGTGAAATCTGATTAAATTGTTTCTTTGAAACACGGGATTTTTTTTTCCGGTGACATGGAAAGTTTTAGGTCACTGCAAGGTTTTCCGACGTGCTAGGTTTGCAGATGCTTTGTTATTAACTAGTTAGAGTTTGGGATACGAATGTAGTTATCAGTTGTGCTAACCCTGGGGGAGTTTTCCAAATTGAGTTTTCCACCGAGGTTGAGCTGAGCCCACCTGATACAACCAGCTGAAATGCTGCAGCCCATAGTTATATTCGTGCACCTCTGAGCCTATAAAAATAGCTGGATTGAGGAACCATGGCAAATAGGTGGTGGAAGTTGAGAAATGCTGAAGGCTGTGTGAATAGCGTGGCCGCTGAGCTGGCTGGCGTTAGAGAAATTCGATCAAAACTCACTTTATTGGGGTGCACGCAAAGACTGGCTCGGTCGCTGTGCTGTAGCGTAGATGAATTCCTTGTCCGAGCTAAGCGAGCCTTGCGTCTGTAGGGCAGGCAATCCTAGCTAACGAGAGCACTTCAGGATGATCAAATATTGACCTACCTTTATCCCGAGCCGATCGATTTCATCTCACATGAGCACAGTTTATGGATTACAGCTGGTCATTAACCAACAGAAACTATTTGCTCGGCTTCGGAGTATTTGTGGAGCAGCAGAGGCACCCTGTGGCCGGGGAAGTTAATCCAAAGCGAAGGCTGCTTGTGGCTTTGCCAAGGGTGTTTCTTGTTTCCGTGTCCTTAAATCGAATTATTTCGTTGCATTGCTATATGCTACACTACCTGATCTTAAAACCAGTTAAAAAATTCTGAGCAGGGAAGTATAAATTTCCTTTCAAAATAAGCCAGTTATTAACAAGCAGGAACAGAGAGTTTGATTTTAATTGCACGCAGATCTTTAAAGATGTTGGTAGTGATCCAGGAAAGCGTTACATGTGACCGTTAGAGAAATGCTGAAGTGCAAACCGAAAAGAAACCTGCTCAATCTGAAAAGAGCCACCTGAAAATGTTTCCCGGCACAGTGCATGCAGTTACAAACATGCAAGCTGTACGTGAGACGTTTTCAAGCCTCACCCTTACTGCGTGCAGGCTGTAGCAGAGTCTGCTGCTTAACATAAAGACAAGCACACTACTTGCCTTTAGCTTATATAAAGAGGTGACTTTGTGTGTAGATTTAACACTGCATTATCTTTGCATTACAATACTTTAAATTATATATTAACTTATAACATTATTTTGTGGATCAGCTTTTTGGAAAACATTTAAGTATTCTTTATGGGAATCTGTACCCGTGATGTTGTCCTTGAGAAGTAAAGCCCGTCAGGTTTGATTTTGGCCACTCGGATTAGGCAAAATTGAATATCTTAATATTTATACAGCCCCTCGTGGTAGTCCCAAGGCAGAAGTCCTACAGGGTTCTTCCAGAATGACTTGCAGGAGGGAGAGCTTCTACCATAACATGAGTTGTAGTTTTCTGGCTCTTTTAAACACAATGTTTATAGTGTAATTATTCTTCCTTTTTTTCTGAGCGTAACGAGGAAGGAGAACTTTTGTCCTGGAAAAATCCAGTTTGCCCTTTCTCCAGGCAGCATCCCAGAGGTGTATTTAGGCAGTGATACCCAGCCACGTAAATAATCATCGGGGTTTGGTTCTGTTTGCCCAGGATTGCCCTGGGCGCACACAGGCACGTGCTAGCTCAAGGACTGAGCTTGGACTTTCTGCCCCTTTCAAAATAAGGGCAGGGTTTGGCCAACTGAGCTGTGAAGTCCCAATTTAAAAGATTTTTCTCTTGAAGGTATTTGCCTTGTGCTGTAGCAGCTAGACTGAAATAGGGGAACTTTCCTGTAAAACATACTGCAGCTTACCTGCATCAAGTTTGTACTGAAATAAGGTTGCAGTGACGGGCCTAAATTAAATTGCTGATTTTTTTTTTTTGCTCACTAATTAGAACAGTCCAGCCCAAAAAATTAATGACGGAGGAGTCTGTTGGTAAACGACTCAAACCCACCTACCTGCAGCCGTACAGGGAATTTCAGAGGCATGGGGCTAGCGGCAAGGGACGATGATAGCTTTATCTCTGTTTTTCCTTAATAAGCAGCCACAAGTGCCAGGGTCTCCATTAGCTGCTTCTTCCAGAACAGACTCCTTCCACGGCAGAGTAATTACTCTGCAAGAGTGTTTTCCGCAGGGCTTTGTGGAACAGCTGGTTTCTGAATCATTTTCCTGATGCGTGCACATTTTTAGAAGGGAGTTTTCTTTGTCGCAGCGCTCTACGCCCATCTTGCCCTGCCGTGGAAGCTTGCACTTGTGAACGCTGCAGGCAACGGGCGATAAATTCAGAGCCGGGTTCTGGAAAACACTCGAATCATCTTGTCTTCGTTGGCTCTTACTCTAAAAAAAGTTAAGTGTTAATGTCACTTGTTTTAAAGGCAGGGAGGTGGCAGGTACCTGTAATTCTGTGCCTTTCAGGATGGAGGACTGACTTTTGTAGAGCTCCTTGAGTTAAACTTTTAGTGTGGATTAGCTCTGAGCAACCTTGGGCTTGGATGCTCCTACATCTCCCTACGTGCCGTAATTCTGTCGATGTAATGCTGTGCTGCTTTTGAGGAAAATGGCAAAAATGTTGTATACATGTTCCCAGATATGTTTCCGTTCGATACCTTTGTATTTAGAAGTGGGAAGACGTCTTGTGAAACCTCGAGTCCTGGTGTATGCTTCGAATTTTAGCCTATTAGTTAGGATTGTCTTGGGGTTGAAGAATATTTGTCTATTGTCAAGAGAAGCCCTGATGGTAAAACTAATTCATGTACGTCTCTGGGAGTGCTCGTGCTGTTTTGTAGCTGGAGCTGTCACGGAAGCAGGGGTGGGCCCACTTTAAAATAAATTTTTTGCTGCTGTGATAAGGAGAAATTAGCACTGACAAAAAATGAGCTTGGCCAATTCTAGTGAGTGTACGTGATGACTGGGAGATGTCTTATTTTGTGAGAGTTTAAGAACAACAGCGATGTCGTTTGCTCTTCGTGCAGATTAGTACATGAGCTGTAAGTATTGTTAAAATATAAATGTACTTTTGGAAGCTCGTTAGCGTATTTAAATGCCTCTGGGTATGGTAGCCCTGATCGTATTGTGACGTGGAAAACATGCTAGAAATTCAAGTTGTGGTCATGACTTCTGGGCAAAACCCCTGTTTTACTGAAAACTTCCATTTTAATGAGAAGTCGGAGTGGAATGAGCGGTGTACTGTACTGGAACCAGTACAATAGTACGTGGCTCAGTGCTTAGATAAATTGACTCCACGTGCTTTTATCTGTAGGTAAAGCATCTAAACCCAGTTTCAGAGTGGCTGCGGAGCCAGTTAACGACTTGTTTGTTGGCGTTTGAAAGGGTTCCACCAGAAAATGTCATGGTTGATGCCAGGAGGCGGGCATCTTTTGGTGTTGTGGCAGAGCTCAGAGAACTGGATGGAGTTTGGGGCTATTTATGAACGCCTTGGTTATATACGTTACCCTCTGAAGAGGGGATGGTGGTCATGGGGCTGTGCATAATGCCAGCTGTATGGCTTGGGACTGGAGGTATGCATGTCAGCATCTTCCCCAAGCACAGTTCACGAAGGTAGCATGTTGCTGCTGTCCCCTTTTGCTTTCACGTATCTGAACTCAATTTGTCGGTGTGATGGGCTCCAAATACTTGCTGTGACCCAAATTCAGTGCTCTCCTTCCCGATATAGCCACGGACTTGCAGCAGCTGTCAGCATATCACTTCAGCACCTTGAAATCTTAATTTATACTTGGTGGAGGCAAAGGTTTGTGTTGTCCTGGCCGCCAGCTGTTTGCTCTAAGGCAGCACAGCCCTTACTGATGACCTGCAAAGTGCACGTATTTGAGTGCTGTCAGAAATGAGTTGGTGTGTCCAGCTCTAGCGTGGCATTGCAGTTCATTCCCAGAAGAAAAAAAAAAATAAAAGCGTGGTGAGTGAAGAGCTGAAGACTGGCTCTACCGGGTTAGCTTTTGGGTTCTGCTGCTGCTTTAAAGGAAAATCTCACTCGTGTGTTTGCTGTCCAGCAAAATGGGCAAAGCGTGGTCCCCTCAAGGTGTTCGCTCTTTTCTCCCACCTGATTGTTCACTGCATCCCAAACAGTCTGTGCCTCCGGATTCCCCTAAGGTCCATGGATGAGGCGGATGAAGCATCTCCTGAAGAATTCACGGAGGCTGGAGCTGGGTGGCAGTTAGGAGGCACCGGTTTCTGCACCACCATCCTCGAGCTGCTTCCTTTGCAAAGCTCCTTCGTTTTGCCACTGAAGCAGCCAGGAAGGATCTTTGTGAATTAATGTTCTCTGCTGCTCTCCTTCCAGGGGGAGCACGGGGTGCTGCTTTGCCAGCTGCAGCATGCTCCTAGTTTTCTGTCCCCTCTGCCGAGCCGGTGGTGAGCCTGCCCTCCTGTCTCAGCATCGCTTCTTTTGTGCAGCACCGGGAGCGTGGCAGCTGCTTGACGGAAGGAGAAGGCGATGATACCAACCCTCCCAGCTTCACCCCAATAATTGTGGTAGGGTTTCTACCTCTCACTTGTGTAATCCCGAATCTTTTACCGGCGTAGACAAGCAGCAGGTAGCTGGGGAGTCTTTTATTTCCCCTGTGTAGCAGGGCAGGGAGGGAAGTGGACTTGGATAATGCAGTAGTAGCTCATGAGAGCGCATGTTTAGGACGTGATTTCTCTTTTGTGGAATGATTTGAAGGCTCCTAGGTAGCTCTGCTATTTAGTGCAGATTTCCTTCATGTGTCCTGGATCTTCTGGTTCCCTTTCAAATGGATGTGATGCAAGACCAGGATCTTCTAGTCGCGGAGCTTCACACTTGGCTTTGTCCCTCTCCGTCCCCCACCAGCATCAGAGAGAGAAATGCGTTGAACAAACTTTCCTAAGGTCCTGCCCCCATCCCCCGTCCCCCCCAAGTCCCTCTGCAGCAATTTCAAGGAGAAGCCAACTGGCCTTAAACTCCTGAATATACCGGGGCTGTGCAGCACAGTTGACTATGAGACCGCGTCTTGTGGCCTTAAAAGTTTGTTAGAACCTAAAAATGCTCTCAGCTTTCTTGTGGGGTGATTAAGGGCATTTTAGCTACATTTTAATCAATAGGATGGTGGGAAGGCTAGACCAAAACGGTGACCCCAGTGGCTGCAGTCTTCTCAACTTTCCAAGTACCAGTGGACAGGTTTTTCTCCCCAGTGATGAAAAAATAAACTTTAAATAACCTGACTTTGTAACGAGCTGCCCAAGGGACCGAATCAATTCATATTTCACTGCGCAGAAAAGTGCTGCAGCGTGTGACCGGGTCTACTCACTGAAGAACCTACTTTGAGGCTGAAAAGTGATTTTTTGTTTTGAAGCCTAGAAAAAAAACACAATCTCAGCTCTTGAAAGAGGCAAGTGTCTTTTTATCAATCTGTGCTTCCTCAGTTGCAAGTCAGTGACTTGACTGCAAAGCATCAAGTCTGAACATCTTCTGAATCCTTGTGCCCTGCAGCAGCGTGCGGCAGTCCGAAGGTGACGGCCTGAAGCACTGCAGAGAACTCCGGTGTTGATGCCAGCTCCTATGTTGACGTGACTATTACTTTTTTCTAACCACAAGATAGCTGTTACACCACTGACTTAATTTCCCCTCTTATCTGCCTAGGTAAGTGGAAAGGCACACCAGCAGGGGATGCTGAATTTCCTCTCTTCCTCCTCGTTCTTCGCCTTCCTCCCTCTCTCTCCTTCCCATTGATGTTTTGACATGCCAAGCACCTCTTGCTTCTGAAGCTGTGGTGCTGGAAAACAAAAAAACTAGCTTGTAGGAGCTGTTCCTAACCACCAAAGCTGTATTTCCTGCTGTCTTCCAGCGGGAAGTGATGGGAGACGTTCAGCCAGAGCAAAGAGCTCGATTAAACAAACGTGCCTGCTGTTGGGAGACCTGAGCCCTGGGGGCCCTGAACCTTGCAGACCACGTTGCCCAGGGGCAGAAAGTTAATTCCCTTTGGTCTGTTCTCAGTTAACGGGAGACTGTTCCAGTCCCGGTGGGGTATGTTTAGGTGCTGAGATGCAGCGTGACAAGTTTTAGAGGTATCAAGGAAGCCTGGCAAACGCTTTCCCTTTGAGCTTTCTATCTGGAAACACTAAATCTGCCTCTCCTAATAGTGCAGGAGCTTGGGGTCCCGCAGGCTTCGGTGTCCCTCTGAGTTCTCCTTGGTGCTTGTGCCGCCGCTGGGGTCTGGGACAGCCGAGCGGGCTGGCAGAGAGCATCCGTGGGGCAAACATCGGCTGCGTGCGTGGTCCAAGAGCAGCTCAAATACCAAATCCTCCTGCCCTGGTGGGTACAAGCTTCGTTCCTGGACTGTGGTGATTCTCCATCCTACCCCTTCCAGCTAAATGGGTTATTTCTGTTCAGCCTGGGCTGTTCGTTTGCTTCCTTGGCATAATTAAGTCACCTTTGGTCATTGCTGGGTTGACATGGGAGCCTCATGCTGTATGTAAGTGAACGAGTGCTGCGAGGAACACCTACTACTGTAGTTATGTTGTATGTAATGTACATACGGAGAGAATGTATTTTGTTCATTTTTCTTAATAAAAATGTATATGCTAGCACGGGTGTTTATCTTAGATCTGTTTTAACGACGCTTGCTTCCAAGGATGGAAAAGGAACCGCGAGCACCTCGCACGAGTGGTGCCGGAGCTATGAAACCGGGGAGGAACAGAGGCTGATGCAAATCACTGGCTTTTAATACTTAAATTCCTTTTTTTTTCCCTCTCCCCCTTGCGTAAGTGGAAACTTTCTCCATCCAACCTAGAACAAAATGTTTTATTTGGGGCACACGACGGCAAATGGAAAGGTCGCGCTTCTGCCCTCCTTCGGAGGATGCTCGGCGCAGGGGTGCCAGCTTTGCTTTCGCAGCCTGACCCAGCCGTGGGGTGGGCAAAATGCAGAATTAGGGGCACTAATAGGGGACCTCTCCCTTCCCTCCTCACTCGGAGTCGCCTAAGTATGCTGTAGCCACTTTGGCTACCCAGGCATCTCGACCTTGGATGGTTGCATGCTGGCACTGCAGAGCGTCGTGCTGACTCCAAGCACCCAGAAGAAAAGGAGAGTTAGGGGGGAACTTTATTTTTTTTTTTCCTCTGATCCACCACAAGGTGAGGCAGAACACCTTTGATGTAGCTGGAAAAAATAAAAAAAATCCCTTTCCTCGGAAAAGCCCATTCCTGCACAATGAACTCCCCTGGGGTTGGTCCTTCAACCAGGGGGGACCAGGAGGGTGACGGATGCTCAGCTTGGCTCGGAGCAGAGGGAAAGATGCAGGTTTGGCTGGCTACGGCCTTCTGGGGTCTTCTAAAGGCACTGGGGACTCCAACAGGCAGTGGTGGAGCTGCCTCACCCACACCAGCTGAGCATCCCTCCCTTTTGGGTTTCCTCCCTTTAATCAAGGTCAGGTTTTCGTCACTATCCTGTTTTCTTTGACATGGCAGAAATGCAAGTTGGGCATCCCTGACTGTCTGGGCTGATTTTCTTCCTGCTCATCCCAACATTTTAACGTCTTCTTGCTAGCGGGACTGTGCAAAGCCTGTGCTGGCTTTCCAAACGAGCTTGAACCACACCAGCCCTACCCGCTTACACGACTGCTGGTCCTGGATCTGGAGCCCAAGCCCTGCACGCCCCGCCCAGCACCCGCCGTTCCCCCAGCCAAGAAACGAGCCTTTTCCATACGAACCTTTATTGGCAGAAATACATGATGCTCTCAAAATATATATATTTGTAGGAAAATGCCAGAATAATCTCTGCGATCCAGTTCCTCGGTAAATTCCAGTGTACGTCAGACTCCTGTCCCCGCGGGAGGCGCCGCCGTGCGGAAAGCGAGAGCCGCGGGACGCGTGCGGGGCTCGGTGGCTGCGTCCTCTGCTTGCAGGGGACACTCACAGCATCGGGCTGCTCGGCGGGGCCACGGCACCGTCGGCGGCAGATAACTGATCCTAACCTTATTTACACGCTCCTGGAGGGTCTGCGAGTGGAGAAGTCTGTCCCAGCTGCTCGCCAAAGGCTCGCCAGGAGGTTAGAGTCCCGATCGCTTCGCACGGCGTGTCCCGCCTTAAAGCTGTTGTAGGGGAAGAGGAGGGAAGCCAGGGGAAGAGGGGAGAGGGGCAGGGAGGGAGGAAATGCCTGGGGAGATTTTTTTTTTTCATTTATTTTTGGTCTAACATTTATGGCTACGGTCTACGAAGGGAAGCATTAAGGCCAAAGATGCTCGTCGCTGCATTTCCTACCTGATTTATTTTATTTTTGCAAAAAGAATGTTACCAACATAAAAACTTACTGTTTTTTCTTTTTTTTTTTTTTTCTTTTTCCAAGGAAATAGTTCTTTAAATAGGGGAAGGAAGATGTACTATAAAATATTAGTGGTTTAAAAATATGGTGTCTGGAAAAATAAATAAATGTACAATTCCTATTCAAATATAAATCACTATAAGCACTTGCCGAGCAGTCGATATCTCCACCGGTCTCTGCTCTGACAGATTTTAAGGTTGCTTGATCTCAAGCCATTGTAGGGTTCTCTCAGAAAGTCTTTGGACCTGACTCCTTAAAGCACTTTGGCATCTCTGCCCTGGGAAGGGGATCCTGGGCTTCTGCTGGCCACCGAGGACCGAGCCGCAAGGTTGCCGAATTCGGGCACTCGATTCGGGAAGAAATGTGCCTCCCGAAGTGGCTGCGAGCTTCGTTAAGGGTTCGTTAAGGCTTGTTGGGATGTTAAGGAGCCGGGCTCGCTGCCACCCATGTGGAGGCACCGGCCCTGGGCTGTCCAGCTCCAGCAGGGAGGCGTTTTCCTGCTTCGCGGCGAGTTTTTGGTCCCCTCCCAGATTGGCCTTTAGCTTTTTACTTATTTTTGTTTTCTCTTTTTTTTTTTTTTGATTTTTTTCCCCCCTCCAAAATCACTTCCCCATAGTGCAGTGCACAGATAAGTGAAGTGCGCTGAATACATCGCTAATGAACAGCAGGAGTATTTACATACAAAAATAGATAGGCTCGAACGCTTCAAACTGTCCGTCAGTGCAGGAGTGAAGGGAGAAGAGCTGGCCCCGGGGGACACGAGGCATCTTCCACCAGCTGCGGGGCGATCTGCCCCCTCCCCTTCATCTGTCAGCACCCCCGAGCGGGGTTTGGGCACCGTTTCCATTTCTCATCACCTCTTCTGTTTTGCCTGGCTTTGCAGACGGCCACGGGTCCCCGTGGTGTTGACCCGAAGGAAACCACTCGGCCGTGATGGGAGCGGGGCAGGATGACCCTGCTTGGGTGCTGTGCTCCGTCCCGAGCTCCTCTGCCTCCCTGGGACCACCAGGGCTTTGCTGCATCACCCCTTGACTGGAGGATTTCTCAGTTCTCCTTCCTTGGAGGTCTCCTTGGAGGTCTCCAAAAGCCGCCTGGACGTGGCCCTGCCGGAGCAGGGCTCGGACCCGAGGACCTGCAGAGCTCCCTTCCCACCTCAGCCATCCCGTGAGGTCCACCTTGATGTGAGGATGCTGGAGATGCCCTCACCTGAGTGATTTCGGGTCCTCTGCCCTCGTTGCCACCTGCTGGAGGACGCAGCCCTGCCCCTGGGGCATCTGCTTGCACCAAAGCCGGGCTGCTCTGCGACAGCCCCATCCCTCCAGAGCCAGCAAGGAGCTGGGATGGGAAGGGGAAAACCAGCAACGACCTTAGTCCAACCATTTTCTGCTCTGATTTTTGACCCCCTCTAAAGATTTACTGCAAAGGGAGCCCTTATATGAGACCAAGGGCTGCGGGACGAGGTTCAGTGAGCTGAGCTGGAGGCTGCTCTGCACATCTCTGCTCCTTCAGCCGCTTCTCAAGAAGAAAGGGAAGCTTGAGGATGTGGATTGAGCTTATCGGCCTCGTGGGGAGGAAACACCAAGGGCTGAGCGGATGGAAAGCTGCCACCGAGCCACCTGGCTCACGCTTCTGCTGCTTTTATCTCTTCTGCAGCTCACGCAGGACACCATGACCCCAAAAATCGCCGTGCACGTTGCCACCGGCCCTGGCAGAGGATGGAGGTGGGCCCGGTGCTGCTGCGGCGTTCCTGGCAGGTGATCAGATGCTTCCATAGGTAAATGCAGCCGCAGAGCTGGGCTGGGATCCTTTACAGCAAAAAAAAAAAGAAAACACAACCATGTGCCTGGGCTGGCGATCAGGCATCGCTCCAGGTCTCAAACCCTTCCTCGGAAGGACGAAATCAAGGAGTGACTCCTTTTCCTCTCCCTTCCTTTAACGTTAATGCAAAATCTGCTGCATCCTTCCCGTGGTCTGAAACAAGAAATCGCCCCAGCCCTGGAGCAGCCCTTTGTGGGGCAGCTGAAGGCAGGGTGGGATTTGGCATCCCCGGGCATTTGCTTGTGCCCCAAAGCGTGGCCGTGGTGCGTTTTCATCCAGCAGCTCGGCGGGGATGGAAACCGGCTGAAAAGGGAGTGAAGGGGCTGGTCCGGCTCCTCCTGCTCCATACCTGGGTGTTCTGCAAGGGAGCGTGTAGGGGAGGGCAGGGTGATGACCGAACGACATGGGCTGGAGGAATTTTTGAGCTCTGATTTCCAGGTTTGCTGTTGGGGTCTGCGCTCCCGTTCCCATCCTCGTGATGTTTCTTTTTATTTTGGGGTCCCTCGGTAGCTGGAGGCTGTGGTCAGATGGGGGACGGGAGGGGACGCAGCATCCCTGCTGCGAAAAAAACCTCGGACATCCCTGCTTGGAGGAAAGCAGGGCACCAAAGCTGCCCCATTCACCCCTTTGGGTCCCGTGGGGTTGGTCCCAAGGAGCACCCATGGGTGAGGGAGCCGCTCGTCCCGATGCGGGTGCTGTGGTGACCACGGAGCTGTCTGCTCGCATCCCTCCCTCTGCCATCCTGCACCCCACCTGGCGGCCGTGATGAGCTCACGAGGGATTTTTCTGGGAATTTTGCCTTGTTTCGGAATTGTGCGTGTGTATGGGGGGGGTTATGTTTGTTTTTTTTTTTTTAATTTTTTTTTTAGGGGAGTTGGGGGTTCTGGGGGAGTTGCTTCTTGCGGGATCAAGTTCCGTATCCTATAAATGCGTGTCCTCCTCTTCCTCCAGGTCTTCCTTCATGATGGTGTCGAGAGGGACGATCCAGCTGTCGCCCAGCTCGCCGTTGAGGTTCACTTTCTTCTCCTGCATTTCCGAGCAGGTCTCCATCACCTCCAGCGTGGGGTTGTCGTGGTAGCCGTTCTCCATCGTCTGCAGCTCCTCCGTCAGGCGCTGCTGCGAGGAAGAGAAAAACCCAGAAAAAACCCCGGTGAGGGAGAGCTCGGCCGTGCCCTGCGTGCCACCTCGGGTCCTCCCCTTGCAGTATTTGCAGCCTCCCAGCCCGACGAGGCTGCTGCTCGTAGAGGGAGGCTCCATGGGGCAGCAGAGGCTGGGGGCTGCAGGCGCGGCGAGGGGGGGGGAGCACGGGGCTGGAGGAGGAGGCTGCCGGTGGTGGCAGGAGGGGAGAGCAGCCGGAGACCTGCAGAAAAACCTCCCCGAGGACAGCTGGGGTGACGTGGCTGTGTCCCCACGTCACACACCCTGGGAGGAGGCCAGCACCGAAGGCTGAGCATCCTCGGCTCGCCCCAACCCTGCGTCCCTGCTCCTGCCTCCCCAGCTCCCCTTTCTGCCCCCTTTGTCCCTTTATTTTTATTCTCCACTCATCCCCCCCCCCCCCGACATCTCCCTGCTTGCAGATGCCACCAGCCCTTCTCTCCCTGCACCAGCATCACCCCCGTGCCCTGTCCTGGAGAGCTCCTGGTGGAGACTTTCCCTCTCCCTTCCCTTTGACCACGCACAGTTTTGGCTGGGGCATCCCCCCCCCTCCTCAGAAAGGGCTGATTCAGGGATGAATCAGGCGCTGAATCACCCGGCGCTCGGATCCACACTACTTCCAGCTGTGCCCCAGCCCTGTGGGCGCTTTCCTTTCATCTCCACCGCCAGCAGCATCCCCATCTCATCCCAACCTTGCATTTACCACGGGCGGCTCCTTCAGCCCCATCCCGTCCCATGGGGATTTACAGGGGCTGTGTTTACAGACTCCTGTGTGCTCCCCCTTATTTTCTTAGGGTTCTCTGTGTGTGTCCTCCTGGCCGTACAGCCGACGCGTTGCTCCTAACAGACGGTGGGAAGGGAAAAGGATGGAGAAGCGAAACCAGAGGGCTCGGCGCGAGCAGGCACTGCAGGAGCGGGCGGCGGAGCTGGAGGGGGGTGCTTGGAAGCAGGGGGGGGCCCTGAGCCCTCAAGGTTTATGGGGGATGCTGGCAAACCCCCCCCCAGGTCGAGGGATGCTCAGGCAGTGCTTCCTCCCCGCCGTGGCACGGCACCCACAGCGAGGGGCAGGGGTCTTCCAAGCTGGGCTTTAGTAGGCTTTAGTCTTGTTAAAAGCTGCCAACCATCACGGGGGGGCAAAAGCCGGGGAGCTGGGCGGGGGGGGGGGGGGTTACAGATGCGGCACCCACCCCTGCGTTGAATTTAACTCACATTAAAGATCAGGATGGCACGTCCATCATCAAACCCGGGGAGATCAGGGTGGATGTGCTGCTTATTTCCAAGGTGAAACAACAGCAGGGTTTAAAAAAGGGGGGGGGGGGGGGGGGGAAGGGAGAAAAATAAAAGGAAAAAAAAAGAAAAAAGAAAAAAAAAACACAACACAACAAAACTTTCAAGTCATTTTTGAAAAGCAGCAGGAGCGAAATTTAAAAAAAATAAAAACAAAAAAGGAAAAAGCGTCCAAAAAACAAATGCAAAAAAGGAGAAATGCTTTTGACTTCCTAAACTATGCTCGCAAGCAGTCAGAAAAAGATCTGTCCCCGTGCTCCCCTTCTCCTTTGGTGCCGTATTTATTTTTCGTGATCAATCTTTTGTTTCTTTTTGGGGTGGGGGGGTGAAGGGGAGGAGTGGATGGGTTCAGAGAGGGGGGATTTGGGTTGAGAAAGCCTCTCTCATCAAAATTATGCCCGGACCTGAGGACGCTGCTCAGCTGCCCTGGGGGCAGCAGATGGATGCTGCTCGTGGCCGTACCCCTGCACCTCCAGCCCCTCGTTCCCTTGGTCCCCATCCCAAAAGCACCCGTGGCGTTCGGGCACCCTACGCTGAGATTTTGCATGGCAGCCCCTCGAGTGGCACCAGCAGGGAGGTCTCCACCAGCAGAGGGGCAACTCGTGTGCTCCCCGCCTCCTCGAGGTGCCCCTGGGGCAAGGAGGTGTCTCGGGGTGCCCGTCCCAACCCTCCTCCCACCTCACCTGGTTCTTCTTTTGGGAGAAACGCTGGTGGCAGCAGCCGTAGATGGCCGCGACGAGCAGCAGGGAGCAGGCCAGGGTGATGATGGTGATGATGAGGGGCGTGCTGAACTGGTCCTTCACCTCCTCCTCCATCTCCTGGTTGAGGTAGGTGACGTTGACGATGCCCAGCTGTCGAGGGAAGGACGGGTCAGGATCCAAGGTGGGGTGGCCACCCTGTGCCAGCCTCCTTTGGGGACGTCCCCACGTCGTGCCTGGGGAGCTGCTTACCTTCTCGAGCTCATTCCTCTTCTCCTTCAGCTCCCTGAAGACAGCTTCAGGGTGTAAAAGGCCTGGGGAAAGACAGAAGCTGCAGTGAGCACGGGGATGGAGAGGGGACGGGTTGTGCCACCGCCTCCTGCTCAGTGGAGGAGCTCCATGGAGGGACCTTTTGGGTCCCTCTAAAGCCAGCCAAGGAGACCCAAGTCCCTCCTGGAGGTCTCATCAAGGGAGCTATGGGGGAAAGGTCCAGGCTTGACCCCAAACCTAAACAGGGGGTGACACCACCACGGTAGGAGGAGGTGGGATCCCAAGTGGGTCACATCCTGCTGCGGGAGAGAGGCTGCCCCGTTCCCTCCCTCGGGTGTTGTTTTGGGGACGGGGGCTGTACCCGGTGGGTCAGAGCCCACGTGGGGACAGCTGGTGGCTTGTCCCCACTGTCCCCTGTGCAAACACCCATGGGGAGCTCCGCGTTGGGAGATTTACAAAATGTTGGCTGTAAACACAGTGCTGGAGCAGTGCAGAATCGGTCCCCAGGGCCCCTCTGGGTTCCCCTGCCCATGATCACCAGCTGGAGGTGATTCCTAGCCTTGGTGAGGAGGAGGATGGAGCTCAACCCTTCCTCCCCACAGCTCCAGGGCAGCGTGATGCCTCCATCCCCTGATGCCTACATCCCCTGATGCCCCTGTGCTCAAGCAATGTTTGGACACCCATGGGCAGAGCTGGATTTACCCAAAGGGCTCAGACGTGGCCAAGAAGCTCCCCTCCGTGGTCCTTTGGGGAAGGGTTTGAGCCGGGCACTGGGCTTTGATGACGCCGGAGGTGTTTTTCTCCTGGAGATTGGTCCCTGATATGATTTACCATGGACAAGGAGAGGGATCTGGTGGGCTCAAGGCTACATTGATGAGCAAAGCTCATTTCTGGGCTTGTTGTGCATCTCCCAAGCCCCCAGGAAAGGGCAACCCAAGGGACGCAGACACTGATCGGGCTCTGGTAAACCCCCTGAGCCTCCAGCTGCCTCCCCACACCCATATCCCCCCCCAAACCCTCCCCACAACAGGGCTTTGGGCCACACTCACGGTGCACCACCGCGTGCACAGCCCAGCGCTGGGGCGCGGAGGAGGCCAGCGTCACGGTGCACTTGTCCCTGTGGATGTCGAACGCCTGCCGCCCTATGGAGCAGAAGATCTCGAAGAAGGACTCGTTGCTGCTGGCAGCCCTCCAGTCGGCCTGCGGGGACAAACAGGGGCTTGGCACCGCCGCCCACGCACCCGGCGCCCCGCAGCATCACGCCCCTTCCCCAGGGTGGCGGGGTCATGGCGTCGCTGGGGATGGAAAAGACCTTCAAGATCATCAGCCACCACCCCGACCTACCACGTCCCATCACTAAACCACATCCCTTGGTGCCACCTCTGCTCATCTCCTAAATATCTGCAGCCTGTCCTGGTGCTTGAGCACCCTCTCCACAAAGGAATCCAATCTAAACCAAATCTAAACCTCCCCTGGCACAATGTGGGACCGCGATTTTGGATGCTGCGGCTGGAGCCATCCCTCCTCCTCCTCCTCGTCCGGCCGCTGCCGGCCCTCCCAGGGAACAGGAAAAGTTCAAAAGTCGTTTCTTTAGGAAAAGCCGAGCTCTTGGCTGCCGTTCCTCGCCGGGGCCCTGCGCCGGTCTTATCTGCGAGCCACAGCTTTTGGTGTTCCAGGAATAGCAGGTCCCCGAGGGAAGCGGGGTGGGGAGCTGAGGCCACAGCGGGAACGAGACAGGGCTGTGGTGCTCCAGGGGCATCTCCATCCCTCCCACCACCTGCATTTCTACCCCCTGGGCATTCCCCGGGGCTCTGGAGAGCAGAGAAAAAAAGGGTTTTGCTTCCGTATGAACTGGAGCATTGCTGCAGGGGTGAGGCTGGGTGGTACCGGAGGGATGACTGCGGAGGGGTGCATGGAGCCCTCGGCCCCTCTGGGTGCTCCTGAGACCCTCTGCATCTGCCTGATGCTCCCCAGCAGCTAGGAGCTCACTAAAGTACAGCTGATTGCTCTGCAGCCTGCATGCAGAGATGCTTTGTGCACAGATCCTGTACAGCAGCACGAACAAATCCTGCATGCACAGCTCCTGCGTGCACAATCCTGCATGCACACATCGTGCGTGCACAGGTCCGACATGCAGAGATGCCGCATGCAGAGCTCCTGTGCACAAAGGCACTGCGTGCATGGATCCCGTGGGTACAATCCTGCATCCACAGGATCTGTATGCATGGCTCCTGCACCGAGATGCTGTGTGCACAGACCTGTGTGCACAAATCCTGCACGTGCAAGTCCCGCGTGCACGGGAGCTGCATGCATGGGAGCCGCATGCACAGGTTCTACGTGCACAGATCCTGCATGCACAAACCCCACATTTGGAGATGCTGTTTGCAGAGACCCTGCATGCACTCATCCTGCACGCACAGCCCCTGCATGCAAAAAATCTTCCAGGCACACCCTTTGGAAACAAGCTGCCCTGGCTGGGAAGAGCTCTGCTCCCGCCTGCTCCAGCACCTCCAACCTTCCTCCCTCTGCAACCCTCCAGGTCCTGCTTGTGCTGACGGCCACCAGCGTCCCCCTTGGCCGAGGAAAGCCCCGAATCTCACCCCATTTCATCTAAATATTTGGGAAGTGGCCCTGGAAGCGGCGGCAGAACCAGGATGCACGTGGTGGGGCGGAAGGCTGGTCCCGGGTGCAGCAAGAGGGCGAGCTCGGCACTGGGAACTTTTCCCTTTTTATTTGTAGTGGGAAAAGCTTCTCCCTTCGAGCTGTCCTGGCTGCATCCCCAGCAGCATCAAGGGAAAAGCTGCAGGCAGCAGGATGAGGCAGCTGGAGAGGGCAGAGAGGCCTTGGCTCGCTCGGGGTGCTGTTTTTAGCCTGCTCGGACGCTGGGCTGTGCTCCTACGCTTTGCACGTCCTGCAGCTCTCGGTCCCTGAGCACGCACAGCACTTTCTGTTTGGCAGCAGCCTTAAAAGCCTCTCTGCTGCCTCCCTGCAAAGCCTTCTCCGGGGTTTCCCTCACAGTTCCCAGCACTGGCCACCCCGTTCCTCCTCCTGGCACCCCACGAAGAAGCAAAAACATTTAAAACTCTTTTTTTTTTTTGGGGCGGATGCCAGGGAGGCTAAAACCCTTGCATTTTAAGGATGATGAGCACCAAACCGCTTTCCTGCTGGCTGTCGAGCGATGCCTAAACCCCGTAACATGCTGATCAGGAGGGATTTGCCCTTTCCCAGCAGGGGGCCAGGGGGATGCCCCGGTGGTGCCCCGGCCTCGCGCCCTCTCCCCGCCGGAGCCGCTCGCATTCCTTGGCCGGAGTTGAGAGGCGCTGCCGAGCGGCGCGGATCCGGTTCCCACACTGGCGGGGACCTAAAACCAACATCCCCGGGTGAGGTAACGGCACTTGAGTCAACAAACAGCCGGGTGGGGCGAGCGGGGGTACGACCCTGCTCGGCACAGGGTCCCGCGGCCCCTTGGGGACCGTCCCCAGCCCAGAGAGGGGGGACAGGTTGGGGTATGGGGGTCTCGCCGTGTGTTTTGCATCCCCCGGCTGGAGCAGGTTGTGGTGCCCCCCCGGTATCCTCCGAGCTGGGCACATCCAGGTCCCAGCTGGGGATGTGGTGAAGGAGCCCTGGGAGGTGGTCGTGGGGTTGTTGCGGTCCTGATGGAGCTCAGGGGACACTGGTCACCTCTAGCATTGTCACCTCCCGTGGCACCGAATGGGTTTGGGGTGAGGAGCGGGGTGGCTGCTGAGGCTGGAGCACCCCAAGCAGCCACCGAAAACCCAGCTGAGGATACAGGAGCTAGACCTTAGGAAAGTCATCCTACATAGCGCAAGGCATTAGGCTAACGAGCCTCATTAAGAAACCTGTTAAGATCCTGCTGTAATCAACGGAAGGAGAAGGGACAACAGGGAGCGTGGGACAACCTGGACCAAACTGCTCAGCGCTAGACAAAAGCATCACCCACCAATGAAGGATGCTGGAGCCGAGCAGCCTGTAAAGGACCTTCATTCACCTGCATGGTACCAACTATAAAACTGGCTTTTGTTTTTTCATTTTAAGAGTTTGCAGATCATTTTCTTTTGAAATTTTGAATTCACTGAAGCTGAGAAACTGAGGTGCAGTGCCCGTGGCTCTCAGGCTCAGTCCCAACCTTTTTGTCAGGGTCCCCGCACTGCCAACGATGCTCCAGGAGCTGCGAGGCACAGGGGGGATGCCCGCATCACCCCCTCCTCTGCCAGGTGGGACGTGGGCACGTCCCCCAGCCCCTGCATTGCCCTCACCGTGCTTCACCCAGCTGGAGCTGAGCTTTCAGCACAATGCAGTCCCAATCCTGGCTCGTTTTACGGCCCAGGATCCGAGCCCTTTCTGGAACACTTCTCCTTATAGCACACACTTTCCTGTTTTCCCACGGGCTGCAAAATGCGAAGGGTTTTTTTTCACTTTGCTGTCAAGCTTTGGCTAGAGACTTGTTTACGGGACCTACAAAGCAGGGAAGCCAGATAGTGCCACTTCTCTGCTAGTTGCTCAGCTTGGGAGGCATAACATTTAATGTGATTTTTCGGGAATTTACCGAATGGGATGTTAATGGCTGGGAGGTGTTCTGGCAGCGGAGGGGACTGATGCTACGGGAGGATGCACCCTTGCAGTCTTTCTGCAGCCATTTCAGAATGCAATTGGCATTTAGCACTAACGAGGCTGCCGATCGTTATCACACCCAGGGGACCTCAAGGAAAAGAGTGGGGTAGACGTGGTGGCTCACCAGTTCCAGGGAGCAAATGCCCAGAGAGGACCACAGATGATGCCAAGCTGTGATGTCTGCTCACCCCATAGCTTGCTGGTGCATCGCCGTGCACCATCATTTCGCAGCCTTACAGCCCCATTTCCACAAAGCCCTGTGGCACAGCTCGAGCTAAGCCACGGGATGGGGAGCAGCTCCACGCAGTGAGACTGCACCCAGGAGGAGGGATAAAGCCTTAAACACCACGATGGTCATAGGTCACCTTGATGTTTTGGGCTCCAAAATTAGATTTGGTCAATCTGATGAAATATTTGTATATAGTCCATGAAAAATTTGGTGAGAAGCTTTCCCAGGGCAGACACGGCTGTGGGTTTGGGCACTGCATGGGGCTGGTAAGTGGATGCTCTCAGGAAGGGCTCTCCTGCTGTAGCATCCAGGCCATGGGCATCCTCATCCTCAGCATTCAGGGCAACATGGCCAAAAAATCATTGCTTCAGCTGGTATCTGGGCAAAGAGCACTTCCACCCAGCAAGAGCCAAAGCAGGAAGGTGATGGCCATGAGGTGGCAGCACAGGGGTTTTCCCTCTTCCAGGAGCTCAGAGGGTGCTAGAGGGAGATGATACAAACCTTCTCCAGGGCTGCCAGGCAGGGCCGCCACCCATCCACAGGGAATTTCAAAGCTGCTGTGGTCAGTAGGAGCCATTGTACTCCTCTCAGTATGCATTTCAAGTGGTTTTAGGGATTATGGTTAATAAAACTGCTCTTTGCATCTTGCCACCATACGGTGAAGTCAATGCCAGTCCCTCTGGGGACAGCTGAGGTTCATGAACCTGAGCAGCTAGTTGATGCTGCGAAGCATGAGCTGTGGGAATGCCCCCGGGTTGGCAATTTCCCAATGCTTACATTGCCTTGGCAGTGCCGAGGTCCAAAAACCAGAACATCATAACCCCCAAACCAACAAAAAAACACCCCAAATGCACAGCAGTCAGGATCTCACCAGCGTTTAAGATCTCACCAGCTGTGTGGTATTGGCTCTTGCTCCTGGCCATAAAGCTAAAAACTCAACCTATTTATAAATTATTAATAAATTCCATCTTCCCTATTGCAGGAAACCTGTAGTTTCCACACTAATGTTTTTGAAAGTGGGTATCCCTCAGAAAAGCCACCAGGGATTTGGGTACCCCCCAAGAAAAAGGGTCTTGGTATATACTCTTGGGTTGGGTTTGCCTTTCCCTCACCTCGGAACTACGTCTTACCACTCACTCGTCCTGCAGAGGCTTTGGAACAAATGAATTAGAGATTTTTGCTCTTACTTTAGGGATTCATGAGCTCATTTAGCATCAAGGAGCACAAAAAAAAACAGACTCCCACCTGCTGGTCACTCCGTAGCTGGATGCCACCCTCACTTTTTTTTATTTATTTTTTGAGTTTTGGGGTGAACTTCATGCTCCTCTGCAGTCAAAGGCAAAGCTTCCCCATTAGCTTTAAAGGATGGTTTCACCTTCTAAAACTTTCCAGTGCCTCTTTTCTGAGACCTAGGCTGGCTGAGTGGGTCCCTCCACATGAAGAAGTCGTCATGGGTTTCTTCTGTTCCTGCCATGTCCCCCACTGGGTGATACTGATGAGCATGGATTTACATTTACCATTTTACATTCCAAAAGTTTTTGCATCTTATTTTGAGGGAATTACTGTGATCTCTGTAGGCTCACATGCTCAGAGTGCCACAGATTGCCAGCTGATAACTAACAGCAGCCCAGCAGCTAATCCTACGGAAAAATCCCCAAGGATGCTACTTACACAGGTTTTAGTTTCTTTCAGATTTATGATGGGCCACGTGTCTTGGATCTGGTTGTCACAAATGATCTGGAAAGACACAAGAAATACAACTGTCAAAATGTTGGCATAGGTTGAAGGACCGTTGACCACTGATACAGCAATCTGCCCCAAACCATGAGCCAACCCAACCAAAGCCCTGACCTGCTTTATGAGGACAGGACAGGCCCAGCAGCCCTCCACTGTGTGATAAGAGTTCTCCCGGGTAACTTGAACGGTTGCCTGGGGAATGCTTGCTAATTTACCTCCTAAACCTGTCTTAGGGTTTGCAGTATGGGGCAAAGTGGGAATTGGCTTGGGCAGTAGGAAGATCCATGCCAGTGTCCACGATGCAGTTCTACCCTATAAAAGATGAGCGTCTAGAAACAGGATCCCCTTCCCTCCTGATCAGCACCAGGGTCTTTCATTATCCGGGCTTGCATTTTTAGACCCTCCCAAGCCATTTTCTGCAAGGTTTACACTGAATTGTGGTCTTTGCTCTGTCACCAGGGCCATTACACTTCCCCTCTCTTCCCAAATTTCACTTCTTCCCTGGTCAGCACCCAATGTATGGTCCTCTTCACCTCCATCCATCTCTGGAAAGTAATGTGAGAGAGTGTTTATCCACTCTTATTTTGCTGTCTTGTGTTTTCTCTCTGACACAGACACACACAGTGAGAAGGGCTGCAGGTTTTACACCTACATGCCAGCTAAAAATTAGTGTGACTTGGGGATAAAGGTTGAGTTTGGGATCGTGCTCCCAACTCAACAGAGCTGATTCAGGAAAAGCGAACGCCCTTTTTAGCTATGTTCTGGACACCACCACAAAGTGCCCACCTTCCTGTAGGTGTCATTACCTCATTTTTGAAGGAAATATTAGGGTGTTGTTGGGCAGGCCTGCTGCTTATTGTCTGGTCCCCCTGGGCTGGTGCTGGCGGCTGGGCACTGGTGGGGCTCCGCTCAGTAAGTCCGGGTTTGTCTGGCACAGATCCTTGGCTTGTGCGGTCTGGGTCCCCAACATACACCAAAAAACAAGAAGACAGACACTGATATACAGCAGAGAGGATACAGCTGACACAGCTCCACTTGTGAGAGGGTGAAAATGGGTTTCCAACTCTTGCCCTGCCTTTAAGCTCCTCACTACACCTAGCAACTCATGGAAAGGCTTTGGGTTGCTCCTGTTTTAAAATAAAAATCGTATTGTTGATGATATTTTCCACTGCTGAAAGCCATCCGACTCTTCTGGAGAGATGAACCCAAGGGCTACGATGGCTGTGCTAGCTGGGAAATCACTTAAAAAACAGGTATTGCTGGGCAAATGGGATGGCCCTCATTTCACCTTGTCCATGTTTCTTTCATCTACAACATCTAGAAGTCTACAACAGAGGTAGATTGAGCTGGCTACCCAGGATCTCCAGTTAATGGAGGTCAGCGTGCCATCTCCCTGACCACTGCAGCCCTAAAAGAGGGGATGCAGCATGCCATAAACTCTGCTGGCTGCATCTCCATCAGCTATGGAAGAAGCCCAGGATGACCTGTTTAGTAGTGCCTGGTACTACGGGAGGCAGACTGGGTCTAGCAGGGAACCATCTACCAGCCCCATGAGAGTGTCACAGATACCTGAGACCATCTCAGATGCCTTTGTTAAGGCCTGTAGCATTTTAAGGTTTCTTGTGCAAAGGGAGTAATGCAAGGAGCAGCCTCCTGCCTTCACAGATCCTTTCAAGGATTTGCATCCCCAGGTTCCTAATTGATCCTTAAATGGTGACAAAGAGAATTAGAGCACTACATCCTGTTTACAGCCTGTTTCCTTTTCAGATTCCTGCCTCTTTTGCAGCAAAAATGAGGGATATTTTCTCCTGGACACCTTGTGGAGACTCCAGGGGAAAAAAAATATTTCATTTTCATTCTCTCACCTATTTATTGTACGCAAATATTTCTTAACCCCTTCATGTTCAATGTTTCATGCCGAATTTGAATCAAAATAATTTTCCTTGTCCATCCTTTAATGGAGAATAGTCCTGTGGAGCATGAGGGGAAGGAAACATCCTTTATGAAGATTCATAGAATCTTCTTTCTTGACGATTCAAGACTCATTTCACCTATCCTTATCTGCTAGCTTGAAACATGGCTTGGAGAAAGCCAGTGAAGCTGCTGTTGCCATAAGACCTTGGCCTGTTTGGTGATGCTGGTAGCAAGGAGGAGCTGGAAGGCTGAAAGGGAAGGAGTGGCTTCTGCATTGCAGGTAACGGGAACTGGGTCGACTAGATATTCCCCAGAGGAGGATAATGAAGGGTTCCAACAAATGCCACAGGGGAGGTGGAATGTGCCTCACCAGTGAACTAACAACGACCCCACAAAGCTCCAGAGGTCTAGAGCAAGCACATTGGTGGTGTTCAGCAAGATCCAAACCACCATGTGGGCACTGCTAATGCTTCTCAGGCAGAAGTCAGCATCCAAAACCCCTGTGGTCATGCTGAATATCCTACCTAACTGCTTAGAGTCCTCTGGGGTTGTAGACTCAGAGTTGAGCCACAAAATCTCCTTAGTCATCTAAAGCTTATTTTCTGTGCATGCCCAGACAGCCTTCACTAAGCTGTCAGCTGTATTAGGGACCTTCCTCGTTCAGCATTTGGGGTGCCATCAATCTGTTTCATCAATGCTCTGCCTCTGAAGTCATTGCTGCTGCCTCCCTTTTGCAGCCACTGAAGATCGAGGCACTGCAGTCAGCGATGCTTGGGGTTTGGTCCACCTGAAAGCAGACGTCCGTGCTTTCAGATGATCCATGCCTTGAATTACATTGACACGAGCTCACTGACAACAACGGGGACCTAAACGTCAGGGTGTCATGGAAAAAAGTATGCTGTAAAGTCCTAAAATGAGACGAGGCAATGGCACCCCATAATGACACAAGGTGTATAGGGTAGCCAAAGGAAAAGATCTCATAAGGGCACCCTACCCCAAAAAATCAAGGTTTTAGTCTTCTGTTACCTGCTCGAGGAGTCGGTGTGGTGGCAGCATTTGAGACCTTGACTGTGCTGCCAGTGGGTAAAGACGGAGGTGTTTTAGCAGGGGCAGGGGACACGGACCCAGCAGAAGAGGTAGCAGAGGTGACAGCACTCCCTGGCTGCGGGGAAGAGGCCAGCCTCTGGACTGGAGAAGCAGGAGAAGAGCGAGGCTGGTCAGTGACGGATTGGGGAGAAGAGGCACTGAGGTCCTTGACGCTGGGTGGAAGGCCGGCTGCTGGGACTCCAGTGCTCCCAACAGTGCTGGCCAACTGGCCCGAGGGGCAGCTTCCCTGATCCACGCTGCACGGAGATGTCGTGACAGCAACCACCGAGCCCCTCGTCGTGGTTAGGGAGCTGCTCGCCTGGGTGGGAATGGGGCTTGCAGCAGGCTTGGCTACCGAGCCTCCCGAGGTGGCTGCAGGGGTGGTCTTCTGCTGGGTGGTGCTGGGGGCTGCCGTAGGGGTGGTCCTGGAGCTGGCTGAAGGGCTGACCTTCTGAGGAGCACTAAGTGACGTGGTGGGGGAAGGCAGAGGGTCATCTGGCTTGTCTGTGGGCTTTGTGGTTGGAGTTGTGGTTACTGATGGCTGGGTGGTGGGTGGGTTCCTCAGAGTGCTTGTAGGGGTGGTCTTTGGAGCAGTGGTGGATGATGTTGCAGGGATGGAGAGTGCTGAGCTTCCTGGTTTGCTTGTGGGGGCTGCCCCTGGAGTTGTGGGGGGCAACGCCCCAGGGTTGGGAGTTTGGCTGCCCGTCTTGCTTGTGGGGGAGCTCCCTTGGACGTTGCTGGTGGCTGTAGTGATGGTGATCTGCTTAGCTTCTCCTGGGCTCGCCGTGGTCAACTTTGCAACGGTACCATCTTCGTCAGAGCTGACACCTAGGGAAAAGCAGAAAAGCCGAGATAAACTTTGGACTAGGGGAACTTCCTTCAGTTTCCACCCAAAACAGGTATTTGCAGAAATGAACGCTGAACAGAAACCGTGAGTCATCCACTCGGGGCTTGTCTCACACTCTCTAAACTCTCACTGAGTGCTGCGCTATGGCATCAATTCGGCCAGCAGAGCAGGAGGGCAAGACCTGCTGGCGCCCAGAAGTCAGGTCTGCCCTGATGCAAGGTGCATCACCTCCCATGCAGAGTGCTGCAGGCCACTCCTTAAAAAAAACAACAATAACAACAACAACAACAACAAAACATACCCAGCCCTTCTAGGAGACGTCTTTTAAAGAAAAACCTTTCCTTTAAGGAAAGGTTGGACGTGGTGTTTAGGGACATGGTTTAGTGGGTGACGTCGGTGGTAGGGGGAAGGTTGGACCAGATGGTCTTGGAGGGCTTTTCCAACCTTAATGATTCTAGGAGAGCAGCTAAGGGACACAACGGGTGCTGTTTGTCCAGCCCCAAGGGTCTCTCAGGTCCCCGTAGTGGCGAGATGCTGCAGATAAATGAGGTGAACCCTTTCGACAACTTTGGAAGTTTTATTATTTTTGCAAGCTTAACGTTTGCTTCTTTCATTGTTCACATTTCAACTTATTTTCCTCCCAAACTCAGATTGTTACTATGAAAAGCAACACAAAATAGGCACACATGTTAATTCGCAGAGTCAAACTTTGTACAGGCAGAAATCCCCAGCTAGGTGAACTATGGAAAGAATATTTATTCTACTTGCTCCAAAAGAATGGGTCAACACTGGACCGAGCTTGCAATTAAATGCAAAAAGCATTTACTTGGAGCCATATAATTTTAATTTCAAGGCTGTTCAACTCAGTTATCCATTGCAAATATTATCACCAAATTACAATCACTTGCTTGTTAAGCTTACTGTTCCAAAAAGCCCAAGAAATTCATATAAAAATGTTAAAGGTTAGTGTTCAGTTTCATATGGAATTGTTAAAAAAAAATCAAATGATTCATTTAGGTGGAAATGGAAAAGCAAACCAGGAAAGGAAGGGTTCCATCTACATGTACCATGCAAGTCTTGAACACCATGACAAAAGCACAACCTGAACCATGAAGTTCCCACGTGTTTTCCTGTGGTCTCTATCCCATATTTGTACATCCCAAAGCATGATATAGAAATGCTAATTGTGTCGTGGCTTGGTTATTTTTGGGGAAAGCATTGAGAGCTGGTGTAACCTCAATGGGAATGAAGCTCGGTCTCATTGCAAAGAGCATTGCCCATTGCTCGGTTATCACACAGAATGAGATCCGCAGTTGATTTCTGAAGAATGCTTTAAATTCTCAAATTATGAATCTTTTTATGAGTGAGGGGCACAGCTGAAGGACAGGTTACATGGGAAAAGAGCTCTCTGACAGCAGCAACACGCTGCAACACTCAAACATGCTATACACACCACGAGACTGGATGCAAAATTTGGGTCCTTTTTTCTGTTTGTAATCACAGCAGGAGCTCCATCAGTCGCTGCAGAGATAACCTTCCCCATTGCACACAGTAACTCCCAGCTCTGGGCACTTGCTCAAATTCACCCCGGGAAAAGTTTCAGCTAATTTTTCACCCTTCAGAAACTGCAGACTGCCCTGCACCAGTGCACCTGCATGGAGGCAGGAAACCTACCTGATCGGGGTGTGGGGGGGGTATGTTTCTTACATTTGATGACAAATCAAAACAGGGTTATTTTTTTTGCCCTTGTATATTGCTTCCAACTGCCCAAAGTAGGAGTGAAAATTCCCAGGATGGATTTTTAGCCATTTCCAGGCACTGCTCTTGAGATGTTAATTCCTCTGTGCTGGCTTACTGGCAAGGGTTTTTTTTTCTCTTGCAGAGCCTGTTTATTAGCACTGGTTGTGCTTCAAAGATCTGATGGAAGCTCAAGTTTCTGAGATTTGTACCACTGGGGAAATCTAACCTGGATCAACCCTACCAAGTCAAGACCTGGAGGCTGGAGGCACAGACAGCACCTGGGGTATGGGATTTGGGGTGGGGAGCTGTGGCAGGTTTGGGCTCATCTGAACAGAGAAATGCCAGGAGAAAAGATGAGCAGACAATACCATTCCTATTCCTGTTTCCCCATCAGCCAACAGGAGCAGCCATTCTGCAAACACCATTGAGATGTGAGCTTAGTAAACTAACAGCATGAATTATTTCAGGGGCTTGCAAGAAAACATCTCCTCTACACTTGCAGGAAAAGACCATTCATGGAGAGAAGTCATAGGTATTATTGGACTGACCACTGGCTGCAGGAGAAGAAAAGGAGAGGAAGAAAAACACAGGTGTAAGATGTGGGCACCCAGGAGAGGAGACCTGGGTGCAAAAGATAGGAGGAAGTTTTCTTCCAGCTGCCTCCTTAGCTGTATGATCAACTTGCCTGGCTTGAATTCTTGGTGATGGTTGCTGCAAGTTAGAGAGCCGGCATCCAGTTAGCCACAAAATGGATCTACCCCATAAATAGGGATGTAAAAGCCAGACAGGGGCTCTGATGAAAAGGGGAAAACTACCCACACCCTAGTGGTAGAAGGAATATTAAAGAGATGTAAATAAAGAAAGGGTCGGAAAGAAGGTGAAGGAAATCTCCCACTGCTGTCACTTCCTTTTCTTAACCTGTCCCTGTCCCAGAGAGGCAGGAAGCAAACGTGTTGAAGAAAAATTAGAAAGGGCAATTCAATTCAACTCAGTCCAAAAGAGAAAGGGGCAGGTCCATGCCTTGGCTCCGGGACAGTCTCGGTAGCCAGCTGGGACCCCATGAACCATGTGAAGCTGCCCCATCACTTCTCCGTCCCAACCCAGGGAGCTGCAGCTGTGTTTTAACCAATTTCAGTGGAAAAAGGGGGAAAAAGCCTAAAGCTAGGCATCTTTCTGCTGATAGAGAAAAACTGTGTGATCCTCCAGGATTGCCCCTACTGTCCTTCCTTCACACAGGAAGATACATCCTGAAAAAGCACTGTGAGAAGAACCAAGACTTGAGTTGATGTCCACAAAGCTTAAACAAACTTCATCTGTTTGTATCTCTCCATTCAGCCTTAGTGTCCCTCTCCTGTTAAGGTCAAGAGATGTTAAAAGATTAGAATCCCAGAACCACGGAATCATAGAATCATTTATCTTGGAAAAGACCTCTAACATCATCCAGTCCAACCGTTAATCTAGCACTGCCATGTCCACTGTTAAACCATGTCCCTAAGCACCACATCTACACGTGTTTTGATGACCTCCAGGGATGGTGACTCAGCCACTTCCCTGGGCAGCCTGTTCCAACGCTGCACAACCCCTTCAGTGAAGAATTTTTTCCTAATATCCAACCTAAACCTCCCCTGGCACAACTTGAGGCCATTTCCTTGTGTCTTATCACTTGGTGCTTGTGAGATGAGACCGATCCCCACCTCATTATAGCCTCCTTTAAGGTAACTGTAGAGCATGATAAGGTCTCCCCTGAGCCTTCTTTTCTCCAGGCTAAAGAACCCCACAAGACTGAATTCTTCGTCATTAAACCATGCTCAGTGATTTAAGTTGGATGGATGAATGGATGGATGGATGGATGGAGGGAGGGAGGGAGGGATGGAGGGATGGAGAAACGGATGAATGGATGAACAGATGAACAGATGGATGGAAAGAAGGAAGGAAGGAAGGAAGGAAGGAAGGAAGGAAGGAAGGAAGGAAGGAAGGAAGGAAGGAAGGAAGGAAGGAAGGAAGGAAGGAAAGGAGGGAGGGAGGGAGGGAGGGAGGGAGGATGTATGCTGAAATGCTGAGTGTCACAGTGGTAGAAATTGCTCTCCTTTCATGGAGACCTGCATCCCTTTGGCAAATGGCAACGCAAAGGGTATGTCAGAAAGCACTTCATCACACTGCTCCCTTCCTACAAACCCATGCTTGCTGTTACAGGCTGGATGCAACCACTGGGAAGCCCTTTGGAAAAGATCTCCCATCCCAAACTTGACCTGAAGGTGATGTTCTTTTCCTAACCTCCACCCTAGCTCAGCTGGTGTCTAACAGGTCCACCACCAGCAGAAGGCATGGCTTATTCAAACTGCAGGCTCTTCCTTTTCAGAAGCCTACCAAATACTTAATCCCAAAGCAGAAAGAAATGCAAAACAAGCAGTGAGAGCACTGCAAGTCCAGGAGTCAATGCTTTCCTACCACACATGCTATCTCTCTTCTATATCTAACTGTTGTTCTCCCTTCCCTCTTGCCCAGCTGCCCTTTCCAAATCTCCGTGTTGGACCCGGGGGTAATAACTGGTAATGAGCCCCTGTTTGCCTGGGATGGTGGCCAGTGGGGCCTGATGAGTGTCCTTCACAGAAGAAATGAATAGGTTCTGGTTGAAACAGAAGAGAGAAAACCCCTGCAAGCACGGGCTGACAGTAACAAAGGACAGACAGGACAGGATTATGTTCAGTGCCCCTTTAGCATGAAGATTACTCACAAAAGATACAGTATGTCCTTCTGTGGGAAAAGAAAGGCCCTTTCATGCCGTGAGCCCCAGAGACAAAAGAATTTAATGCATGCTAAGAGAGAGAAAGAGGATGGAGGAGAAGTCCTGTAGGCTATCATGCCCCTCACCAGCACAAGGTCCTTCCCAAAAGCCTGAAAGTTCACTTGAATTTCAGCCAGGTTCCCTCACCTTTTTTTTTGTTTTGTTTTGTTTGAGAAGGCAGAAAAAAAACCCTACCTGTCCTTGACCTTCCTGGCTGCATTTTGGCAGGGCAGGGCTGATTATTTGGTTTCGCTTTTTGGACCAACGTCATTTCTTCATTTTAAGGAAAACGAGCATAACATAGCAGCTATTGCTGTATTTTGACACCATGGGTTACAGTGTACTCAGTGTACACTCTCCTCTTGCATGTGCCAGTGATAAAAACAACCCAAAACGTTTCATTTCTGTGCTGGGCAACAGCAGTCTGCCTGATACCTCTCTGCAGGAGGAAAGCTCAAGCCTTCCCCACACATATCCGTGTGAACAGCGGCCAAATGGCCTGGAGGAAATGAGCACGCTGAAAAAACATGATTTCATTTCCTCGTGTGTGTATCCCACGGCTGCGCTGGTGATACGGTGTCTCCGAGATGGGGACAACCCCGGAGGGGTGAGAACTTTCCCTTATTGCTAGCTGTGAGGATGGGCTTGTTCAGACCCAAGGTAGCAAGGTTTGGGAGGCTGGAGGTGCCAGAGCCCTGGATGGGGTTGGTGTTGAAGGGCTCGGTTAGGATGCGAAAACGCGTTGAGAATATAAAGGGAATGATGTGGTGATTTGTGCCGATGGATCTCATTGCACGACAAGTCGAAGGATCACCCGCAACCACGCCACAAAGAAATGCAGAGGTCATAACCGCGTTGCAGCGGATGCGTGGTGTTCTACAAGCTGGGGAGGATGCTTGGAGGGAAACAGCTTGCTCGGAAAGGTCACAGCTTTGAGCACAAACCAAAAAAGCAACACGTCGGTGTAAAACGCAAAGCGAAAGGACACGTCCTGTCCATCCAACGCCACCGCCTCTCCACGCAGCCCCTCTTGTTAAATTAATTCCCTGCCCGAGAGCTTCCCGCTTCCTATTTCAGAAATGCCTCCCCTCCACCCCCTGCCCTGACCACCTTGTTGAAACAGCTCAGATTGGCTGAAAATCTATTAATAGTGAGAAAAGGAAACCCAAAAGAATAACTTAGGAAATGGTGGGCGACACACCCCATGCCGGCGGGCTGAGCCCGGCTCAAAGCCTCGCGCCGGTCGGCTCCTGCTCCTCCCAAGGCGGGATGAGAAAGCTACGGAGACCCAGCAACCCAGGGAAGGGGAGGGGATATGAGCCAGGCCCTAGGAAGTTCCTATTTGCCTCCCCTTTTTGCAGCTTTTCCTGATTAAATACGGGCATTGGGTTGAGTTTGCCAAAGGGAAAGCGGGGGCTGAAGCTGCAGGGGTGGTGTTGGCCAGGGGACGGTGTGTACCAGCGCCAGCAAGGATGCTCCTGGTCAAAAGGAGGGATTTATCCCTGAAACGCAGCCCTGTCTGGGCAGGAACAGCGCACAGTTGCTTCAGAGGACAGGAAATTTGTCACCTCCTTTTAGAACCGTGAGGTCAATCAGACTGGCAGAATATCACAGAGCAGAGTTATTTATGCTGGAATTAAGCTGGGCTACCAGAGCGAGCGGTCACCTCGCTGAGATTGAAATTGTGCTGGTGATCATGCTCTGTCCTTTGCTCAGGGCGAGATGGGATCCGACAGCATCGTCCTTCCCTAGCTCCCTGCTGGGATTTCAGCAAGGGAAATTCGGCCTGAAGACTCTGATAGTATTCTCACCACCCTTCCCCTTGGCAAAGCGGCATCCTCCACTTCACCAAATACACTTTCAAACTGGCATTTCCTTCCCGCTTTGCTGCCAGTCTCACCGCCAGCATTATGAAATGTGTTCACCCAGGCCAACTTGGCTTCCCAGGTGAGAAGGTGGGGAAAGGTCCACCAGAGCACTGCCAGGCTCTAACCCATCAGCCCAATTACCCGATGACAGAGATTTTGATCCTGCCCAAAACCCTGCCAGAAGAAAAAGTGCTGCAGAACGCTCTTGATAGAATGGCATTCTGAAATATTAAAGATGAGCCCTGATGGCTGGAGCTAATTCGTGCTACAGCATCACTCAGGAAGGAAACGAGCATGGCTGGGCTTTGATTTAAAGCCACTGGGCTTGTTTTCAGTGGGGAATCTTCTTGATGCTGCTGTGATGAGGCTTTATTGGTAAGACCCTTCAGTTCGGTGCTGTTCAGCTCTTGCACATGAGTGACAGCAAAATCAAGGCAGCAAAACCGACAAGCATCCTCTCTGCTGTCAAACGAAACGAACCTGCAGCCACAACCTCTACCCAATAAGCCCTTACTGGCTGCACACAGGGGGAAAACATGTTTGTGCTTCAAACCCTGCAGGTTTTTTTTGCTCTTATCACACCCATCCACATGGAGAGAATCGTGCAGGGCTTCCTGCTGGTGGCCGCACCGCCACCATTCAGCTGGGGATTTGGAGCAGGTCCCCACAGCACCTTTGCATCGTCCTGGGGGTTCTTATCAAGCTGCAGGGTTTTTGTAGCCACTCATGTCCCTGCAGTAGCCAAAAGCTGCTCTGCTTTAATTCAGACCGGGTGAAACTTTCAGTTGTCCCTGTTTTACCCGATGGAAGTAACCCAGCAGCTCAGGGAGCAGGACGTGAACCAAGCCTCATGTGAGCTTTGGCTGCTCCATCCCTCCTGTTAGATCTGCCTCACTGATTTTATTCAAACGACAGTCTCTAAACCTCCTTGGTTTTGACCAAGAAACCCACCCGTGTCCCGAGGCACCTTCTCTGCCAGGATTGCGACACATGTCCCTGAAACCCAGGTTCTGATGAACTGGCATTTTCTGATGAGAAACATGCTTCATTAACAAATTCCCCATCAGCTCTTTCTGCAAGTATTTCAGCCAGCTCAGCTCGTCTGCTGTTTCATTTGGAAGCCTGACAAATATTAAAAATCATCATCCCAAGGCACGTCTCCCTGTTGGACACACTCCTCTTCCCCGACCTCTCTCCCTACTCCCTTGGCCCCTTCTAATGCTGCATTTGGGGAGGCAGAAATGGGTTCATTTGCTGTGCTAATTAACGACTAGCTAGTGGATTTGAGGGAGCAGAAATATCTCAGCCCTCCTCACTCCCATCTTCTCAAAATCGCTGTCATCCAATTGCCCTTCATGCCATGCATGGACCTCTCCTGAATTCCCCCTTGAGGACTGGTTGCTGCCAAGAAATTGCCATCTTCCACCCAAACGTGGAAATCTTCCACCCAAAACGTGGCATCTTCCACCCAAACAGCCCCAAAAGGTCCATCCCAGGCAGTGCCATCTGCATGGCCAGCCCCAGTCTGCCTCTCTCGTGAATAAACGCGGGACATCCGATTTAGGAGTCTCCACGCCTCTTCCCACGGACGGTCTGTAGCTATCTAAGTGAAGGGAAAGAGGAAAAAACAATGAAAAAGGAGACAGGAAAACCCGTGTGGAAAACGAAGGCTCCAAAATCCTTCACACGAGGTTGTCAAGGAGGCAAACAGACACACAGACAGGCACACCTCTATCCACTCTGCTCAGGCATTTTTATCACGGAGCCTGGGAACATCCTCTTTCCGCTGGGGGCTGGTGGGATTTGGAAGGGGCCCGGCTCCATCCCAGCACCTTCCCCAAGCTGCAGAACAGAGCGGGAGCTCTCTGCAGCCCGGGCAGAAACGCCCCACATCGCTCAGGAAATGGTAGTGGAGCTGCTGGAGCGGAAACGCTGGGAGCAGCGGCCAAAAAATCTGCGTGTCCCAGCCTGACCAGAGCCTCTCAGCTCAAGCAGAGCCATGTTCCTGCCCTTCTCCTTCGTGCCATGAGTGTGGGGTTATCCCACGATGTCCTTGTTTCTTTGAGGCAAGATTTGTGGCAGCACGACGTCCTGCTGTATCAGGCGAGCATCAATCTCCCTCGTGCAAACGAGAGCTCTCCTCCTGCAACCAGCAGCCGAAGGACACGATGCCCGGTACATTTCGCCCTCTGTTGCTGCAGAAGTCACCCAGGGACTTTGGAAGAAACTCAAGGTTTACACTGAGTAATGGGCAGCAGCAGCTGCTATGTAAAGCCCAGCTACCTCTGTCCCTAAGCAGTGGCCATGAATCAAAATGACACTGAAAATCACGAGAATGCCACAAGACCGCATGACTTTGTTGTACAGAGACCATTTGGGGGGTCCTTCTTGTGTAATTTCTGGGTTGTCAGTCTTCAAGATGCCCTTGCAGCCTTTAGTCCGTGCTAAAAAAGCCCGTCTTGTGAAAAAAGTAAATAGACGAAAAGCCTAGATTTGTCTCAATTTGGAGAGGAATCGCAGGAAGGGCTGAGAGCCTGGGTAAGGCTCCCAGGTTGGCCATGCCAACTTGACTCCCGTGGGAGAACGCCCAGCATCACCACCAGGGCAGAAGGCTGGCCCACGTGGACTTCAAAAGGAAGGACCTCTGATCCCTTGAGGGCTGAGCTGCCACATCAAAGCCTCCCCTCTCGGAGACCTGATCTTTCTCTGCTGCAGAACTGATGCTCGCTGCCTGAGGATGGCCAGGGGGGTGATTTTATTCACTGGGATGGAGCAGAAGTCCCTCCCTGTTCTTTTTGCCCCCGGAAAGATGAATCATCCCTTCCTGGTTTGTCCTGGAGGGCTACTACAGACAGCTTGAGAAGGAGCGAGGACAGGAGCCACTGAGACGGGAGCTGATTTTCATTCATCCCGATAGCTTGTCTGCACAGGAGTGAGTACTCAGGAAAATTAATCTAAAATTAAAAGGAGGTATGATTTCAGAGCGGATTAGTCAAAGTGCACACAACCCACCAGGTGGCCACTCCTGTTCAGCTTTAAGTCAGCTCTCATTGAATTTAGCCAAAATGAAGTGGGTTAAATCAAATTAAAGTCTCCTTAGCTCCGAAAGCCAACACGAGGTGGGGTGAGGGGGACAACATGCAGTTTAAGGATGCTGATTCAGGAGAAATCTGGTGATACTCCCCACACAAACAAGCCCCCAAATATCACATTTGGCACTGATGCCAACCAAACATCAGTGACGGGGCACTTCTGCCTCCCCAGATGGTGCTGGCCTTTCCTGATCCCTGCATGCGGGAAGCTCTGCATTTGGTGTCCCATCAGCATCTCTTGCTGCTCACTCAGTTTTTATTCTGGAGAAAGGCAGGGCGATGAGATGACAGTGGATGGGACCCTCTGCTAGCTGTGCCACGCACCAATTCCCAGTCCTGTGTTGGCAGAGGTGGGTTTGCAGGTCCACAGCATCCTTGTTGGGTGGCAAAGGGAGACCAAACTCATCATCTCACCTTCCTCTCCAGCTGGCCGGGCTCAGATTTGGGTTCATACTGAGCAAAATGAGGAAGGACACAGCCCTCGGTACCCTGCTGGCTGAATCTCCACCAGCTGGCTGGTGGCAACGAGGAGCTGCCCCACCTGATGCCACTCAAGCTGGGTGCCGTGGATTGGCCGTGTGTCTTGAGCTGCTCCAGGAGAGGTGAAGGCCACAAGGGTTTTGCAAATAAACGTCACCAAAAGCAAGGCCACCAGATTCTGCTGGAGGCTGGCACTAGCTGGAGGCCCAGCACGGAGCTGGAGCCCTACGGGTGGGAAAACAAGAGGGGAAACACCTAATCTAGAGGAATACAGAGGGAAAACACCTAACCTAGAGAAATAAGATCTCAGCCTCATCACAGGCAGATCCAGGGCAAAGGAAAAAAAAAATGTGGCTGGGCATCTGGAAGGTCAGTTTGTGCTGGCACATGGCACCACCGTGGCACTGCACAGTGCTGTCCCCCCCCTTCTGTGCACCTCCCTTTCCTCCTCTCGTCCCCGAAGATTTACAGCAGGAATCGCCCTCCCGTGACAGCCTCTGCTTGCTCCCACCACCGAGGTTTTTGGCTCCTGGAGCCCTCGGTGGAGCCTTGCTCGGGGGCAGGCCTTGGAGGATGCTCGCCCATTTTGAGGGCAAAAAGGGCCAGCGGAAAAGCGATGGCGAGGCGGTGATAAGACCCGCAGCCTCGCCCTCCTTTGTGCGCCCAGCGCCTTTGGTGAGTCACGCTGCCAGCCCAAATTTACGCCCTCGGCTCTGCCCTGCTCCAGACAGCCAGCTTTAATTTTTAACCTTTTCGGGGTCGTGAATCCCAAATCGCCTTCCCCCAGCCCCATCACACAATGCCCAACACCGAGGTGGTCGCAGAGATGATGAACTGGACTCATCTTTGGCCCTCCGAGATTGAAAGGTGGTGGAAGGTGCTATGATAAGTAGCCAAAGAGACAAGGAGACACCTCCAACAGGTGCTGGTGACCTCCTCAAACATCCCAACCTCTCTCGGTAAAATTTGGGGTGATTCCTAGTTAAATACAAACTGCATTGCCTTCTGCGTTTGCTGCTTGTTTGGGCTATGCATGGGGACAAGTTCCCCCGCAGACACTTCACGGGGCACCTGCAAACCTTCTCTGACATTAAAGCTGCCACCAGCCGTGTCTCTAAGACAACTTTTGGAATTACTTTTAAGACAGCTGGATGTCACGATCAGGCCCTCTGCCGTGACCAGTCCCCTCCACGACCTTGGTTAGCCAGGGTTACGGAGCCAGCAGCCCGGAGATTTCCTGTCAGCACTGCGAGGAGGGCTCCACATTTCCTTGAGATCCTTTGTGTCTCGCTGCTATTTTGGGTCCCACCTTTTTACTTCAGCTCCCCACCCACACCTCCCTCAGGGTGGGGTCTTCCCGGATAATTCGGTGCTCTATATATACACACACACACGCATATATGCATGCATGTACATATATTTATATAGCTGTGCATGCGAGCTGAGCCTTCGGGTGCTGGCTGGACACGGCGCACTTGGCAGGAGGCTCAGGGCTATTCTTTAGGTGGGGAGAGCCTAGGAAGGGAAGGACACAGCTCACCCTCCCTCCTATTCAAAACTATTTAAAGACTGTCTGGCACGGAGCTGCTTTCCCACCAAATGGCTCCAGTGACGATCTGGCTTTAAAGCTGTGTAATCAGATCAACATCCATTGTTGGCAAATTCATAATTGCCTCATTATTTAACTATCCAGAAGCAGTCAGTTTAATAGGGAAAAAAAGAATATACATTTAATTTTTTTTTTTTTATTAAGAACATCAGGACTCAGTTTCCATTTGAAGAAGTTTTGTTCTTCAAACTCAACAGCTCCTGCTCTCCCCGTCCTTATAATAATACACATGATCACAGAGATCACTGATGAAATGTGCAGACAATGAGAGATGATCTTTTTCAGTGCTGTCCTAATGCGGGACAGGATATTTGTTACCCAGTGGTGCCTTACATGTAACTGTGAGCAGCACAAGCAGAGGAACACTAACCATTTCCCTCTAAGAGGAAGGATGCTCTTCTAAGGACGATGCACTAGCTCACATCCTTGCTCTGCCACAGCCCTCCAAAACAACCCTGGTGACATTTCTTAACCTCTCCCTTCCTCAGTTCCCCCCCATCTCTACATGCAGGAGGGGATAGGTTTCGGATGGAGGAGCTGTCTTCATTTAGGGGCTTGCCCAGCACCTTGCTACCCGGGGCCCTAATCTTGGTTAGGTGCCACAGCAATACAAATAATTACTAATACTAATCCCCATGAGAGTCTATTACATTATAGTTCAACTTCCTCCCAAACAATTGCTCCTCTTCCTTGCTTTGTATGTTCTTCAAAAGAAGCGGCTGCTGTGCTTTAGGGCTGGGACACCAGCGGAGGTAAACATACACCCAACGTTCCTGCTCAGCTGGGCCTGGGCAGCAAAAAAAAGATAAATCTGATTTTAAGACAATCGCATTGTGGGCAGGAAAAAAAAGAAAATTGGGGGGTTCAATGGAAACAGCAACCTGGCAGCACTAAACAGAGTTTATCCTGAGAAGTCCCTTAGGGCATATTTATTCACTATTTACAGGATGGTCGTATTCAGAATGGCAAAAAGAACAAGAAATGTCAAGAGCACGAGTGGCCACTGGTCTCAGGGCTCAAAACATCTTCATCTATGGAGCAGTGAAGGCTGCAGTCCTCGTTCCCACATTACAGTGGAGGGAGGTAGAGGTTTATGGGGAACATACGGCTTGCAGGCACAGTGCTTGGACATTTCTCTGCTTACGTGCGGGCACTGTGCCTGTACCACCCAAAAGGTGCATAAAGGGAAAGATAACCCATAAAAAATGGGCAGAAAAATGCTCCTTGTCCACAGCCAGTCCTGGGCTGAAGTTGGTCCATCCACTGTGTGTATGGGCCAGGCAAATTGTCCCATGTAGAGCATACAAGGCATGGAAAAACCCCAGTGCCATAGGTTTAGGTGCAATATCACACTAGGGAGCCGGGACACCAAAATATTGAGTGTCCAACAAAAGCAGGGCTGGCAATGCAGACCGGCCATCCCAAAGTGGTTTGAGCTGGTGCATGTTAGAGCAGAATGGGCTCTGGGTGGAATGTCTTGAGGGCCTTGAGTCCTCCTTCAAGCAGCTAGCTTGCTCTGAAATGCATGTTGGCACATCTCCGGAGAGGTTTTCCCATTGCCAGGAGCACGAATATAAGCTTACACAGCAAGCAGCGAAGGTGGAAAAGGAAGAAGGCTCTTGCTAATAAGTTGGCCAAGTGTCCTGACTTAATGTTGATGAAGAACAATGCACGTTTCGGTCACCCCTTCCAAGACAGAACCTGCAATGGCTTTAATGAGTCAAATCAAACGTGGCTTTGTCATAGGAGATGAGACACAACCGGGACCAGCCAGCTGGGTTCTTGGCTGCTGAATGACATTGTCTTTCCAGCCCAGTGACCTCATTGTTATGACTCAATAAGGGAACAATGTTGTCCTCCCAGCAAGGAGTGGGATTCCTGCGTGGTTAGAGCTGAGCAGAAGAACACAGTAAGTTGTAGGATGTCACTAGGTCGGGGACTCAGCATTTTGTATGCAGTGCAAGCAGGCTGTGGTGGGTTTTAATGGCATTGTTGTGTGCTGAGAAACATAAAATATAACACGAGTATAGGATGGAACAGTGGCCATATTCACCTCCCTAAAATCCCTGGACAGGTAGATCTAGGTAGTGGGTTTGAGCATGCAGACTCACCAGTCAGGGAGAAAAACACTAAATGGTATCTAATAGAAAGGAGATCTTGCAGCACCCCAACTCCTGGGGCTCTGGACCTGCACCCAGCTTAGCTTTGGAGCTTGGGGCTTCGCTGACATGGCCCTGCCACCAAAACCCTTCTCCCTCCTGGCTGCGAAGTGGCACAAGTCTGGAGGTCACACGTCGGGGCAGGCCATGGCAGGGCAAAGGAAGGGAGCAAAGGAAGCAGGAAGGAAGAAGGAGCTGCATCCCCTCCCTGCTGTTAATCATCCTCCTCTTTCGCCTTAGCCAGGCTGGCAGGTCTGCGAAGACCACGCTTGGCTCTTGCCTTGGAAGGGGGTCAGGGATGGGACCCACAGCTCTGGGCACAGAAGGGGGATGTGGGGCTGGGCTTGATATTAATATCCAAGTTACTCCGCTGCTGCTACGTGAACAACCCCATCGTGCTTGCAAGAGATAGCAAAAACAATTCTACCCTATGAGATACAAGAAAAACAGCATCTCTGTTTACAGAAAGACAGAAAAGACAATTGAAAATTCCTACCCAGACTCTAAGTCCACCTTCAGAGAAGCACCACCAGCTCCTCCAGATGTATCTGGTTATTATTATCAGGGCAAAATATCCTTTGACTCCAGCTGGAGCAACTCTCAGAGATCAGGCCTCTGACCTGCTGGCCACAGAGGCAAGAAAAGTTTGAGGCATCAATCAAAAGCAAACAGTGACTTTTAGCAATGCTTGGGAATTGATTCTTGCTATTAAATAATTAATGACTAGCAAGATAGTGTACTCTAGACACCGCTCCCTGGGCCAAGTGTGCTCCTGGCCTCTGTTAGCTGTGGCCACTCAGCACATGGGCACCCCTGCTTGTTCCCTCCATCACCCAGACCTTTCTACATGGGCTACAGCATCATGGATGAGAGGCTGAAGTGCTTGAAAGGTGAGAAATAAAAGCACCGGGTCTTTCACCCTGCAAGCTGCTGCATAGCACTGTGGCAGAATAAATTAGACACGTGTCCTGAAGCCAGGCATTGCATTTGGAGACTTTAGACACAGAAGGTCACAGGATCACAGAATGGTTGAGATGGGAAGGGACCTCTGGAAACCATCTGGTCCAACCCCTACTCAGACAGGACCACCCAGAGCAGGCTGCCCAGGACCACATCCAGATGTTTTTTGAAGATCTCCAAGGAGGGAGACTCCAAAACCTCCCTGGATAACCTGTGCCAGTGTGCTCCACTTTGTACCCATTGCCTCTTGTGAATGGCCAAGTCTGTTGCCATGGGATTTGGACCAGCTCTCCCAAACAGGAGAAGGACCACATAGGAGAAAAACAAGAAGGGGAGCAACCTCCCGTTTGGCAAACATCCCCGATGCATGGAGGGCTGAACTCACCTGTGATGTAGATGAGCTCGGCATAAGGATGTCAGGCACCTCACTGCTGTATGCACACACAGACTCTTGCCTTGTGGAAGCTGGCTTGCATCCAGACCAGCTCCAGCTGGACCCAAAAGCTGGTATTTATTGCTACAAAACTAGATGCATCAGTCCCAATTTATGTTATTAAGGAGAGAGAACCTCCTTTCCCCAGCCTTGGTAGCTTCACTGTAGTGGCTATGGGTTGAACATGGCCAGGACAATTTGCAACCCTTGGGCTTTGGGAAGTGCAGTGAGGCCCAGGTGGCAAGTTGCCATAGCAAGCCGTTCCCTGCTGTTTCAGGTGAGAAATATGGAAAATCAGCCCATGGGCACCTCTCAGACATCTGCCTTCTGCAGCAAAGGGCAGTCTTGTTGCTTCAAACAAGAGCCGAGATATCTGAGGTTATTTGCTGCAGTTGTCCCTGTGAAAATCTGAAATAAACTTCATGTTGTCCCTGTCCCCTATGAAATAAATTCCCGCAGCAGGAATACCTTTACTAACTTCACAGGCAGGCTGTGAGCATCTGCTCCTGCCAGACTAGGGCAAAGGCAAAATCTTATTACCCCTTGCTCTCTGCTCTGTTCAGACTGAGCTGAAGTCCCTATAAAAACAGCTCACAAGATGAACCTTCCTCACCCTCCCGTTCCCCAGCTGAGATGGAGATAAAGCCCTGTCCCTAAAACTGCTTCTGAGCTGGATTAGCAGGAAACCCCTCCCCAAAAAGCCAGCTGGGCTGGGGGCAGCCCTCAGGGCTGCTCGTGGGGAAAGCAGCTTATGTTGCCGCAGATTGGAGCAGCCCCGCCAGCCCCACAAAACACTCTGATGGAAGACAAAGCAAGAGAGCTGCCACCCTATTCCTCAAACTCACACACACAGCCTCCAGATTGCTGGGGTTCCTTCGGCATGGCTGTACTGTGAGTATTTCTCATCAAATTTGCAAGCTACATGTGAATTTGGTGGTCTACAAAATCTGTATTTTATCCATGGGCTTTTTGAAGGTTTCTATCATGACTGTTGGTGTGTTTTTTTCTGCTTAAAAGTATTGCTGAGATACTTAGAGCCACAGCAGCCCTCCTCCTGGGGCAGGACCCTGCAGGTGTTTGCAGGTTAGGGCTGGAAGCATCTCCACAGTCACGATGCCAAAAAATTCTGCAGGCAATTAGAAAGGGAAGCTGGCAAAGCAGAGTGCAATCACCCAGCATCAAAATTTGCCTTCCTTTTCTCATCCAAAATGCAGCAGGACCTCAACAATCACCACCTCAGAGCTTAGCATCTTTGGGTCTTGTCCAAAAAGCAGCTGTCCGTGTTCCTCTCTGCTTTGTCCCCCTAAAAGCACCGTGCCGTGGCTCTGCCCCCATCCCGACGCCTATCGAGTTGTTTGTGCTGGGCCCTGAGATGGAGTTTCCGTGCTGCTGTTAGCGATGAGGACGAGACGCCATAATCTCTGTTTCTAATGGGATCAGGGGAAGGAGAGCCCTGCTCCCCCAGGGGCTGCTGTGCCACCAAAAACCCTTTAACCACCCCCAAAACTTTACCCTGCGCAGCTGTCAGCTACCCATGGCCAGGCTTCATAGGAGCACAATAGAGCTGGATTTTTGTTGTTGTTAACAGAAAAACAGCTCTTCCCTTTATCATATTTCTGCATTTCTCTCCCCAGCTCTTCATAAAGAACATTACTGGACCCTACAAACTATATTTTGCCTGTAAGGCAATACATCTTGCTACCAACCCAACCTCAGGTTCCCACTTTTCACTGACCCCTTCCCACCAAGCCACCCTTCCTCTTCTTGTGCCACTTTCTTGGCCATAAGAACAGTTTTTTCCCCAAGTTTGGCTGCCCTAAATTACCCCCATCAGTTGCAGCCATGGTTTGGAGGAGCTCTGACATAGGGAACACGGATACTGATGGGTGATAAGCTTTGTCCTTGGTCACAAAGCCCCCACCGGTGGAAATATTGGCCCTCAGGAGTTATTAACACCACCCTAACTGCTGTCAGCCTTCTCCTTGTTGGAAAACCTCACAGAAAAAGGGTTTTAGGGTAAGATGGTGACTTATAGGTCAGATTTTGAGAACTGTTGTGTGTGGCAGAGCTTCTCTGGAGCATGGCCATCATGGGATACTGATACCCCCAACAGCCTGTGGGCCTGAGGAAACACAGAGTGAGGCCTGCAAGATCTGGGCCAGGGCCTGAATGGTGTTAGTGCATCCTCCACCTTGAGCTGGGCCCATCAGACAACTTCAGCAGCCTTAACTGATGTGTCTTAGCAGAGGCAGATGTCTCCACTCCATGGAGGAGCTACCCCAAAGCTGCCACATGTACATGTGGAGCAGTGAAGGCAGGAGGAACAACCACAGCCGTCTTGGCAGCAATGACCAGGCTCAACAACTGAAAACATCCTTTGAGAGGGGCCTCTTATGGTGAGGGGCTCAGGATGCTGCAACAAGGATGTGTTGCTCATCAAGTTGTTCTTTTTGTGTGATTGTTCCCTCAACCAGTACTGTTTTAGTTGTCAGGCCTGCTGGAGAAAGCACTCTGTAATGGAGGATCATCAGGGAGATGCATCTAAATGGGCTGGCTGAGGGGATCCAGGCTCCAGCAGGTTTTGCAGAGTTGTCTATTACCAGTGTTTTACTTTGGAAAGAAGAGGGGCAATTGAGTTTATCGCTCCCCAGATTCCCAAGATGCAGCATGGAAGGATGGAAGTCCATCAGGATCTGCCAGACTACATTGCTCTCCTGGACACAAAGAAGGTTGTTCCAAGCTGGCCTTGTCCCACGGGGAAGGAGAACCTGCACTGCCATGGGCCACAGTCCTGCAAGGTCAGGTCTCCTCTTAATTTCTGAAAGGCCAAACTTGTCATCTAGCAGCTAAGAGGAGATTAAATATATTGTACTAGGTCCAAATGAGATATCCATGGCACTTGGGGAATTTGTATTTTCAGCACTAGATGGGATGGGATTTGGATATGGGTCAACAAGTGGGCAGCCAATTAAAAAGTCTCCTAAAATCTTGGTTTTCTTTCCTTTAATTGCTGTTTGACCTCACCTTAGGCAGATGTCCAGGGTATCTAGACACCAAGAGTAGGGTTCTTCTGCCTTTGACGGTCAAATGTTACATATATAAACCTTGGCTAGCCATTTAAAATCCCTCTGCATATACTGGAAAGACATATTCAGCCATGCCATCAATGGTTAATTCTAAGCTGTGAAAGCAATTGGGAACTGGCAGCTGAAAAATAAAATTGCTTCCTCTCCCATTTTAAACAGTAAAAGTGAGATTTAAGAGAATGACTCCTGTTTATTCAAAACCCTCCAGGGACATGAAACAATTCATTTCAGTCACTAACTCCATCTAAGATTGATGCTTGAGATTTGCTCAATAAACTGCTTGGTTTTAACCTCAAAAGCACATTGAAAAGTTTATGTGCTAGGTATTCAGGACCTCTGATGCTTGATGTATTTAAAGGAATTTTAAATGCTGCTTTGCATCTGTCAGTTTAACAGAAATTTCATCCCCAAGTAAAGAGTGATTGCCTGCAACAAGCCCAAAATTAGTGTTATTCATCATTACCTAGGAAGACTTCAAAGATGAATACATTAGAAATCAAAATAGAGCTGTGGCAGTCTATATAGCTGCTTAAATAAATATGTTAATAGTGTGTCCACCTGGATGGAAAATACAGCTGAAAGGTAATAGCGAGCCGTAAATCTCCATGTTTTACAGTGAGCAACCAAGGGGAATCAACCTTGCTTAAGGGATATAGCTATGAATTGGAAATGAAAAGCATGGTTAAAATCAAATCATTCAAATTAAGACTTTATGCTTCCCTATTTTAAATCATGATTAAAATTCATAATTTAAGCCACATTGATTTAAATCAAAGCACCCTGCCATAAAATGAGGTTTTGAACCCTGTGTGAGGCTTTAATGAGAAAAAGGATGTTCTCCTGTTGCATGCCATTAATGGGGATTCATTGGTACCTGGAGAAACTGTCTTAGAAGCCTACAAAATTGCAGAGATTGGGAGTGTGGAGAGGTTTTTCTAATCTGTCTAGGAAAATCTTAGGAAACAAAGTAATTTTCTATACTAGGGTGCTGTAAGAAGCTCAAAACTTATTTTTCCACGATATTCCATGTTACTGTTAGAGACAGGAAAATTTATCACCTAAACCAGAGGTCAGCATCTCTTACTGAGTTTTTGGCATGTGAATTATCCCAAGGCACGGATGAGACTGGCAGCAATGATCTCGAGAGCCACCAAGGTGTGCTGAGATTAAATCCTGCATTCCTGAAAAATGGGGCAAGAGTGTGATTTTTGCTTGCTGGTCCCACAGCCATGTCCTGTTTTGCTCATGTTTTGCCCTGGTTTTCTTTTGGCCAAGTGAAGCTTTATCAGGAGCCCCATGGCAGGTGTGGGCTCATCCCATTTGCAGCACATTGCATTGCTGCAATCCAGCTTTTCATTGCCACTGGTGATTTTGGTGTGCTTATGGCATTGCCTTAATTTGGCATCAATCCACGTTCTCTTTGATGCAGGCATTTGCCCCTGTGAGAGCACGAACACTTTGTGTGTCGAGCCAGATTGGGGAATTAATCCATCTGAAAACAAACCCAATATTATTAAAAAAAAAAAAAAAGAAAAAGAAAAAGGAGTGATTATTTCCTGCATTTACTGAGACCTATTACTTTCTTCACCTTGCCAAGAGAAACCTGTGGGGAAAAAAAAAAAAAAAAACAAAAAAAACCCAGAAGCAGGCTCTGAAACCAAATCAGGTCACCAGCAGCTAGAGAGTGAGAAGATGGCTAAAAGAAAGCATGAAATAAAAGGCTGGGTTTGAAGCCGTGCGATTGCCATCTCATTTGTAGAAGCTTAATATTAGCTCACCCGGTACTTGCTAGAAACTTGCTTCCCTTAACCATGCTTTAAGTATCTCTTGTGTTGATTAATAAATTAGAAATGTCCAACATAGGCAACTTTAATTGCTTATTTAGAATATATATATTTAATAACATTCTTCTGAAGCTCTAAGTATACTTGCATACCATCAGCAATAATGCTAAACCTCAGATGCACTGAAACAAGCAGAAAAAGAAAAGTGTGTTTTATACTGATCACAGACCTTTAATTTCATGTAAACTCTCTGTTACAAAATGAAGAAATTTCTGCAGTTGAGCTGGGAGGGTGACTTTTTTAATACAACCCATTCAATTTTTTTTTCTTAAATTCTAAAACAATCGATTGAACATTGTTAATCACACCCATCATATCTATACGGTTCCTCCATAAGAAAGCTACAGAACAGCTGAGGACCAGAGGAGACGTGCTGATATCCTCCTGTGGAGTATTGCACAGCTCTAGGAGCTGCATCGTGGTGGAGCCACTCATGGATCCATTTCAGCTGCTGGTACTGCCGCAACTATTTGCAATTATCCAGGGAAAAGTAACACCAATATAGCCACTTCTAATTGCATCTCTGCTGGAGAACACAGTGCATCGCTTTAACTACTCTTCTTTTTCTCACAGTCGAGGAATACAGTGCCTTGATAAGCAATGTGTAATAGCCACCCTGAAAGCTATCCAGTTTCTGCAGGCTGCAGCAGTACCACTGAAACTTTTACATTTTTTTTTCCTCATTTGTGTACGTGGTGGAATGTCTTATCTCACCCTCCTGCGTTTAGAGTCCGGGGGGACTCAAAAACAACATTTTTGCTATTATGCTTCAAAGAAGGGCTTTCTCAAACAGTTTCGCTAAACCCTTCTGCAAACCCTTTCAAATCCCCTTTGTCGAAGTCAGGAATCTGGCATTTTCTCTTTGCCTGTGTCAAGCAGAAGCCACTTAGAATAAATGCCTGACAAGCGTGTCTCCTCCTTTCTTACAATAGCCAGCATGGAGATTTAATGTATCTTTAAGTACTGCAGCTTAAGAACTCTAAGCCAATTTCTACCTTCTCCTCCAGTTAAATTTACTAAAATCAATTAAGGCTGAGAGAGAAAAATTCAGCCTTTATTTTTAATAACTATGGCTTTATTCTAACACTGCAAAATGACCTTCCTCCTCTCTTTCGCCAGTCTCATGAGCCATGTGCTATAAGACCAAAGACATACAGAATTTGCGAGACAGAGAAAAATCTTCTGGATTAATCCAGCTTTTATTGAGGATGCTAATATAACTGCAACCTCTAAAGTGAGAACAACTCAGAAATAAAACTTTACCTTTTCAATTTTGGAGGAGATTTTAACACAGATCTTGTCTGCCTGTTTCAGAGGCATCTGTCCTACACCTGGCTGCAAAGACAGACTTGTTTTAAACCCAAAGACTGCTCTTCCTATCTGCCCTGCCATATTCCAACCTTTAAGTTGTACGCTTAACACACCACCAAGAAGTTGTTCCAAATCCCAAAACCTAATTTTTTGGCCATTTTTAAGCAGATACTGTTATGCAACGGAAGGGTTTCCAGGGATGGATCCTGGACACTTTTGGTGTAACATCAGACCCTGAAGGGGACTATGCATGGTCACAAGCATCTCTAGTGTCCAAATCATCCCAAGACACACCTGAATTGTCTTCAGAAGATGCCTCTCCTCTTTCCATTAACAGAAGCTGGATTCAAGGACAACTCAGCTCCAACCCTAAAGACCTCGGTTATGTATCTGAGCCTACAAGGAACTCATTTGGGTCCTTCAGGTGGAGAAAAAGAGCAACTTGGGCCCATTCCCTCCCCACTGCCCTGTGCACCCAAACAGTGCCTCTGGGGGTGGTGGTGGCCCCAGTGCTTCATCAAGCTGCGGTGCCTTGCACATGAATGATGAAAATCACAACCCGGGGAGCGCTGCATGTTTAGAGGCTGCCTTCCTGCAGCTTCTTTATTGCAGATGCACATCTAAAATCAGGTGCTACAGCAGAGCTGGGGGCTCTTTCCCATTCATTAGCCCTTCTGCTCTACGCTGGGTGTCGAGGCGTTGCACGTAGTTAATTTCAGTAAGTCGTTTGCATTCTCCCTGCCTCCTTGCAATGCTTTGTCACCGAGCTGTCACCAGCAGCGCACACAACACTGAGCAGTCCTGGCTTGTGGCCAGGAAAGCCATGACACGTACGTTATTTACGGGACGGGAAAGGTGCCTGCAGCACGTGGAGAAGCACGTGCAAAGACACAAAGATTTGCAAAAAAGCAGCCAGGTGTAGCGATCAGAAAACTTCAGTGACAAGACTCAATAAGCGAGTGGTCAATGGAGGATTTTGGTGCCTTCAGGGTCTGGAGCAGCTTCGTTTTACCTCTTGAAGGCCAGAGGGAATTTTCTTGTTCGGTTTGATGAGGCATCCTGGCGTTTGCTGGTTCCCAATGGCTCCCAGCAATATTCAGGAGCCAAGGCTGACCCTGAGGCATGCAACGACTTAGTTCAAGAGAACCTGTGCATGCAGCCACCCATGCAGGTCATTCCAAACATCCCACCCCAGAGCTCTGCACTCCCAGCAGGCAGTAAAGTTACTATTGGTATTTCCCAGGACTGCCCAAAGCACTCACTGGTCCCAGCACTATTTGCAATTCAAAGCAGGAAGCTAAGTTGAAGTGGGCTAAGTCACCTTTGAAGGAGCCCATCCCTTCACCTTGGCTCTGTAAGAGGGTGAAGCCACTGATCCTGCCCACCGGGAAGTTCAGAGAGAAGAAAAATATTAGCACTTCAGCATGGTCACATTGTAAAGGAGTGTTGACAGAGCAAAGTCAGCAGCTCCTCCTCTTCATCATTGGGCTGAACTCCAAAGTTACCAGGTGCCACGATAAAAACCCTTGAAATGTGTCGTGAGACTTCTCCACTTTCCCCTTGCACTGCCAGGGGATAGCTTCTGGCCATGGAAAGCTGCTGTTGCATTTCAGCCCCCTGCTCGCCAGGACTTTGTTGGTGTTGTTTGTACTGCAGTAGCCCTGGAGACCCCAGGGAGGTCATGTCCCTGTCCCTGAACACTCGTTGTGGGGTGTCTCCGAAAAGAAGAAAAAACAGAAAGAAAAGACAGCACAGCCAGTCCTTACGCCCCGTGTTAGCAGCTCACATATGATTTTTGTACAATGATGGGGAAGTTTATCTTTTTCTTCCCAGCCTTTTCCACCTTCTCAAAAAGAGTTGTTCAACTCTGGAGTAACATGGTTTTAGGCTAGCTACAGCTTAGGCACCTCGAAAGTGGAGGTGTGATATGGGGCGAGCAATGCCCTTCTGCCTCCTCCCAGCTCTAACTGGGTCTACATCTTCCTGAAGGACCTCCAGAAAATCACCACAAGTCTTTAGCCTGTGCTAGAACAGGAAAATACACAACGAGAGCCATTAACACCTGATGAAGCTAAGATGAGCTGCCTCCCTCCTCCCAAATAACAAAGGAAGCAGCACGAGAAAGCCCCTCGGAGTGTGGGACACCATCACACCAGTCAGTTCACGGAAAAGACAGCAATTTTTTGGTCGAGCACCAACAGCATATGGAAGGGCTTCTGCGGGAGACTGGAGGTAAATCCCCAAACCCCACCATGCAGTGGGACACCCAAAAAGAACCGGGATCAGCCAACCACATCCCAAATGCCCTGTGGTTTCAACCCCAACAGCTACATCTTACAGTATTTTAATTTATTGAGCATGAGCCCATCTAGGCACATTGGGCAGGAAGGTGCACCTTGCCTGGGATCTCGCCCTTGACTTACATCCCATCCCACCCTGCTGCAGGGGGAAAGACTCGGTGGCTTTCCTTGGCAATCCCAAACCCAGAGGCGATGCTCTCTGCAATGTGGGATTATAGGATGAAGCCCTCGGGGGTGCGGAGAGGTGAGCACAGGTCGCTGGAGAACTACTGCTGGGACCTTGAGCAACGTGGTCCAGGGGGGTGGACCTGAATGGGCTTTAAGGTCCTTTCCAACCCAAACCATGCTGTGATTGATAAATGTCTATGGTTCTGTGACTAACAAATGACAGATGACTGTGTGCGTCCTCTAAATAAATTAAAAAAAAAAAAAAGCAAACTTTGCTCAGGAGCTCTCTGAAGGGAAGGACAGGCATTGCAAGAATTCAGGAACAACATCCTTATGTGGAGATTGGCCGCTTGCAGGAGAAGCTATGCAGCCAGCAGCGCACGTAAACAGGCTTTCGAGGAGGAAGTTGGTAGAAGCATGTGAAAATGCTTCGGAGAGCTTGTGAGATTTCACATGCCTGCACACGGGGAATGGACCAAACTGGGCCACCCGGATTCCTGCAGAGTTCAAGCCCTCCTGCGACGTTCAGGACCGAAGGCTCAGGGGATGCTCGGCTGGGAACTTCTGGGCAGCCGTGGGTGGGTTGTTTGCGCCGTGCTTGGTCCTGCTGCTTGGACCATCTGGCAATGGAGATGCTGAAGGCATCTGGGCTCTGGGTGCCATGGTGGGACCTCAGGGGTAGGGCAAAGGGGCAATGCAGTGATTCAGCATCGCGGGGAAGGGGGCAAAATTCAGTGTGCAAACAAATGGGATGGATGCGGCCCTGCACCTAACCCCTGAGAGCAAACCTCTGCTCTTGTATAGTGAAGTAACACCCAGAATAACACAGGGGCTGCTGCACAGCCTGGGAAATCCACTCTAACTAGGGTTTAGTCCCGATAGCCTATGCCCCAAAACACTCTACTGCTCGCTTGCACCTTGCCAGGAAACTTATGTCTTCTGGAGGGTGCAGATGGGGAGAGAAGATGCAGGATTTATAGGGTAAATAATAACCAAAGCACAGCCCAATCCTCCCCAGAAATGCTGAGAGCGGATATTTGTGGCCAGTCTCCCATCACCACCGACATGAGTGATCACCAGCCTCCTCCTCATAAGCCTTTCGAGCAACTCTCCGGAATTAAATCAGTGTATTGCATGGTTCCAGCTCCTTTCATTCAGGGATCTTCAAGTGCTTTACAAACAAGTCTTTAATTAAGCCGCCTAAACAGACCCATGGGGTATCATTACTGTATCTGCTTTGCCACCGGGGAATCAAAGGCATGGCACTGCCTTTGCGAGGCAAGGTTTGGAAATGGGATGCAAAAACCTGGTCAAAGTTCCTCCAGCAGCAGTATATGAAGATACTCTCTGCTTCAGCACCGATTTTGAAACACTCTGGCTAACAACTTCTTTTTCCTCACATTGGCATGGCCCCAATTTCCTGCTCCTGCCCATGTCAGGATTAGTATTCGATGGATTAGATAGATTTAAAAAATGCACGTCTTTGACAGTCTGTCTTGAACAAACACGAACCCCAAGTACCAGGGAGCCAGGGCAGCTTTTGGGAATGAAGAGGGCTGTTTTGGAAACAAGATCTTAAAATCTGGAGGTATGTGGTATGTTTTGAGCTGGACAAAGGGCAGGACCTGCTCCTGCCTTTCACCCCCAGGACAGGTTTGTGCTGTGGCTCTTTTTAATCCTCTCTCTGAGAATGAAACGTATCGGTTTTCTCTTCCTGATGCAATTCTGCTATCATGCCCCCAAGTGGGATAGAAGATCTCATAAATAAGGAATAAACAAAATCAAATGGCCTGGGAGCATGCCGTAATGGGTAACTCCAAGCCCCTTGCAAACTGGCTGGATTTAAAGACGTTATTTGCCCGATGTTGTATTTGCTCCATCTCTTGGATGGACTGGCCGTGCCTTGTCAGAGGCTGATTTTATTCCAACGTACAGCAGGAAAAAAAGATGGGAATCTTTCCACAATCAGATACAAACCTGGACATGAGTATTTGTAGGGAAACAGCTGTACCCCAAATAGCTGCTTTTAAAAACTCCAGCCCAATTCTCCTCTACCCCTAGCACGATGTTGTCACCTTCTTCTTCAGGACACCCCAAACTGTCCTCCCAAATCCCAACTCCCTGCTCACGCACCCATTTCACATCCAACATAAACATCAAGCTCTTGCAGGAGGGAGGCAAGCAATGAGCCCCATCCAAGCTACTGTTGTAAGACACCAAAAAACTTGTAGTTTCATTTACAAACCCAACTTCTTCCCATTTTAGGGGGGGGGCGGGGGGAACGATGCACTTTGGGGGCTGAGCAATTCAGGTGATCACAGCAGATACCAGACAAGCACTGCTGGGACCAGCAGAATAAACCTGGCCAAGCCACAGAGCCCAAGCCAAAACACCCAGCAGCTAAGGGTGCCTATTTTGACCCCTAAGGAAGAAATTCCTGGTGCCAACACCCAGGGAGCAACACAAAAGCACCTCTTAAGTAGCTTATTTCAAAACTTCGGAGCAGCAACTATGGCAGGAAATGCTGTCTGGGAGGATTTAATCAAATAATTTCCGAGAAATATGTAATAGGATCGCTCGAGAGTGCTACAGAAACAGGTCCCTCCACCTTCCTTCCCAGGGCACCGTCCTGGAGCCGAAAGCCTGTTTTGTGCCAGTCCGAGCATATTTAGCCCTCAGGTCTGAAAAACAACACAAAACTGTCTGAGAAGCCAAATTCAACTAAACTCAGCTCAGTTCTGGCCGGTGCAAGAAAAACTGCATTAACGGCTCCTGCTTCGTGCCAACATTAATGAGACTGAGGGTTTTTAATGGCAAGAGAAATCTCCTGCAGCTCCCACGGCGGCGCCAGGAGGAGATGAGGACTTCCCACCTGCTCACCCACCAAGACCCGACACGCTTTTTTTTCCCCCTCTGCCATCGCTACGCCAGTCCTGAGAGCAGCAGAACAATAAAAAAAGGGCAGGCGGAGATTCCAGCCTGACCTCAGCCAATTCCCCCCCCCCAGTTCAAACCCCAGGGCCCTGCCCCTGCTCTGCTTCTACCTCCGGAGAGTTCCCGAGCTTTTGTTACCTTAAACCAAAGCACATCCAGCTCCGCAGAGGCTCGGCTGTGTGACATGACCCGGAGCAAGATTTCACCTTCTCCTTTAATTTCTACCCCCCCCCCCCTTCTCCCTGAGAAATCCCCCAACTCCTCCCCGCCTTTATTCGCTCTGAAAGCAATCAGTGCGGTTCCCTTCCCCGCTACTTTTTGGAGCAGTTTACAGTCATCTCTCCCCAAACCATCCCTCCTGCAGCCTCTGCGGTACCCGCAGCCGGTCTTGCAGCGCCCATGCCCCCCGTGCTGTTGCACAACCCAAGGCAGCACCTCCACCTCCTGCCCCAAACCTCCCCAAACCCACCTCACCGCGAAGGGTCTCCAGATGCTGATCCTTTATCCGGCTCTATCATTGACTTTGCCACCTTCCATCACCTTTTTCCCCCCATCTCCCCATGCCACCTCCTCAAACAGAAGGTGGAGGGCTCCATGCCTACGGCACCTTGCGTGCTGGACCAGCGCCACACCAACCCAAAGTTCTCCCTCGCCTGGTGGGACCCCAAAAGAGCTGCTTGCGCCTTGGCGCTCTGCACTCCCTTCCACAAACCGCCAAGATTTGGGCACAAGCCCAATCTAGGGGGGCTTTGTGAGGCCACACGAGGGAGCGAAGAAGCAGCGCGGGCAGCTCGTACCGCTGCATAATGGAACGAGCACTGCGGCTCGCCGTCCTACGGATCCGTGCCCCAAGTTGCGCTGCCGGTTGGCTTCCCGCATTTCGTTGGTGAACGAGAGGGTTAATAGAGCCAGATTCAGCATCCCCCTCATTATTTTTTTCTGTTTTCAACTTGCCAAGAGCTTCCCGAGTAAAGGGGATGAGAGAGAGGGGGGGGATGCTGGATGCGCAAAGCCCCGAAAAGCTTGGGGAAAAAATAGTAAAAATAAAAATATAGAAAGAAATAAATAGAAAATAGAAATATAGAAAAATAGAAATATAGAGAAACAGAAATATAGAAAAACAGAAATACAGAAAAATAGAAATATAGAAAAATAGGAATATAGAAAACTAGGAATATAGAAAAATAAAGTAGCAAAGGGAAGGCAGCTCCGGGGGGAGCGGCGGTGCCACTCACCGTGCAGCAGCAGCAGCAGCAGGAGCAGCAGAAGCGGTGCCCGCATGGTGCCTCGGTGCGGCCGGCCCCGATCCCACAGCGGCTCCCGGCGCTGTCCCCGTTTGGGGCGGGCGGGCGCTGCCCTCCCCCGGCCCCGCTCCCGGAGCCGGCCCCGGTTCCCCCCCGCCCCACAGCCGGGGGAGGCGCCCGGCGGCCCCGACCCGCCCCCGCCTCCGCCCCGCAGGGATGGAGGGGGCTGGCACGGGGGGGTTTGAAGGGAGAGGGGCTTTTAGGAGATTTGTGGGTTTCTTTGGGGTGGGAGATTTGGGGGTGATTGCTTGATAGAAAGGGGGGTTGAGGTTCGCTGAGTTTGGGGTTGGAGGTTGGGTTTTCCTCGGGATGGGGGTGTGAGGGAGGTGGGATTCAAGTGGAGGGATTTGGGTTTTTGGGGGGTGGGAGGTGGTGTTTTCTTTTCTTTCTTTTCTTTTTTTGTTTTGTTTTGTTCTGTTTGTTTTTGTTGGGATGAGAGTCTACAGGGGGATTTTGGGTTCCCTCCTGCTACCGGGTGTGATTTGGGGGGTTCATGAAGTCTGGGGATGGAGGTTGGGTTTTCCTCGGGATGGGGGTGTGAAGGAGGTGGGATTCAAGTGGAGGGATCTGGGGTGTTTTGTTGGGGTGGAAGGTTGGGAGGTAGTTTTTTTTTTGTTTGTTTGGTTTGGTTTGTTTTTTTTTGTTTGTTTGTTGGGATGAGGGTCTACAGGGGGATTTGGGGTTCCCTCCTGCTACTGGGTTTGATTTGGGGGGTTCATGAAGTTTGGGGATGGAGGTTGGGTTTTCCTCGGGATGGGAGTGTGAGGGAAGTGGGATTCAAGTGGAGGGATTTGAGGTTTTCGTTGGGGTGGGAGGTTAGAGCTCGTGTTTGATTTTGATTTTGTTTTTGTTGGGATGAGGGTCTAAGGGGGATTTGGGGTTCCCAACTGCTACTGGGTGCTATCTGGGGAGTTCATGGAGTTTGGGGAAGGAGGTTGGATTTTCCTCGGGAAGGGCGTTTGCGGGGGAGTTGGGATTCCCATTTGCATGTGTGGAGATTTGGGGTATTCATCGGGACAGGGGCTGAGGTGGTTTTGTTTCTTTTATCGGGATGGAGGTGGAGGAGTGGGGGATTCCCACCTGCTATAAGGAGCACGTGGAGGGGTTCCTTGGGATAGAGTTTGGAGGAGTTCAGGCTTTGCATCTCCATGTGGGGGGACTTGAGGGTTTTTTTTGGGGTGGGTGTTTGGGGAGGATTTGGGGTTCCCACATGCATGGGGGCAGCTTTCAGATTTCATTGGGGTTGGGGTTTGGAGCCGAATGGGGGTTCCCACATGCATAGCAGTGCATTTGGGGGTTTCACCTTGATGGGGGCTTGTGTGGAGATTTGTGGTTTTTCAGCTGCATGGAAGGGAATTTGGGGTTTCCTTATAAATGGGGATTTGCATGCAGGGATGTGGGATTCCTACTAGTATGGAAGGATTTGATATTTTTGTGAGGATGGGGATGGATCTGGGATTTTCACCTGCAAGAAGTTTCAGTGTTGATTTGAGGTTCTAACCTAGATGAGGATTTGGGGGAGAGGGTTCAGATTCCCACCTGCATGAGGGAGATTTGGGGGTTTCAACAGGATGAGGGCTTCAGGTTTTCATATAGATGGGGATTGATTTGGGATTTTCAAAGGGATAAGAGTTTGGGAGTGGTATTTGGGATTTGGTATTTGGGATCTGGAGGAGGGAGTAGGCGGGGACTTGGGATTTTCATCTGCTTGGGTGTTTGGGGGTGGATTTGGGGTTTTCATCTGAATGGGAGTTCGGGGACTGATTTTGGATTCCTATCTAGATGGAGGTTACTTTGGAGTTTTCATCTAAGTAAGGTTTGATTTAGGATTCTTACCTGGAGGGGGCTGGATTTGGGATTTTCTCTGTTTGGATATATTGCCTCTGCCATCCATGCCCCCATGGTGCAAAATTCCCCTGTCTCCTTCTCTTCTCAAGTCACCTCCCACCTGGAGTGGGCGATGGGGAATCCCAAGGGATGCACAGTGCAGGGGCTGGCCTGGGGGGGCATTGCCCTGGTGGGGTCAGCACCACACCACCACAGTGTAATAAGGACTGAATTCTTATCAAATCTTTGCACTTTTTGTGGCAAGAGGGAAAGGTGCTGAAAGTTTTTTATCTGGTGTTCAGGCAAGGAGTGCTCACTGCAGCTAGGAGGAGACTAAAAATAAGCTCGGAGATTTGCACCGAATCCTCCCCCTTGCACTGGCAGATCCTGCTAAACCATGAGCCTTCCCAGCCCGGACCCAGACGTGGTAAAAATAGCCCTCGCACCCAAATGGACTGTCCAAATTTGGTTTTCATGATGGCTTCGGTTAAAAATTGACTTTCTTTTTGTTGCAAGGTCACCTTGAGAAGGCTTCTGGTGAGGCTTAGGCGAGCTCGTTCAGCCCTCCCTACCTGCTCTGCACCCAGCAGAGGTGCCTTGTTCTGATTTTAGCTTCTGGGTCAGACCTGGAGAGAGACTTTCCATGTCCCTCAGCCCAGACTCACCTCCTCTTACTGTGACTCTGCATTATGCGGCACCTAAAAGCTGTGAAACCAGAGTGGCAATAAATGAATGAGTGTGAGGATGCACATTATTAATCTTGCCAGTATGAGAGAGGCGGTTCCTTCTCTCCCTGCAAAATATTTCCCTTTTTAATAACAGAACACATTCCCCCCCATCCTCCCCCCCCCTCCACTCTCTGCTGATCAGCATATTTCCATGTTAACTGCCAAGACAAGACAGTCTAGGGAAAAACCTGAGCTGCATCAGTATAATGGTGTCCCTGGGCTGGAGAGGAGGAAAGTGATGCTGAGCTCCTCAAACACTTGTTTTAATGCACCAGCATCCATAATACATTGCAAAAACAACCCATGGCACATTGTTCTGGGGTAATAACGCTTGGGACACTGGGACCCCCTCAAGATGTGGTGGGTCTCCATGCTGGGTGTGTGCAGCGGCAAGAACAGACCGGAGCAAAGCTCCCTTGGCAGCAACTAAAAAAGACCTCAGGAGATGAAGGAAAGCAGAACAGCCTGAAAGCTTCTGGCTGCAATTAGAGCTGGCACATGGAGGTCTGCCTACAAATCAGGCTGGCTTCAATGGCCATTGGATTTTTGCTGCAATGGTTGTTTTGGGAGTTAAAGGAGAAGAAACTCATTTGGTTGGCCTCAGCAGCAGATCTGGGCTGTGCGGGTCCTTTGGCTTTGTGCAGGGATGAGGGAACCTCACTCCCTGAGCATTTGGTGCACGCCTCTTTAGATTGCTGATCTGGACTGTAGGATTTCTCTTAAATGATCAGAACAGGCACCTTGCCACTTATGCAGAGGTTTGTTCCCTTCTCAGCGGGGTCTGGTCTCAGTGTGCCTTTTGCCTTAAGGGACATGGAGGAGTCAGCAGCCACTGCAGGGGAAGGGGGGTAGCTGTGCAGGAGGCTTCCTTTGGGGGTTTTGTGGTTATCACAGGATGCACAAATTATAACTGCCCTGCCATCCATCGGGGGTTTTATTTCACACCCAGCTGGGCTATCTCTCGAGGGTCTCCACCCTTCTCTCCTTCTGCTCCTGGCAGCTTGGCCCTCCCATTCTGTAAGCCCTGCCTGCTTGCAATAACCATGGCGGCTAAAATAGCAGTATGGTCTCCACTTCTTGGAAAACCTGTTTCATTCAGAAATTCTGGATTAAACCTCCTTTTAAAGGGGGTAGCAGAAAGGACCCGTGCTGTTTCTGCTGCTTGGCAGGGTACTGGCTCCTGCCCACTTGCATCGGCTCAGAATTTGCCTCTCGTCTCTGCTCCGAGGGGATAATTACCAAGAGGGTGTCAGATCAAGGCTATGAATCATGGAGCAGCTGAAGGAAGAAAGAAAGGGATATTTAGCGTGACTGCTTCCAAAGCTAGGTGTCTGCACGTATCCTCCACTGATGCCTAATGATCAGCTGGGAGAAAAGTTCAGAAAAAAATTCTAGCTTGGGGACCTGGGCACTTCCACACGGAGTCAAAACGGCACTGATGTTTCACAGGAACACATAAACAAGACTTCTACACTCAAATACATGCAGCACTGCTAAGGGGAAGCTTTAACACAGGTCTTCCAGTTCCAGAGGCTTTCCTAAATACCAGCACCCCACGGTCAGGAAATTGCAGGGGGGCTTTTGCTTTCAACTCCAAACACAAAGGGCATGCCTTAGAGGTGCAAAGAAACCTTTTGGAAAAATAGTTTGCACATATGTCTGAGAAACAGCAACTGAAAAGATAAGAATTTACCCTAATGTTTATTATTAACTTTACTGTTATTTAAATTTTCATGGGTCTTATTCAGTCAGGTGTCTTCTAAACTTGATGTTGATGTAATAATACATGCAGGCTCATGTATACCTGGTTCCTAACAACCCTGTGTCACAGCTAAATATTTATCTAGGACTATGAAAAAGCACGACAGGGAGACAGTTGTTTTAAGGCATATAACTAAGCTGGTATGAAACTGTCTCAGGAGGAGGAAGACTTCACACTGGGGAGATCATAAGGTGCTTTCGTTGTTCACTGGAAGCTAGGGAAAAGCTATTTCTTCTGTCATTTAAAAGTAAACTGGACAAAGGAGCAGAAAGCATAATGTAGGAAATGCTCCTGTGCTTCACAGCTCTGGGATCAATGCCCAGAGAGAGCTTTGTGTTCTCCCCACCTTGTAATTCCTTCTCAGCTGTGCTCAGATTCGTCATAACATTTGACTGACGTCTGCAGACATCCTTGCAATATTTACTTCTTTTCACAGAAAATAACCAAGGAAAGCCTATGCAGCATGAAAATCCTTGGGCTGAAATCCAGCTTAGGATCATTTAACTTGCCAGTAATCCGATTTTATTGAATGTCATCACCTATCTTCCTTGTGCAATGGGGCACAAAGTAATAACATTTGGAATTCAAATTTGGGATTAAGATAGGAAGATGAACAGCAGCACTCTGGTCTGATACCTCCGGTATGAGTAACAGTGTCAACAACATCACTGGGCTCCTGGGGTCAACACCAGTAATGGCCATTTCAGGAAGGAAAGCAATCCCAACCTAGCTACCCTCCCTCCAGCAAGAGACAAAAATACCTATGGTTTGATGTTTTCCTGAAATATACCTTCAGGGAAACGGGACCATTGATGGAGTGAAGTTTGTAGCTATATCCAAAGTGAGGGGAAAAGTCTGGTCATGAGAAAAAAAAAAAAAGAAAAAAAAAAGGGGGAGAAATATCGTTGTGTGCTCAGAATGGGGAATGGAGGTGATTTCCATGTATTTCAGAAGATGGGAAGTCAGAAGTATCATGTGGGGGTCTGTTCCTTAGCCTAGATGTGTCCCAGCAGGATGAACCAAAATACATCTTTCCTTAGGAGTAGAAACTGGGAGAAAGCTAAGAACAGTCCAGGATAACACTCGCAGTGCTATCAATGACTTTCCAAACTCTGTGAGCGAAGAGGTAAAAGTACTTTTACAATTAACATATTAGAAAAAGACTTACAAAATTGGGGTTCTCAGCTGTGACTCTATACTTAAAGGTCAATATAATTTCTGTTCCTCTGCTTTGCATTGGACTTGGCCTTTCAGTCAAGTGTAATTTCTGATTCTCTTGATTTTTTTTTTTTTAAGGAGAAAGAAGTGAGGAACTTCATTTTCAGGGAGCTCTCCTGCAGTGTACGTGCTCCAGAAGCACACAGATGCACACATGTAACCATCTAGGCAGATCTGGGTCCAGACCAAGGCACCCACATTTGTGTGTCTGTGGTGTAGGTGTCTCCATTTGCAGTGGCTTTGGAGCTGCCATTATCATCAATGGAAAAGAAAAGGTTGGTTTTGTGCAGTTGCTTAAACATAGATGCCTGGAGTCATCTCAAGTGGTAGAGATGTCTTCATGGGGATGGATGAGGCTTCTGTGAAACCCAAGCCCTCTGGGGAAGCAGCTCTAGAACAGCTCTATACCAAAGAGCACAAAATTGCACCCTACTGCCTCCATTTAGTCAACTGAATCCTGTCCCTGCTCCAAAGAGCCTGGAGAGCCATTCTTGTTAGCCTGAAGGACACAAGGACACCAGGCTAGCTGGATCACTCTCTAAACCCTATACGCTCCCTTGACTTGGGGTTCAATTTAAATGCCTAAAAATAAGCATTCTGCTTGGTAAAGCATCCTGCCCAGCCACCAGCTGCTGGTCCAGAGGGATACAGGTGTCTCACATGTCCCGTGTCACACTGACCAGCCCCAGGAGGATGTCTCAGACAACATGGTGCATTTCAGGTGGCCCTGAAAGCCTTTATCAGGCGGCTGAATTGAGCCTGAGGACTCTGAATCAGGGGCTGAGCCCCATACATGGTACTCAGAAGAGTAGAGGCAGCTCAAGAGCAAAACAAACTTTAGCAGGAGTCCATGTTGCACACCAGATTATATAACTGGAGGTTTAGCACCTACCCTTGGAATCCTTTCCAAACACTTCAGTGAGCCCTGCACAAAGAGATCCAAACCAACGACCTCCCAGGGCAGGCTTCCCTCTGTGCTTGGAAAGTACTGAGCCCTGCCCACACATCACTGAGGTTTTGTGGGGAAAAATAAATGATTCTGATGAGCCCCTGTACGAATGGCCACCCTTCTCTGCCCTGCAGGCTGCATTGCAGCCCTGGTTAGACTACTGATGGGATGGGGTTGGGATGGATTAGACATAGGTGCCTTAAGGTATCTTGAGTACTGGAGATGCCTTCATGGCAAGAAGCATGGTCTTGGTCTGACCTGATTTAGAGAGATGTGGAGCTGCAATGTAGGAAATTCATGGTCATTGTATGGTGGGGACATTGGGAGAGGCAATGTGGAGAGGCAAAACTCTCCCCATCAGGGCTAAGAAATGTTCATAGATAAGTCTGGGAGTTGCATACTGCATCTGTCTTGGACTGTATTTCATCCCAAACTTGCGTAATGGTTTTTATTAAAAGAGAATGTGGAGGGATGCGGGAAAGTCACAGAAAAACAAACATCCCATTAGAAGGGAGAGGCAATCAGCTACACACATTTTCCACTGCTAGAAATAGCCGCTGGTGGAAACCTGTCACTCTGCACATCTCCAACTAAATAGGCATCTCTTTTTTCAAGCCCAGAATGAGAGAAGACTTATCACTCCTGCCCCAAAGTCCCCTATTTAGCCTTTCCTGCAATGGTCTGTGGGCAGGTAGAGACCTCCAAGATAGATTTGAGGTGGATTTCCCTCTTTTGCTGAGTGACAGACTGTCATTTCTTTCTTCCATCTGCAGCGGGGGAACTCCTTGGAGCCCAAACCTCCTGGACCTGGTGGGATTTTTCCAGGCTGGTCCTCTGGGCCTTCTCATTGAGTGCAGGGTGTTCCTCCAACCCAGATATCTTCCAGAATTCCCACTTGGCTCTCCAAACATCATCTCCACAACTCTTCCCATAGGTTTTGCCACCTTCTATCCCCTCTTTGAGAAGGATTTGCCCCAAACAGCCCGGGAGTTACCAGGGCAACACGTGAAGGCCCAGCAGGCCTGATCATTGTTTGGGTCTGCAGCCGCCCTGAGGAATTCGCTATTTGTTTTAGAGATAAAAGCTGCAACTTCCACACATTCTTCTTCAATTTCACTCTCCATTAACTGCATTGCACTGTCATAACAAAGCTCATTGAATTATTAGAGATGAGAGGAATCATTTGAAGCCCGGAATGGGGAAAGGGATGGGGGAGAGGTTGCTGTACATGTTTTCTTTATTGGCCTCCTCCATGAAACATCCATTGATAACACAGAGGATTTAGGACTTGGTTAGGACTTTTTAGGGGTTTGTGGGGCACAGTGGGGGTTGCTGACAATTGCGGTGAGCTGGGGGTCAGGATGGGTGGGTTGGGTAGCCTTGGACAAGTCCCATGTGCTTGTCTTCTGGTCCTGTCCTGGACTGCAAGCATTTCAGGACACGTCCTCCTGCTTCCCCTCATGTTTTTTTTTTAATGTGATTGAAAAATAAAGAGTAAAGCGTGGGTTACATGGAAACCTTATGTCTCAGAATAGTGGTTGACCCCTCCATCTCCTTCAATGCCATCAAAAACCTCACGGTTCTTTCATTATTCCAATGTCAGCCAAGGGGGTGATGCTTCCAGCTCAAGTTGTGAGCTGTTCCCCTTATTCATGCTGCAAACTGCAGATTACCATGACATGAATCACCACAGTTGGCTTCCTCCTTCCCAAACTCATCTCTGGGACATCAGCACTGGTGTAAATCCTGCGTCCTGCACCACAGGTGGCTTCCTTGTGCCCAGCTCAGCCACCTCCCAGCTGCCCTGCCAGGCATTTAGCACAATCCCTCACCCACTCATTCTCTTTTCAACCGAAACAAAGCCCCAGCCCTCCTCTCAGAAGGGCAGGGGGGGATTTCTGACAAAACTCGGCACTGGCCATGCCCCACTCCCATTCAGACCGATGGTGTCCCTGCCGTTGGCTGGCTGCTGTGAAAAATCCCGATGCTCATCACTATTGAGAGTGGTCTGCTGGGCAATGGCCGTGGGATGCCCTGCAGGTTTGGGATTGTGGGTTCAGGTTTTGTTGACTACAGTGGTCTGTTTGAGGGGAAAAAGGGTCCTAGCTAGGAGGGGAGGACTGGCTTTTGTGGTAGACTAAGGGGAGAAATATGCCTTTTGAAGGGGGAGTTCACCACTTTGGTAAGAACCCTAGGTAGGTCAGATAAATCACTTACTCCAGACAGATTAGGGGAATCCCACTCCTAAATTTCATTCCCAATGCTGATGCTAATTCAGTTTTTAACCAGGAGTTTTCCAGTGCCTCAGTTTCCCAAGGCAAGTTGCAAATTGCATCCCACATCTCAGCAAGATCAACAAGGCAGTAGTAGACTGTGTTTGGCATCTATGGAGAGAACATGCTGTAAATACAATCAGTGTCATTGTTTCCAAGAACTGAAGGTTTTTATAGATAAACTCAGTTGTGTTTCTCCTTTAATGTTTTTTCTTTTTATATTTTATATGGAGCTCTTCTGTATTTAAAGACAAGAATAAAACCAAACTGGCAGCTAATTGAAGCACTGCCTCCCTTTTATTTCCCCTCTGCCATGTTTTAGTGAAGATTAATTTAAGGGACGTTCACCTAGTTAGTGGAAATGCGTCATTCTCATCAGCAGTAATGGGAATTACAGGAGGCCATCGGTTGCTCAAAGAACCTCCTTAAATCTCTTCAGCGTAAGAAAGATAAGTACAAATCACAGCATGTTTCAGTTTTATTTGGCATGTTTAATGGACAATACCACTAAACAGCTTCAGTAAGACATGCTGGCTCACTCCTTGGCATGAATCTTAACAGTAGCTGGTGACTACTGGCTTGGGCAGTGTCTTTCAGAGGCAGGAGAAGAAATTAAGTCAGTTTTAAATGAATGCAGAATCACCAAAAGGTTGTTAGCAATTGGAGATACCAGTCCTCTATTATCCTGCTGTACAAGTGCAGAGGAGACAGGAAAATTGCTGTTTGCATCCTACCATATGTCCAAAATACTTAACTCCACACTAGAAGAGCTGAAGCACTATATCATGGGTATCAGTTGCAACAGAATCCATAATAATAAACAGCCAGGTCTTCACTGAGTTTATCTTGCGTATGCAGACAGTACATGGGGACTGACTGGACCTTGATACTGGTGTAGGCAGGAGTCCTTCCTCTGAGACCAGACACTGTGTGAGATGCAGAGCTGAGCAACTGTGTACTTTGCCAACTTTATTTACAGGATGGGAAAAACTCAATCCAGTCAAATTGTCCATCACCTTTCTTATAGGCCTGTGCTCTGCCTGGGGTGCCCACCTCCAGCATAGAGTGTACCATAAACATCAGCACAATCCCTGCTTGACACTTTTGGATAGTGTTTGCAAAATGGAAGGTACCCCAGATCCATCCAGGAACCGGGAAGGGAAATACCTTGAGGATGTGAGGCCCTATCATCAACTTTCTGCACAGTGATAACCATCAAAAGGCTGACCTGGGTGCACCCCAGGAAAGGTCTGTGATGTGTTTCCCAGCTGCAGATGCATGCTGGCAGCCTCTATGGGGTCTCACTTTCTCTCTGGACCCTCCTGGTGCTCATATCTAGGAAAATTTAGGCAAGAGCTGTTAACCCCAACCACACCAAATATCCCAGGCACTGAGCTTGTGCTGGAAGAAGCAGAGGAGATTGGGACAGGACCCCAGACCTGACTCCAACCTTTTCTTCATCCTTGAGTAGAGCCCAAAACCAAACATATTCTGAATTTCCCTCCTCTGCAGCTCATGGTAGGGAGGGAGAGGTGAGAAAAACCACTTTGATATCTAGGCTAGCACAGGGCTGGGCTTGCTCAGTTCCACCAGGAGTGGCCATCCCCCCTGAGACCCCAGCCCACTAGCATCAGAAAATCCTGTTCTCTTGGAATCTGTCACACGTTCAAAGTACTCCTCAAAGCCTTCAGTGACTTAACTGCACTTTGATGGAGTCGCTGTTGACTCAGCTTAAGCCATTTCCAAATCTACCGCCCAGACGCTGGGAAATCATTGCCAGGAGACCACCTTGTGTGAACACTTCACCCTCTTGAGACCAAGCCAGCCTGGAGGGAGTCTGCCTATGTCCTTGTACCAGCAAAATAAAGGGCCGAAAGCTTCTTTTAGCCAGACGTTGGCAATGAAACGGGACATACCAGAGCTAAGGAGCATTATTATTATTCGTTCTTGTGTTTTGGGCTGCTCTTGGAAAGCTCAAATGGATTTAAAGCTGTCTTTTGCTAAATGCTGTGCAAACAAGTGTTGGAGATCGCCCTTGTCCCAGCACAGGATAAAGGCACGTCCTCTTGGCTGGTCTAAGGATGCTAATTAGGTACCTGGGGAACTGGCATTTTGTGACTGTTCCCAGGCTCTGAAAGGGAGAATTAGCAGCATTCACAACACTTCACCTCGCTATTTTACATCAGATACTCCCCTGCCTTTTACAGCAGGCACCTCTAAGCTTTCTGCTGCTTGCAAGAGGAAGAATTCAGCTTACAGATGCAGGCTGCAGTGTCAGGGGAGCTGCTTTATCCTAAAAATGTCAGTTTTGCCCCTGTGGTTGAGAAGCCTGAAGGAGGGAGTTCTGCAAATGCACCCTCACATTTACATCCACCCACTTTGCAGTATGATAGACCACAGGTCCACTAAGACAGTAAAGGGAGGAGAGCTAACAGCCAGGGTAGAGAGGAAAAGAAGAAAATGAACAAAGAATGTTACAAATGCCCAATAACGTGCGGCCTCCTTTCTCCAGGACATATGTACTGTCCACATGAAGCAGAGTCCTTGCAGTTATATTGGATCAGCCTGGAAGGATGCTCATCACATCCAGCAAACCCCTTTGCCCTTGGTTGGAAGGCAACCACTTCTGGGGCAGAGCTTAAGGGTGGAGTGTCACTCAAATTGACAGTTTTGGGATATTTTCACCTAGAGTGACACATCTCCCAGCACCCAGAGGAGACATGTGCCCTTTTGGAGCAGCAGCTGGAAGCCATGGGGTATTCTCTGGGGCATCTTCTCAAATGGGTGCTATATTTCTTGAGATTACCAGGGACATATCTACTGCTCTTGGGGATGCTATATTTCTAAGCCTCTTGGAGGTGAAAGATGTGGCTGCTTCGTGCATGTTTCTGCATTTGGGAGAGGTATTTGTATAAAGCAACCTGTGCAATGGTGCATGCGTACAGAAGGGCAGCAGATCTGAAGACACTGCAGAGAAGGAGACGGAAGGCTTTGCAAGATTTAGATCTGTGCCAAGGACAAGGTAGGGCACAGCAAAGCAGAGCTATTTTTCCTGAGTCAGTTAAAATAGTAGTTAACCAAAGAGGCGGCTTGAGTCTCTCCTTACAATGAAGGGAATAGACATCACGAAAAAAGGTATTGCTGGTTAGAAAGTTGAATGTCCAGGGGAAAACTCCATTGAGGTCTATGTTTCATGCTGTTGAGATTAACAATAAAAGGAAATTCCGGGAAGAACGGGGGGCTGGGTTGGAGTTATTCCAGAGACCTTGCTAGCTCTGTAACAAGCATGGTGGGAATGCCCCCGTTGTGGGGAGCACTTTGCTGAAAATTCTGGGACCAGAGGAAGTTCACATTATGTTGCTGCATCCTGTGTGTGAGTGAGCTACGGTCCACTTAGGAGAACATCTGCAAAAGATGCAAAGGGACACGTAAAAATTTGGCCACTCTGTAGTGAGTTGAGGGTGATCTATTCCCCTGCTGACAAATGACAAATCCACTCAAAGAAAACCTGCAGTGTGTTCCTAACAGGCTTGCAATCAGCCAGAACTAAACCCACCACCATCATTGACCATGCTGAAGAGATCCCATGGCTTTGATGAATGATCATGCTTATGGATTTGGCAAATCTAGAGACAATTGGGAAGAAAGACAGGATGATGGCTGTTTAACCCAAGCAATGATCTGAACTAGATCCCAGACTTGCCAAGAGCAATCTATACTGCACTCTTGGTCTCGAAGTGAAGGCTTAGTCTCAGTCAACACCCAGCTAGAAAGTGCTGTGTGTCCCACTGTAAAGGCCCCATAGGTCAACCAATAGTTGTCCATCTTCAAGTGAAGAATGTCTTTTAGGATCTGTAGGAGTGGAGAGGTTCCCCTGGATATGATACACGCCAACAATCTTAGAAGCTTATGCTGTACTGGGTGAGATGAATAGAGGGAGATTAGCATGGATTTTTTTTTTTTTTCTTTCTTTTTTTTCTCTGTGACTAATGCTATATATAGCTCACCTCTCATGCCCTGAAATGTGGTTGCATACTAACTTCCACTGATATTAGGAGATATTTGGGATCCTAAGTCAACAAAGAAAATGTAAGTTTGCTCTGTTTCTGTATTTCTAAGCCCCTGGACATTGGACTTGGGCATTGAGATGACCACTGAATAGCTTTGGCGAAGGCAGGGCTGTCCGTCCATCCATCCACATATGTAGAGGTCATGCTGGTGATATCAATACTCTGGAGACTTGGTAGGAGGGTGGCAGGAGGTTGATGAGTTCACAAGAGCAAAGAAGGGTGCTACAGGACTGGGAAGAGTCAGAAGGTGTTGCAAGAGCTTCCAGCCTTTTGGGTTTGAAGATATTGGGAACAAACTGAATCCCTACCTGGAATCCAGGAACCTCTCTAGTTAATGCATAAAGCTCCATGTGGATCAATGCAAACTGCCTGCTACATAACAGGGAAAAAGCCTCTCTGAAATGAGAAACATAAAAACAACTGCTGCTTTTTTTTTATTTTATTTTTTTCTTCCCTGGAGAAAGAGCCTTACGCCCTTCAAAGCAAACGAAGTCATAAGGTAGATAACCAAACTCGATATTGAATCTTTAACAATATTTTCAAGATGCCAGATGAAAAACAAGGGGTTGACGCTGTAATATTACAGTCCAAATATTGAATTAAAAAAATCTGTTTTCTATGTTATGGTGGAAAACTGTTTGTTTGTCCTCTTCAAAGTCTGCTTTCTTGGTCTCTGATGTGTCTGCATGCAATGGAGAACAGAATAGCATTCAGACCTGCAAGGTGCCAGCTGACACTTAGTCCTAGAAGAAAAGGATGGAAAAAAAAAAAAAAAAGCTAATAAACATTATTAACCATTTTGTACAGATGGCAAAGTAAAATGTGTTGGGCCTGGACTCACCCTCAAACTTATGTGAGGGGGTTCCCAACTTAGTTGCCTTTGTTGAATGCTTAACCTCAAATAAGCAAGAACCAGAGCCAAGTCTCAGTGATGCTTAGCACAAGCTTTGGTCTCACCTATTTTGATCTGACATCTCTGAGTCTGAATCTGTTCTCCTGGTTCCTTCAGCACCAGGCACATAGGACAAGCCATTCTTGTTTGGATAGCATAGGGAGAAATCACTAGTAATAATGAGAAAGAAAATGGAAGCCTCAAACCTCCACCGTTGCATTATCCACAGGGTTTTCCCTCCTTAGTGAGCTCTGATTTTGGTAAGAGATTTCTTCAATGAGAGATGTTCTCTGTGGGTCTCACTCCCTGGTGCTTGTGCATCTTCTGACCATGATGAACTGACAGTCAAAAGCAAAAAGAAGTAGGGAAGAAGAGGTGCAAGAGGCGATGAGGAACTCTCCGTTTCCTCAAGGTTACTCTTGACAGGAGGGAAAAGTACTAGCCAGCAAGCCTTCACGGACAAATGAACTTCTTCCTGCCTCAGTTTCTTTGCTGTTGTCATCCCTTGCTTACTAGCCAAAAGCTGAACTACTGACACAATTGTCCACCCCACCTACTCGTGCTTAAAAGCAACCACCCCTATATTTAGCACTCACCATTTTCCATTGTGCTGCCACAAACACACGTCCTGCTGGGCGCTCCAAGGCGGGGCTCGGTGATTTCAGATGGATGCTCCCTATTTTTAGCTATCAAATGGCGTGTGGATGCGCTGGCTCATCGTAATTCTTTCCATGTGACAGATCTGGACACGGTTTGTAGCTCTCCATGATGCAAAGCCCCACACATTTTCCCTCCTGGCGTCAGATGGATGGAGGTGGGGAGAAGGGCCAAGAGCTGTGTCCTGCAGGAGGGCTGGGTGAGGAAAATCATGATTTCTTCCCCAGGAAGAGTCACTTGGGGCAGAGTTCAGGGGAGTATCTCAATGCCTGGGTCTTATGTTGTTATGCACGTTCAGATTCTCATGGGATCACGTGGACTACTGGGAAGTCTCTTCTGGGATTGCTGTCTCATGGATAATAATAACATATAGGATGAATATCAACAGTGAGGTCATGTGGGCTTTCTGGTCTCTTTTGCTGGGCTCCACCAAACAAAATAAAAAATAAAAATAAAAAAAATAAAAAAATAAAATAAGAATAAAAATAAAATAAAAGAAATAAAATAAAATAAAAGAAATAAAATAAAATAAAATAAAATAAAATAAAATAAAATAAAATAAAATAAAATAAAATAAAATAAAATAAAATAAAATAAAATAAAATAAAATAATATAAAATAAAATAAAATAAAATAATAAAAAGATGAGATGGCACATGGGTCTGATCCAATCTGATTGGATTGCTCCAGTTCCTGAGAAGACCATACCATCATTATTATTCACAAACTGCCATGGGTTAATCAGAGATTCAAAGCTGGGGAAGAAGGAACAGGAATGGATGGCTGACTTTCCCAGCAGGGTTGTGACGCTGGCAGGTCCCAGCTTCTTTTTGTTCTCGTTCAGGTCAGTCTTTTCTGGCGAAGGAGGTGAATAATGAAACCAGTAGAGATTTATGCAATTGAAATCTCAGCATGAAATACTTCAGAAAGATGTTCTAGTGTAGAGCAAGCAAGTGGGAAAAGGGACAAGTCTGAAGTTGAAAGGTGTAAGAGACTGCACGTGGAAAATAGCAGCTTAACTATATGTGGGCCCCAAATAAACCATTCCCAGAGTAACATCTTTGTGTCCTTGGAGAAAGGTGAGTGAAATGTCTTCACTGCACTGAGCCAGAGTCAAAAAGGTAAAACAGAAGTTATAGAAGTTTAGATATATATATATATATTTAAGAATAAAGTTCAACCCCTCTTCTACCATCACACCACAAAAAAAAAAAAAAAGCCCAAACCAACAAAAAATAAACCATGGCATTGAGTAAATCTCTGGGGTGCTGACCGCGTTCGTGGCGCATACAATGCTGATCCCCCCACCTCAACAGGATACAATGGGACTGGAAAAGGTAAAAGCACCAGGAACAATCACAGGCCCTGAACAGCCGCCGTGTAAGCACCACCTAGGGAATAGACGGGGACTCCATTGTCTGCGAAAGAGAAAGCTGAGCCGGAGACCGGCCCCTGGGTCACAGCATCCGGAGTGATACGGCGCTGGGAGGAGGCAGGAGCATTCACCCCTTCCCATAACAGGGAGCTGGGCGGCGTATCTCACCAAACAAAAGCTGGGCAGAGTTGAGGTGTGGCTCTTGGTGCTGCCTCAGCGTGCTTTGGACACCAGAAGCATGAATAAATCAGAAAAAAAAAAAAATCCTGGAGGACATATCTATCAGGGACTGATAAAGCTCTGGATAGACACCCTTGTGCTGCAGCTCCTGTGGTGTTCACCTGTCGTTGTAATTCTCATGCTCTTCCCCAGGAATATTCCCATTCTCCCTGTTTATCCACCTCTAGTTATTTTGGGGACACGGTAGTGACTTAGAGCAGTGCTCCGACCCACCGTGGTTGTTGTTGTGCCTTGGGGAATGTGACTGTACCGGGGTCTGACAGTGAAGTGAGGCAGTGTAGCATCGTGTCAAAAGAGGAGCCGGGGAGCCCGATCAGCCGGCAATTTTAAAGTGAAGCCAGACAGAAACAGAAGTGAAACAGACAGAAACCTTTAGGCATTCGGCCCCCAGGGATGCAGGGAGAAGATCTGAGCAGACCTTTCCCACGGGGATCAGAAGGAGTCCGTGTTATCAAGGAAGATGGCAGGGACACCTCCAACACCTCCGAGTTCCCTTGAGGGCTAAGTCTCCCTCCAAAAAAAAAAAAACCCAAATTTATACTTTTTTTTTTTTTTTGGAAGCCGACTAGCAAAGGGAATAAATAGGCTTTCAGCTCTGCTAGATCCTTCTCTGCTGGAGGGTGCAGGAGGCTTTCTGCCGTTGCCCTCCCTGGCAGCTCTGCATCCCTCCCTTTCAGTTCAGCCCCCAGACACAAAGGCAAAAAAATGCCAGGAATTTCCCAGCGCCCTCCCCAAACCCGCTTGCATCTCACTTTCCCTCCTCGGGCTGGGAAGGAGGAATACTAATAAGAAAGCAGGGATCTTCAATAGACCCCAGGCCTGGTCACTTTGAGGGTGAAAGCTGAAAAGGGGTGAACGTGACTAACCATAAGGAATGAGGCTTCTTCAAGTCCTTGCATGTCTTGTTTTTTTGGCTGCTTTGTTTTGTTTTTCGTTTCCTTATTTCTCCCGTGTGCTGCCTAGCACAGAAAAATTCCTCTCAGCCCCTCGCTCTGTTTCTGTTCCTTGGTGTCTAATCGCTGCTGGGTGATTAGCATGTGAAGGGAAAGGGGAAAACAAAATCTGTATGGGTTGCTTGTGGAGCAGGAGCAGCTGTCTGGATGGACACTGGCTCGTGTGTTATCCTCCGCGCTGCCGTTGATCTCTTCCATTGTGAATGTTTTCCTGTGAGAATAGGCCAAACGCCGAGAAAAGGCAGAAAACGGGGTGGGGATGAAAGTCGGAGCAGGTGGACTGTTCTTTATTGGGGGAAAAAAAGAAATCTTTTTATTTATTTATTTATTTATTTATTTATTTATTGAGCTTGGAGTGTGTGGAGGGGATGATAGGGACTTCTGTGCTGCACTGGGATAACAAATAATAATAAAAATATAATTTATAGAAGCGACCTCAGCAGGAATAAAATGATAATTTGTAGAAGAGACCTCAACAGGAGCAAGAGGAGCAGCACAGAGCCCTTTGATGCAATGAGGCTGGAGTTGGAGGAGGTGGCTTGAGGTGGGAGGGGAGAAAATGCAGCCACCATGAGCTGGGTGCTGTCCCTCCTTCACTGCCCCAAATAACAGTGGGGTGGGGGACCACCCTTTGCAAGCCATCGTAATCCCCCTGCAAGAGAAATCCTGGCCCGTGGAAGATGCTAGGCTGGAGGGTAGAGTGCATCCTTTTTGCTCAGCCTCTTCAAGTCCCTCTAGGGGAAATTGCTTCTGGTGTGACGGGCAGCGTAAGGCATCTGCAGGCAGCCCGGTGCTGGCGGATGGGGTGGCTCTTGCTGCAGGAATTACAGCCTGAGGCTGGACAGTGACTGCAAAGGGACGTGCAACTGGAATGGAAAACAGTATCTATTTGTTGTTTGTTACGAGGCAGTGATGGGAACGCCGGTGCCTCTGGGGCGGGTATTCCCTGCAAGCACTGTGCTGGGCTCAGCCCCTCCTCCCCTCGCTCCAGGTGTTTCCTTTTCTGAGCTCGATAATGAAATCCGTGAGCCTGAGCCAGTTTATGTTTAGTTTCCATTGCTGCTGGCAGGGGTCTGCTGGTGCCTAACAGACAGCAGCAAAACACCACCAGTGCCCAGACCCCCAGGTCGAGGTGCTGCCTACGAGATGGGTTGTGAGGGATGGGGACCGTGGCAGGAGGGGAACAAGGAAGGACAAGGATGTGCTCCCAGCAAACATCTCATCTCAAGAAGTTAACCACTTCTTTGCATCAGCCTCCCACAGAGCCATGAGATCCAGACTGGATTTGTTTTGGGAGCTGTCTCTGGCTACACAGGCTAATCCCATATAATGTCTGGTATTCCTGACCTGTGTCTGCTCCCTTTGTGAAGAAGTTTGTAGCTGGTGCAGGCAGTCCTCCATCTTCCACTCCACTTGGTCCTCAGGCTGGTCTTTATTGCAGACTCCTTCTCCAGCCACCCACTGTAGGTAGGATTCACCTACCTAATCATACATTTGTTGGGCCAACTGGGCTGTCTCAGTGGGGTATCTGACATATCTGCAAGCTTTCTGTATCTCAGATGTGGATATCTTAGAGCATCTTAGAGCAGATATCAATATCCTAGGCTGTAGCCTATCTCTAGGCTACAACTCCATGTTTAGACAGTTGAATTGAGCCTTAGGTCTCTGTTGACCATCTCGGGAGCTTAGATACCCAGCTCACAAGGAGGCATGCAAATGCAGGTGTCTTAATGCAGGTGTTAGGAAAGCTGGGATACTGTTTCCTAAATAGAGGTGCCCAGGGACATGAGATCCACTTTGTGATGTGCAAGACCTAGAATCTATACAGGGCATGCGAATATGACATGGGATAAATCCTGCCATATCCTTCCCAGACCAAGGGCAATGTCTTTTTTTTTTTATTTTTTATTTTTTTTCATTTTGCTTAAAACAAACAAACAAACAAAGCCAATAGAGGTGCAAATCGCTTGGGACCAGGGAAATAGAAAGGTCTTGACAATATTTCTTGTGAGGCTATAATCTAATGATAAAAAACCAATGAAGAGGAAGCAGGAAAACTAAGTACTAGAAGGAGAGGTCAGAAGTGGGAAGAGGAGAAGAGAAAGAAGGGAATAAGTCACAAGAACCTTCTAGAGGTGTCAAGCAGGTAACAGGGCAGAGTGAGATGGTTTTCATGGTGGAATTGAGAGATGGAGCAACCATGTATAGCTGGAAGGACTCTGATTCAGCAGTGAGTCGTGGCTGGTCCAGAAGGATCCTGAACATCTCCAGAGTGTCCTTGAGGTCCTTGTACCTCCTGTTCCTGAATGCTTACAGGCTTATCACCTGCGTGCTCATCTGCACTATACCCTGGTTGTGCCCCACCTCTTCCTGTTGCCTAATTCCCTGCATTTAACTTGTCCACACCATTCATTTGACCCTCTCCATGCTGCTGAAAAACTCTGGCTTCAATTTTCCTCCTTCAGAGCAATGAAGAGATCAGGGGAAGCGCAATTTCCTAGTCTGTAGCTGATAGTGCACTCTCATTCTGTTGCTGAGCTATATCCTCCAAATACTTTGTTAGGGTGGGATGACCCACAGGAGTGGTTCCACTTCTGGCAGCTTTCTCCCAGATGCCTTCTTCTCCAAGACTATGCATGGTGGCAGAGGCATAACTGCATGGGATCTTGTGCAGGTCCTTGTGCCAAAGCCCAAATCTATTACATAGCCAAGCCCCCGATGTATCTGATTGATGTCTGGGATGTCTGGGATCATGACAGAGAGAAGCCAACAGTAAAGATTTTTTTTTTTTTTTTTTTTTTTTAGTGAAGTAACAGGATGGTGGGCTGGGCTCAGGAACTCTGTGCCCCATTTCTTACACCTATCATTTGGCTTTGGCTTGGCTTTTGGCATTGGCTTTCAGCTTATACTGAACTCACCCATCTTCAGTGGGATTGTGGAGAAGGAGTGCTTGAGATAAATGGCCCTCTAAGGGGGACAGTTTCATTCTGTGCAGACCAGTTGGTTAGATCATGGACTTGAGCTCCTTAGGAGGAGAGGGAAACAGGAGGTGTGTCTGTGTGTCTGTGGCTGGATGCATCCAGCACCAGATGTTCTCGTGCTATCTGGAGACCTACTTTCAGAACTACTCTCCCCTCAACCTTTGCTGCAGCCTCATCTGGTCATGGCTGGACTAGCACTGGGACAGAGAGGGAAGCAGAGGGGAGGAAAGGAAAGAAGGACAAGCACCCATTCTTGGGGCTAGGCTATGCCTTGAGCCAATAGTGAAAGTAAAAGAGGGAAACTCCTCTGTCCTCACTGCAAAACTGAGCATACTGCTGAAAAATCTGGAGTCATCCATGAAAAGTTTTGACCAAGTTTACTCTGGGGAGGTCTGTAAGATTGAAAACAACTTAATTTGGCTAGGAATACATAGCTAAAAGTTTTTCTCCTGCATCACTGGGTAAAAGGAATCTGCCTTGAACACTATTTGAAATTTGTCAAATCTCACAGGCTCCCTACTCTTGCCTGCTCCACAGGGAAGTTTGAGCAACTGAATCCCCAAACTCAACACGTCTACTGTTTTCCCAAGATTTACACCTGATGACACTGAATTGTCTTTGAAAACCTGTTTCTAGGGCATGCTGGGATTCCACCTGCAGGAAGCATTTGATCTACTGTCATCTTGTAGAATGTCTTGAGCTCACCAGGCAAGTAAGACAGAGAGTGAAGGAAAACTCTAAGAACTGGATCATTGTGTCTTCTCTTCAGTCCTCTGCTTGTGCTTGGATAACTCACTGTCAATTAGGCCTCTCTTTATATGCTTAAATTAGAAACGTTATTGAAATTAAAGGACATCAAGCAAGGAACCCTTGATATTCCTAAAGTATTTGTCTCACTGAAACTCATTTTGAGTGATGGTGATGAATTGTTGCAAATAGGTTATTTTTCAAAGCCTTCTCCTAGAGGCAAGCTAATTCCTCACATTCACACTGATTTCTGTCATAGTGGATCCTAAAATAAAAGACTGTTGGGTCAGGAAGCTTGACACTACTGGCTAGGGCAGAATGACAATGTTCTTCAAAACTCATTCAGCATATGTTTGGTGCAACCGTGAAGTGATGCCTTTGTGCCTCTATTCAATCAGAGAAAGAAAATTCCAGCCATGGGCTCAAAAGTACTGTATATTGCCACATTTATCTGGGTATCTGTGCACTTGCAATGGACACTTACTCTAAAGGTCATGATAACCCACTTGATTAACTAAGACACCATGTGGTCTTCATGACCAAACAAAACATTTGTAGTATCAAATTTAGAATATTGAGGGGCTTGCAAGTAGAACTACTACCCCAGAAACTCCAAATCTAACAAAAATCATCCAACAGCACTAGGGAATTATAAACTGAAGACTCTGGGCAGCAAATCCCCTGGTCCCACCTAGAAGTAATAGCCCAGTTTAGTGTTGAGGCTTCTCTAGTTGCACTGCAGAACAGTTGACAATACCTGGCCCTCTGGAGATATCTTATGGACAGTTTCTCCTCTAAAAATCTTGCTGCATTCATAAAAATCCACTGAAAAAATGTTACAGCAGGCAGCCTAATGAACCTCAAATGGTGAGTATGTTGTTACATAATTCTGGTAAAACATCAGAATTAAAATATTTTATCTTATAATAAGTTCCAACACATCCTTTATTGTCATGAGTTCTCAGGACCTTTGGTTTTCCTCTTCATCCACAGCTAACAGTCCCTGTGTTACCATCTGCCTTGCAGCCTGTGAGCACAGTGAAGTGCATTGTTTGTCCTCATCAACAGAGCTTTCCATGGGCTTGAGAGCATCATACAATGCTAGCTGAGATATATTTTTGGCAAGAGCAGTGACGTTTGAAGGAACATCCTTCTTGATAATTTCTATAGATATTTCCATTAAAAATAAACTTTTGTTTAGCCAGAGTTTTCATTATACACTCACATCCTCTTGAGAGTTGGAGAACATAATGAAATGCTTTGTTAAAAGAAACCTTTGTTTTAGGGGAAATCAGTGGATACGAGCTGCTTGAAAGAAGTTTCAAGTTGAAAGGTAATCAGTAGAGTTTTCTTTTTTGGATAAATTGAAAAGATGTTCTTCCTAATATAAGAGTATATGAAAGTAAAAGAACCACACTGATCTCTGATAATGTGTCTACACTTTTACAATTCTATATTAATGAAATCAAATAAAATTAGATTCATGAGGAGGAAATAATTTATAACCACTTGTACATCCTGTCTTTGAAAAGGGAACTTCTTGAGAAATACAAAGGCAAGGACACAAACACGGAATGAATTTTACATAACCAACACGGTTAAAAAGTAGACTGAGAAGAGGAGTTTTGGGGAAGACTAATGAAATAATAGTCACAACAACATGGCAAATCAAGGCATCACATTTCCTACACACAAATAATAGCCCCATGATTTGACTGCCTGAATAAATAGTTGAGGAACGTGTTAAGAAGGAAGCACAGTGAGATCTTCATGCTGCCAAAAAGCTGAGGTCTTTCTGCATGGGTTCTCTTTTCTTGTGTTGGCCATACAAACAAGGAGGGCCACAAAAGAGTGATAGGTGGAGGTAGGCCACCATGCTTGTCTGGGATGGGGAATGTAAACTTCTGGGTTAACATCATATAAATAGCTTGGAAGTTAAAAATAGTGTGATCAAGCTGTTCCCAAAACATTGGCCATGTATTTAGAATATACATGGTAGGAGGTCTTGTAAGGCATAGTGGTGGTTTGACAAGGAGTCAAGGAGCTGGATAAGCTGGGCTTTCCTCCTAGGTCTGTCATGTGTTATGGGATCTGGGTGAGGCACATGCCTACTTTGGCCTCCCCTTGTTTGTAAATCTGGAACAGTGATGTTTAGTCTTGAGATAACCAGAATGTTACCCCGCTTGCTGGCCTGGAGTTGGAGAAGCTCAGCAGACCTGCCAAATGTGTTTTTTACCTGTCCTCATTCATCAGATGACCCAAAAGGCTTTGTGGAAGCAGCACAGAAAATGGACAAGTCTCTGAAATTGCCCTTTTAAGAGGCATAGGATCTGAGAGACCTGTTGGGTGGAGGAGTTCTGGAGAAGGGGACAAAACCTGGGGGACCAGAAGAGCAAAGCAGTAACTGATGGAGTGACATTGTGCAGCAGAGTCCCCAGCCTAAACGTATCCTCTCTTGCCTCTTCCCATGCGGACTGAAGAACAACATACCCATACCATTGCCCCAACGGGCAAACCGTTCTGCTGCTTCACACCTGAAGTCCTCCCCAGGACTGGGCGAAGTGGAGGACTTGAGAACAAACATTCAACCCTGGCTCAAGGAGCAGCTGTACTGCCCTGGTGCAGGGGCAGCCAGCTTTGCGCCAGTGGCTGCAGGAAGCCAAGAGGGTGTGATCCAGCTTCATGTCGCTCTGCCAAGCATTGTCACCAAGTGCTGCAGTGACCTGCCTCCTCGCTGGAACAGGCTGTGAGCTGCCAGATGGGGAAAGCTGAGCCCAAGGGCCTTGGTATTTCTTTGTGACTAGTCATAGAGCACGTCCCACCTTATTACCTCTGTGATAATGCATGAGATTTTTGTCTACGCTGAGTGCAAGGTGGATGCTAAAAGCGACCAGGAGTCAGGTTCAGAGCAGGAACCTGTTTGTACAAAGGTAAAGCAAATAGTCACTGATGTTATGCTTCTTCTAGGCAAATAGCACGCCTCCTCTGTACCTCTCCCCAAGAGCCCTGCATCAGTCTAGGCAGTGAATGTGCATATAGACACCATTTCTTTCCTAAACAGTTGATCATATCTTCTCCAGTAGTGTTTCAGATTCAGTTTTTCCTTGGGAAGAGGTTCATATTTTAAAAATAGCTCAGATACTAAGCATATATTCAGACAGAAGACACGGAGGAAGACTTGTGGGTGATTTATTGTAGAGATTCAAGGGATGAGGACAAGGATCGATAGCACCAACATGACATTCCTGCTGTCCAGATAGACTAATGGTGTAAAATTTGAACACAGATTTGTAATGTTGATCCCAGACTTCAGGTTTAGTTACTTAAAAGCATGTGTGAAGCATCACTGGAAACATTACCTGAAAATCATTCTGTCTTTGCAGCTGGACATGGCTGAGTTGGGATGTGAGAACTGATCCAAGGTCCCTCTTGGAATACAGAACTGACATGGCCAAGGGCTCTTAAGTACATGCACATTTTTATGTGCATCTTAAGAGCACAAGGGTAGTCAGTATAGGGGATTTTCTGGTTAGAAATAAAATCAATAAGAAATGGAGTCAAACGGGAAATATAGTCAAGAGAAAACAAGACGTCTTATGCTTGGGAGTTCAGCCCGTCTCTCCAGTTGGAGCAAAGGGTCACATTCATTTTCAAGGTCCTTCCCCGGAAGCCCTTGGAGGTGCTGTATGTGCAGGTGCATCCATGGAGGGTCATCCCATAGCAGAATGAATACAGGGGAATGTCCCAGAAACTTAGGAGGAATTTCTGATTTTGCTGTTGATGCAGGGCAGTAAAGTCTCTATTTTCATCTATTTGCCAAAAATAGCTATGTAAATGTATGTTATTTCCATAAGAACAGAGAAACATTGTCCAATGGTTATCAGCTAGTAACCTGCACTGAATAATAGAAAAACATAGTGTCAAAATGCGTGTTACCTCTTCATCTGGGGAGATTTTTTTGGCTCAGAAGCTCTATGCAGAAAATAAAAAGTCCAAGTCAAAACACTGGTACGGGCTGAACCCAAGTGAAATGTTTTCTGTTTGCTTTTGGTCTTCACAAAATTAGACAGGCAAGCAAAAATCATGTCCGGTTGAGTCATCACTTCATCTTTGACTTAAAACTAAACATTTATTAGAGTCAGGTGGATTTTTGCTTATCCCTTCGAACTCTTAAGAAAGGTCAACTGAAGTCACAAGCAGTTTTGCAATTTAACAATTCAGAACTTCAATTTGGAAATGAATAGATAGCATATGCTTTTTTTTTTTTTTTTTTAACACCTCAATTATTTTTTTCTTGAAAGTGTTTCTCTGAGCAGTTATTGTAGGGCCCTCCATCAGGGCTGAATCTGGGGCAGGACGATGTCTCTTTGTGGTTAGATTGGACCACCTCGATCTGCCAGCATTTGGGTAAACCTATAGCAAGACCACACTTTTGTCCCTTCTCCTTATACAGCATAACTTAGGCATCCTACAAAAGGCAGTTTGTCAGTCTTCAAAGCCCAGACTTCTGGAGTCATGTAAATGAGCTGCCATTACCAGTTAAAAAGAAGAAAGAAAAAAAAAGAAAGAAAAAAAAGAAGATAAAATGGCAGTTTTAGATATTGTGGTGGCAGACAGAAAATGGACAAAGCTGTAGCTATTGTAGCTGCCACCACTTTGGGGTGAAACCCATAGGACTATCTTCAGAAATAATTTAATAAAAAGGCAATTTTAGCCCTTTGTATGTGCTTTTGGGATGGGGAGGTATCCAGTTGAGAAATGCTGACCTTTAGAGCCATCAAAGAGAGTAAGAGTGGGTGGAGGGCTGGTTTCATGGGGCTGAACAGTTACAACCCCACGGGGGAGATCACACCTCAGGGGCATGACCTGGCTCAGTGAAGTTCTCAAGGAGATATGAAGGCCCTGTTCAGTTGATAAGGCTCACACAGGCTTTGACGAGCAGAGAACTCAGTGTACATCACTGAACAGAGGACTACATGTACTTATTTTCATCCGTACTACCCGTCTACCTAGCTGCGAGGAATGTGATCCTCCTCCCTCATTCTTTTTTATCAGCCTGCTGTTACTTCATGGATCTGTAACTGTCTTGGTTTTGCCTTCGTAATCCTGACGCAAACCCATCAGACCTGTGGAGTGAATTATGACTTTAATTGGGACACTCTGCTTGGCTCTCCTTCCACAAGCTGCTTCCAGTTACGGCAATAAGAGGAACACATGTCTGGGGGGGCTGGTGGAAAAAAAAAAAATAAATAAAAATGATGGAACAAATAAGTAAGCCTGTAAGCCAGGCCGGTTCTCTCCTTAGGGATGTTGAACTCCTTTTGGCAATGTCCTATGCGGTGTTTTTCCAGCTCATCTCAACCGCTCATTTGAAGGCTGAGGCAGCTCAAAAAACACATCAACAGAGAAATCTTCAAAATCCATCAGCGTAAGTGGACGTGTAAAGAATGATGGGTCAGAGATAAAGAACTAGCCAGGACCTAGCTCTCTGCTACGAGAAGGAAGCAGATAGGGCTATACATATGCCACATGCCAAGCACCCAGCCTAGCCTTGGCTATCACACGAGCTCCAGTAAGCCCCGTACAGTAGCCAGTGGCTCGACATGTCCAGAGGGGCTCTGTGAGGATGTTGGGTGGGAGGGAAAAGGGTCACGCTGTGCACAGGTTTTGACTTCTGTCTTTCTCTGGATTACAAAGGCCACAAAGCAGATATCTGCAGAGAGAAGAGTGCTTTTTTAAAGTAGCATCAACGCAGAACAGAAGACGATGGCTGTGTATGTGATGTGATGGTATACGTGTACATCACCTGTCCCAGCCAGGCACTAGTAAGGCTCTGAGGCTCTTGGATTTTGCTTGCAGTTGCTGATCTTCAGGGGAAGCTTCCTCATTTCTTTGCATGCTCTACTTTTTGGCCGTAACTGCCTGTGTCTATTGGAGCTGGCACTTCTGTACATGGTGGCTTGTAGAGCTCCTGTTTGAATACAACACACAGCTATCACCACCAAGTAGGCTTAGTTCTGGATGGTTCCCAGCTCCCAGGTAGTCCTAGAATATAACTGAAAAACAAATCAGGTGTTTGGACTAAAACTTTTAACAAGACAATAGGAGATTTTCAAGACAGATCTGTCAGAAAACTTATTTTAAATCTACATATTATGTCTTTGTAGGTTAAGTGCAATACAAATAAAAGCTCTCTAGCTATCTAGGACACACATGGACATCTAATTGCTTGCACTGGGAATCCTTCAGATGCAGGCACTGGGGAGGAATGCCATGGGAGGGAGCTGGAGAAATTACCTGCATGCCGAGGAGCTGAGTCAATCTGGTACTGACATTCACTTAGCAGGGGGAACTGGTACATGGTGGAACATTGTTTAAACGTAAAATCCCATCAAGGAGGCAGGAGAACATAAATTATGGGGAGTATAAGGAGGGGAGGGAGACTGGCATGTGGCAAGGCAGAGCACTGAAAGGCAGATTTCACTTTGAATTCAGACCAGAGCCTCTACAGGAGAGATCTGAACTTTCAGGTCCTGTGAAAGACAGGAGTTTTAGAGACAGGGGAAAGGATGGAGCTCAGCAGTGTGGAAAGAGAACAGGTTAAAAATGTACCCATGTTCTTGTTAGCAGTGTTCCATATTAGTGGTAGTGTCCAGGAGCTCCAGGCATGGTTCTCTGAGCTAACATGGGTCAGTCCTAACCTTTCTACCAAGCGCAACCCTTTGAAGATGTAGAGACAGATTCTGCTTTTGGGTACTTGATGAATCAGGGGCAAAGGCAAGGCTGAGCTACACCAAGGTCAGGATCTGAAGAATCAGACCCTACAAGTGGCAAACAGCATAGACAGCAGCAACACTCCTTACTCCATCCTTTCAGCTCAGCTTTCCAGGCAGCATATATTTGTTACACATTCGGTTATGATCCTGAATCATGGGTAAATGGTAACCCATGGGTGATAACCCTTGTCCTGCCATGGTGATGAAGAGGTTGCTCTTCCCCCTTACCTCCACTCAGCACTCAGTGCTGGATGGCTGGTTGGTAAAGCTGTCTGTAACACAGCTCTGCTAACCCTCTGGCATCTGTGGGAAAGGTTAGCGTTAACTGAGCAAGGAGCCTTGCGCAGTGTGTTGAGGAAAACAGCTTTAGCTCCAAAACAAGCAGCTGATATCATCATCAGGTAGTCCTTAACTCTGTTCTAATGATGACACTGCACAGAAAAGCTGCCCTTAGAAGTGGGTGTCTCTGACTGAAACTGCTCCAATAAAAGGTTATAGACGCAGCTGCTTCCTCCATTGCCACAAAGCGCTGTGGGGCTATTTATACGGAAATAAGTACACAGTGCTTTCTTTGTCTCAGTATTTACTGGCAAGATCTTTCCTCACACCTCCTAGAACTACCTGCCTTGTAGCAGGGAGAGAGAGCTACAACCCAGAGCAGAGGATTAAACTAGGGACTATGAAGGCAAACATCAAAGCCGGCTTCAAAGGGGGAAGTAAAAGGGTCCAGGGAATTTAAAGCCAGTCAACCGCATTTTGGTCCTTGGGAAAATTATAAAGAAAATTCCCTTGCGAGCCTTTTCCAGGCATATGAAGGACAGAAAACTGGTCGCAAACATCCAGCGTGACTTACTGAGGACAGGTGAAAAACTTCATTTTCTTCTGTGGTGAGATGACAAGAGAAGAGCAAACCCTTGCAGCAAAGGAAAAGCTGACTGGATTTAAGGTGAAATTCTTCACCATGGGCATGACTGACTATTGCAAGAGCTGTAGAATCTCCTTCTTAGAGGTGATTGAAATTTGGCTAGAGGAGACTTTGCACAACATAAGCTAACTTTGAAGTTAACCTGGCTTTCAGCAGAAAATTGGACCAGAGACCTCCAGAGGTTCTTTCCAGGATATGATTGAATGATGCTCTGCAAATATGTCTCAGTGTACTCTTATCAATGACTGTCAGAGTACAGTTCTTTCCCACCCCTTACTAGAGGTATAAAAGTGGTTAAAAAAAATTAAAAAACAAACAAACAAACAAGCAAACAAAAAAATACAACCACTATACAAAGAATGCAATAATATGGGAAGAATCACAGGATTTTTTTTTCCTTGTTTCTGAAGTCTGTGAATTCCAGCAGCTTCCAAAGGCAACCTGCACTGCACTGTGATAGAGACCATAACATACATAAACCAAAATACTTGAAAGAAGAAAAAAGTAAAATATTCTACTAATGAAACTTTATGCCCAAAAGGGGTTATATGTAATCAAAATGCGGAAGTTTTCAAAAAGAAAACCAAATGAAACAGCAAAAGGGACAAAATGTCCGTGGATGTTATAGCAAGTACTTAACGGCAACCACTTGAAGTCTCAGGGGATAAACATATGCCACATATTAAAACGGTTTTGAAAAGGACTATACCTAGATAGATGTCATCTGTTAGCAAAAGAGTAAAAGTGACCATTTGAAGAAAAAGAGAATCCTTAGAAATATTTAAACAAAAAAATGAAAAAAATAGAAATAAAAATGAAAAGAGCTTAATGTCTGGTAGTTTAATGTAAAACTTAAACCATTCCAAAAGATTTTGAGAACCATTTTGCTAAAGGAATGAAACAGTAATAAAACCTTTCAAAAAGTTATTGGTGGAAGAATCTGTCAGGGAGTCTGTGGGACTTAGACGTGACTGGAGTAAAAGGGATGTGCAAGGAAGATGGAGCTGCTGTGTATAGCAGAAAGGTTCAATGGATTCTTCCACTCATGTGAACTGTGGAGTAACTTAAGATGGTTTCTACATCAGAACTTATCTTAGGGAGAAAGGAGGAGGGGTCAATCAGAGGAACAATTTCTAACAGAAGAAATATTAAAATAATATTTAAAATATAAAAAAAAGAAAGAAAATGATTCAAGAGTTCTAAGGGATGGAGATACAAAAACACTGTATTATTAATTACAATATGCAACTTGTAAGTTATATCAGACTTGGTTACAGGACAGTATGAAATATAAAATTTTGTTGTGCATTTTGGAAAAGGGAACCAAGAAGAGTCTGGAAAACTGCAGCTGAGTGGCTCTGATACCTCTATTGGACACACTGGTAGACCCTACAAGGAGGAAGAGCATCCACAGTCTCAGGGATAAATGCAACATATCAAAGAAGAGGCAACACTGCTTTTAGAGAGAAATTATTCCCCAGAAATCAAACAGCTTTGAAGGACTTTGTGAACATGTGGTTTAGAATGATCCAGCTGGTGTAGTAGAAACGGGAGTGTTCTCAGACAAGATTTTCAACAAAAAAATCAGTGAATGAAATTGTGGAGTAGATTACTCTTGTGGATTATTAATTGATTAAAAGGTAAGAAACAACAAATTGCTCTGTTTTGATAATGGAAAGCATTGACGGGAGAGTCCTGCAGGGGTTTCCACTGAGGTCTGTGTTCTTTGACACACTCATAAATGATTTGGAAAAGACTGACAATAAAGAAGCAGTAAAGCTTGCTGATGACATAGAATTATTCATGATAATCGAAACTAATATTTCCATCAGGAGCTGCAGGAGCGTCTTGAACTCCTGAGACAACATGCAACAAAGAGACAGGTGAAGCTGTGTGTTAGTAAATGCAAAGTAATGCTCATGTGGGAAATGCAGCCCTAAAGGTTTATACACAGTGATGGTCTCCAGGGTAGCTATTTCTTCTCAGAAAAGAGATCTTATCATCAGCGTGGATGATAATGTCAGCTGAAAGCTCAGGGGAATTGAATGTTAGGAATTACAGGAAGGGAATAATGAACAAAACAGAAAGTAACATCGTGGAGCTACTTACAGCAGCAGTGCCTCTGTACTTTTTGTATGGCATCACTTAGTTTCTGTTCTAAAACCATGTTAAGACTATGAGCAGTAGAGGAGGAATGGAGAAGGTGAGTAGGGAATGGTTACTCACTATTATTCATAGCACAGGCATCATAGGAAGCATCAAGTAAAATGACCAGGAGTCAGATTTGAAAACAAAACAAAGGAAATATTTCACTGCACATGCCCATATAAACGCAATTCCTTATCTCTGAGTCACTGGGGTGGGATTCATCTGATTTAACGTTAAGAGTGGATACACTGAAATGTGCACCTTTTGTACTGGGGGTCACTTCTCCGCTGGGGACTAAGGCTCCAATTATGGTCAACGGAAAGATAGTGGGAAGTGGCATGAGATGAATCACATCCACTATAGACATTCCTGTTAGCAGAGGATGCATCATACCTTGTCATTCACTGACTGCATTGGCTGGCTCTTTTGTGTGTACAAAAGGGGTCTAGTGTGGCTCGTTCAATGGTAGGCTTGTGGACATTAACCTTTGGACAGCTGAACCCCAGAAAATGTTGTGCTGGCTTGGGAGCTGAATGGATTTGCCTGAAGACAGACCTCAAATGCAGAAGTCTGTGATTCCCCCGTTCCCCAGTGACTGCTCATGATAGGCATGGCCAACACCCCAGGCTGCTAGGAAAAAAAAAGAACTTAAAAATACTTCTCCTTCTCTCTCTCTCTTTTTTTTTTTCTTTTTCCTTCTCTCTCTCTCTTTTTCTTTTTCTGTTTTTCTTTTTCAGCGGCGTGACCTTAAAGGGCAACAAGCTCCATTCTGTCTGGCTTACAGGCAGATAAGAGCCACATCCTGACTCTGGGTGGATGAAGGGGAAGATAAGTTGCTTTCATGGATGTGTCTGAGGAAAGGATAAATTACCTCCTCTGTGGGCTCTTTGTTGCTCCTTGCCCAATTCAGGGCTGTATCTCTGGCAGAGCAAACATACTTGTAACAGAATGAAACGCCGTACATCATGGTACGACACTGCCTTTCTGACTGGACGGTACGCTCAGTACTCACAGCAAATGTCAAGAGAAAATAGATGGAGATGTGAAACACAGAAGAAGAGGGCCAGTGGTTTTCTACAGCTTTTGTTATTGGTAGTAGAAGGGGAGGTGAACAATTATGCCCATAGAACAGAAGCGTCAATGAGATAAGGAAACGTGGTAGTCATGCAAACAAGTGTCCTTCCTAAAAATTATGCCTGCCTACTTTTGTAATGTGCAAGTCCTCCCCTTCCTCCAGCTTCTGATTCTGTCAGCCAGGGTGGGCACGAGAATAAAGCAATACACTGTCAGAAAAGCTGGTCTCAACTCCTGCCTTCATCATCGACCATACCTTGGGTGTGCCATTGTTATCTTTTTAATCCTTCTTCCGTCTTCTTGAATATGAATAATATCTTTTAAAAAATTTTCTGGAGCTTTTGGGCAGCAAACTTTGCTTTTATTTTGCTTTCACACACAAAGAAAACACTCTCATTTGGACTCTTGCATTTTACAGCCACATGAATACAGTTAGATAGATGAGAAATGCACAATAAAGCATCAAAGCCCACATCAAACAGCTCCCAAAAGCTTGCCTAGCCCGCAACCTAAATCTTCTCTATCCAGAGCCTCTCTTTCACCTCCCATGTATCAGAGCCACACAAAGAACGATTAGTTTCTGTAAGTCAGAGCTCAGCAGTCTTTTATCAATGCACCAGTGGCAGAAGGGATGCTAGCCTTGTACTCTTCAATATTACAATTTCTTCTGTGCCCACATGCCACAGTGGCTAGGGTTTATCAGTCAACAGATATGGTTTTGCAGCTGTGTTGGCACTGGTAGTATCTCAAGTAGACAAGCTATCAGCAATGCCTTAACTCAGACCATTCCTCTGTGCATATCAGCAGGTTGTAGTTAAAATTAAGGGTGTCTTTATACCTAGTGCTGCATGTTCTACCAATCAAGTGTGGGTAGTACATATAACTATACATCCCCAATGAGTTTTCTTCCTCAAATGAATTCTTCAGATGTGTTAGGTGGATGGGTACACGCAAGTTCTAAAGTGATTTAGGGACTGTGGCTTAGCAAGCTACAAGCCATCAGCTGAGGCCCCAGTAACTGCCCATACTAGTGCCCTGTGCCAGCCCTGACAGATGTTTTAAAGGCTGATGAACTTTTGTTTTTGGCAACAGAGGCTTGGTAAGACTACACATTCAGGTAGTTAATTACCACAGATCAGTTGATGGGTTAAAGAAAGATGTTATACCCATTTTATAACATCATAGCTTGCTGTAGTGACCACACCTTTTCCTAGTACATTTTTTGGAAATGACTTCCTCCAAGAATAAAAGATTCCTGAACACGTCCTCCCAGTAGCCCTGGGGAGGATGTGTCCCTATTAAAGCAGATGATTCACCCCAGTGAAGGCTCTTTTTTTTAGGTCTTTGTTAGTCTTACCAGTCCTTTGACCAGTTCCTGACAAGATGCCAGGTAAGCATGAGCATCAGTTTATGTTACAGGCTTGTGACTTGACATCCCCATCATTTCTGCTGAACAAGCAGATATACCCTTATAACAGCAACTGAGATAAGCATTTCTTTTTAAATGATAAATATTTCAAACTGAAAGAAATATTCCGCCTTGTTCTCTTTGATAGGTATCTCCAGTTGTTGCATTACAAGTGACTTTCAAGTTCTCCTACAGAGGCGAAAGATCTTTCAGTCTTGGTAGGAAAATGGGAAGGGGTCTGTGTTGGTTAACTTCAGAATCCTATTTCTAATCTGCTAATCCCCACTGCCTTAATACTCAAAGAAGAAAAACAGACATTTTTAGGGATCAGTTCATCCACTCAGATTTGTCTACCCATTGTAGTACGAGAAGAACTGCATTTTGGACTTGCCCATTTTGTTCTTTGCAGGGAGTCTAGATGATTGCCTTAAGGCTGTCTACAGCTTGGGAACTGCTGAGTTAAGCCCCTATCCCAGTGGCCTCAATCCCTGGAATATCCATGCCAAGGAAAATCAATAGAAATAGCCAAATGGAGGAGTCAGACTTCTGCTCAAAATGTGTTTTTTTTTTTGCCACTGGGACTTGAGGCTGAAAGTATTGAAGGCTCTAAATATTGAATATGTCATGCTCATGATAAAAGGACTCTCTTCAGAAGGGTCCATTTTCTCAGAACCTGAATCCATTTCCTCTGGGTATTTGTTTTTTAACCAGTCCCCTTCATCAGAAAAACTCTGCCTGGGAGCTCTCAGACATCTTCTGATCTGCGTTGTCCCACTGGAGGAGGAGTTGTGGTCCATAAGATGGAATTTGGTCTTTATGTAGCAGTGATGGAAACCATTATTTCCTTTGAAAATGATGACTCTGCCTTGCAATTGGCATTGGAAATGGACTGTCCCTGACTTCAAAAGACCAAGAGGATCTCTTATCAAATATCTTCAAAAGCTGTGAAAGGAAGACTGGGAAATGCCAGCCAATTTCCTCTGTTTTTGTTGTAACTTGTTTATGTTTTTCAAGTTCCACTTTGGAAAAGCAGTTGGCTTGAATTAATATGCAGAGCGGCTGTTTTTTTGCTTTTTTTGTGTATGTGTACTTTATTTGATTCCCGGAGGTTGCCTCAGACTTGTTTTCTCAGAAAGGATTGAATTGTTTATTGATCTTTGCTATTGTTCTGCATTAGTGTGCTTGTCTTATGCAAGTTCTCATTTCTCATTTTGGTGCAAGTGGGGGCTCAATTAAACAAGAAAAAAGGCAAACCCACCCCTTATATTTCCTATATTGAGGAAAAACAACAGTGCCGACTCAGAATTCAACAGAAAACTGAAAATGGTTGTGATATAAAGAGGTAAGGTTTACCTGGATGAGTGAGGGAGGAAGGAAGCTGTGTATCTTGACTCATCCCTACACTGCATCATCCGCCACATTTCTTCACTGGAGAAGATAACCCAGGGTGGGATAAGGATGGGCAGGATGAAGTTGCCCAGGGGAAGGAAGAAAGGAGCATAAGGTCACAACTCTCTTGTCCTCTGTTAAGGACACACACTTTTTGGCAAGTCTTGGAGAAGAGGTTTTTTCTGACATGGCTCTTCTGACCCAAGGACCATCTTCATCCAGGGGAAAGCTGAGTGGTGGGAGGTCAGATCTCCTGGCTAGACTAACGAAAGGGGAGTTACACAGGAAAAAAAAAGAAAAAAAAAAGATGAGATGTCTGGAGGAGTAAGTACATGCCTCTTCACCTTTCATGGGAGAGAATCAGGCCCTGAAGGATGCATATTCCAAGACCTGCCAACCAGATCAGGCTGTCTAGACGCTGAATAGAGCTGAATAATAAATGAGATAACAAACCAGACAAATGGGAATTATGAAGGAGTGAAGAGAAAGGAGGGAGCAGGGTGTTAAGAGAGAGATCCCAGGAATAACTCTGGTGAAGCAATTGCTTTTCAGCATGTCTAAATGCTCTAGGTCTTGTTCTTCCTGATGATGGTGTAGAGGGCTTCTCTCTTCTCTTATCACTGCCCTCCCCCCTTATAATTAATTCTAAAAGGGATAACTTTTCCAGTTTTTCACCGTTTATCCTATTTTAGGCTGTTATTTTTGGAGACTTCCTCAATCACAACTGACTCGGAAGGGTTACTCCCTCTTAACTTCTTCCTTAGCTTTCTGGGCCAACCACACCTGTGAATGGCATTGTAGTGATATCAGATCTTCAGAGGGGTAAAATAAAGTGACAGAGGAAGTAGTGTTCCCCACTCCTTAGCACCAGGCCCACTCCACAGTCTTTTCCAACAGTTTCTTCATCCAGGATCTCCTGTCCCTGTGACATTGTCATGGTGGGATGCTCTTCTTCCTTGGATTTTGTGCTACCTTCCTTTTGGGGGATGAAAGATAAGACCCAGACACAGAACTGAGGCTCAGAAATGTGAAGTGTACTTCCCTTGATCCACTTTGATGGAGAAAACAGGCTGAAGTGATGGAGAAGGGAATCCTCCAAGACCAGGTTTTATTGTCAAGCAAGCAGGCTGTCCTTGCCCCCTCACCCCAAACAGGGACATAAACATCCCTGTGAAACCATGAACCTGAAGACGGTTCTGCTTCATCTGGTTTGGGACTGTGCACATGTTCTGAACAAATTTTTCCTTCTAGGAGGGCTTAACCACACTTTGTAAAAGTACTTGTATGGGTCTGAATTATGTGCTCTAACAGCAGGTTTTCTTCACTTGGGGAGACAAATGAAAAAAAAAATAAATCAAATTAAAAAATCAGATCTTCTTTCAAGAAAGTCTTCAAATTAAGGTATTCCATGTGGTTATAGCTGTGTGTTAAAGGGTGATGCTCTGTGGTCACCTGCCACATGCTGTGAGCACCAAGACCTTGGGGAGCATGGCTGGGATAGACTTCAAGGCTGCTGTTTCCAAAACACCAAATTATCATCAAATTTCCACTGGCTGTTGGGATGCTAAGACTCACGAGGATGTGTATGGTTACCCATTTTGCAGTCTGTGTCTGGATTAGTCTGTTAAAGTGGCAGGTTACAGACCCAGACACGAAAATTTGGGTCGTGCCACCCTGGCTGCTGGCCACCAGGCAGCCTTGTGAAATGTTTGGTTTAGCAGTACAGCTGTAGGTATGGAGGGTGGTTGGTTGGTCATTCATACACACACAATGCACACAAATGCTTCACGACAACCACAGCTTTTTAAATGTTCTTTTCCAAAATCAGGATTTGTTCCCCTAAAGCTTTCAGTTAGAGAATTCAGCCTTTTTGGTGAAAAAAAAATCCCCTCCTCCCCCCAGTCCCTTTCTTGGGCCTTTGTAAGATAAGCAAACAAACACAAACATACTGAAAAACCTCTGTAACAAAACCCTTTCACCAATAAAACAACAACAAAAGAATTCATTAAAAAACATCCACACATTTCCCAAGGAAAATGTCACTTAAAATGCCAGTTTATTTTCGACGAAATTTTAGGAAGGAGAAAAAATCAACTCCTTGACTAGTGCTGTCCAAAGCTCAAAGCACAAGAGGTTGAAAGCTCACAGGAAACCTTCAGAGATAAAGGTCGCCCAGACCTCCCATGAAGGGAATCAAGTTTCAAGTAGGTATAGGATTTATGGTGTTCTGCACTTTGGCAAGGATTAAGTAAATGTCTTTCTCAGTCCACTCCGCAGCTTGCACTATTCTCTGCAGAATACTGATGTTTTTATACTCTACATTTCTGGTGTGATTTCCAAAATCCAAACTTAAATTGCATTTCTTAAGATTGGTAATGAAAGAACAATTTAATTTTCCTGTGGGGAAAAAAATAACAACAACTAACCCCCCCAAAAAAACCACAACCAAACCAAAACCAAACCAAACCAAAAAAAAACCCACCCCCCCCCCAAAAAAAAAGACACCAAAACCCACAAAAAAAACCAACAACAAACAACAACAAAACAAAACAAAACAAACAAAAAAAAACCAACAAACACCCCACCTCTGCAAAGGATGAGCACAGGACCTGCTTATGGCCATCCCATTGCCTGTGAACCAGCACCGGCTTGTACCTGATAATCTTGGAGGAATGCATGCATAAGGGCTGGTTTATTTGCTTTCCTTGCAGTCATTTAAAGGACAGCTCTGGGATTTCCAGCGGAGTGGCATTGGCCTCCTGGTACCTCAGCCTTAGCACTGCTGCTTTGATATATCACTATTTTAACACAGCAGCCTTCTGGTGTGCTGAAGCATGGAAGAAGGGCAGGTTTAGTAAGAGTTGCATGGAAGAAAGTTTTAATATGGGATGGATCCTGGCTCCCTGATGAGGTGCAAGTTTTGTGGGCAGTGAAGATGACCAGTACAGGGCCTGAGAGCAAGGAATTACCAACAGAATAGAGAATAGTGTTATGCCTTGTTAAAACTTTTAGAGAATGTTGTCTATGTCACAGTCCAGGAGATTTTAGCCACTGATCTGTCCAAGTTGACTCAAGAAGCCTGGAGGGTGCACGTATTGGGGTAAAAGCTCCAATGTACCAAAATGTATCCAAAAAGAGTACCAATGTACCCAAAAGGGGTATGGGCACATTCACAACAACCTTTGGAGCATCCTCTAACCCTTGTCTCTTCTGCAGTGTGTCAGATGAGACAGGCTGCAGCTGCTCCTCCAGAGCTTTTTGGTGAGGTCCTGCTTGTGCTTTTCCCCATTTTTTTTTATTTAGACTTTCATCCTCCAAGGCCACCACAAATCAAAGTCTTCACAGGTGAGAAAACCGGGTTGGGAGGTCCCAGCAATGACAGGGGTGACTTCTGTTCCCTTCTCCTGCCAGGACTTTACCCAGAGCACCTTCTCCTTGGGCATTTCCAAGAGCAGTTGAGCTTTAAATATTTTTTTTTTTCTTTTCATTTTTCCCTCTTCCTCCAGCTTTCCCCCTTCCTAGGAAGGGTTATTTGGCTTTGGTGGGACAGCCTGACCCTGTCTGTAGAAGGAAAGCCAACAGAAGAGTGGCTGCAAGCAGACCCAAGGGATGGGTCCAAGGGGGGCAAGCATATATAATCCCCCACTCCAGATATTCTCCAGCTTCCAGTTATTTTCAATAGTCTGTCTATCTAGTAGCCCCCGGGGGATCTCTCTTCTTAACACTAGTTTCCTAAGGTATAAGGACAGCATTCTCAAGCGGAGATGCAACCTCTTAAGCATTCATATTTAATAACACTTATTTTTTAACTCCATTATAGGATGCTGGAAGATGGATTCTCTTTATCATATAAGAGGAAGAGGTTTAGTTGGGGCAGACCCCAGGAGGATGTCTGGGTGACTGTTAGTCAGAGATTTGAGCTGTGCTGACATGTGTATCCTACAGCTTCAGCTTTAACCTCTGTCCTTGTGAAGCCAGCTGGGAGATGAGGCTGGAATTAACCTTTCCCTGCTGCAGGACGCCCACAGCTATCTGCTTACAGGGAAGTTTTCTTTCTTTTTTTCTTTCTTTTTTAATTATAGTGATTTCATGCAGCTGTTGGTATCTTCCTGCTCCTCCTGTTAACACAAGACTTGTAAGGAGGGTCTCTTTTCAAGAAGGCAGCTGTTTTTTCTCATTCTTTCAATTAATTAGGACGTGAGCTTCCACTACAAAAAACATCAGAAGTTATGTTGGGTTCCTGGTTGAGGAGTCATCTGAATTAGAGGTCCACGGGGAAAACAAATGATGCTTATATCCTGTTTAAGAGTGAGGATTTACGTGCTGCAACGTTGTTGGATGTTGAAGCAGTTTATTACACTCAGGGAATGTGTTGTTTACCAGTCTATTCACATTCACAGATGTGGTTGTGGTATCGGTTTGGGCACTTTTCATCCTTGGAGGTAAGCACCTGAAACAGGAGTGGGATCTATCCCTCCTCATAGACATGTTGATATCTGAGTATGAACCTAGGGTGATGGGTAGTAAAAACAGACATAAAGCTACATCATTACCTTCTCGCTTCAATCTAAAATCATGTCAGCTCTTCTGATTGTCTTCTGCAGTAGCGTTTGCAATAGTGCAGCACTTCAGACCTTGCAGGTCCCCTTAGGACCCCATTTGATAGAGAATGGTGATAGCAGCAACAAGGAAAGCTACCCCTTCGAGGCAGTATACCCTTTAACAGCCAGCTGAAAAATATAAGTACAGGGCAGGTGCAGAGACAACATCTGCATATTTTAGACTCAGAATGTACCCTGAGCTCAAGGACAAGTTCACCTTCTGTCACCTGTTGGGGCAAGTGGGAGCAGAAGGTGGTTCATGCCCCCAGACAACATCAGAAGTTTTAAATAGTGCCTCATGAAATCCGAGAATGGGGAAAGTGAGGTAGGAATCCCATGGGTGATGTTTCCAGAAAATTCTGATGCAATTTGTTAATGTTTGCTGTTCGTCTTCAGCCCCAGGGCTCTTGTACAAGGTTTGTTTTTATTTGTGAAGAAATGGGAACTTCTCAGGGGAAAAAGAATGAAACAAATGCAACGCTGACTGCAAAATCCAGTGAAGTCAAAGTTTGAATTACTTTAAAATCTGACTGTTGTGGGCAGAAAATGCAGGTGAATTTTCAATGTTTAATGGTTTCAAAACCACCTTTTCCCCATTGTCTACTAACTGTGCTGAGAGCAGAGATGGAGGATCTGTGGGAAAAGAGGAGGGAACCCTGCCTTTACCTAGCGCTGTCATGGTCCAGGTCCCACTTTTCTTTCTGACATAGTTGCATATCCAATGCCCTTGTTTGTCTGGGGCTTTTGTGTCCTTCAGGGCATTTGCAGCTGTGGATTTACCCTGGAGTACATGGAATTTTGGCCCCCCATCAGCAATAGCTAATCCAGGAGGTGGAGACCTGGTTGTGTGATGCAGCCATAGACCCAATTGTATTCCTTCACCTTTTCTTTTCCACGTGCATGTGGCTTTTGGAAACAGCCTTGCTGGCACATTTTAGCCGAGTGACTGCTTCTGTAAAAATTGTTCCTATTGTGAAAAAACAGGTTAAATTTGGAAACATGGATGCAATTATTGTCATTGCACAGAGAAACACTTGACTACTGCAGAAAAGTGGTAAGTGGGAGCTGCACTTCAAGGCTGAAAATGGATTGTGAAGGTCCAGACTTCTGCACAAGAAAAGAAAATGCTACAACGATAAGCTGTTCTCCATAAAGACTCAAGCAGGAAGGAGAGAGCTCTTTGCAGCCAGCTCTGCACCTCCCAATCCACCATAAAGGCAGCACTCCATCTCTGTCAATGGACAAGGCTTTGCTGGGAAGGGAAGCACATTTCCTTAGGGAACAATCTCTAGGAGTGATTAGATAGTGCCTACAGGTGGGTGGGCAAGCTTAAGGTCATGGTTTGTGGAGGACCTTGGTGTGGGTTCTTATTGCAAATACCGTGCTGGCAGCAAATCACTCAAACTACAGCTTTCCCTGGGGAACACAGAGGTGTTTCGCTCAAAGCCTCTCTCCTGATCTACTAGGTGAAAAGATTTGGATTCGTGAGGCTTACAGGTATCCCTCCAACAGTGATTAAGGGGGTTTTTTGCTTTCAGGCCATGTTGAAGGACCCAGGCTTGCTGTGTAGAGCACTATGGGGCCTGCTGTACCTGACATGTCAGGAGTGCAGAAGGACAGGAGCTGGATGTCCATCTAGCAGGGACTCCCTTGGATAGGGGGATAAGGACTACCTCTGGGACCCTTGAGGAAAGAGATTGCCTCTCCAAAACTGCCAAAATCAAGCAACAAATTTAAGTGCTGTGTCCTCTAGGGAAGAAGGTGTTGGAAGGATTCACACTACTTAATAAATAAATGAAAGATCTCTAATAGTGTGTGCAATGAGAATAATATCTATTGGAGACAGGGCAGGACAGGCACCTTCTGCAATCTTTGTTTTCTTTAAGGCTGATACCTGAAGGCTGGTTACCCCTCTGCAGGGTGGTTTGGAAGCTGAGACCATCACTTTAACACAGGACTTGCTCAAGAGGAGATAACTTGGCTGCAAACTCCTCCAGATCTCCCTCTTAATGCAATTGGTTTTCAAAAGCTATCCTCCTCCTCACCCAGCCTGATGGGGTTAAACACCTCTGAGGAGGCTAGAGGGAGGAATGTTTTTAATCTCCCTGATTTATTAAAATCGTCTAAAGATAGCCAGCTGCAACAGATAAAACTGCTGCCCTCTGCACTTCAGAAAGATCCTCCCCGAGCCAGCACTGCACAGAAAACTTTGGCAATGGCTTAGTGACCTGTGGGACATGGTGGTACCTGCCTGCCCGTCGATGGCCAGGGCTGAATTTGGCCAAATTTCCAGCAGGGCTGCCTTCTGTTGGCTCATGCATCCCCCCCTACTGCTTTGCTCATGGAGAGAGATGTCATGGGGGCAGTGGAGGTAGGCACTGAGCTCACTGGGAAAGCTGCTCCCAGAAAGGTTTCGAGCCTGGGGTGATAACATAAAGAGGAAGAAAGGGGGGGAAAAAAGTTCTGGCAAAGAGAGACAGAGGGCGGGGGAAGGATTTTACCGGAGGGGATTTAGTGCTTTTGGTTTCGCTTGCACCAAAATCCTGTAAAGGGTTGGAGAAGGGGGGGCGGGGGGGTGGGGTCTCAGAGAAGAGGTTTGGGGAGGTGGGGACAGGTCTCGTGACCCCAGTGCTGGCACCAGGTTTGGATTATAGCTCTGAAAGGATCTGCTTTCAGTCCTACCTTTTTCCACTGCTTCTTTATATATATATATATATATATATATATATATACACACACTCAAATGAGTGTATTTGTGTGCGTGCATTCCTTTGGGGTCTCTACCCGAGATTTGCTGATCTGAAAGACAATGAAGATATTCACAAGGATTTTTCTGTCCTTCTGCCCCTGCCACAATTAGATATTAATCATGCTTTGCTATTCCCCTCCCAGCTGCACTCTCAGGACCACCGGATGAGCTGTGGCCAATGCAGTGCTGCAAAACCCCTTCCTTCAAGCTTTCTGTCCCAGGCTGGAGGATGAGCCAAAAGCAGCATCTGAATTCCTGCCCCGCACCTCTCCTGCCATGTAACAAATGGTTGTGACAGGGCAGAGTGGAGATCTCTGCCCTCCAGGCCAAGCCAGGGCTCTGCAGGACGTGACATCTTTGATTTGTGTCGGTGCAGGACACACCGGAGACAAAAGACAGCGTCAAGAGTAATTGAATGAATGTGGCAGGCAGACCCAGCAGTGCTCTTATCAGCTGGGGGAGGCAGAGCAGATCCGATGAGCAGAACAGGCCAGGTACCAGGAACGAGATCTTAGGGTTGCATTCCTCACATAAGTGGAATTTCCTGCGGTCCCCACTCAGTTCTCTTTTGTAAATTGAAAATCTAGAATCTGGAAAGAAAAAAAAAAAAAAGCCTTACTGAAAAAAAGTAATTAATTTTCTGTGCTGTCTTAATCTATAAAGTAATATAATAAAAAGAAACCCTCATCCCAAGCTAGAGGGAGAGTATTATTTAAACCCCAAGAGAGGCAATGTTTAATTTAATTTCACAGGTAGTTATTTTGCAAAGCCTCTAAGGGAGGAAACTCTTCCAATGCCACCACTCCAAGAATTTGACACAATATAATTTATATTGCCATTGTAGTGAGAGGCCTCAGTGTGTTGTGCACATGCGGGCACCCCCACGTATTCACAGAAAAAACTTCCTGTGAGCTTCCAAGGTAATGATGCAGAAGGCAGTGGACAAAGTGGAGAAGAGGAGGGGTGGAGGTGGCCAAAGCCTCAGCGCAGGCCTGTGATAAGCCAAAAGCAGGATTCCTGGCATCCCATGACCATGTCCTGGTTGTTCCCTTGGGATCACAGTGGCCTCTTGTCTGATTTTTTTTTTACATGCATTGGGAGAGAAACAGTCTCTAGAGGAATGCTTTGTGGTTTCTCTCTTTTCACTGAGATTAACCCTACACATCAAGCACGTACTTTCTCCTGATGGCCTGACTGAATGGTACAACCACATTGAGGCTGTACAACCTCTTCCCCTTGCTGATCCCACCAAAAAACCTTGCTGTGGAAGAGCAGAGCAGTAAGAAGGGGGACCTCTGGGTACCATTCACCCTGGTTTCAGCTTCGCATCCATTTCAGACCTGACAGAAGTTCCAGTGAACACCAAGAGCCTTCAGTTTGCATAGACAGAAAATGCCGATAACCCCACAGGCAGCCTAAAAAGTCAAAGCCCAAGTGGTTCAGCCCTTTTTGGGAGTGGTTTACCTTCATTAACTCCCCCTGGGGTCTGACCGAGCTTTATCCCAAAGTGAGCAGAAGAGCCTTTTCCCCGTGATATTCCCCCCAGTCAGTGATCAGACCTGCCATACATCACACACAGAGAGATGGGCTTGCAGAACTGGCTCCCTCCTCCTTTTCTCCCGTTGTTGTTGCATTCCCTTCCCTCTGACACCCCAACAGCCAGATGCAGAAGCCTGGGTGAGCTGTGGTTTCCAGCCCGTTTGCATGCTAATGATGATGGCTGATAAAGGGATAGAATCTGACGTGCTATTTATCTAAATCCCAATCTCATGTAGCCCCATGAAAAGACACATTTCTCAGGGACAAGCTGGTTCCTGCAGCCTGGTGCCCAGAGACCAGGCACTGCCTTCCCTGTTACACAGCCCTGTGATGTGCTCTTGGAGCAGCTTTCACAGGAGCTTCTTGCCAAGATCCGTGTTATGATCCTGCTGGCTAATTTCTATTGGGGAGGGACAGTGAAGCTCACATCGGTCACTCCCCTGGAGAAGAAAGACCTAAGGGACTGGGGCATAATGTCTCAAGGGCATCTGCTTAGCTCTGCTAATCCCTTTGCAGTTCAACAGCTGTCCCGCTGCACTTTGCCACACGTGAGCTTGTTGAGTGTAAAAGTCCTTTGCTTTGCAAAATCGACATTATTAGGATTTCAAAAAGTTGTTCCCGGTCCAAGATAAACACAGAAACCGAAGCAGCCTGTGAGACCAGTCTCCTGAAGGGAGAGACTTGAGAGGGCAGATTAGAAAATAAAGGGAGAAAGAAATATATAAATCCTGGCCAAATTATGACTAAGGCGAAGATAGGATAACGGCTTTCGGTTCTTTGAAGAACGTAAACACCACAATGTGAGAGCAGATACAGTTCAACGAGATGGATGAGGCTGAGCAGAGAAAAACATTTGCTGTGTGTTAGGAGACGATTTGAGGCCGCTGCAGATGTTGTGCAGGATGGGGAACAGAAGTCCTGTGGCTGCCATCCATTTGATATGGGCAGGCCCATGCATTGGGAATGTGCCCGGATGGTGTGGAGGTGTCAGGCTGACCTGAAACCAGGTGGGAGAAGCCAGTGAAAGGCAGGGATTGTTCTGCTGATTTTCATGTGGCTTCAGAGACCAGGGTTTTGGATAACAAGTTACACCTGTGTTGTGTCTCATCTCTCTACATGTCCAAGGGTGACTCTCTTTCCTGTCTCCTGCTTACTATTTTCTTGCTTTATGATGATTTTGGCCCTTGCTTGTTTTCAAAGAATAGACCCAATATGTTTTTTGTCCTCTGAGGGCTTCCAAAGCACTGAAAATGTGTATTCTGCTCGGTGATCATGGAGACAAGCTCACCATGGCCACTCTTCCCCAGCCCATCACCCCTCTGACATAGAATCATAGAATCATTTGGGTTGGAAAAGACCTCCAGGATCATCTAGTCCAGCCTTTAACCTAGTACTGAGAAGTCAGTACATCTTTGTACCTCTGCTACGAGATGGCTTTCATTCTTCTTGGTGATCTAGAGAAGTCACCGGTGCTGGTACAGCCATTTTGGACAACCTTTCGTGATCTCATGCCCCCACCTTCCTCCTCCAATGGGGTAATGTCAAATTGCAACCTGTGCTACATACCCATGTCTCACAGACCTAGCCCAGGCTCCAACCAAACTCCGAGAGGCATTGCAGGTACTGGGACATACGTTGTTCTGGCCAAGATGATTTTTTCAAAACACAAAAACTATGCTACAGGGTTGAGAGACAAAGAGAGGCTATGAAACCACTTCTCCAAATAAAATCCATCCATGTTTAAAAGAACCTGGACTCCTAGACTTGAGGTCTCCAAATCCTCGGGGTGGAACCGGTGCAGCTCTGGCAGAGGACCAGTCCTTGTAAAATAATGGTTATGTGAAAAAACAATCCCAAAACTTTAATCAGTCCTTAATTAAGAGGTGTGGTGCCTCAGAAGTAAAGGAGCACTTTGCATTTAAATCCTTTGGTGCGCTGCACCAAGAAATTATCCTTCTATCTGCAATCCCTTGGTGTCACCTCCTTCCAAGGAGGCTCTCAAGCAATACTGAGGCCAATGTGACAGCACATTTAAATAATACGGTTAAAATAGGGCACTGAGAGATCTTGTTTCTGATTTTCAGCCCTCCCAAATCAAATAAAATGAATTTGACACAGAAAAAACAGAGCAAAACAAAACAAAACCCACAACCACAGACCAACCCTCCAGGATTTCCATTCTTTAAAGTCACCTGGGAGAATCTGTGAAACTGACTTCTCTGACAAATTTGCAGTCTAAGCTCAGGCGTCTGGGAGCAGTTTTACCGTGAGAATACTGAAGTGAAAATTGTTTCATCAAGAAAGCCAATGTAATACTGTAGGAAATAGAAGAATGGGTATTGCTAAGTCTTTCAATTTGATCATGAGTATGCTTTTTGTGGTAAAGTTTCAGCTGCTGCAATAATGGTGTGTTGCTGTATTCCTAGAATTGCCTTGCAGTTGTAGCACACTTGATTACAGAGAAAAACAGAGAAATGTGACAGCTTCACAGTTAGAAGGTAAATAAATGTCTTGGGCACGGTCTTAGCAGTCTCCTTAAAATAGGCAGCCATGAAACTTAGACTGGGGGTAGAGGAGGTGCTGTCCCTGGGCTGGGAAACATTGCAGATGGGGCTTCTTCCAGCATCAAAGTGCTATCTCAAACCCCAACCAGAGGATTTTCCAGCAACTATCAGTTGAGGCATAAATATTTGCTTGTTAACTGCCAACCTCCTTAATCCTAAAGGAAAAACAGAGTAAATTGTCCATGGCAAAGAAAAAAGGGTGGAGAACTCCAAGGTGTTTAAGAAGCTGGACTTCTCACTGTCTGTTATCCTCTTGTGATGTTCATCTGAAGGCTGTTCCCCATGGGAGCATGGAGCAGAGCTATTGGTACCCTTTCAGCAAGGCATGAGGAGAGGGCTGGAGACAAATTTTGCTGAAACAGAATATGTGGGGAGCCCTCAGCAAAGCAAGATGTTCAGAACAAGGCAACTCAATAAGGGGGCATCCCAGATCAGTCTGGGGCAGGGAGAGAATAGAGGCAGGGAGACAATTTTTTCTCACTTTTTGCTATAGCATTGCAGGGAACAAGGCTCTGCACCTCAGGAGAGCAAGAGCTGGGGGCCACTTGAGTGCCTTCTGCTGCCAAACAGATCCTGGAGGAGCCATGTCCTCTCCTAGATGCTGACGGGGTTGTGAATTAGGGACTGCCTGCTGACGTGAAGCAAAGGCTAGAATAATTTTTCCTGGTATTAGCAAATGGTATTAGCAAACTGTTTCTTCTTCTTCAGCCTTTGAAGAGAGCTGCAGCAACTGCCCTCCCTGAGAGCAGCTCTCCGTAGCTTGGGATAATGCAGTGTAATTCGGACAGCGTGGGAAAATCCTCTGAGCTACCCCAGAGAGACGAGGAGAAGATAGCTGGGAGGAGGACGTGGGCCTCCCTTTACAGGAGGTCTTTGAGGGCAGGTTACACAAACAGCTGTCAGCGGGGCCATCGGAGAGCTGATCCTGCCCTGGGGGGGACGTAATGGACATGGTGACCTTTCCAGGTCCCTTCCCACCCTCTGAGGTTGTGGGCAGAAGGGGGTATGGAATAAATCCTTTCTGTGCACTCCTCTGACCTGCAGCTATATGGAGCTATATGGGGTGTGCGTGTGCATAGGCCTGTATTTGCTGGGTGCAGGCAGTGCCAGATCGAATGCTATGCTGTGGGTTCTGAATCAGGTACATTTTTTTTGGGACTCTGCAGCTGTCCTGTGTGCCTGCTCATCTTTTCCTTGCTGCTTTAATGATTAATGTAGATCTGGAGAAGCTCAGCTGAGCCTTTTATACATGGAGAAGTGAGGTATGGAGGTCCTAATCTGCAGGCAGGCAACTGGAGACCTCTGCATCTTCCCTGGGGGATACGCCGTCTGTTACCTTCCCATGGTGGGCTGGGGATCACCTGTACCCACCTTAGTCTGAACACGAAGTCAGAGAAGGACCAGAGCAAAAAGGCAGGTCACAGAGATGGGGAAGTCTTCTGGTGCCTACGGTTTAGGTGCTGTCACCAATACTAAAAGAATTGACCAAGGTCATGCACAGGGTCTCTTTGGCAGAGTCGAGAGACAAAACCAAGTGTTTTGCAACCAAGGTAACTTTCTAATCATTATTTCTTTCTAAAATGCTACAGAAGCATTGAACAAAAATTCCCAAGGGTCTTAGAAACCCTTGGAACTTGTTTCTGGGGTGCTACATCTCCTGTAGCAACTGCATGAGAAATTTCTGCTGATTTCACGAAATGGAAATTTCCTTTTATTGCAGACTGTGGCGATGGCGGGGGGAAGCAGCATCACCCCTTTGTGTGCAGGGAGCAGCTCCCACGCAGGCTGCACGCAGCAGTTTGCGGAGGACGTCCCCTTGGATGGATGGCATCTGGGCTGTGCTCCTACCCTCACGGGGAAGGAATTTGGGGTGGAGCCCAGGGAAAACAATCCCAGCTTCGTAGTGGTGATTAAAATGGCCGTTAGATTACGGCACCGGATCAGGTCAGATTAAACAATGAGGTCAGACGAAAAGGAGCCATCTGTGCATTGCAGCGGGCCGAGATCGCTCCGGGGACAGAGTGTGACCTGATGTCCTGCAGCCTGCCCTCGTCAGCGCGGCCACCGCTTCCTCCTTGCTGCATCAGGCACCACTGCTGCCTCCAGAAGCCCCCTTCCCACCGTGGCTGGAAGGAAAAGAAAGCACTGAACTGCTCTGAAAAGAAGCGCTCTGCCCAAATCTAATCAGCTTCAGATAGGAAAATACCCCCCGCTGTGGAAGGGGAGGTCCTGTCCCCAGCCCCCTTCCCCGTCTCTGTTTCCCCTTTCCTCCCTGGGGATGTCAGGAATGATGGGGTGAAGGTTGGAAGGGGGGAAGTTCATCACGACCAAGGCGTTTGGGGATGGGCAGGATGGGCTTTGGGAAGGTTTGTCATCCCATGTACGCTGTGGGGGTGGGAAGCACGCAGAGGTGTGAGAAGTGTCTACACCAGAAACTCCTGCTGCTGTTCTGGCTGCACTTCTCACCTTTTATTTACTCTGTTTCTGTGAGATGCTCCCTGGCATCATAAGGTCTTAACACTGCTATCCCCCAGCCCTGAGCACACATCCTGATGCTAGATTTAAGAGGATTTCTGCTATCTCCAGGGCTCTCCCTGGGCCTCCAGTATCCCCAGGCTCAGCACTGGTGGTCAGAGGGGAGATGCCTCAGGGAGTGGGAGGATGCTTTGCTCTGTATCCCCTTCCACTTCTCTCAGCTTAAATTTATCACCTGTGTTTATCCATCTTCCCTAGTCCTTTGCTGTTGTAGTCCCTCATTTGGTTTTTCGGCTTCTGTGCCCGAGGAAGAGCTGCAGAGACTTGACCATGCTGCCTGAAAGTAGCTGTCTAATGCCACTGCAGATGTCCCTGTGATGTCCTCCTAGGCTGGTGGATGTGACACGAGACCCATGGGAGACCTGCAGCTTTCTGTGCCAGAAGCTGAGTGTCTGGCAGGATACCCGGGCATCCTCAGTGATGCTAGGTGAGTCTTTGTAAAACAAAAAAAAAAATGTAATTACTTATTTTCTTTCTAAATTTATTTAGATATAAATATAGTTATTATCATCCCATTATTTCTTTTGCATTCTTTCCAGGATGGATAGAGGCCAGCTCAGCAAGGAATTGTGGAGAGGCTCAGAGGTTGCAGATGCTGATATAGTACAACCGTCCGCTTCCTCCCCCATCCCCACCGTGGCCTAATGTTGATTTCTAAATGTTAGTGACAGCTTAATTCTTCATGTCTACAATTGACAGTTTTCTTCTGTCATTAATCATAATGACTCTGGGCTGCTGGCAAGAGTTGATAGAGTGAGGGTGGAGTTTCCCAAGAAGCATCCCAGGGGTCCCAAATGCTTTGAATTAGCAAAGACAGTAAAAATATTCCTCTAGAGGACAGCCCTGCTTGCAGAGAACCGGAGGGATCAGTGAGGGCTTTCCCTTAGGGATGGCCGCAGTGCTCTCCGTGGTGGAAAAAACTTTTTCTTTTCTTCTCTGGAACAGCCAGCGAATAACCAGAGTCAAACAGGATCCGTCCCCTGCCCCATCCCCCTGCCCCACTGGTCTTGCCCACTTTCTGCAAGGGGAACACGTGCTGCTGTTTGCAACCCACAACTCCGTTGCTGTGGGGATTATCGACTGCGAGGTAGACTGGAAAAAGTCCTAATCTCTTTCCTGCCAAACTTCGTGCTTATCTACAAACCAAAAAGGCCATGTTGGCCTTTTTCTTTCCTTTTTTTTTTTTTTTTTTCTCTTCTCTTTCAGGACTTTGGTGATTTATGAGTTCTCAGAGTTACTGCTTTTTTCTTTCTTCATTTGCCACCTCCTTTGGCATGGAGTATGAGCCAACTTCTCCTAAAAGAAGGATATGTCCCATGAGGTCAGGATAGCTTCAGAACTTTGGGTCTATCAAAATGATATAGAGGTGTTTTAGATAGTTCCTAAGGCAGTACAGCTTCACGGGGCCTTCTCCTTGCAGAACCTGCCTGGCCAGGGTGCCAGTGTGGGGAAGAGAAAGATGGCTGTAGAAGAAGAAAAGATGAGCATCTTTCGTTTGGTGGCAGGAGACCAGGGACAAGGGAAGCCTTGGCTTGCTTGATATAAAAGCATGAAAACATCTGGATCTCTATGCTCCAGAGTGCACAGGGGTGAGAAGACAGGGCTGAGAATGTCCCATGTCCATTATCTTCCTGGTGGAACTGCCTCCTTGCAGCTATCTCACCACTTCCACAGTGCAGGTATCACGGTGGGGTTTGGCCGGGGCTTAATCCAGACCTGACTGAACTTCCCCAGACACCAAAGGTGTGGAGAATACGATGAAAGCCCACGCTTGTCCCCACTGCTGTCCTCTCGGTGCCCTGACACCTTGCAGAACGCACTCTTATTTTCATCCATCCCTCAGCTGTTGACATAAGGCCTGTAAATAAAACCTTATGGACTTCTTACAAACTCCTTCTAGCTCCAGTGTTTGGATGTTTATGGGTTTAAGGCCTAAGAGCCTAAAATCCTGCATTCTCTCCCCTGTATCAAGAGTGTTGTCTTGTTTGTTGATCAGATGCTAAACTTTTTCTCTGCTTTAGCCTACGTTTCTCTGTACATGTGTGTTTATTTAGTTTTTCTTCACTTTCAAATGAAGCAGTGCTTTGCCCGGGCAAGCATGTCACCATGATTAATTGTGCTGGGCAGAAACATGAACTGAGCTGATCTCGGCTGCTGGGAACAACATGCTGGCAGAACAAGAGGCTGAGTGCATCTCTCTCTGGCCAGCAGGCACCTTATGATGTGCCTTTTCACCACAAAATAAAGAGGCACTGCAAGGGGATGTTTTTCACTTACTGATGTGAGGTACCCACCTTTGAGTGGAGAGCAGCCTTTGAACAGTGCCAGCCAATGTCATCCTCTTGTCCAAGGGACTTAATGCTCTTGTGAGAGCACCTTCAAGATACTGCATATATATATTTATGGCATATATACCAACCTCAAAGTTTTAATGACACGGTCATGTCAAACAAAGCTTGTGGGAAGGGCAATAGATTTAAGAAGTTGGACTGAATTTGTTCAAGATGATGGCTCAGAGCCGGAAAAAGAAAACAGCTGGTTGCCAGTCCTCTCTGGTCAGCCCCTCTGCTTTCCAGCACATCATCCAGCACATGTTGAGAGGAAGTTGTAATGCATAGGGAAGCTTGGTTTGAACTTTCTTGTGTCTTGCCTGACTCAACTAAGCTCCTCTGATATTGCAGAGGTTTTGAGACACCTTTCGTGACCTCCGTACTGCTTGACATCCCTCCATAAGGAACACTAACCTTTGCGAAGCCTGAGGTTTTGTTGTCCCCTAAATCAAAAGAACAGTGCAGAGAGCTGCTACAGAGGACTCCCGTGTCCTCTTTGTCAAAGGACACTTCTTCACTGACCCTTGGAGCACTGTGAGAAATTCATGATGGACTGAAAGCAGTCCTCGGTGGTGTCTCAGGCTTGAAGGGACAGCATAAAAAAAAGGGCTGGATATTGAAGAAGATATCTAGAAGCTGCTCTGTTGGACAGGCTGATGAATTTCCCTCTGCGTCCTTCATGCTGGTGATGCAGTGGCCAACGATTTTCCTTTTCTTCCCTATGAATGTAAGTTCATCTCCTCACTGGGGGGTAGATCTATCCCAATTAGTGCAACCTAATCAATGTGACGCAGTTTCTGTGAGCACAGCTAGGCCTCAAGCAAGATTCAGAAAAGAGGAACGACAAAGATTTTTGACGTGCTGGCTCTGTCCAGAAACCCTCAAGGGATTTCCTCTGCCACAGCACACATTCTGTTTGTGTATGTCATAGAATTACTTTTTTCTCCTCAAGGAAAACTCATTACAGTCATATTATCAGTATTATCAGACTGAATTTCTTTAAGTAAAATAGCTGTGTTTCTGCAAAAGAGCTAACACACACCTGCTGCTTGGTTGAGAGCTCATATGACATGACTGGTCTTTTCCCAGCCTCGGAGGAGATGCCCATAGAGAGAAGTTTGCTGTCATAATGCTGAAATAAGGATCAGTGTTTACTTCTGGGACTGATAAATGTCCTCCCACCTAGATGATGGGTAGGTAAGCTGAGACCCAAGGTGTCATCTGTTGCATTTGAGGACCGAAGGAAGAGCCAATAACCAACTCTCCATCACTGAGCCTTCACTCCTGCCCAGGACATCACTCCACATGTTGGCTCCTCCAGTTTTAACCTTATGAACCTTGAAGGGAGCAGGTAGGAGAGACTTTGACTGCAATTCCTTCAGCCCGCGTGATGTGTTCCTGGGGTGGCTTGACGATGATCTTCTTTTAGACCATGCATAATTTTCCCTCCGCGTGGTGCTGGGCGATGATTAATCTCACTGCAATAAACTGCCAATTCTTCTTCTGCATGTTTATCTGTCTATGGCAGGTGCCTGATGATTCCTTTCTCATGTGGATCGATTGGCACCACAATAAACCACACAGCAGTTATCACTGGGTTTACAGAGACTGCATGAACCCTCTTTTGCCCTTCTTCTTGCCAATGAAGAAAAAGAACACTCCATCTCCGGATCCATGAATCGCTCTGTCAGATACAACGATTTTTATTCCAGCTTTTAATTTGCTTAACATGTTAAGGCTGGCGCCAGCTTCACTACTGCTCTGATACTCAGCCAATTGCTCATGCTCAAGCAAAGTGGGTGTAAATTGGTAATCTTCCTGATTAACTTGCAGGGACAGTCTGTAGATTTGGGACACTGGGGAATCAAGCTCAAGGCTTGATTTTCTGCACAAATTCAGCTCTTACACAGTGCCAAATGATACAGCTGGGACCGTGATAGTTCAGCAGGTTAGGGTCTGGTCTTTTTTTTTTGTCAAATCTGCTGTGCATGGGTCATGGCAAGCATGGGAGGATGCTGCATGCTTTGGTAGATGGAGGCTCAGTTCATGGGAAAAAAAAGACACCCTCTCTCTCTGGAGAGGCGAAGGAATATTTCTTCCAGAAGCTAATCACACACAGCTTAAGCACTGCATTTCACCACATTCTTTAAAGGCACCCCAGGGAGAAATCTGGGACCAGTCTTTAAGGAGCATTCATAGAAATAAGTTTGCTTAATGATGTTCGCTGCTAGTCCTCCTCTCTCTGGAGATTTCGTCAGTAAGGCAAGCATCGTTGCTCAGGGCTGCCAGCTTGGACACATCAGGGTTACGGCAGTGTTATGAGCACTGAAGGGAACTGCTCTGGGTCTTTTTGCTGCTCCATCAGGGAGATCTTTTACCTCAGCTGGGGTGAGAGTGCACCAATCAGGGGTTAGGGTGCAGCAGAAAAGGACACCAACAAGGGCAAATATTTAACCCATGAGTGTAATTCATCCCCTCCAGCAAGAAGTTCTCCCCCCATCCAGCGGTGACTGCAGGGAACAGCGGCTGATAAATCTGCTGCAGCCTCTGGGTTACAAAATCAGCTTTTATTATTTGCTGTAGCTATTGGCTTTTGCTGTGAGAGCCAGAAGACCCTGGTTTGCTCCTGTTGGAGGTGGCATGCTCAGGAACACAGCACTGCACACACCCCAGCAGCCAGAACATTAACTATGTTTGCATTAACCAGACATTTTCAGTGTTCACAGCCTGAGGTGATGGGGATATCATGAACTCCCCCCTTAAGCAATATTCCTATAGTTCCAGCCATCCCTTTTGGAAGACCTATGATGACACTGATTGTCTTTTTAAATATTGGAACCGTATTCGTGCATCTCCCGTTGAAAAACATCCAGCAGCCAGTGTTGCTGGAACAATATTATCAGCAAGGGACCGTAAACAAACTGAAGAGCTTTTATCCTGGATCTGGGAGGCGGAAGGGGGATTTCTAACAAGGGAAGGTGGAAGAGGCTGCCCTCGCGTGGTGTTTTAACAAAACATCCCTTTCTAACGTCTGGCTTTCCCAGGCCTAGGGGATTCCCAGGGACAGAGAAACTCTGGAGGGGGGTTCCCTGGGTCACATTTGCATTCAGACCAGAAGCACCAGGGACTGAAGAGATGAGTGAAAGGATATCCTTTTCCCAAACATAACACAATCGCTCTCTAGGAAAGAAACTCATTTCCAAGGTAATATCTGTCAAAAAAAAAAAAAAAAAAAAAAAGGAAAAAAAAAGAAAACCCCACAAAATAATAAAACAAAACTTTCGAGGAGTTTCACAAAGCAAGGCAGATCAGGTCTCAGCAAGTGTCACAGGTGCCACCTTGGGTTCCTAAAGCTATTGAACCCTATGTGCAACCACTGCCTTCACTGCTACCTTGTTATGCCTCTTGTAGCACTGTCCTGGTGTACCAGGTGTGCAGCCTGGCTCAGGTTTGTCAGCAGGATGTCATGGGAACTGTCAGGGCTCTGCTACCGTATTGTTCTCTGGCCCTCGACAGACTCTCCAGCTGTAGGGCTCGTTTTCAGGAGTTGCTCTTCTTCCCTGCATCGTCTAAGAAATGTTAAAATGCATTCCCTCCTGTTTGAATAACAGGTGCAACATGGAGCTGGGCAGCATGAAGGCACTGTCTTCTTCTGCCCTCAAATTCTGGCTGTCTGTGCCTGTGCTCTCTGCATTTGACCCCACATGGCTGGGTGGTGAGGAAGGACTCCCCATGGTGCTGTAGGACTTTGCTTCTCCCCAGTTGCATTGCTGAGGTCAGACTGCTGTCTTGAAAAGAGACGCGGGAAAAACCTCCAGAAATACTTGGTGAAAGTTCAGCTGTGGCGTCTCCTGTACAGAAGCCTAGGTCAGAGAGCAAGCTGAGGCTTGGACTGGTCCCAGATTGACCATCCAGTAATGGATCTCATGCATGTTTAGCTGTCTGCATGCCTGTTACTACCTTCTTGTCACAACTTGGGTGGCAGAGAAGCCAGGCCTCATGCTGGGCTCAAACTTGTTCATAGGAAGCTGGCTGAGGAGCTGTGCTGTTCCACCAAGGAGCAGATGCCACCCCTGTTATCAGTCCACATCTCCTCCCCACCTTCACACTGACCTTCTCCCCATCCACCTCCAGTGACAGACATATACAGGTACTGCAGGTACTGCTGGCTGTATGGCTGAGAAGCTTTCTCTCCGTACCATGAAGATGCTTGTGGCATCCCCAAGCAGTTCCTTGACAGCATGCTGATCAAGGTGGAGCAGCTTTTGTTCCTCTCCTTTGCAGCCCTTTCCTATCACACTTCCTCCAGGGACATCTACTCTGATTTTTTTCCCTTTGTGCTGTGAGACCTCCAGAACTGCAGCTAATTACCACAGGCCGTGTTGTCAGAGGGGCTGTCGGCACCTGACTGTGGGCAAACTGATGACAGCCATCCCTGCCTATAACCTGTAGCTCCTTGCATGCTAACACAGCAGCTTCTCCACAGCGACAGGCACAGATGAAGAAGCTGTAAGGAGTGGTTGCAACTACTTCGTGCATGGGAGCATACCTATTTTCCTTCACAGAAATGCAAAGACGATGAACAAGCAACACCTCAGCTAAAGGGCCTAAGGGACCCCCAGAGACATGGCTGCAATGTCTACTTTGCTGCTACTAGTACATCAGAGGGACTCTGTGGCTGAACTAGCTGAGGCCTGTGCAGGCAAAAAAAAGAATCAGTTCTTCTCTGTAGAAGTGGGGGACTAGCCTGGGCATAAGCCTGGATCCAGCGATCATCTGGAGAAGGCAAAGGTTTGAGGGTCCTTAGAAAAGACAGACTTTCAGGAACAGATCCACCTGCTCTTCCTGAGATCTCTCCTTTGGGACAAGAAGCCAACCGTATCCTGGGGTGCATCAAGCACGGCATCGCTAGTCAGTCAAGGGAAGTGATTGTCCCGCTCTACTCTGCGCTGGTGCGGCCTCACCTCGAGTACTGTGTGCAGTTCTGGGCACCACAGTACAAAAAGGATGTGAAACTGTTGGAGAGTGTCCAGAGGAGGGCGATGAAGATGGTGAAGGGCCTAGAGGGGAAGATGTATGAGGAGCAGCTGAGGTCACTTGGCCTTTTCAGCCTGGAAAAGAGGAGGCTGAGGGGACACCTCATTGCAGCCTACAGCTTCCTCGTGAGGAGGAGTGGAGGGGCAGGCGCTGATCTATTCTCCTTAATCGTCAGTGATAGGACCTACAGGAATGGTGTCAAGCTGAGGCAGGGGAGGTTTAGGCTGGACATCAGGAAGAGGTTCTTCACTGAGAGGGTGGTCGCCTACTGGAACAGGCTCCCCAGGGAAGTAGTCACTGCACCAAGCCTGTCAGAATTTAAGAAGTATTCGGACTGTGCTCTTAGTCACATGGTCTAAAATTCTGGGTAGACCTGCGTGGTGCCAGGAGTTGGATTCAATGATCCTTATGGGTCCCTTCCAACTCGGGATATTCTATGATTCTGTGATTCTAGGGTTGTGTCCTACAGCCACCTCTCTTGGCCTACTAAGAGAATCTATGTGGTATGACGCAGTTTCCCTTACATTGCTGCTTCGTAGATTCATAGATAACATAAAATGTCTTTTTTTTCTTTTTGACTCAAGTTTATATAATCTTACAAGGTCCTGTGTTACAGGCATCCAATCCAAAGAAAAGTTTTGGATACGCTAGGGCATCTCAAAGAGTTACCAGAGAGTAGATTTAGTTGTCTAAATGATGTTTAGAGGCTGTGGTTGAAATTCAACACACAAAAGAAGACATTTATCTTCAGGGTGTCTCCATGTAATCTGAGTTTGATCTCCCATTAGTGCCAGCAGATGTCCAGTCCATGTAGTCCATAGGAACGGAGAGGACTTAGCTCAACATTAACACCTACATTTGATCCACCGCTCCTTCATGGTTCCTCTCTGCCCCTGCTCCACGTGGGGTCCCTCCCACGGGATGCCGTCCTTCCCATACTGAGCCTGAGGGGGCTGCCCACAGGCAGCAGCTCTTCAAGAACTGCTCCCACACGGCTCCGTACCACGGGGTCCATCCCCCAGGAGCAAACTGCTCCAGCACGGGTCCCCCACGGGCGGCAGCTCCCCCCAGACCCCCTGCTCCTGCGTGGGCTCCTCTCCACGGGCTGCAGCTCCGGCCCGGGGCCTGCTCCTGCGGGGGCTCTCCATGGGCCGCAGCCTCCTCCAGGCCACATCCACCTGCTCCACCGGGGGCTCCTCCACGGGCTGCAGCGTGGAAATCTGCTCCGTGTGGCACCCATGGGTGCAGGGGGACAGCCTGCTCCACCAGGGGCCTCTCCACAGGCCGCGGGGGAACTGCTGCTGTGAGCCTGGAGCACCTCCTGCCTCCTGCTGCACTCACCTTGGGGGCTGCAGGGCTGGGTCTCGCTCCTCGCTCTCCCAGCTGCTGTAACACAGCATTTTTTTTCTCTTTCTTAAATTTGCCCTCACAGAGGTGCAAACAACGTCGCTTATTGGCTCGGCTCTGGCCAGCAGCGGGTCCCTTTGGAGCCGTCTGAAACTGGCCCTTATCTAACATGTGGCAGCAGCTGGCTTCTTCTCACAGAGGCCACCCCTGCAGCCCCTTGCTACCAAAACCCCAATACAGGGTGGGTTCAAGGGATTTTCCAGCATACTTGAAGAGCCTGAACCTATGGCAGAACCTGAAATAGCTTCAAGTTATACCTGGGACAGACACACCTGTACAGACAGATGCTGTGTCTGTGAGGTCTTAGTCCCCTCTATAGACAACAGTTATTGCCAGGACCTTCCTGCAGGTCTGCAGACTGCTTTTCCCACCATGGGAAAAGGGGATGGGACAACAAGGAGACTTGGTGTCTCTGATAACAAGCAGCACATCCGCTCTGCCATCCTTTCTGTGGGAGCACGCAACTGAGTTTCCTGCAGAGATGAGTGTGGTGGGGTTTCTGTGCTTTGCCTTTGAGAGATGCAACCACATGGTTTGGGCTCTGGAGGTAGAAGAAATAGTGAGGAGATGCATCTCCTATTTCCTGCACTGATGTCACCTGCATTTCCTGGGTTGTGCTAACAAGAGGGCAGCCAACAGGCTGAGGAAAGTGATTCTTTCTCTCTCTTTAACATTTGTGAGACTGTATCTGTAGACTGTGTCCAGTTTGGGCTTGTCAGTACAAGAAAAGTAATAACAAACTGAAATAAGCCCAGCAGGGGCCACCAGGATGTTCAGGGACCTGGAGCACATGATATACGTGGAGAGGCTGAGAGCTGGATTTGCCCATTCTGCAGAAGAGAAGGCTCACAAGAGAGCTATTGCCATCTGCAAATGCCTAATGGGACCCTGTAGGGAAGGTAAAGGAGGGTTTTCTTTCAGGGTGCACAGCAATAGGACAAGAGGGAATGAACACAATTTGGAAAACAGGAAACACTGATGAGATATTAGGAAGAAAATTACCACGAGGGTGCTCAAATCGGGGGGTCAGATTGCTTATGGAAACTCCACTCCTGAAGTTGTTTAAAGCTGGACTGCATGGGGCCATGAGCAACCCAGTGTACCTTTAAAGCTGGCCCTGTGTTGAGCTGGAGACCTCCAACAGGTTCCTCCCGGTCTATTTTATTCTATGAATACATGATTTTATGCATGTCCCAGATTCTAGGTGCACTTACCAAGCAGGGTCTTCAGTACAACTGTGGTGTTGTGAGGCTGTTTTATCAGCTAATGTGACCCAAAGCGGCCAGAGGAATGCCCACACTGATACACCTGAAGGTCTGATGGGAATTGGTCATGACCTAGACCACCAGGAGCACCAGCAAGAGCCTGTAACTTTAAGCAACAGTTTGCACTTTCATCTCCTTATCCCAAAGGGTTTTCTTGAAAACTCTCCCAGGAAGATGAGTGCTGTGCTTCTCCACCTAAAAATCAGCAACATGAAGAGGTCTTGTCTCCACTGGTTACCTAAATACACTGAAAAATACACTGAAAAAATAAGTGTAATATATCTTCCTTTCACAGAAAAGGGAAACCAAGGCACAGGGGAAAACCTTGCCCTAAGAACTGGGAGGAAAATGAATGAACTGTATTTAAAAATATTGTAATGATTGATAGTGACTTTTTTACATTGTTCAATTTGCTGGGTTTCTTTCACACAACATTATGTGTAAAGCTATAGCAGAGAGTAGTTTTTGCACTAAAAAAAAAGGAAGAAAAACATGAATTCATTCATTTTATTAGGAAAACGTAAGTTATTATTATATTGTGGAAAACAAAAAGCTATCTGTTAACTATAATTATAATTATAGTTATATAATTATATAATTAGAATTATAGACTATAATTATAATTATTTAGACCTACAACCAATCTCAAGGACCACATCCTCTCAGTCCCATACATATCATAATAACATTAAAAAAAAGCAATGTTTGAGCACTGAGCACTTTGCATTTCAATGTGCAGCCAGCTGAGGGCAGGAGAAGCCCATGCATTGGGTGAATGTGTGTGCATGTATTTATGGCTGTGAAATAGGAGGGGGAGATGGGGGAAAGAAGAAAGCAGCACTGCCTTGAGTGTGCCTCCTGCACAATTCTCCCTCTTTTAAAGCTCCATCCCAAAGACAGATCCCAAAGAAGGGCTTGGGGGGTGGCTGGGATGGGAGGTGGTGGTGTTGAACATCCCAGGGCTGAAACACACAAGATTATGTCCAAACATCAGGGAGCACTTCCATACTGTGCAGGTGATGGAGGGCTGGCACAGGCTGCCCAGAGAGGTGCTGGGGGATCCTCCAAGGAGATCTGCAAAAGCTGGACATGGGCCTTGGCACCCTGCTCTGGGTGGCCCTGCTGGAGCAGGGATTGGAGCAGACAGACCCAGATGGACCTTCCAACATCAGCCAGTCTGTGGTTCTGTGACTCTGTGAGCTCTCAGTTGCTCCTTAGTCCAGGCCAGGGCATGGTCTCTGTAGGATAACAAAGGACAGTATGATATCGAGACGTTTTCCCCAACAATGTCTTCAGACCTTCAAACTCTGGAGAGTGTTTAGTGCTGGATGGGAAACAAACAAACAAAAAACACCAAACAAACAAACAAAACCTACCACCCAACTGTTAGAGGAAAGAGGTAATACTGCAGTGAGTGGGTCAACCTGAGTGCCTCTCATAGAATCATAGAACCACAGAATAACAGAATACACTGAGTTGGAAGGGATCCACAAGGATCATTGAGTCCAACTCCTGGCTCCACACAGGATCACCCAAAACCAAACCCTATGTCTGAGAGCGTTGTCCAAATGCTTCTTGAAATCCAGCAGGCTCGGTGCTGTGACCACTGCCCTGGGCAGCCTGTCCCAGTGCCCGACCACCTCTGGGTGCAGAACCTGTCCCTAACCCCCAGCCCGACCCTCCCCTGTCCCAGCTCCATGCCGTTCCCTCGGGTCCTGTCGCTGTCCCCAGAGAGCAGAGCTCAGCGCCTGCCCCTCCGCTCCCCTCGTGAGGGAGCTGCAGGCCGCCATGAGGCCTCCCCTCGGCCTGCTCTGCTCTGGGCTGAACAAACCGAAGGCTCTCAGTCAAGCAGCTCACACACGACTGATAACTGGTCCTACCCAGATCATCCCAGCTTTTCACACTTCCAAATTAGCCTCCGATGCATCTGTTGTCAGTGTGTCCATACGAACCCCTTCCTTCAATACCTGTTGTATCTCACCATCCAGTCAGTCCTACTGGTTAGACAGATTCCTATTTCCACTGTAATCTTCCTTTTGCTCACTTCTCCATGTTTATTATTATTGTGCCTTGTATGGAAGTTAGGCAAGGGGCTTTATGGCTCTCATTTTCTGTTTAACGTGCCCCTAAGCACAGACATGGTGTTCTCAGAGATACAGCTACCGTGCTTTCCCTCGGGACTACTTAATACTGCTTAGTTCCTGTTGGTTTTCTTGTTGTAAAATAAGCACTACTACTTGTGTATGAAAACCAAAGTACCTTGGGACAGCCAGAATGTCTTTTCTTTCTCCAGGCCATTCACATGATTCATATAACTTTTGCAAGCATTTTGTTGCCTCTTCAGGTTGGATTGATAGACACAGTTAATTAACAAGACAGAAACAAATAAGAGAAGTGACGGTGTTTCCAAATTCCCTTCCCTTCCCTTCCCTTCCCTTCCCTTCCCTTCCCTTCCCTTCCCTTCCCTTCCCTTCCCTTCCCTTCCCTTCCCTTCCCTTCCCTTCCCTTCCCTTCCCTTCCCTTCCCTTCCCTTCCCTTCCCTTCCCTTCCCTTCCCTTCCCTTCCCTTCCCTTCCCTCCCCTTCCCTTCCCTTCCCAATATGATATACATTAAAGGTGCTTAAATTTACTTGAGTCCTTAATTTTAAGCCAGACAGTTCAAGAATTCCATTTTTTTGAGTATTTCTTAGACTAATTTTTGGCCTTCAGAGTTGGTTTCTTAAGCCTCATTTTCCCCCTGAATTTTGTTAGATCATGTTTTCAGTAGCGTCATAGTCATTTTATGTGAATATTTTCACCTCGACAGAAGGAAACAGCATTTTGAATCCCTGACCAAAATGTTTTCTTCCATATCCTATGCTGGGACTTGTGTTAATTAAGAAACCAACCAAATGAAAGAGGTTTAAATAGTTTGATCCCCAAACCCTTTTTGCAACAACTGTTCACCATTCATCTTATGTTCTCCTGTGATAGCATGTTCTCTTGGAAATATATTTTGTGGGCTTTAGCCAGCATTCATCTTTCCTAATTTTTTTCCCACCTAAAAACTAATCAGCTAAGTTTTCACTGAATACAAAGTTTGCTGCATAGGAGTGAATTGAATTTAGGGAAGATTGGTACACATCAGCTCTCCTGTTACCTAGAAGGGATAATGTGGTGCTTGATATTGGCTAGAAAAAAAACACACAACACAATTGTGATATCTTTATGTTAACATTTGGTTGTATGTGAAGAATTGGATTTGGTTTTGAACCAAATACAAAGGCAAACTGCAACAGTAAAATAACCATAGCAACGCAATACTAAGTGCTGGAAATGATCTGTGTGGTCAAAAAGAGCAGAAAATATGAACATCTTAGCCAGCAGAGCTAAGAAATGACTGTGATAAAATGAGACACAAAGAAGAATGTTTAAAATGATGCGGCTCTTGGGGGCTTTCTGGGATGCCCAGAGCATAAAACCTGAATGCAAAAAAAATCTATATATCCTAATCCTTGATTTCGACATAGACAATCCCATGCTTTTTTTTTTTTTTTTTTTTTTTTTGTAATCAGTATGACTGGTCCAAGACACAGCAAGAACAAGGTGTGCTCAACAGTGTGCTTCACTGAGTCCGATAAACAACGTCCCACCCAACAATCACACTGCTGAACACTGGAGTAATTCTGAGCTTTCATTCTCTGTAGGCTTGGAAATCTCCCCACGTTCTGCAATGGAAATTTTTCCCCAAATCTCTCTATCTCCCTGCACCAAAAGCCAATGTTTCAAGGTATGTCCTGCTAGGCTGCTGGCAGGCCGAGCCTAAGTCCCAGGTGGTCGACTAGCACAGGCAGGGGGAAGGACATCTGCATAATCCAAATGTCCTCGATTAGCTAAATCACCTCTAGCAAATAATTTGCCTTGTCTGTCAGTCAAACACAACCGGTTCTCCTCTCCTTGCCCAAGGGATTCAGCCAGCAGTGTCTGTTAGCGATACGAGACTGGTCCCCAGTCCTGGAAATTCTGCCTTTCAACAGAGTTCAGTCTAATCACTGCACAACGGGTTAAAACTCAGCTGTACTCCTCTCTGCAAGTCCCTTTGCGGATGCAGAGAAGTGATTGCTTACAACAGGGAGCCCTAAGAAATTCCTAAGAAATTCAGCAAGCAGAAGTGTAATCAGAGCCTTGTGCCTGGCATCCACAGCAAAAGAAGAAACACATGTAAATGTTTAAATATGGGGCAATTACTCTTTCAAACAATTTACCAATGGAGGGCAGAGGAGAAAGGAAAGGATAGGAACCAGGTGGATTTTCCTCTTGGGAAAGAAAGCCGGTGTATCTTTCTTGCACAGATCCTCTTGTCCCGGCTCAGGCTTTGGGCTTAACAAAAAGATGCTGGAGGTGAAGTGATCAGGACGTGTTATGCGGGAGGTCAGAGAGCAGGGTCTGAAAATGGGTAGGCGTTTGGGAGCTGAGCCTGCAGGCAATGGGCAAATTGCTCAGATTAGAAACAAAAGAGGACTTTTTTTTTTTTTTTTTGAATTCACTTTAAAAATTGACTTAAAAAGAAAAAATTGAAGAACAAAAGAGCAAGGAAAGAATGCCTGAAATGCAACATACAAGTCTGCCTCTGTTTAGGGCCTGGCTGGAGATGAAACCCAAATGTTTCTGAATTAGAATAAAAAACAACAAACTGAAGGACATTGTGTTTTGATGGGTTTCATTTTATCCTTTGATAATTTTTCATTTGTATCCTGCAATGACATTTCACTCGGGTCTCTGCCTGACTGCACATTTTATTCTGGAGCTTGATTTCACGCTATTACTGCATATATCAGTGGCTCCCGAGATTCAGAAGCTTGGTCCTGCTCCTTAGCAAATAGACATGTCTGTGGTGCGCTTTCCTGTAGATACTTTTACAAGCCATTTCCTCATTGTTCAGACTCATAAGTATTCCTCCGGCATGGCCTTTTCTTCTACAGGAAAAACCAACAGCAGTGAAACTGAGAGTCAGTAACAACTAACCAATTTGTCTCCAGCATCTTTGGACAATTAAAAAGCCCTGCGTCTTTGGCTGCTTCTTCTATTCTGAGGCAGAATGGAGGAAGCCAAAGATGAGAGGAAATGTGCTTGCTGCTCATCTAACTTAATTAAAATCCAGGAACAAGGGAAGAAAATTCAGACAGATTGAGGGCTTTTAACACTGGAGCTTCTTGAAAATAAACAACTATTACTGATAGTAGCTGAGAACAACAGGCATATAGAGGGTTAGGCTTTGAGCAGAGAGAATGGTTTAGATGATCTTGCAAAGTCTCATTAAGCTCTGTTATTTGCAGACTGTATTTGCTGCTGAGACTTGGGCGGAGGGTGAGGCTGGTGGTTGAAATGAGGGCAGGTTGCCAAGACTTCTGGATCCCCAGTCGTAGCCCTGCCGCTGTCCCAGACCCTGAGCTAAGAGCTCCGTGCCTCAGTTTACCCACTGGTAATGCTCCTTCTTCTTGACCCAACGAGTTAGTCAGGCTTCAAAATCCCATCACCCCTTTCCAAGATGATACTCTGAAAAGGGTGTGTTAGGTGCACAGCAGCGTTTGCTGTACACCGAGTGTACACCCTCCCAGACACAAGAAGGGGTAAAGGTTTGCAGGAGGTACTTTCCCTGCTCTCAGCTTTCCCTTTCTATGGGGGCCTATGGGCATTCTTACGCTCTTATCAGGATCACATTCAGAGGAAGATGTATTTCTCCAGTTTCCCTGCCCTTTCATTTATTTCTCTGCCTGAGAGGCATCCTCAGCCATGTGTTCGCAGGCAGCTCCCATGGAAACCTTTTGAGCCACATCACTGAGTGCTTGCTCTGACTTCACTGCATGATTGTATTTTGAGTGGTGGACACTTTTTTTTTTTTCCTTTTTTAATCACAAGCATTCACTGAGGAATTTAAGTGCTTCTTTTTCGTCATCTGGAGGGAGAGGTAGCTGTGCCTCCCACCAGCCTCAGTGGGAGCCCACAACATCCAGGTGTTCTACAGCAGTGAGATCCAGCAGGTGACAAGCAATGAAATTATAACCTAAGGTGAGAGGGACTGGGAAACTCCTTATTTATTTATTTATTTATTTATTTATTTATTTAATTTCCCCTAATGACACCCATTGGATATGGAGAACTTCTGAGGTTGTAGATCCAACAGCAACCTACATGGCTCAGCCCATGAAATACATCGTCCTGAGGCTCTGCATACTGCCTCAGCTCTGGGAACACCATTTCTGAGGGGCTAGAGGGTTTGTCAAACACATCTCCTTGTGGAGCTTTCTCCACACGGCTGGGTGTCAGCTGTGTTTCGGCATTCGGAATCAAAAAGGGGAGAAAATGTTAGTGGGAGAGGGGCAAAGTAGATAAATAACACATGGGAAAAACCCGTCTCTCGCCACTGATGCTAATGTTCTCTTCAGTATGTCCCATAGCATTTGGCCTCCCTGAAGTTGAAAATATCTCCAGGAACAGCTGCTTCCAGCATTTCCCTTTGAAAACAGTCATGCATCCAAGAGACTGTTTAGGGAGCTTTTCCCAGCCACCGAATATTTTTCCTCCACTCTGTTGTCCATTAACCTGTTAACCCCTTTCATGTTTTCCCAAGTAGTTCCACTTCCCCCTTCCAGCCCACACCCATCTCACACTCAGCTGCCATCGTGGTGATCCTGTGCTCATCACCATTTGGCCAGAGCACATGTGCGTTCCGCTTGTCAACCTTCCCTTGGTTCTGCAGGGATGGAAAGCTGGCTGAACTCAGCATTTGCAGCATCAAAGTCTCTCCTTCTACTAAATCGATCCCAAATGAGTCTTTGTTTGAGCTCTGTTTCCAGCCTGAAGAACAGATTCTGTGCTCAAAGCATGTTCCTCCCTTAGGTACAGCGGTTGTGCTCCTACAGAAATGAACCTTCCTACAGATTCTTCAGCCATCCCAGGTACAATCAACATGCACGTAATGCACAAAAGTGAGATCGTAATGTGCGTTTGTGCAACGTAATGCACAAAAGTGAGATCTCTTTTGGCCGAAATTACAAGGGATTGTGGTTGTGGGCCAGGGAGTGGTGTGTCATGCTCTTGTAGTTCAATTGTTGCTATTGATTGCAGCTGTGATTTACAGCCTGCTGATGGTTATAGCATGGGTACCTGGTGATCTCCTTTCCCTGGAAAGACAATCTCTTCCCCAAAGGAACGATCATCTAAATAGAACAGACAATCAGGAAAGAGGGGAGTCATTTACCTATTTGTATAGAAATTAATCCCCTGGCGTTCTGTAATTAATAGATGCAAAATATTCTGTGAGCCTGTAGCTGAGTGGGGATCTGAACCCAGGTCCCAGCCCAGTGCTGTAATCACAAAGCCTTCCTTCCTCTGTTTGCAGTGTATTAGGAAAAGGTCTTTGTGACCTAGAATGATCTTTAAATGACTCACTTTTCAATCTTTCAGCGTCCTCTTTGAGGGGAGGAGGGATGGGGAGAAAGGCAGAGCTTTGGTTATTGTTGTTTTCCATCTTTTTTAATTTGCAGCTACATTGCTTGTTAGTCTAAAAGCAAATTGAGACAAGGCTGGAGTAACCATCTCAGCAATAAAACCTCTCTGCCGAGACAGACCAAACACTCTATGAAAGTGCAAGTAAGAGTGAAAAATTGGCTTCTTGAGCAAAACAACTGCTCAGGTTGACTTTCAAAGACATTTGAGTCTCATACCCTAAAAGGGGGTGCACACAGAGACGTATACCCTATCTCCTCCTTCTCACCTGCATTTAGAGGCTATTTCCTTTGCCCCATGGGCTCTGGGACTATATGTTGGACCCAGCTGAGAGACCAGATCCATGCTGTAATAGCAACAATATTTGCCTGCTGTTTTGTGTAGTGTAGGAAAAGGCTGCTGGGCTGCCCTGTGGTCAAAGTAGCCCTAGTACTTCTAGGCAAGCCCTTTCCGTGTCACAAGGCCTGATGGAGCTGGTCCTGAATTGCATGAGCAGTCCCTCCAGGGACCCTTTCGTGAGAGTGTACCTGTGGTCTCATGTGTGGTTGGGAAGAAACTGAGTGAGGTGTTGGGATTTTAGTGAGAACAGCCACTCAGCAGGATGTTTGGCTAAAAAGGAAATTCTTAGCATCCTCCTCTCCAAAGAAAACCAACACACTATCAGTGGATAATAACTAACCATTAATACCTGCATTTCCAGGCTTTCACCATAACCACAAAGCTATAAACTTGAAATTAAATAAATAAGAGCTGAAAGTCTGATAACATCCACAAGACTCCAGAAACAGGGTTCTCAGAAAAACCCAAAGGAGTCGTCAGGAGCACTGCCTTTAAGTTCAAGTTTCCCAGGAAATGTCACATAAGGGATGATGCTTTGGTAGGAACCAGAGTGGGCTTTTACTTTTCCCTTCTCCATGGGGAAATAGTGAATATTCAGGGGATTGGATGAAGAGAAGACCCTATGAAACTTTATTCAGCTCAGATAGAAGTTGCAGAGCTGTGAGATGGTACCGGACCCAATTCTGTTCTGGTGTCAGGATCTGCTCTTTGGTTAGAGCCTTTTGTTCAACATCTACCACCTGAACATGCATGTCGTGCATGTCATTAATGTATTTGAGCTTTCTCAAACTTATCTGCATTGAACCTCCCAAGGCTCCCTCACTAAAACCCTTCTGTCTAATGAAGTAATTGGATTAATGGTTAAACAGCAAATCAGTATGCTTAATTGATGTTCCCAGGTAAATCAGCACAGGTAGTTCTTGTGTTTTAAGGGTTGTTTCTGAAGGAAAAGCAGAACTGAATTAAATCCCTTCTGCATCTTTCTTGTGATGTCTGAGACTGATGTGAAAGGTTATGATTTTCTCCCCATTTGTCTTTTGCATTAGAAATAATTTTGATCTCTCCTGTCCTGCTTGTATGTGCATCATACTCCTGGGAGATACCACGGGTGACTGGCAAACTGATGGGGCTGCGATATTGAACACTAAGAAGTGTGAAAAGACTAATATTGAGGGATGGAGAATTTTTCTTAGCCCTGGTTTAATTTGCACTCTTCATTTACCTGCATGTAACTGAAATGCCTCTTGAATGATTGGGAGGAAAAGCACTTTTGCTAGAAACCCAGCACACTGGCTCCTAGAGTTAAGGACTGTGTAGGCATCGAGAGCTTCTGCCTTTGGCCTTTCAGGGCAACGTTCCCCCAAACAAAACAGAGTTTGATACAATCCTGTTCTTCCTCAAGTTTAAAAAGGCAAGAAAAACAACAACACACAATGATATGAAAGCAATGCTATAAAAAGGAGAAACAAATACTCCAGGCTATTTTGATTTTCTTTCCAGCTCACCCTTACAGACACAGCACTGCTGCTCTTTCGGTCTGATCCAAAAGCCTTTTTAAACCAGGGGACTTCGTGATGCATTACTCTTTTATAGACTCTGGATTCTGCCCTCTGTGACCAGGAGCTGGACCATCATTCTCCACTACAGGCCCTGCCCTCGGAGCAGGGAGTAATGATGAATGTAGGATAAGAGTACGAAATGTGGCCTGGAGGAGATGGTTTATGTGTGGAGATCTGAGACAAGAAGGGCAGAGAAAGGACAGAGTGAGGTTTGTGAAGGTTTCTTCCTCACAGGGATTTTCCCCTCCCTAAGGACAGGACAATGCTTCTTGGAGAGACAGTGGGATACCTGAGGAGTGTCTACCAAGAGATTTCAGCTGGACTGTGGGACAGCCTCCATCGCTTCTTGAGATGTTTTAACCAAATCAGAATGTCTCAGAACCTGCATTAGGGAGGACACTGGCACAGCTGATTTGCAGATCTTCCTCTGCACTCCTTCGGACTTAGGGCGATTCCTTAGGACAAGGAATTTGTTCTTTTCAGCCCTCTGCTTCTGCAAGGCCCCGTGAATGAACAGAAGAGATGACCCCCTCCAGCTTCGGGGAGTCATTTAGCACCTTAGCCCAGGTGTTTGGCGTCTCTCCTCCCTGCACAGTCTCTCCTTCTGAACTCACGATGGCAGCAACGTGCTGCAGCAGAGCACAGGAAAACACAGGGTGGTGGCTTCCCCCCTCCCAAGAAATTCAGCTTCTTCCTTAGCGATCCTGACCCTTCCCTGGGGCACATCGACTGGCAATGCTCGGGAGACAACTCAGCCTCATCCCAGGGACTGCACTACGAAGCTCAGGTGAGGTGAAGGCAGGCACTGGTCAGAAGATGGGACCTTCCTTCCTCGCCTCAGGCAAAGGCCCCACCAAACAGAGCTTTTCACGGGGGATTTATCTCCCTTTTTTGGGATGTGCCCACGAAGTTCCTGCCTCTTGGCCCTTGCTTTTTGCAGTCTGCTGCTAAGTGTAAGGCAATCGGTGGCTTTGTGTGAGGCAGGCCACAGATATATGTCAATTTGGGAGCCCCACAGCTAAGGGGGGAGGACACCAGCGATTTGGCTCCACCTGTGCCTTTGCTTTAAGAAAGGAGAAAAGTGTGTTCTCGTTTGAAACAGGAGAGGGCAGCAACACCCTATCTGTGGCCTAACTTCAGTATGTGCTCTCAGCTGAGCAGAGATCGCTGAAGGTTTACACCTCCTGTAGTGTCCGCGGATAGAAGCTCTCCTTCTGGAATCAGCTTAGGAGCAGACCCCATAAAGTATCTTCTTACTGTCCTACTGCACAGGCCTATGGGCTAGCACTGCAGCCCAAGATGGTTTACACAGGATGCCCACCACCAGGCCCTCTGGGTAGGCCTGGCCATTGCCCACCTCACTCTGGGGAGCAGAAAGCCCCACACAGCCCTTTCTTTGCGGATCTTCTGTGTTTATCTGTCCCCACGGGGCCTTGTGACAACCTGCCTGGGGAGGAGGAGGATGGGGACTCAGGAGACTTGGTTTCTGGCCCTGCCTTTGCCAGTAGCTTCCTACGTGGACATAAATGTGTTGTAAAACCTTCCTCAGTATTATCTGTGAGCTCCCTTGGAGACCTGAGGGCAGAAGGCAGGTTCTGGAGTTGGGGAAGGGTTTGGGGAGCAGCTAGCACAAGGCAGGAGGGTCTGCTCACTCTTAGCAGCTCTGGAACAGAACTACATTAAACCAAAAAAAATTCAAGAAAATATGTGTACTGATTTACTTTCCTCTGATCTGATGTGGATATTTGCCTGGCTCTGTGCTGAACCAGTTCAAGACATTAGTTTGGTAGAAAAGGAGCTTTCTTTTTGGTTGAGTTTATTTTCTTCCTCTCTGTGATGTATGAACTGGCACACGGATGTGTTGTAAAAGAGACAGATTGACAAGTACGTGGTATGAGGGCAAGGTCAAAAGGTTCTGAGATCAATTCTGCTGGCTCTGTGAAACCTCACTTTCGCAGGGCCAGCAGGCTGCTCTTCCAAGCCACACTGACTGCAGGACTAATCCTGCTGCCAGCTCCAAAGATCTGCTTGGCCTTGGATGCTCAAGTGCCAAGACAACCCCACCACTGCATCACACGTGGGCTGAGCTGGTTAGTGGGAAGCCAGCCCTTCCCTTCCAAATAATGGTGTCACAAACCATCTGTGACCTCCCACACTTCAGACTGCTCTCCCAAAATACATGCAGAGGTTTTCTGACTCCTCCTTGTGAAGAAGCCTCAAATCACAGCCAGCAGTTGTCATAAACTGCCCATTGATTTCTTGCAGCTTGCAAATGTGACAAGTGGCACAGAGTTGATACTGCAGATCCATAATTAATGCTTTGTGATCCCAGATCTGAAGGCCCTTTCACAGGCAAAGGGACTGCTAAACTTCCCCTGAAGATGAGGAAAGAGCCGTGGAAAGGATTAACAGCCAAGCCAGTAATGAGCTCAGGAAAAAAAGAGCATGGGAGATGAAAATAATCCAAGCTTGGAGTGAAAAACATTGATTTATAAAGTGCTTTTTTTTTTTTTTTTTTTTTTTTTCTTCCCAGAAGATGGGTACTTCTGAAGCCACCTGAAGAGCTGGCATTCTTGCTGCTCGCCTCCGAAAGCCTGAGTCAGATAGACAATTTGGAGCCTAGAATTCCCAACGTGTGGTTTGGACAGATCAAGCTGGAAGAAAATTTGGGGACTGATACTCTCTATCCAGATGACAGGGCAGTGACACTGGTCTTTGACTGGTGGATCTATCATTGGAATTCTCTTGCTAAGAAGGTCCCAGCAAATTTTCTTATGTGTGTTGTCAGATAAGTAGGTGGCTTTGGCCAGACAGAGGGAGAAGAGTCCCTTAGGCAGTCCCTTCTTCCTGATAATTCATGCCCAGCACAGAGTAGGGTAGGAGTTCACCTGCTGGGAAGGTCCGTCCAGAAGAGCTGTTGCTTAGCTGTTCCATTTTGTCCTACCCTCTTCTAAAATGCTGCACTGTGAATCCACCACCCTGCTATTGGCACACACGCTGATGTGTCAGATGGGTCATTTTGAGGTTTTTACTCTTTACTGAGATAATGTGAGGGCTCTGCATATTCAGGGTTTGATGGATGTTCACTGGGAGTTAAGCAGAATATGTAGACATATATATATATATATATGACCATATACAGAAAACAATGTCCATATTTTCATACACAATGGGTTAAAACCCCTCAGTGAGAGCCAGGACAGAGAGCTTCAGGACAGATGTAGGCTGGCTCCTGCTAGGAATTGTCTGTCTTTACATCTTGAAAAAGAGAGATTTAAATCAGCTGGAACCTATAGGTAGATAAAGAGCCCACTTCAACAGGAAAAAGAAGCCATTATCCATAGCGCAGTTAGCTTATGAGAATGAAAAAAGAGCATTTGGAGAAAATATCTGCCCATTAAATATGAAGTTAAGAGCTTGGCTTAGGTTCAGAAGGAAAAAAAGGCTTTTGATTAACCAATAAAGTCAATGGTGATGTTGAGATTATTCAGAGCTTATTGCTTTTATGAAAAAAAAAAAGGAAAGGAAAAAAATGAAAACAAAAAAAAAGAAAAGAAAAAGAGAAGAAAGAAAAGAAAAGATGGTCTGTTTTACATTTGTTGGGACTGCAGTAGATTGCTCTTGCCAGTGTAATAAACGGTAGCTTGGATGCATCATGCAAGGCTAGTTATGAAGATGGAAATGCACATCTCTTTGTGTTTTAAAATAGTTAGAGGCATCTTAGATGACAGCAGAGACTTCTGATGCCTCCATGGAGGGGAGCTTGACTACAACTGCCTTGTTTGTGGCTACTTATCTCAATGCTACTTCTACTCAGTGGAGCAACGGGAAGGCATTCAGCTTAATTATGACATACAGATGGATCCATTAAGAAAGAATGAAGAGAAGAGTGATCAGAGGGCTCCCTCTCTGCAAGGAAAGGTGGTAGGAGTGTTTTGCTCAATGAGGAGGTAACTGAAGGAGGCATGGCACCACTCTTCAGCCCTTGCAAGGCTGGCACACAGGGGAAAGGAATATACTTTTCTCTATGGGGTGGAGCATGAAGCTGTACATTAACATCAAGGGTGTTTCAAATTAAGAACTGGAAGACATTTCCTAATGTGACAGTGGAATAGATGATCTGGGGAGGTCTGGAGCAATCTCAAAGGAGATTAGGTGCAAATCAATTTGGAAGTGCCCAGGTGGGGCTGTGGATGGGCACTAATGATAACACATCTCAAGGTTCATCCAGTCCCTAATTATTGTCATCAAAGCCACAAATGGAAGAAAATTTGGGGCATAATAGGTTTTAAATAGATAAATAAATATAACACAACACTGCTGTGGCCTGCTTGTATACCTGCTCCACCCTGTCATTGAAACAAATTTTCTTCTTCCTGGAAAGTGGAAGTAGACAAACAAAAAGTAGAAATAAGGGCAGGCAATTTAGTGACTGAAACTAACTATTGGAATAACCTGCTATAGGAGGTGCTGGATTCTTCACCCCAAAGGGATAGTGGGTTGTCCCCTAATCAAAAAATGGATGTAGAAGGAAGTTCTGGAGAAATCAACATAGTTTATGCACGGAGCACTGACTATGATTTCCTGCTGTGGGTGATGTAGGAGCTCAGATTGCATCGATCTGAAAGGTCCTTTCCAGCTTTGAATTACTCTCCCATTCCACTGAGTCCTTCATCTCCTGTGTCTGGGTCTGCCTCTGCCAGGGGCTGTCTTCATTTTGAAGACCTCCATCACACAGAACTGGACTCTGGCCATGCTCACTTTGCTCTCAGGGCTTGGCTTTCTCTGGCAGACATCCATAATGCATCCTCTTATGAAGAAGGATTCCATTGTCTACCCTTTTGGCTGAAACCTGATGGGATTTCAGCTCTGAGTTCCCTCATTTCAGCATTATTTTTTTGTCTAAGGCTGGAAATTCATTAGACCTCTTCTGAGGTGACTTTCTGTGAGGATCCTCTGAGACCCCAGCAGGGCCTTAATTAAAGCTTTAGGAAGCAGAGCAGATTAAATGAGAAACATCCACTGCAGAGATCCAGTTTGCTTTTGCTGAGTAACTGATAAGAGAGAAGAGAATGGCCCCATTTTACCTTTTATTTTTATTTTTTGGTCTATCAATCTGGCAAAAAAAATCCATGTTCCTGGCTGTTTCTCCCAGAGCTCCATAATACATGTGCCCGTGGGCATTTTGGAAGTCTGTGCTGAAAACCCAGACACCACAGTGCCATCAGACTGCTCACAGAGTTCACTATCAAAAAGCGTCAGTCCTCTTGGCTCCTCATGTCCCAGCTTGCAGCATTCATTCAGCCTCTGGCTCCATCGTGCAGGCAGATTAGAGCAGACCCAGGGCAAGACCCTCCTGTTTCCAGTACGGCTATTCAACTTCAGCCTCCCCCCAACACTGCTGAGGGTTTTCAGGCTTGACCTGGTGGGTTGGTTTCTGCATCTTGTTCGCAGTGCCCATGGTCTGTCTCTAATCTCTGCCTGCCTTCCCAGTGGTTCCCTCCAGTCATCAGCAAAAGCAGGGGCTGTGTGTGCTGCTAGGATAATTAGAGTGCTGCAGGGTGCTTAGTATGCAGGCAGTGGCTGTGCTATTGCTCAGGAAAAAAAAAAAAAAAAGCAACTGAAAAAAGCCCAATTGCCGAAACAAGAAAGCACCACTTCTTACTGCTTGATTCTCTGCTTCCCACATGAATGAAAACTCTGTAAAGAGGCCCTTCTCCTGGCTGCCGTGGGGAGAGACATCTACGGAGGGATTACCAAGCATTGTCTGGCCCCACGATATGGCGATGCCATCTCCTGCTGGCTGCACAGAGGATGCCTCTACCCCTTGCCTTCTGCAATGGGGGAGACTACAGAACCGTGGTGGAGCAGGAGGTGGCAGGATCCTTGCTCCCTTCAAAAGTAAGGACTGTGCTGAAGCCTGGTGGAGGTGAGAAGCTCTAGGTTTGCATGTTTAGGGCCAGTTGTGCAATGTGGATATGATGCTTCCTTGGTGTCCTCCATCCTACATGTGATAGGAACGAGCTCTCACATCCCCAGCATGGGAAGAAGGAGGCTTGAAGCAGCATCCAGACACAGTACCTGGGGTGCATAAGGGAATGTATGTTCCCTGTAGCCTCGTTCTTCTTCAGGAAATATCAAGAGAAATCACCTCTGGTTCACTCTGCTCCATGTGTCACGATGAGAGGGTAGAGAAGTGAAGGAGAGGGCAAGGAGGCTTCTCTCCGGGGACCATTTCCAAGCAGATGGGATGCACAAGGCTGGGAGCTGTGTGGATGCCCTTGCTTGGGCAGGGAACAGAGACCTGACCTCTGCCTGACATGGAGAAACTGCCACCTGCCTGCATCCCTACCCACCCACCTTCAGTTTGTGATGCCCATGGTCCTTCCCAGTTCCCAGGGGACACTTCAGTATAAAACCTGAAAATTTCCACTAAAGGCGGCTGCTTTTCAGGAGGGGGTGGAAGCATTAAACCTTTTCCTTCACCTAAAGCACATGCAAAAGGCAATAATGGTAACAGTAGAGATTACTTCAGAGTTTCAGGCAAGACTGGAGCACAGCAGCTGGCACACGAAGGTGGCAGGAAGCATTCCTCACCTGAAAATGGGCCATGGGGGCAAGAGGAGGAGATGACCAAAGGGACATGCTCCTTCCTATTTCACACCAGGGCCAGGTAAGCACCTTAGCCATGGGGCTGTAACCTGAAGGGCTCTGCTGCAGAGGTACTGTTTGCGTCTAGCTCAACATATCCAGTGTGAAGCAAGCCTGGTTGCAATCATGGGAAGCCACTGAGATGTTTAGTGCTGTTCTCATCGTCCCAGCAGATCCTGGGGGATCTCAGCCTCCCTGAGTAGCCTCATGAATACACAGGTAAGGAAAAGACCTTATGCCATTGCGTGGTATGATGCACCCATGGGGGTTCCTCATTTTTTTTTCTGGCCATCCACCAGCCCAGGCAGAGCAGAACGTGGCCAATATCCAGAAATCCCAGAAAAAATATCACGATAATTCCCTGTGCATGTGAGATAGGGTCCACTGAGGTAATACTGATGGCTGAGCAGATATTAGCAGATACGCCAGCCTTCCCCAGCACAAAAGATTCTGGTATTTTCCCCAAAAGCCTCCTCCAGTATTTCACAGCCTGGCTGTGAGGACAATTTCCCTCTTGTCAGCAACCCTTGCAGCAAATTAAACCAACTAAGCAACTTCATTTTCTTGAACAGCCTCAGGACAAATGAATTGTCCTCCTTCTAGCTGCACCAAGCACGCTTGCTGGGAAATACTGAGATGTTCTCATTCGTACATCCAAAAAAATTTTTGCTTTTATGTTACTGAATTTCAACCTCTGAGTGTCCTACATTCATGCCCCAAATTCTCTCTTCAAATTTTCTGCCTATTGTGTCATGACTGTTTGGAGGAGCGTGTACATAGGCAGGGCATAGAAAAGGGTGTGGATCTAAACAGAGAAAATGCACAGAAGGAGCCTGGGCAGACCCAGGCTAGAGAAAGCTTGGAGATGAAGAAGATGAAGAAATAGGGCTGTTAATATATTTCCTAGAATTTTCCATTCCAGGTAAGGATGCTGAAAGTGCATTAAGGCGATGAAGGCGGTGTTAGTCTGCGACAACCAGACCTTGGCTTTGGAGAAACGTTCCTATGAAATTTGCGTAGGCAGAAAGGGCAGAGGCTTTATCAGGGAGACAAATTGTCAGGCGGTGAATCGAAACGCTTCCCTCAGCATTCAAGAGAGGCTCTCCCTGACTTTGTATGGCACGATCACATTGCCAGGAGGCAGTGGCTGAGACACAAAATAGAAAGCTGATGTCTCTGGGTTGGTGGTGCAGTAATCTCAGTCCATGAGAGCCTGGATCCCACGTGTGGTGGGTACGAGCAAACTGTTGGGCACTGCTTTTGGGCATTTATTGCTGCTCGGCACCATTTTCTGCCCTAGCTTCTGCCCCACTTTAGGAGTTCAGAGCCATGGTCTGTGCTTGGCTAGCACAGTATGGGTCTCTCAGCCTTGCAGTGATGCTGCTGAGTAAAACTCTTCTTCCAGGGTAATTTGATCTGATCTCATTCCCTCGCTGCTGTTTTTTGTTTTTTTTTTTGTGCCTCTTGACTTCAGCCACTGAAGCAATCAGTAATTATCTCTCCAGGCAGAATTCAAAGCAAGTGGAAGGAGCAAGGGAGGGAAATGCCTTTTCCTGAATAAACTGTATTTTCCTGAACCAAACATCCCTAAGTGTCTGGAAACGTTGACTCTGAATGCAGCCAGATTTGGCACGCTTTCAAGGGAGTGCCTAACTGGAGATGGAGCAGCAGGCTATGTGTGTTTCCGAATTACAGAGGGCTGATGAAAATTACCAGCACTTTTGCAGACTTATTAATACCTAATATCCTGAAACGAGAGGTTCCTCCAGTGAATCTGGGACTTCATGAAAAAAGGAGTCCCTTGGTTTGAGTTAAGACCATTCACTGGGAGCCTTCTAGTTGTTGCATGGTGAGGTCAAATTTTATTTCAGCTCGCCCACCAGACCAGTCTTTAGGAACTTTCAGGTGTTTCTTTCCTACACTGGAGAGCCCTGTGCTACACAACCTGACTCAACTGACTCTTCAGACCTTCCCTTTTTGGAGCTGTTGCTGATTTCTAACGTGATTGCAGCAGTTTGGTCTCTGCCGCCATCCCTCAAAGCCAGGTAGTACTTCGGGCTGTAGCCTTTCTGAACACCCAGGTCCTTGATCTTGGGGAAGCAGAAGCCTTTCCAATCTAATAACTCCTCCAAACACCCTCATAAATGCTCCCTTAACAGCAACCAGCATCTCCCATAGTTCACTGCAGAAATAAACTTAATTCGTATCAGCTGCAGAGAGATGGATTTTGGGTGTCTGGTTCTCGTCTTGGAGAGGAACATATTAACCCCTTCCCTGCAGGCATGAGGAGACCTCAAAGCACCCTGCAATGTATACTCGTGGAGGCGTTAGAAAGGAGAAGGGCTGTTCTCCATGGGAAGGAGGTACAGGCTGCTGGAGATGATGGATTAGTGAGGCTGCTGTCATCAAACCAGCCTGGATTGCAGCTGTGGGTAATAACACTAAAGAGTGCTTTGGCTTCCCTCTGAGGAGCCACATGGACAGGAGGGAAGGTGAAGCAGTAGGTGGAGGGGATCAAGTGAGGCTCCACAGATTCAAAGTTCCCTTGAAAGCTAAATCCAAGTTTCACCTCCATGGCAGATGGATGTCTTCAGAGGTGACCCCAAGCAAACTCCCATGGACAAGTGTTGTGGATGGCAGGAGAGCTTGTCCTCATTCCTCGTATAGTATATACGAGGGCTCCAGCCCATCAGATGGGCAGCTATCAGGACGCTTGCTGTCATGCTACTGGGGGCCTTGATGAAATGTAGTAGAGAGGAGATCCCAAGGGATGTAAAAATAAACCCCAAATCCCCTAAGGGATGTGTTTCTAGGACCCAATGACTGCTGTGACCCAGCTCCCATGCTGGAGCAGAGCTGAGGATACCCATGCATGTCTTTGCTCAGATGGAGAGAGCCTGGGCAGGTCGATCCCACCCCTGCCACTAACTGTCAAGGGTGACTGCAAGGTCTTTTCAATCAAGTTTTCCTCCTCTCCGGCTCTCCACCAAGTACTGAGCCATGGGGAGTCATTCATTAGTATGGGGAGCAGTGGTATTTAAGTCACTCAGCACATTTTGAAAGAGTTTTCCTCACGACGAGTGCTTTCTGGGACATGTGGCACAGTAGATGAGGATGTGAGTGGGGAATTAGGAGACTTTAGGTTCTTTTTTCTTCTGTCTCTGTTTCTCCCTTTGTTCAAGATGGTTTAATACCTGTGACACCCCAGTAGTTATGATAATAGCTGTGAGGAGGGCTTGGGCTCTGGCTCTGCTTCATTCCTGGTATCAAATTCTGTGTTTGGATGTGTGAGGCCCCGTGTCCCTGCTTCCACGCTGAGGGAAATGAGGCCATCTGGGTGGGAACTGTTGTTAAGGAGTCTGTCACAGGGTGGGTTTTGATGGAAAAGCAGTGACTGATTTTTCTGGTAAAAGCAAGATTTTTCAGATTTTTTTTTTTTTGTAAGATCTTACATTTTGCAGAATGTAAGATAATGACAAACTACTTAAGGTGTTAACTCTGGAACCTACTGAGGAAGAAGGCAGACATTCAGTCAGAATATGAGATTCTGAGTAAAATTCCTTCCCTTTTCCTTTCCTCTCTGATTCCTATCCTGGTATACAGAAGAACTCAATGCAATTGCCCTACCTGAGAACGGCTGAAGTGACTGAAACCAGAACACTCTCAGTTTTAGGGCTTCATATTCTTCTTTCCTCTCCTCCCCACCGTCCCTGTCAGAGCAGAGTGGTTTGAAATCTATGCTGAATAGCTCCTTGCTCTCCCTCCATCCTAACCCACCTCAGCAACTCCAGCAGGCACATAACGCGCACACATATATGCCACGAAAGGCCACAGAGATCTTTGTCGCTGTTGCTGTTGTTTTGATTCTGAACAAAAGGCCTGGCTTCTGCTCCCCTCCTTGCTGCATCACCTTCAGAATTGTGTGTCAGGGATCAGTGCTACAGATGTTGACTTAGCCACGATGCTGGCAGGAGACTTTTAATATGTTTCAGACACAGCAACAAAGAACAGATGCCAATTCATAGGGAGGAAAGAGAGATATTTTGATCTGGGTTTCTGGAAATGAATTTTCATGCAGCCTTTATTTCCAGTTTTATAGTTTTTTCTTTTCCCTGGAATGCATATTAAATGCTGATAGCCTGTTATCCTTGACCTTTAGAGCCTGTGAATTTGAAAATCCAATTCCCTGTGAAAAGCAATGCATACAATATGGACTTTGAAGAAAATGCCAGTGAATGTGTTAGTTTCTTTTTTGGCCCTGTAAGGGGCTACTACCAGCAGAAAAAAGGCATAAGCAAAAGTTGGGTGGAATGCAGTCAACATGAAGGGAGGTTTCACTGACTCCTTTCTAGTAATGGGTTTTGTTCACCCAGTGGGGAGAGAGGAACATAAAGCTGTTGGGAGAGCTAATTCATTTCCTCCTTTCTCAGCACTCCAGTTATTGTGCTCTTTAACTCCTCCAGTGCTGCCAGATGGGCTCAGAGCATCTTGGTGCAATGTGTCTCCAGTTGTGCCATTGTGCCCTGGTGGGATTTTCCTTAAACGCTGCCAGATGATGCTGGGAGCATCATGATCGTCTTTTCTTTCTAATGTGTTGAAAGCATTCTGGTGACCTCCTCCAGATGTGTTGGGCACATCCCTTGGAATCTGTCTTCCAGATGTGCTGCAGATATACCACAGGACATCTCCAGCTGTGCTGGGAACATCCCTCGGGACTTTTCTTCCAGATGTTGTGCCAATAGGTCAGAAGAACATTCCACAAGATGTGCTGGTGGACATATAATCCAGCCAGTGAATTTCAGTGCCTAATCTGCCAGTTGTCCTCCACCTCTTGTTCTCAGCCTGTCACCACATTTTAAAACTGTACTTACTTGGGCAGAGGTGCACTGGCACTTACACAGTCTGCTTATAACTGGTATCTCTCAAATTTCTGGACAAGAATGATGGAGACCTTATGGTTTTGCTTTTAAGTAGTGCTGGATTTTTTTATGGAAATGTCTTAGAAATGTGTTCAAGAAATATTCTAAATCCGTGAGGAATGTGTTCTAGCAAAGGTTGTTGGATATCTGCGGGGTAGATAAGGTGGGAAATTCACCTGTTTTAATAACAAAATAAGGTACTCTGCAAGTAAGAAGGTCATTCACTAATGCCAGTCCCTGCAGACATGTGTTTTCCTCTGGACATCAGAAGAGCATGCAGACACCAATGAGCAAAAGTTGGAGCTCCTATTCCTGAAGAATCCAGGCACGATCCTTTTGCTTTTCAAGCTGTAGACCCTTAGAAGCTACACATAACTTCTGCAGATTTGAAAAGGTGATCTTTCTTATTATCTGTGATCAGTAATAGAGCAGTGTGGCTCTCAGTCATTTGTTTGGACATCACTTAACACCTGGGGTTTGGATGCTTTCATGGTGTCAAGGCGAAAGAGATGCAGGAGGAATTTCCCTGTGGCCAGGCACTGCAGCACAGGACCAAGGCAAAGCATAGACTCCTTGGTATTGGGTTTCCTCTGATTTTTATGAGGAAGCCAACCTTTATATGAAAAACAAAGGCTGGAAAGTCACAAGCCAGGAGCTTTCTCAATCGCTTTGTTGGCGGCTGAACTGCCTCAAATAAGACCGCTCCCAAGTCCCTTTGTGCATCTGGACCCTGCTGCCATGCCCAGGTTCAAGCAGGGAATCTGTAGCAGAGCAGGAGGCAAACCACGTCTGTCAAACCACAGGCTGGGGCTGTGATCGCTGGACACCTCGCCCCTGTCTGTGCTGCCTGTGAGTGGCATGAAACGAATCTTCAAAGGGCTACGTGGATCCCCTGCCCTCTCTCATCCCGGTGGTGGCCAGCCACTCGCTCTTTGCTCACAGACAATGAAGCAGCAGGGTGGTTGGCACACACAGAAATGCTGTGCCACACTTGGCTTTTCTAATTTTTTTCTTCCTCTTATTTTTTTTTCCTACTCCTTTCCTTCTAATTTAGAGCTCTAGATGAAATTCAACTTAATTAGAAGGATTATACATCTTATAAACTTAATATTTAATATGCAAGCATAGGCTTTTATTAAAGGTGTCCTAGGAGGAATAGTAATGAGTTATTGCACAATAAATAGTTGGGTGGAAATGAGTGTGATAAAGGACTAGAACTTCTGGAGCAAGGGAGGGGGAAAGATTATGGGGATGCCTGGGAAGCATCTTTGGTGACTGCTCAGAGTACTGCTCTCATCTTTTTATTGCTGATTTAGAGCAACAGATCCAAAACCAAAGGGAATTTTCCTTCGGCGTAAGCCATGCCTCCTTGTGCCTCCCTTGGGGGCAAGCGCCAAGGCCCCGCTGTGATGTGCAATATCAAGACCCTACTTTTGTGCTGCCACTTTGGACCGAGAGCTGAGGTGGAATTCACCTCTTCAAATGTCTGCCACGTGGGTGTTTTTTTAAGCTGGCATCTACGTTGTCACAATGGGGATCTAATTAATATCATCAGTAGGATTTAAAGAGTGAGTCACTGGGCCACGAGTAGGTGTTTGTTCTAGGATGAGGCAACTTGCACTGTAAATTCCTCATGTTGCACAGGGGAGGTCTCTGTGGACTACAGGGGATCAAAGGTTATGTTTTTGTATAAACAAAATGGAGCCAGAGATTGCTCTTCAGCCTTGAGGGCAAATGGACCAGTCTGATTCATGCTTGGTATTTTTTGCTAGAGTGCTAGCAAAACCCTGCATCTGTGCCAGGAAGCTTAACAATTAAACCGTGTCTACAGTGTCACCAGTGTCTACAATGAAGGTACTCAGATGAATCTTACACCTCCTGTTGCACAAGGGGATCATTTTGTCTCAGAGCAGCATCCCTACCTGTTAAAGCTGCTTGGCTTAGATGGCCAGTAGCCCCACTGCAGCTCCTGATGGCCCATGGTTATTACCAATCAGCTGATGGGTGGTAACGAGCTCTTCTGGTAGCAAAACCGTAGCATTGCTAGGAGTTGTGCATCCCATTGGGGCGTCAAAGCAGAGCTAAGTCAAGGCATGGCGGGGAAAATGGGGGTGGTGATGCGAGATGGTCCATTGCTGAGTAATTTTAGGGAGTGTTTGGTATCAGGACGGGGAGAAAAAGGTACCAGCATGCAGTTTATGGTGTGGGGAGCACTGGGAAAAGTCTGGAAGCAGGTGGTAAAAGGATGGGAACTGAGGGATGGAGGGATGGGTTCTGGTGTGTCTGCATGCAGCCTAGTACAGAACTGAGCCCATCGTGGCCCGTGGTGTAACTGAGATAAGGAACCATCCGTCTGGTGGTTTTATAACTGGCAGAGACAGTTATAAACCAGACTCCAGGGCTGGTGCCAAGAAATACCCCTGTGAGGCTGCCTTCAGCAAGAATTAAGGTGCCATGTAAATGCACAATTTTAGGCCCCCTGGATTTGTGAAATGGAGTTGGCAAACAGCTGGTGCCATCTCTGCTTGCTCTGGTCAGCAAACGGAGTGGTTTGGTCACAGATGGCCCCCCATGCCTGATATTTGTAATTACAAGCAGGGATTATGTAGAAAGTAGATGGAATCAGCTACGAAAACCCAGCAGATAGCAGGAGGGCTTAGGCACTGGCAGGTTCCTCACCGATGGAGGCAGAGATAACACCAAGATATGTGAGCAGCCCTAGAGTTCGTATGTTAAACTTACGGGAATCCTGATAGAGGAATTAAAACCGAGGGGGAGGAGAAGGGGGAAGACATACAATTAACCTTTTTTATGCATGGCCAGGGTAACACGGAGGGCTAATGAATGCTAGTGTAGTAACAAACCTTTCTTAGTGCCCTCTGCACTGGACAACCTCAAAGTAAGTCTAGATATAGACAGGATTTAACTCCTGCCTCTTACATACAGCTGGGATGGACCCTTTGGAGGGCAGGGATGGTGCAGGAAAAGCGGGGAAAGGAAAGCTCTCATCCTCGTATCTTGTCTCCCATGCATTGTGGTGATAAGATAAGCAGAGCACCTGGCAGCCTGAGTTGATATTTGGCTATGGGGGATATCTAGGTGGCTGCTCTGCTGTCTGGCAATGCCAGGAGCCCTGCCAGCCACCAGCTTCCAGCCTGGGGACAAACATTATTTCCCTCATCCCCTCGAGGAGTGTAATGGGGGTGTCAGTCCTTTCTCACACCCTGCAAATTAAGTGAGGACAAATCCTGAAGGCAGCTCTAAGCCGCTCCTGCACATAGCCAGGTCTCTTTGAGATGCTGCAGTTAGCAGGGCTGGTAGGAAAAGGGACATCCAAGCCTTCCCACAGGGTATCTGCCATGGTTGCTGAGGTTATTATGGTTATTATTCACCAGAAAGAACAGGATCGAATGGATCAGGTACTGATCAAACAGAGCAAGAAGATGGTCTCTTGTCTCAGAGAACTTGCATTGCTCCTGGAACATCCCTTGGGACGAACGTGGCTGGGAAACTGTGGTCATGGCAGGGGCTGAATTTAGTGACCTCTCTGAGATCAGCCCATCGTAGAGAGCTACAGAGGTAATGCCCCTTGGTGGTCTCCTACACACCTCACGGACCCACCTCACCCTACAGGCAGCAGCAATTTCCCCTTTTCCCCCTTGTCTCTGCTCCCTGTACAGTGGATTGGGAATTCCTCGTTGACTGGGAATCAAAACCAGACAGAAGAGATGGGTGATGACTCTCTGAAACCTCTTTTTGTCAGAAGAAGAGGGAAAATGTGTGGTGAAAGAAAAGGAGGAGAGAGGGGGGAGATGCCATTTGGGTCCAAGCCGTGTTTTCAGTTTTCTGCATTGTCTCCTTTTATGAATGCATCCAAACAAGACAGCAGGAGCTGATGATTCAGTAATGCACAGGGCTGGGAGACAATGGGGGAAGAAAAACAACAAAGCAAAGAGGGTTTTAATAACCGTTCATTGAGGCTGTAATTAAATCTTGGTTCTGTTTGGAAAACAAGAATCTCATTTTGTGTGCGCGCCCCGGCTCCCCACCACATCTGCACCCATGTTTTCTGGTGGGCAATTACCGAGCACGCTGTGAGCTGATTAGCAAATACAGGTGTGGCAGGCGCTGTCTCCTGCAAGGGAAAAAGGAGAAGAAGAGGGGCTGAGGAGCTTACTGACAAGTGTGGCACCAGCCCTGTGCAGGAGAGAAGCAGGAGCCTAAAGACAAGTGTGGGGCCAGCCTGGTGCTTCTTCGGTGCTCGATAGTAATTAGGGAAGGGTGTAAAGGGGACAGGAGTGTGGGGCTGCCTACCTGGTTTTGGGGATTCAGCCTCTGTGGAAAGGCAAGAGGTTGCTGAGTTCATGTGCTTTTAAGTGCTAAACCTCGGGGGTTTAGTAGGGGATGAGGATGCTTTTGTAGGGGGTGAGGAGCACACCAGAAGCACAACCTCCTGCTCACAGAGAGAACCATGCCTACAGGGGGCTAACATACCTGTGGCAGGCACTGGGAGACAGAAACATGCCAGTGGTCTCCCTGGGTGCCTGTCTTAAAGCCAGAGAGGAGAATGCAGTATTTCACTTGGAGCTGCTGTTTTCCGGTGAGTCTTTTCTCCCCCTGCTCTCCCATCCTAATGGAATTCAAGGAATGATGGAGGAAAACTCCACCCCAGCTGGGCCAGACTTTCTGAGGGACTAACCCACCATTTCACCCTCTCAGAACCTGCCTGCAGGGCTCATTGCCTAATTTCTTCCTGCTTATTAGAAAGCGTGGCGGTAACACTGCTGTGGTCACTGCCTGTCACCTCCTTGCTCCAGCTATACCCACTAATTGCCAGGAGCTGAGTGGAGGCGCTGCTCCTGGTCTCTGCCAGGGTTCGCCCAGGCAGGAGGGCTGCATTCCGCCTTCATTTATATTCCAGAAACACCACTCACTTAGCAGTATCTCCTGCCATCAATAAACCCATGCAAACAGAGATAAGCCAGATAAAACTAAAGTAGGTCACTTGCGCAGCACAATGACATCTGGATCAGTTATTCCTTATGCAGCCCTAAAAGTTAACTCTCCCTCCCATTGTGGCATTTCTTTTCTTTCCCTCCTTTTTGTTTAAAGTTGCTTGGGAGGCAGGGCAGGGTGATTAGGCAGGTAGGAAACTCTCCTCACAGCTCTACCGTGCAACAAGCTGAGGGCATCTGGAGATTGTTCTGCAGCTGCACAGTGGATGGGTAGATGGAGGGTTTGAGGAGGTTCACAGATTCTCTAAACTCTGTGTTGCTTTTCTCCCAATTAAGGTCTTGGAAAAATGTCTTATCCTGAAGGCTGGGGGAAGCTGGCATTTTTTCTCTCAAGGACCCATCTTCTTCATATGCAGGTCCCATATTCCCAGGTGTATCTCTGGAAAGAACACCACCACTGTAAGTACTTCCCTTAATACTGGGTCATCTTCAAGCCTTGATGCTGATTTAAAGCCACAGTCTATGTCTGTTAGTGCGATAAGATTTCACTCCAGGATGTCTATTACATCACTAACATCTTAGACCTAACAAGCATTAACCCTAAGAGCTGCTTAGTGTCCCATAAAATGTCACTCTTGTATCATGAGATCGCAACAGCTTCCTGTCGATGTCACCTGAAGCCAAGTTTGGGCTGGTAGCATGCAGGTGAAAAGCTTAGTGACCTAGACACCATCACCTGAGCTCCCCAGGCACCTGGGTTATGTGTGATTTTATTATAAAATAAAGAATAAATAAATAAATAAATAATATTACTAGTTAATGCCTAGATTTCAAGTGCAATTGTGAAAGCAGAAAAAACTCTGAAGATGCTTTTAAAACTTTCTAACACTGCAAAGTAATGTAAGCATTAGATCAGTCTTGGATGATCTCCAGAAAACAAGACAAGTAGGGATGATCCAGTGCTCTTTTTCAGAGATTTCTGTAAAAGCTCTGTCTTCTTTAGCATAAACATTTGTACAAAATAGATTTTAAAACTCCTTATTTAATAGTTCATTCTTGAAGAAAGAGGTCCTAAAAGTGACCCTCATCTATCCAAGAAAACAGAAGTGACACCAGGGAAGTTATGTGTTTGTATATCATTGGCTTGAAGTGCAAATAATCACTTCTTTGTGCTACCTCCGCAATGGGAAAGAAATTCATTGCTGAATAAAGTGATAAAACAAATACATCTCAGAAAACAACATCCTCCTGCCTGATATTTCACAAGAGGTAAATATGGCTATGTCCAATAAATAAGCTGTTTGGAGTCACCCAGCTCCAATTGATGCTGGTAAGCAAGTCACAAGCTACTGGACTGAACACCCAGATCAGAGCCCAAGACACATTTGGCAAGTCTGCCATGGGTACCAAATTCACTTGTATTAGGCGAGACATTTCTCTTGTCTTCTGAGCCTGCCTGAAGACCCTAACTCTTCCCAAAAGCCTTTCTCCTGCCTCTCCCAAGCAATTGTTCCTTTGGCACCTGGAGAAGGAGGAGCAGAGACAGGCAGAGTACCTCCATGATGAGATATCTGGAAGTCCTTATCGAGACTGAAACACTTGAGCAGGTCCTGAGATGCCCCTTGTAGTCAATTAGCTTTGGGTTTTCGTTATGGTTCTCTGAAGCCCCATCAACCCTCGTGTCCCTTTCTCTGAGAGACCACACCACCCTACTTAAGCAGAAATCCCTACTCCTACAGCTGCTGCCTCCACGTCCTCCCCATCTAAGCCTCTGTGGACGTCCTTCAGGGAAGCTAAAAGTGTTTACTACACCTGACATTTCCTCTACCAAGTCATGTTACTGATCGGCTATATGGATAAGTGATGAATGTTTGCAGCCTGTCCCCACCTTGGATTAGGCTGGGACCAGCCCACAGCAAGTCCATTTTATCAGCACTTACTCAAAGACCAGAGATGCTGTCTGGAGTGATTTTATTCTTCACCTTCTTCAATTTCTATTCCAGGTGCTGCCATCATCCTACGTATGTCTGATTTGGGGATGGGTTGGTGCTGGTGCATGGAGCCTACAGAGCCTTGAGACAGCTGTCCTCGTTCCATCCTCCAGAGGCAGTGACAAGTAATTAATAAAACCTACTTTGTGTGTCTGCCAACTGTAAGTATCATTTCCCCTGTCCAAGGTGGAAGGGCTGTCTTTAAGTTTCTAAAGACTTGCCTTTCCTGGCTTTATCCCTACAGATCTTGACCCTTTGACAAAATTTCTCTCTCTCTTGTTCCTTTTCACAAAAGCTGGCAAAAAGAAAAACCCTTTATGATGTCTGTCCAACTGATATCTAGACAACTGTCTGGATATTCTGTACCCATCACCTGGCATGTGGTTTCATGGCCATGTGATCCCAGCAGCCCTTCTAACATCTGGGAGAATTTGTGAAGCCCAAGACTCCTTCCCCTTTGCACGTAAGATCGCTCCTCCACCAAGGTGGACTCCTGTGCCTGCAGAAATACTCTGCAACCATGTCTGGAGCCAAAAGTGTATGAGAGAGAGGATGTGGATGGCTTTGCATCTCATTCCCTGGCTTGATGACTAGGCATAGGAATTGGATGATCTTCTACCTGAAGCCTCTGTTGAAGCACTAAACCTGTTTACTAGCAGAGGTCAAGTGACTTGTGCAGGGAACTGAGACATGAATCCTCCCCTGGTACTGTGTGCCAAGCCCTGACCATTTACTCAAATCTCTGCCGCTGGTTCTTCATCCAGGCCCACTGCTCCCCCCATATTTGCCTTTATGAAACACCCCAGGAGGCAGCAGGGAGCCTTGTCCTGCCACATCCTAGATTTGGTGCTATTTCAATCCCGTATCTAGCTCATCTGTTTCTTTTCTCTCCAATATTGTTTGGAAACCAGGCTTTCCCAGCAGCGTGCAGCACGGCACGTGCCTAGTCTGGCAATAAAGCCTCCTCCGGAAGCTCTCCCATTTTCCTTGTATGTTAATATGACCCTAATGGCCTCATTAGTTTTAATTTGTTTGGCCACCAGATTTAGATGAGACATATTCCAGCGATAACGCCAGACCTGGAGCGAGTAAACAGTGACTAATTAATGCAGTTGAAGTTATTGGCGAGGGTGGTTATTCAGGAGGAGGCTGGTGCTGGGGAGCACAGTTTCATGCACCTGGATGCTGCTGGCCACAGCCACTACTCTGCAGCTTTTGTCCTTTAGGAGCTCAAAGGTGGAGAACAGCATCTTTAATCTGACCTGGAGGGAGGTCAAAGAAACTTCCCAGGAGTCCCAGGCATGGGGACTACACCTCAATTAAAATATTAAGTACAGAAACATGAGGATAGAGCCAAGGGAGACAGACAGAGGGGAATTGCCCAATTTCATGGGGTTTCAGACTAGTCAGTTTAATGGGCTCTGAGGGCAACAGACTACACAAGCTGGTGCTAGATGGCATCTCCTGTGATAGCATGAACAGACGGTATTTGCACCTGAAGGTGCAAACATAGGTGAGCATGAGGCTCCATCCAAAAGGATGGAGTGGTGGCCAATGTACGAAGCAATCATGAAGCATACTCCATTATCATGAAGCAATACTCCCAGTAGAAAAAGGCTTCAGGTGCCTCCTCCTCTGTGTACCTCTGCTCTGTCACAGTTCCCTGGGACCTTTGTTTGGAGCCCTCTGATAAAAGTGGGGAGAAGAGAATCACAGAATCACAGAATCATCTAGGTTGGAAGAGACCTCCAAGATCACCTAGTCCAACCTCTTGACCTAACGCTAACAAGTCCTCCACTAAACCATATCACTAAGCTCTACGTCTAAGATCTACAGAGCTCAGCGTGGATGTACTGAGGGCCTTTCTGGGCTAGAGAAAGGGAAGGTCTCCCCAGAATGCTGGCAGTCTGTCCTGGCTTGTGTTCTTGTGACAGAGAACAGAAACATCCTTCCCTCCTTCCTGTGCTCTTGGTAGGTTTTCAGGTCTGTGGTTTCTTTCAGGAGTGTGTGAAACCACTGCAGCCAGATGGTCTGATCCCTCTTGCCCAGCACAGAGATTCCTGGTCCAGACTGTGCTCTTGGCTGTGCTATTTCCAGGCTCTCCTCTACCACAAATCCTCCTTCTTCCAAATTTTCTCTGCCACTTCACATTTATGTCACTCCTTCTACCTGAAACAAGAGGTGTGAAATAAAATAGAGGCCTAGTGTAGCTGCAAGAGCTGGCTGGTTTAGCTTGGGTTTTATTGCACCTGGGAAAGACTCACAGTCACTGGCATTGGTTTGCCATTGCTGAGGGCTGCCTTGAAACATTAGTTCTGTGGAAAAGGAGCTTGAGCCCTGTTTCTGCTCCTGCTGTGTGAGCACAGGCTGTCCTGCACTGCTTTTTTTTGGTCCAGATGGATGAATGGTTCCGATAAGAACAGCAACACTTAAAATCTGGGTGCACATGAAACCTCCTTCCTCATGCTATCTGTTCTCACACACTGCAATTACTGAATGCCTTAACTATATCACAAAACATCTCACCCTTGGCCCCACTCCTGTGCTCCTATTCACTGATTTCATCTGATGTTAAATGCTGCTTTGCTTTTGCAAGTGGAGAACAAGCCTCTGCCAGGCACTTCGGGGAAATTCCTTTCCTCTCCAGGAAGCAGCAATCACAAATGCCAGGAGAGAAACAGGGCATTTCTGTGTGTGTGTGTGTGCATGCATTTCAACCGTATCTTGTTCATGCATCGTCTTATTCATGGCTGGCTGCAAGAGCAACGAGTGGTGTATATTTAGCATAGGGCATGCTCATCTGACAAGGGCAGCTCCGAGTAGAGGTAGGAAGGGGTTGAGTAGTGCTTTGCCTCCGTGTTTCTTCTGGAAAAGGGGAAAAAATAGACTTTGTGGACCAGAATTAGCCAATCCTGTTCTCTGCTGATGGGATGAGGGACTCATCTTTGTGATGAGGACACCTGGGAAGTGGGAGTACAACAGAACCAAGAGCAATGGTGCATGGCCAGGACACTGCATGCTCTATGGAGATGTTCCAAGGCACACACTCAGCTCTGGGACCATGGATTTCCTCCTGATTTTTGGTTCGAGCCCTGACTTTGGAAAGGCTGAAAGTCAGCAGGGTCAGGAGAAGTAGACAGAGCACCAGCAGACTCCTCCATGTTTTGCACTTCAAACATACCCTTAAGTTATCCACGCTCTCTCACATCTCCTCTGCACTGATAGAGCAGGATCCACCTCATTTGGGAAGCACACAAGTACCCCAAAAGATATCCCTGTCCAGTTCCCAGGAGTCACTGCCTTCCCAAGTACCTTAATGCTCCTTCTCCCAGCTCCTTTCAAGGGCAGAAACAAGAACTGTTATTGCAGAGACAACAGCAGTCCTTGCTCTCATTAGGTCATAGTTATCATCATTAGCTGTCTGAAGCACAGCATGGCCAAAGTACAGATCAGTTAAGGCAGGGCTGAGAAAATTGTGGGAGGGTTCATTACAGCCAATGATCCTGGGGAGACGAGCAGCGAAAAAGACACCGAGGTTGAATTCATCTGAGCTGGTTGTCTAGACTCCTACTTTAGCCAGAGAAAAACAGGTGCTTCCAGAGCATGATTAATCTCATCCTAAAGTAGACATCTCAGATAGGTCAGATGACTCATGTCCTGGCAGTGCTTATTTCTCTCTGCAGACTATAAAGGGAGCCGAAGGTGACTAGCTGAGCTGCAGACAATCAACACAGTAGACATCTAGCATTAGGTGAGATGAATCCCATCCCGTGAGACAAATCACAGCACTGGACTTCGCACGCTACAAGAAGGAGGTTAAAATTGGCTGGCCAGCCACTAAAAGGGTTGGAGAGGGACAGGAATTTATGGAGCTGTGGTATCAGGTCAAAGAACAAAATCTTTTTGTGTACATGTTGTCTGACTATTATTGTCCCAGGAATTGTGTTTTCAGTGCAGAAGGAAGGAAAACTGAGGAAGAGGGTGAAAAAGAGTAAGACATGAGCCCTGCACAGGGCTCTAAAGGGGACAACAATTTCCACCTCCACCACGACTATCAAAGATGGGCGAGGGGGGAGACTGAACTGCAGCCATATAGAGAACAGGATGAAACTGCTCAGAAGTTACAAACCCAGCTTCTTTCTCCATGTTCAGTGCTGCTGCTGTCCTTCAATACCAGCCCATGTGCCACAATGTGGGGCCATACCAGGACACCAGAAAGGAGGGACAATGACCTTTCATTTTGGTCCTGTTTAACAACTGGACTCGTCACTTATTCTGGGGATGCAAACTCAGGTGTGGGAGACCAGAAAGTGCTGATTGTGCTGTTTATTTCTGAAAATGCACAAGGGTGCATTTAGCAGCTGGGCCATGCCTTCTTTTTACTGCTTTGCTGGAGGAAGGAAAGCCATCAGAAGGTCTTGAAACATCCATACTCCCTTTGTACTCCTGAGTCTTCTCCTTGTGAGAAGCCTTCCCATCTCATGGAGAGCTGTTTGCAGACAAACCAGCTCGTGGCTCACCTTTGGGGCTCTGGACAAGCTTCTTTGTGGTCCCAGCTTAGAGGCGGGCGGCTGCTCCTTCTGGGCAGGATCGCAGCTCAGCTGTGCTCAGCATGAGGGAGGGCGGTGAGACATTTTGGGCCGGGTTTGTTCCAACTGCAAACCATGGCTGCTGCCAGGAAATCAGCTCTAGCCATTTACTGGACCATATGGGAGCCTTCTGGGGTGTCTCTTGCGGACATCCTTGGACTCCTGGATTCCGAGGACTGTGATTCCTTTCCTTCCCTTGCCCCACAGTGAGAGTTCATAGGAAGGGAGCTGGGAATTGAACCTTTATGTATATTCAGGACTAGAGAACACAGTGCGAACCACCAAAATCAGAGGCTTCATGCACATATATACATATATATTTCCCCACCAAAATTCCTTCCAGCACCTATTACATTTTACAGTTTGATTTCTTCAGTGTGGGGGAAAAATATGGGGGAGACATTCCCTGTTAGCCTGTGGGGTTATTGAGTGGGATGGCTCTGCTCCAGGAGTACTCCTGTTTCTCTTAGTGCTTGGCAAAGGAACAAGTAAGAATATCCTCTCTGTTTAGCACCTGAGCATCCTTCCCCACAAAAGCCCAGCCCTGCTGTTGTCTGGGCACACGTCCCTGTTGGAAGAAGAGATATTTGCTTCTCAGGAGCCTCTTTCTCCCAGGAGGAGGCCTGGCCCTTTGAGCAGAATTGTCAGTTAAAGATGCCTATTAAAAAAAATAATATTTTAAATATTTAAATGCATTATACTTGGACAGTAATTGCAGTTCATACCGAGCAGTCACCGTGTCAGCTGTCACAATAACAAACTGCTTAATAGATGTACACTGATGGGCTGCTGCCAGAGCTCCAAAGAAAGACTTGGCTCCGAGGGAGATGTCATTTCTTGCTTGTCGAGATCTAAATAGTCAGAAGGGCTGTATGGTCCTGACATACGAACATGCCCAGGACTTCCCTTGTGCTTTTGTCTGCTCTTTCTGGACATACAAGCCAAGTTACAACTTTATCTGATACGTTCATCACAAGCTCTGCTCTCCTCATTTTCCTCCCTCCTCTCCACCCCATGCCCACCCTGTCTTGGTGCTCCTTTTTGTTTTCTTGCAGCTGAAGGTGAACACGAGTGCCAGGCACTGTGTGTGTGTGCTGAACAGAGACACTCGCTGATCCCAGGCTGGTGTGAGCAGCCCGTGGTACGAGGGAGGAGGTGCTTTTGTCCTTGTTAGCAGACATGCCCAAGGCCATACAAGGCACAGGCTTGTGACAGTGGGGTATTGCCTGAACTGGAGCACTGCTTGCATCTTTCCACTGAAAGCAAATAGAGGACAAAAAGGCACTAGTGGTCTGAGTGAAAAAGGAGATGGCAGGTTTCTTACAAAAAGTGGCAACGTGGAGATAAAGTTCCCTCTCTACCCTCCCATATTTGAGGGATGCTGTGAACAACTCTTCCTCTGGGAAACACTGTCAAGGAAAAGGGATAAACTAAAGATTTAGGAGTGTTCAAGTCATGCTAGGAGATAACTTTCCAGCTGATCACCTCAACTAACCAGCACTGTGGGTAAGACTTTGCCTGGAGAGGCTGAAAAGATTAATACACAGAAAATTAGCTGCCAGCGCAAGTGCTATGTACAACCTGGAAAGCAAAGCTCACTGCTGAGACCAAGGATGTGCCCACTCTTTGTGAGCTGCAGTGGGATGAGGAATTCCCTCATCCAAAGTGTCTCTAAGTCAGACATGGGGTAAATTTGACGGAGGTGAGTTCCAATCCCCACCATCAAGAGCACTTCTAATGCCCAGCGTATCTCCAAACAGGCCACCCAGCATCTCTTTGCTACCCTGCACTGCACCATGTGCAATGGAAAGGCAGAAGGTCTTAACTGGAAACCTCTGTGGGATGTCCCTGAGAAGCACAAGGCACATCTCAAAGGCTGACACAACTCACCACCCTGTGCCACTGTGTTTGGACCACCACAGTGAGTGCAGAAGCTCCTGTAGGTTTTATACTGAGTGGCTACAGATCCAGAGAATGCCCAGTAGAGAGGTGAGGCTGAGATGAGAGTTTTGTGGCAGGGCGAGAGGGATCTGCCCAGCCATGAAATCAACAGCACCGGATCTGCACAGCAACAAGCAGAAGGGACCCAAGGAATTGTTCCCTCCAGGGCTTGTGAGCACCAGGAGACCCAGCCCACACCCTGTGCAGACACTGCCTGGCTTTTTATCCAGACACTGTGCAAAAGGAAGGAAGTCTGGGAGCGTCAGAGGGAAACGACAATTGGAGGGCTGGGGGCTATTTTGAGCCCGTAAGAGCCATAGGTTGTCATTGCAAAGGAAATGGGTTGAATCACTGGAGCTTTCTATGAAGTCTTTGTGTGTGCAGAGTGTTACTGCAGTGTTCTAAGGGACTTCTGCTAAAGGGGAATTACACGGTGATGATCTTTAGTGGGACAAGGACCAAGGTCTTTGTGATGTCTGTTGGCTATGGCATAATCCATATCCCGGGTGTTGCTGGAACTGGCTGCACTGGGAAGAGAAGTAGACCAGGTTAGGAGAGCTGGGAAGGTAAAAGAAGGAAAAATAAGAGGAGAAAGGGATATTTGACTCCTTTCTCAGGACCCAGGATACACCACTCTCAAGCAAGCCATCCGAATGCTGCTGTCCCACCTCACCCCTAGCTACTGCATCCACCAACCTATTTAGGCAGGAGATGCAAATCCCTTCAGCAACTCCTTTATTAAGACGTGGCCCTAGGGCTAGAGTGTTTCTGACAGGTCTTCATGCCGGTAACTCCCAGCAGCTGCCTGGTTCTGCCTGGCTGCACACCGGAGGCGGGAGGAGGAGGAGAGCTGAGACATCCCCTGAAACACCCAAAGGGAGATGCTGGGCACTGCACGCTGCTCCTGCCAGCCTCTCCTCTTTCCCCTGCTCTTCACAGGGAAAACTTTTCCAAGGTATGAGAAGCTACGTTGTGGAAAATGACTTTTACTGGCCTCAGACAGGTTATCATGTCAACAGGGCATGGAAGAAAGGAGCCTGCAGCTTCAAAGCAGGGCTGCTGTCTTCAGCAGCTCCTCTCCTTTTGGGGAATTAGTCTGCGAAGGTCAACAGGGAAACAGAAAAGGAGAGGGCTTATTGTTTCTGCGAGACCTTTGTTGGTTGCTTTGCTGAAATACTTCAGTTAATGAGCTCAGAGGTTGTTGTTTTATTTGGAAATTGGCCCTGGAGAAGCTGTTTTCTGCAGCAGCACCAGACAGTGCAATGCGAGTGTTAGCGTGAGCTTCATTCACCCCTTCCTTCCTCATGTGTATGGGGGACAATTTCTAAGAAAAGGGCTTGTTTACACTTTACAGGAGTTTAGGTTTGTCTCTACTTTTACTGCTTAGGGCTTATGTAGTACCTGGTCACTGCCTAAATGTTGCTCTGGGGAAATTCAATTTAAACTGTCACCTGCAGGTGACACCTCCCTTTTTGAATGTAGAGCCATGACACTGCACTGAAAAGCCACTGACCACCAAGCTCACCTCTTTTCCAAAGGCTGCCGAAGGCTGGGGATGCCTGCGAGTGAGTACCTCTGTTTAAGACTGAGGTTGATGTTTCAGCAGCGAGAGGATGCTGCCCTCCCTCTGCAGCTGGGAAGCCGAGGCGTGCAAGTTAAATGACTTTACCCAAGTTTCAGAGTGGAGCCAGGAATAGAAGCGGTGTCCCTTGGCCCTTTTGGGGATGAATCATCCTTGTAAATCCGCTTGCCTTGACTGATCTGGTAAATACAGGGTGTGAGAAAGGGTGATTAAGTGACTTATCTGAAGTCACATGTGGCATTTATGGGATTTGGACACAATCCTAAACCTGCTCCACTGCTTTAACCACTATGCTTTCCCTGCTGTAGCTGTGACCCTGAAAGCATGCAAACACCATCATGTATTACAGCAGCGAAGAATAAATTCGCAACCAGCCTGGAAAATCAGCTCCCTGAGGAAATACAAGATTAATCCCATACGGGAGAAGATGCAATCTAAAGCAGGCTGTTAATTAATTATTATTATCTTAACCAACCCAAGTATGGAGTCAGGGACACAAGTAAGGTTACAGTTTTTGACAGATGCAGATTGATTTCTTAGAGCATCCACACCAGGCAGAGCAGCTAATCCCTTTCACAAAGGTGCAAATTGTTAATCTGATTTGCATGCTTGGCTGGCTGCTTTTGTCCCGCCGATTAGTTTAGAAGTCACTGGCCGGTGACGAATAAATGAGAAGTTCTGACTGGGCTCCGTCCTGAAATGAATTTCTGATTGACTTCAGAAGGCATCTCCCTGGGGCCGTTTTCTGTCTTCTGAAAGAGCCCAAACTGGAAGGGGAGGAAGGAGGTGGATGGGACTGGGGAGGCGAGGAAAGAAAGGAAACAAAGGGCAGTTATTAATTAAGGTCTAGGAGCACATCAGAAGACACTGACAGGTGGTAGCTGGCTTTAGTACCTTGCAAGTCAACTCATTAAACACCAGCCTCTGCCTGCATTTTTTAATATTTGCAAAGAGGGTGGTTGAGTCTTTTCTCTGAGGAAAGCTGATCTGCTTAGCATTATATTATATCTAAAGCACACAGCGATGCTAAAATTGGGACTGGAACACACTCTTGCTAAGCCAAAAGGCGCAGTTTGGTCTGCTAAACTGTGCTGTTGTTTATAACCAAGTACACTCTTTTCTTTTAGGGTCTTTCCTATTGCCGATGGAAGTTGGTGTCTCTTATTTTATCCTTTAGCCCCAGGCAAGTTATTGCATATGAGGAGTTACTGAGTCTCAGGTTAACTTTGGAAATCGCTGAATTCACAGTGGAGAACAAGTTACCTGAACAATCATGAGCCTGTGAACTAGCACTCAGATGAAGGCATCTAAATATCTACACAGGGGTCTTTCCTTGAGAGCTGGTGTTGGTGTTCCTCCTACAGTTAAACCCATCACAGTCAGACCCCACTGACAACATCAACCAGATCTCCAGTGACTACCAAGAGCTCAACCAGGCAGTTTACAAGGAGATACCTACAGAGAGACACCCAAAGGTGGGTGTCCACCTGTGAGACAAGTCTTAGCCCAGTTATTGAAACTGCAAATGCCTACATCTGAGCTTTTCTCCTTATCTCCTTCTAAAACATGTCCAGATGTGACTTCCTTCCCTCTGGAATAAATTCATATGTTTGTTAGGGTTAGGTTTGTTAGGGTGATTTGAACCCTGGTGGTGATAAAGGGGTCTGAAGGAAACAAGTCTGTGAACCCAGTTTCCTCTGGCTCATTTTCCAGTGGTACAGACAGCTCAGGAAACCAGCAAGACCTGATGTGGGTAGAGTTTTGATGCTGTATCCAGTCAGCTGGATTGCTTGCACTGGTCCATCCACTTTTCTGTATGCTTCTAGGTCCTGGAGAAGAGCCTGTGGTTCACTCAAAGCATTGCCTATGAGCCACTGCAGTAGTTCACTCCAGGCCAAGTGTTTGGTCCTGTCTATCATGAAGGTCATTTTCTCTTTGATGTGATTCATATTAAATCCTTCTCTGTGATTCACCCCATCCCTAGGTTGTGAAGGCAGAGGATACTTGGCAGCTCTTTGGTGGAGATCCGTCCATTCAAACATCTTTCAGCCTTTCTTTGCCTGTCCTCTGGCTCATCCTGTCTCGTTTTGCTTTACTTGGTAACTTACTGTCTTTTCATCTGTCTGTCTTTTCCTAGATGTTTTAGTGCTTCCATTTCTGCTGAATCTGAACATCTCTCAGAGTGTTTAACATCTTAGCTGTTCTTTTAAATGGGTAAAAGCTACTGACTGTATGTCCTAGATGGACAGCTGTGACACAGTGCCTCTATTCTAAGTAAATTGAACAGTTCTGAGACACGTGTCCCAGTACTAGGAAATTTAAAATGTTGGCATGAGCCAAACACCATTTGTGGTAGCTGGTTTGGATGAGGACACCGTATTTTGGATTAGAAGAGCTGCAGTAGTGTTCATTTAACCGTACACAATGGATTTGTCACCATGGTAGAGAGAAGCATGGGAGAACAGCTCAGAGCTAACCCCAGTGCTGTTGGCAGAGTGGTCAGCATCAGTGTGGCTGCAGTCTGTCCCTGAGAGCTGTATGCTTGTACCTTCACGCCCAACCTCCCCCTTGATCGAGTTACTAGTGGAGGGTTTGCACCCAGATGGATCTGGACATATCCATCCACATTGATGAGCAAAGCTAGGCAGATCCTCCTGAAGCCAAAGCTCAATGAATAGGAGACACCTTCATGTCTACAGCGCCTTTCAACCTGAGGGAACCTTGTAGACATCAGTGAAATGCAGCCAGCTATGGAGAGGAGCTGAGTAGGTCTTAAATGGGGCCAAATCACGTTAACACCTGGAGCTTCAGCCTGCCCAAGTCCTCACGCAGCTGCAGTTGTCACTGTATGGAAAGGTTCAAATGTCTTAAATGATTTGTCCAAAGCTATGCTGGAGGTTGACTGCAGAGCTGAGAACTGAACCAAGTTAAAATCCCAAGCCGTGGACCTTCCTTCCTCTCCTGTGCGGATCCAAAGGTGATGTCTTTTTGTGATACAGCAATTAATCCTGTGCGATGCCTGGCTGCTGCAGCAAGTTTGACGGCTGCAGTTGGTGACACTTAGTTACCCAGAAATGCTATCAGCTCTCTAACACAATTTGCAGTAAGTCATCATTAATTAATGCGAAGTTATGAAGCACTTCTAGAGAAAGTGACACACCAAATCGACATCAATGCAAGAAGAGTTCATTATGGTTAATGTTACGACAATAAAGAACGGAAGATTTAATGATGAATTTCAATGTTAAGTATCACTTTTCCCATGCTTTAATACATTGTCTCGGAAAGGAGGGGCACTTGGAGAGGAACTGGAAAGGGGCAGCATAATCGTAACTTGCAAACTAAAGCATATTCTTTGACTTTTCCATAAGACCATGTACACACAATATCTGAACATCCTCCTCCTTATACAGCCCCACTCACACCCTACAGATCCCCAGCCTGTAAAACACATCCCTGTATGGTATCTCACAGTTCATATGCTCCTGGCTATGTCACACCTCTCTGTATGGAAGAGGGTTGATATTGACAGACTTTGCTTCAGCTCACAGCCCTGTTTTGAGAGCTTCACTGGTCACCGTTTGCTCAAACCCCATCTGAACCCATCACAGACAGACCTGTCCTTCTCTCTGTTCATCCTCTCTTGACTTCTGCCTTATTTTCCTCCAAACTTTCTGTCTCCTCTGCCAAATTCTGGATTGATTGTGAGCTGCCTGCATCAATGGAATCCAGAGAAAGAAGGTGGTGATTTGAGGGACTTCATTATTTGATTTTCAAATCTGTTATGAGTTGGGCTTCATAAGGGAACATTAACTCCTCCTACCAAAGCTCTCTCGATCCACACACATATGCCCAGTCCTTTTTTGTTTCCTCTCTCTCCATACATGCATGTGTAAAAATGCATGCACGCACCAACTCTTCAAACACAACATTTTCTGTCTCTATATGTGCTCATGTTCCTATTTTGCTCCATCCAAATATTCCTGGTGGCAGCTGTGCATGAGCACATGTGCAGCACAGCTGTGAGCACATACACACAGAGCAACACAGCTACCCCACACCTTGGTGTGCACACTCAGTCGCTCCTGCTGCACATGTGGCTCCCCAGAGCCTGGCACCAAGTCTGGATGTGTCCCTTGGGATAGCTGATCCCTGAGACCTGCCTGGGGATGCTCTGCTTCTTCTCCAGGGTCCAAGAAAATCCTAGTGCCTCAATGAGTGAAAGAGAAAACTACAACTTCAAAAGAACGGCAAGATGACATGAAACATTATGGAACAGGGACACAGGGAAATATTATTTCCATTGCAGATCCAGGGAGCAGAATTTCAGTGCATTTGGGGCCAGGAAAAGACACAACAGGGACTGGGATTGCTCCCTGGTTGGGCTCAGCCATGCTACTTACCTTTACCTCAGGGATGACCTAGATGATTTGAAGCTACCGTCTCTTTCATTGGCCCTTACACAGTGCAGAAATAGATTGTTTCTCTCAGTTTTTGCCCAGATGACTTCTCCAAGGTGATGGCAGTTCAGTGATGCAATTTGGTTACAATGGATGCAATTTGGAACACCAGACTTCAAATAAAACTTGTACAATGCCAGAGTAGCCCAACTGCCTAGTTTGGAAAATATCAAAACCATAAACTCTCAGAAAAAAAAAAAAACTCTCAGATTTTTCTGGAGTAAGGCTACTAGTGAACTCATGACAAGTTTATGGCTTCATAATGCTTTTAGAAAAGAAATGAAGCCACCTGAAGAGTTGAATATTGACTAATGAACTATTACAAGACACACATACACAAATGACTACACTTAAAACCCCTGAAGGTTAAAGGCAGGTTAAAACTCCTGCAGTCAAGACGAGACCCCAGATAAATTGGTCTGGGGGGGTAAAACATCCCCATATGATAAAACTATTAATTTTATTTTAAGGAGAGAAGTTTTGGGGATGGCCAGTTTTAAAATCTGGTTAAACTGAGCTTACTGCTATCCCTACTTCCCCAAAACTGCAAACCTGCATGCAGTTTCTGTCTAGAAACTCTTCCACAATGGGCTACAAAGCCAAGCTGGAGCAATTCCCTCAGCTAATCAATATACAAAGTGCTGCTGTGGTTCTGATCTCAGTCAAAGCAACATGCGCTCCCCTCATCACAAAGGCCTGTGAGATCAAAACCAGAAATTCAATAAAAAACACACTCCACTCCTGTGTAGCTGCACTTCCAAGACAAAGCAACATTGATACTGAAGTGCTTGATGCTGGCACTCCCACTGAGCAACAAATACGCTTGACATCCTGGGAGCAGATCCTAAAAATAATAATAATAATAATAAAAATCCAATATATGGGGTGCTGGGAGGATCAGATAGGAAACAAGAAGTTGGGTTGTAATGGATGAGTGCTCAGATGCCTCATTTCAGCAGGCTTTTTCTCAACAGCAAAAAAAGCATGACCTATTCCTTCCTCTTCACCCAAGGATACAAAAGACATGGCTACCCTGAAAGCAGGCCTGAACTAAAATGAGAAACTTGGAGACAAATGACTGTAATGACCCATCCCTCAGGAGGAGAGCCTGAAAGAGAAAAATATTTTCCTTTACGTTGTTCCAAGTCTGGTTAGATAAGAAGAAAGAAACTCCTTTCTGAAATTATCTGAATGAATAGGAAGGAACAAATAATCTCACGATAAAAGACAGGAGGAAAAGAGCAGTTGTTGCAGAGGAATTGGTGGTAGAAATTGTTGAATTCAAGACTGGAAGCTCCATCAATGAATTAGGTGGGACTAATAGGAACAGATGGGCACCTGGACACCACTGTTTGATTGTATGACTTTGGGCAATTTTATATTTCGGCCATCAGATGGATCAAATTGTGTTGCCCTGATAGGCATCACACAAATGGCCTTAATCCCAAATATCCCACTCCCAAACTCAGAGGTGCTGTCCTCTGATCCACTCACTTATGTCCCAACACCTTCCCAGTCTTGTAGGGAATGAGATTAATTAATAATCCATAAGCAATCCACCATCATGTCTTCAGTGGCATTCCTGAAGGTGTTGGACATTGCAATGGGTGACAGGCAGCATCACACAGGGATCTTCCTCCTGATCCCCCATACTCAGAGGTTGCTTCAAGTCACAAGTCTTCAGTCTTATATTCCTCTTCTTTTAATACTTCTAAACTCCAAATAATTTTGTTTTGTGTCCATATCTAATGTCATTTCAATATGTTTCAGGAGGTGGTTCTGCCTTTGCTACCATGCTCTGCAAGAATGTGTGCGCACATGTTTCCATGCATTTGTGCTCTTTGTCATTTCTATCCATTAAAAGTGACTTTTGTACCCACAGAACAACAGAGAACATGCTCAAAATGGGAAATTCCTACAGTTTTGGTAAAATTGGTAGCTGGAAAGGAATGAAAGCTGATAGTGGTGCACACAGTGGTATCGGTGAAAGGTATCATTCAGAGGCTTGATTAGATTTGAGATAATCCAGACACGGGACTGAGCTCTGTAGGAAGCTTTATGACTTCTGCTTACAGAAGTTTAACAAGTTAAACTGTATTAAGACTGCAAGAGCAGTGAGATATCAGGGTAACTAATTTCCCAGGTAAATTTGCAGAAGTGGTATTAAAAAGTCTTTTATTTCTTTGACTCTGTTTTTCCCCCTTGGTATTCAACATCCCCTTGCCTTTGTGTTAGGAGGTCAGGAGCACTAACAAATCCCATCTCCCATCTCCCTTTCAATGCCTTGTGGCCCTACACACCTTTACCCAGACCTGTCTCTTGGGAGGACAGAAGGAAACTCTATTGATCTTTCCAAGTAGCATGTTTGACCTCTTTCTACACCAGCAAAGTACTTGTCAGCAATGCTCTGTCACCAATGGGCATCCCAACTGATGACACACCTAAATCTCTTTTTTTATACTAATACGGAGCCCCTCTGCTCCACTGTCCCACCGTCTGAACACACTTTACCAGGTGAAGACCTGTATACTGTGGTTTCCTGAACAACTCTATGTCTATGCAGATGCCCACGCTCAGATTTGCACACTGCTACTGTGGAAATGAGCTGGAGATTAAGGCCACTAATTGCACACAAATGAGTGATTATGGAGACAACTGCAAAGCACATCCTACCCCTGCACTAATTCCTCATTCCCTGTATGGAATAATGCACCCCCCCTCCCCCCTTATTTTTTTTTCATGGGATAAGTTTCTAATGATGTTAGGGGGCATCTGAAGAACATGGTGGCACCAGGGTGAGCTCGTTAATGAGATTAGCTTAGTTTTAATTTAGATGAAAAGCAGGCAAGGCAGGGAACAAGGCCTGCTGTTACTTAGCATTACAAAAGACGGGCTTAGGAAGCAGAGAGGCATGGAGGCAGCGGGCTGAGGGACGGGATGGGGACCCTATGTAGGGAATCACAGCAGACGTACGCCCAAGAAAACCTCCTGTGCTCCTACCCTGGACTTGGTAATCATCACATGCTTAATCATCCCTTTGGGTTGAGTTTGGGTAGGCTGCATTGATATTGGCCTGATGAAATATTATGAAGGACACCAAAACCAACTCTGCTTCTCCAGGTGGGACAGAGGGTTTATTGTTAATTCTTGTCTTCAGAGAAAGATACCAGGCATTGTTTTGAGTGCCCAGATTCAGCATGAAGGTGGTGAATGGTAGGTTCATTGGAACAGCACCTCTAGGAAGGTGGGGGGCAGTTCTGAAGGCATTAACCACACCATAACTTCATCCACACGCCACCACAAACCTTAAAGGGAGTTACATAGGTCCGTGTTCATGGTGTCTTGGTGCAGGCACAACTCATGGGAGGATTTAACCTTAGTCAGGCTGAGAAAGGGGGGACCCGCAGCTCTTCCTCAGCAAAGTGTGGGTATTGTGAGCCTCTGGACAAGCTAAAAAAGATAGAGGAACTTGGTGAGGATGAACAGGGGAGTCATCATTGTGACACAGTCATTGAGTAGCAGATGGGAGTGCTGGGAGAAGCCCAAGGGAATGTTAGATAAATAGCATGATGGATTTACTTTTAGAGACATGACTGGAAGCTGGGAAGGTCCTAAATCAGTGCTTTGAGCTGATGATGTCCCCACGTGAACCCAGGACCTTATGGACTGCAGCCTCTGGTGGAGTTCAGTGGGGTCCCAGCAGGGGGGAGCAGAAGTGAGAAATAAAAAAAAAAAATTGAAAATAGCTGGCAAATTTCTGAATCAACACCCATTTCTGGGGGTTGGTTGCAGTCAGTGCTAGTCACAGTTTGTAGAGCAGCAGGTTGAAGGATGTCTCAGACGGCTGGCTCAGCCTGTCCACACAACAGATTCCTATTTCTGCTCCCATAGGAAAGACAACAGAGGAGTGTAAAGCCCCCAGGTGTGGAAATAAGAGAGAAGGTAGACCGCTCACTGTACTTCAGCTCACCATAATTTATAAGCCCATAAGCCTGTCTTATCCTGCCAGATCCCATCAATGCTTCCTGTACATATCATCTCCCCAAAATCCCATTCATCCCTTCAAGCCGTGCTTCTTAGTCCTCCTCTCTGACTTTCCTAATGCCACGCAAGTAGCACCTCCTTCCTCCACCCCTGAAACCACTGTATTCCCCTTACCAGCACTCGCATTGAGATATTTGCTTCTTCTGTTGGAAGAGCCAGATAAAGTGTCTGAATGGAAGTCCCCCAGAAAATCACGTGCTTCTTACAATGTCCAAGCTCTCTATAAAGTGATTTAGATACAAGGTGGGGCAGTTCATCCCAAGACTGTCCATCCCTTTCCCAGACCTGATGATGACAGATAGTGCTTTGCAAAACCCAGAGGTGGGACAACGGGCTGTTTCCTCACCATGAGTTGTGACTGAAGTAGAGCCTTCCTTGTCTGTTTCCCTAATTTTATCTCAATTTCTTGTCCTAAATTAGCACTGAGGCAAGTGTCCAGAGATGTTCTTGATGTTTTATCAACAAAATCCATTTTATCTCCTGCTCTGAATGAAGGTCTGGTGTGATTCTGTGACCAGGGAATTTGCATTTACCTGCAGCTTACTTGCTCCAGGACATTTATACCAGCATATCTGAGAGGTGTGCAGGCCAGCCAGACCTGGTGCATGGGATGAAGCTGTGACCCTTCACGTCAATATCTCCCTTTAAACAAAGTGGGCAGGGCTATCTGCTTTCCTATTCCTGCCGAAACACAACCCAGCTTCTCCAGACAGATACTTCTGTCTCCTTAGCCAGGCTTTGCTCTCTCTGTGTTTCCCCATCAGGGGAGTTGTGCCTTCACACAGATATGGGATGGGTTTGCTAAATCCCGTTGTCCCCTCTGCTTTTCAGCACTGAGAGTTTGAATACTGAGGGAGAAGTCAAAGCCCTGTTAAACTATTCACCTCTGAGAGATTTCTGAGCAGTCCGTGATACTTGGAGCAAAGCAAAAGAAATAAACACTCTGTAGATGAAGAGTGGGACATTTGAGACACCCAACAGAATCAAAACTTTAGAAAAATGTAGGGGAGAGAGGGAGAGAGAAAGATTTTAAGCAGCACTTTGCCTGCACCTGCATCCCAGGGACGTCAGCAGAAAATGGAAGGCAGTCAGGAGGTGGCTTTATTTCTTCCAGTTGCTTGTTGTGAAGCTCTTGATACTTTTCAAGGTTTTCAGTTAGCTCAGAAAAGGTTACCTACGAAACATTGAGACAGAAATCCAAAGAGCACTTCACTCTGTGCAAACATGAGTACACGGAGTGAAAGACGAGGGATTGCCTCTTTTTCCTGCCATTAGAAGGGACAAAGAAGATGAAAATGGGGAAAAGTCAGGGATTTGCTCTCAAGTTTAAGAGCTGATTTTGAGAGGATATCAATTAAATAATGGAAAGATCATACTGCAAAAGTGTTTGGGATGGAAATATTCTATAGGAAAAGCCTCCTAAAGGATCCAGAACAAGCCCTTGACAAAACAGACAGAATTCACTGCACAAAAGGGATTTTCATGCTCCAAAACAGAGACATAAATTTATTTAAGCATCTCTGGTACCAGACCGCACAAAGCTGACAATCAGACTCATGCCCAAATGGTTCTACTGTGAATAAAATTCCACTTTTGCACAAGCAGTAGTGTGAAAATGGGCAGTGTTTAAGAAAGATGCATGCATATATGGGAGGATAATTAGTGACCACCTCCAACCCGTCTTTGCTTGCAAGGTTTAGCAAGCCCAGAACTCATCACTTTCTTACGGGCGATGGGCTGCATCAGCTGCTGGTGCCAGTGGGATTACTTCATTTTACACCTGTTGCTTTCCAAACCTGCCATCGACATCAGAAACATATTTATCCTGGAATTCAACCAACCCCTGCAAGCTGTCATACGCAAGAGGTCGCCCAGGCCACAGAGGACTTGCATTACTCAAGAACTACATTACCACAGAAAAGGAAAAATGTCCATCCACAGAGAAGGCAAAGGAAATACTGAAATCACGTAGTCAGCTGTGTCTTGCATATTCTCCACCATCCAGCTTGGCTGCAAATCTCATGTATCATGCTGTGGCAGCACTTGGGGAGATCAGCTGACAGTTTTGATGTCCTTTGCAGTCAGATTAGCATCTGTAGCTGCTCTAATTACAGCACCTAAGACAATAAAGCCCTCCTAGTAGTTGTGTCCCCTTTGAGTCCAAGAGGCTCTGGGAAACATGGCATCGCTACAGTAAATCTGAACTACAGAGACAGGGGAACCATCCCTTAGGGCTGACATTAATTTCAAGCAAGCCTCTGTCCCTTTCTTTCTCATCTTACAGACATTGGTGACTACATGCCTGCTTTCTTCTAGAGCTGGCTGTTTCACATGAGCAGGGCTGTGTGAAGGGGTGTCCAGTTTGCTGGGAGTTTTTTCTCTCTATTTGTAGGGAGCAGAGAAGGTCTTAAAAGGTGAGTCAGATAGCAGGGGTCAGCATGTCCTGACACATAAAGGCATGAAGTGTTCTGCATTGATTTTTGTGTCTGTGCTTGTTAATGGCCCCTGTATGAACACGATGACTTTGGCCTTTGCTCATGCCGTCCCTCTGATGAGTTAATGTTTCTTGCGTGGAATAACAAACGAAGCTCCCCTGTGAGTGCAGCAGGCTGTACTGCTGAGGAAGTGAAGTCCCAAGGAGGCTCAGCGGTGTTTCTGACACCCCTCGTTATCCTCCTGAAAATTTCTATGTTTATGTTGGTGGGAGCTGGGGAAAACCACAAAGGATTAGTCTGTATTGATAGCAGAGATGGGAATAGCACGAGGCCCCTGCCTTAGCACCCAAATCATCCATCTACAGGATGGCGGGGGATAAATATAAATTGTAGCATGAGTTTTCCTCTCATCTGGAGACAGATCCATCCCCCCTATAATGGAGGCCTTCCTCTAGCACAGCTGTTTAAATCTCAGACCAAACCTCAGCTGGGAAAAGTTTGCTGGTTCCTGTTTCACTTCCTGTGGTTGTCTCTGCAAATCTAAAATTAAATAAAAATCTTGGGCCTTCTTTAGGACATGTGGGCCCTGGCTATTCACCTCTCCGCAAACGTGACTGGGGATGAGGAATGGAGAATTGTTGGAGCACTGAATGAGGAATGGAGAACTGTTGGAGCAAGGGATTAATAGGAATAAATGTCTGTTGGGGTGAACAGCCTAGAGCAGAGACGGGATCCTGGGATTTATGGCCTGAGGGTGGTGCTTGGTGGCTATATTCCCTGGAGCAGGGAAGGTTCCAGCTCACCCTAATTCCCATGTCACTGTCCCTTTTGCCTTTGTGGTGGTTTGTGCAGAATGGCTTGTCATCAGCAATCCTCCTGACTTTGATGAACCTTAGCCTCTATGAAGAAAATTAACTCTATCCCAGCCAAAACTGTAGTTGGAAGCGGCTGCCTCTTGGACAAGGTGAAGCTGTGAATTTGGCATCAGTCTGTGGCAGTAAGAAGTGAAACAGGGACTGCAGCCTTGGGAGATCTTTGGTCCGCTCCTGATAGTGGTTAAAGTCATGTCAAGGAGGATCCACATTCACCTCTTCAGTGAACCCAGGTTAGTGGTTTGTGAAGGTTCCTCTACTGCAATGAAACAAAGGGAGCTGAAAGCCAACACAGCTGTGTTAAGCTGTGGGACATACAATTTACCCTGCTGCAACTGATGTAAAGTCTTCTTTCAGCCTGGAGGTTTGGAGCGGGGTTATGGTTCCATGGAGAAAAATCCATGGAGACTCTTCAAGGGATGGACACGGGAATAAAATCTTTCTCTAAAAAACCTTCCCAGCTCATGATTTTTTCCACTGCTACATTTTGCAGCTCCTCTGGGATGTGTACCCAACTGGGAAATGTGACTGGCTGCAGGTTGGAGTAGACATGGGATAACACCATACTGAAGAGAGGTCAGCACAGCTCTGGAGACTTAATGTCTGGGTGTGAGGGAGGAACCAGAGCTCTGGAAAAACCCCAAACCTTTGAATATTAAAGGGATTATGAAGGCAGATTGTGATGTGAGAGCAATTGGATTTCTCCTTAAAGTGATTATTGCAAAAGTAACGTGTAGGACACTTTTGCTGAGACCTAATTTAGACATCTTTTCTGGTTAAAGCCCTTTGACTGTCAGTCAGCCATACAGACCCTTAGCAGAGGAAGATAACATGGTTACTAACAGTGCTTTTATGGAGTGCTTATGTTGTAGTGAGATAAACGTCCTGCCTTAGTCAGGCTGGGGAAATCAGGAGCTGCCCCTGGCTGCATTGCAATTGCAGCAGAATGAACAAAACTGAGTATGAGTCCAGACTGGATCCACTCCTGAGCAAGTAGCAACTTCAGTGCTAGCACAAATCTTGGACTAATGATGTTGGCCAAGGAACGTGATGGTATCACCCCTGGAGATTTATCATATTCCATTTTTGATGTGAGACAGAGGTGGCTCCAGCAGAGTCATGTTTATTGGTTTGGCCACCGCTCAGAGTAATCAGCAGGGACTGATAGGTCCAGGAAGAGTCAGATGGGCTTTTCTAAAGTCGGGGAGAAATTCAGTTTCATCGTCAGATGGACTGGCACCCATTCAACCTGGCCAGCCTGTTCTGAAATACACCTCTTGGAAGCCAAAGCATCTTTTGGATCATTCGTGAGTGGGAAGAAGGGACCACAGTGTGGTAGACATCCTTGGGGAAATTCCTAGTGCAGTGGTCCTGACCCTGCCTTTATCCTGTCTCTTGCAATCAGATACTACTTCTACCCTTCAGAGGGTCTGCAGAGATCCAGCAATGGGGTCAGTGGGATCGATCCTCTTTCACAGGGGCACGTGGTGCACCTGATACACCAGTTCTGCTCCCCAGCTGGATGGTTCTCACACAGTGCTGCAGGAGGGGTGATGTAGGGAGTCTTCATATCCGTGTTTTGAACCTATTGCTGATGGCACTGGTGTAGGAGATCAAAGTGAAGCGAGGAGAAGAGTTAGGCACAACTTTTTAGTCTGATGACCTGTCTATTGATACATGATAGTTGTTGCCACTGTGACTTTCTTGTGAGTAATGCAAGACATGCTCTTTTATCCTGAAGTTCCCTGTGGTTCAGGGATAATCTTTGCATAAGAAGGAAGAAAACCAACAAAAACAGATTCAAATCCACAGAGATTTTTAGGAGATCTCCATGATCCAGTCCTCAGGCTGTGTCCTGCCCAGTCTCTAGAAGAGCCAGAAAATATTTATCTTAGTTTTGCCTAATGGCGAAAACTCAGGATGCCAATAAAGCAAGCCCATATTATTGCTTTGAATATTTATTTAGTTAATTTTAAGAGAGTCTTTGATGTTGAGGAATCTCACCCTTATTTTGGGATGTTGGCCAGACTACTGGAGGTGAAAGAGCTGGCAAGTGGAGAAGGACCTGGGGGTCCCTGTGGACACCACGTTGACCATGAGCCAGCAGTGTGCCCTGGTAGCCAAGAAGGCCAATGGGATCCTGGGGTGCATTAGAAAGAGCACTGCCAGCAGTGTGATCCTCCCTCTTTCCTCAGCCCTGGTAAGGCCTCAGCTAGAGGCTGTGGAGTCTCCTTCTCTGGAGATATTCAAAAATTGTCTGGACACAGTCACTGGTAATGAGCTCTACAGGACTCTGCTTAGGAAGGAGGTTGGACTAGATGATCTCCTGAGGTCCCTTCCAGCCTCAACCACTCTGATTTTGTGAAAGACACCCATATAACAACTCTGCTTTAATAGCACTAATTGGTGTTTGACTTTAGTCAGATGAGAAAGATAGAGATAAATGAACAAGCTCTAGAAAGAATGGTCCTTGCTGGAGCTCCTTAGTGGGGAGAGACAGGGAAAGCATGAAGGTTAAAAGTCTAATGACAAGCATCCTTAATGATTGCTCTTCCTGTATTCCCTCTGGGTACCATTTCCTGATTCTAAATTGTCTTAAAACCACTCTAACACAACTGAAACATTTCTAAATATAATTCAGCTCAACTAATGTTAAAGACTATAATGGAATTTCAGGGAAGAAAATCAAGCAAAATAAGTTTTTTTAACCATTAGATGTCATTCTGAGCTGTACAGCAGGCCAAATGGTGCATGAATTTGGGTAAACAGTGGAGACAAAACTGACATGTTAGCTGGAGTGGAATTTCTCCTGTCTGCAGCAGCGTGTGGTTTCCCTGCAGACCGTCTCTCCTCCACAGCTAGCGTGAACCTCTGTGCTGTGACAATAATAATAACTCCACCTACACTCCCACGGGAAAAGCTTCCTGAAACAAAAATTAAGAGCTGTTGCAGGCAGTGATTTTGTGGTCCTGGGCAAGTCGAGCTCTCCTTTGGTAGCTGTGGGTGCATGCTGGAGGCTTGCATCGCCTCTTCTGCAGCAGCCTGAGCTCACCGGCCGCTCCAAAGAGACACAGAGCTTGGCTGCAGAAAATGGCCTAAAAGCACAATTAGCTTTCTGTAACAATAGCCTCTTTATTCTTCATTATGAAAAGAACTGAAAGGGAATTTGTTTTCTGAGATAGATGTGAAATGAAGCTCTATCAGAACAAGTAACCTTGCAAACCAGACACAATAGCTGGTATCTACCCATCACTTCCTGCCTTGCCCTCCTGAGGCACTGCACAGCAGTTCGTGAAAAACGTGTTTTTGTCTGCTCCCCTGCTTATAAATCACACTCATTAATAATATTTTCGTTTCTTATGAAAGCAATAAAATAATAAATGTGCCTGCACAGTTTCTGCTTTGCTTGGGGCCGAGCTCCTGGCCTCTCTCGGGCAGGGAGGTCGGTGCAGTGGGCTGGATTCATGCCCGTTGTTTAGAGGCTCTTTAAGCTGTCAGGTTTGGATAATGTCACTCTCTCCCTTCATTAACTTTCCTTGGTCCAGCCTCAAAGCTGATCCATAATCAATTAAAGGGAATCTCTTAAATAACTCAGGCAGACTCCAAAGCAAAACACACATGAGGAAGCTATTTGTGCATTTACATCACCCAGCACTTGAGCAGTTAATGACGCTGATGGCCAGGCTCATATTTTGGCTCAATTTCCATGTAGCAGATGTGAGTGGAGACACCTGAGACAGGGACACCTGGAGACAGGGACTCCAGACACAGCCCTGTTTTTGAGTATTGCTGCACAGGTCTGTTTGTGCTTTCCTATCGACAAATGCGAGGATGATGCAGTTGCTCTTCATACTACGCAAATACTTCACTTCTTTCAGTCCTGGCTGGAAAGTCTAGAAAAATGAACCCATCTGGAATAACTGGTAAATGGGTTGAGTGCTGGTGAATAAGAATTGGAAGTGCTGTTGTGGGTTTTTGAACCTGGAAAAAATAACGACTGAAAAGATATGAAAAAAATGACTACAGTTAGAAAATCAACTCCCAAAGAACATCGGTCAGGAAAAGCAGATCTGTTCTGATACCAGAAAGGCAGAGGACCCATAGACATAAAACACAGTGGGGGAGTCTCTAGGCAGCAAAGCTGGGTGCTGGGTACTTCATAAGAATTGGGTATCATAGAGTATATATGAGGAGTTATATATATATATATAAGGAGTAACCAAAGACTGTAAGTACATCACAGAAAAGGTTATCTGAACAATTTAACTATGAAAAGCTTGGGATTTATTTCCCAAGATGATAGCAGAACTGAGATGTGAACAGTGCTTTCTGTTCACAAACACCACCCCTGGCATGTTACCTGAAAAAATTGACCCACCAGTGTCAGGAGGAGCAGGAGAACTGATAGCAAGATTCGTAGATCTTTTTGGATCTCCAAGTTATCATATTCAGAGGAATTCAGGGGGAAGGACACTGTTCTTTTCCTCTGGTAAAGATGCTGTATTAGTGCATCCCATGTTGATCTGTGGAAAGGTTTTGGGGGAGCCCATTCCTCTTACAAGGAAAGGGTCACATTTTTTAACTGCACTGTAATAGGATCTGGTAGCTCCCTGCTGTCCAAAGACATTTAAGAAATATGACCTGAGCCTGGAGGTCTGAAAAAAAATGATGGTTGGGTGTCCAAGCCCACCTGGGGGCACAAATGGAGCTCTGCAGCTGAGAAAAGCCCAAGGCTGAGCCAGGAGGATGGGGACGGGCAGGAGAGCAGGGCAGAGCCTGTGTACATCTATTCCTATACCTACAGGAAAAATATAGGAAAAATACCTAAAGCTATTCTTATACCAGCCAACTAAACAGAGCCAGAGCACTGGTCTTAGTGCTGTTCATGATCATCTGTAGTGTTTGCTTGCTAGTGTGCTCATTAGCACATTTTTTTTTTTTGGACTCAGGTCAATTAAGCACCGTCACAGTGAATGTCCAAGCGTGGTTTAGGGGATAACGCAGGTCAGAGGCTGTTCCCAGCTGTCAGGATTAGCAAGACTGTCCAATTCTGGTGTGGGGAAGCAAGTTTAGCTGTATGGAAGACAGCTGTGCTCCCTGGGCCAGGAGGTGATCCTCACCTGCTTTATTTAGTAGCACAGACGTAGTCTGATAATGCAGAGAAGCCCTGGGAAGTCAGGGCATACAGTAATCATGTCACACTGCCCACATGACTGCTTAGCTCAAATGGCTGATGGCATTGCAGGGACTCTGTTCCTATACCTAGGAGGAGTTATTAAATCCTTCCAGAGCCCATGGGTGCTCAGGTCCATCTCCCTCTACAGGCACAGAAATAAATCCCCATTCCTCTCTGCAGATAATTACTTGCCTGCCTATACTCTTTGCACATGCATGTGCATATGTGATTTGCATGTAGCAAAGGCTGCCAGATTTCCCAGTGACTATGTGTATAAAATGAGCAAGGAATCACTGACTGTGGCTGTGCCCAGGCTGGCTTCCAACTTCTCCAGGCGCAGCCGCTCTCCCAAGGCTCAGGAACAGCCTCAGGGCAAGAGGTGATGAATGCAAGAGTAGGACCGAACTGGTGATCCCCAGCCAACAGGTAAAAACTCCTGAAGGAACTTAAAAGGGAGGGGGGATTGAAGAAAAGGACAGAGGTGGGAAGAGAGGCAGGGCAGAGAAAGACAGGGATGAAGCACAAGGAATGACAAGTCTCATTCAGCAGGGGCTGTGGCTGTGCTCAGGCAGTATTCCCACAAATTGGCACATCTAGGACCCTGGTTTGCTGCTTCTTCCTTGAATATTCCTTAGACCTCAGGTAGTTTAAAAGGAAATAAGGATGCGTGGATTTACCCAAACTGTGTGCAAAGATGTTGCCTTATACAAAAATAAATAAATAAACAAACAAATAAATAAGTAAATTGGTACTCCTCACTGTTCCCCTTTTAATGATCATGATGGATCTTACAATTCACATTTACAGTGACTACTGCAAACCAAAGTCCTTCTCTACAGGCAGCCCCAGAGGACCCCCATCCCTGCAGCGTGTGCATGGGGAAGCTGCCCTGGTCTCTAGACTGGAGACTGCTTATACGAAGCAAGAAAGCTCCGCCAACATTTGTGCAGTCTGTGTCGAGACAAGGAAAATCACTGTCATAATCTTGCTGTCTGGGAAACAAACTGAGTGGGTTTATTATAAAACTGCTGTGTGACAGGTGAAGTATTGCAGTGCCTGTCCTCTCCAAAGAAAACAGAACGCCGTGTCTGTCCCAGGAGCTCGAGGCTGCCACACGACTTCGTGGTGCTCCAGCAAGGGCTTTATCCTGGCCAGGTGGAAGATGTTCAGCTGGCAGCTTGTGAGCTCCCCCCATTATTTCTGTTTGCTGGCTCCGAGGTGAGTGCTCACCTAGCTTTGGGACTGATGCCTCTAGGCTGTTTTCTCTGCTTTCCCCTTGTCTCCCAAGCACAGAGCCCATACAAAATGACCACAAAAGCTTTTGCTGCTGTCAGATAACAAGAGTGAGTTAGAAGGGATCTGCCTGGGGACAGCAGGAAGAGGAGCAAGCCTGAAGTTTGCAACCAAAAGCATTCAAGACAAGCACAAGTTGTCCTGGCAGCCCCCGCCAGCATCCTGCAGAGCGTGGTGGTGACGTTTCGTGTTGCAGAGCGTGGTGGTGATTTTTCTCCTAAGGTCACCCAACCTGCAGTTTAACAAGCACAGCGAGGAGACTCTCTGGGCTTCCTCCTGCTACAACAACATATGGTGGTGGGAGGTGATTGACTGGTACAATGCGATTTTCAATAAAATGTCTTCAAGACGGAAAAGTTCCAGGTGACTAGAAGTAAGCAATCATTGTGCCAGTCTTTCAGCAAAAAAGGGTCACGCGCTGAGCACGGCAACTTGAGGGAATAAGGCAGCTTTTTATAGTGAGCAATATCTCTTCTGACAGCGCTAGTGAACTGCTTCAAACCACAGTTGGCTGGGAATGCACCAAGATGAATAGCTTTGTCTTTCAGTAAGTATTACCAGGAGCACTAGGAAGAATGAGAAATGGGTTGTAAAGTAAGCAATAGCTAAAAAAACCCTTCTTTCCTGACCTTATTGTAAAGAAACCCTGGCAGTTTGGGAAGAAAAACAAAAAAAAGTGCAGGGAGTTTGCCCCAGGGGAGGAAGAGAAATCCCCTCCAACGGGAAACCTGGAAGCCTTTTTTGAGTGTTAATGATCAGATATGATGAGCTGGAATATCACTGTCCAGTCTGGCTCTTGCCTCATCATTCACTTCTGTTTAATTTACGTTACGGTGGTGGATAGAGACCTTGTCTGAAGCTGGGTGCCTGATGCTACAGCTGTGGCTTGTCCCTGCAGGAAGAAACAGCCAGAAAGAAGGGTCTGTATAAATTAGGCAGGCACAGGGCGACTTCCAGACCATTTTTCCAGCCCAAACAAAGCTACACTGAGAAAATGGGGCCACAGAGGGGAAGTGAGCACAGATCTCCTGCACCTTCACAGTCCTATTGCTGGTCGTTGCACCTTAGGAGTGCTCAGGACTGGGAGATGGAGATACGTTCCTGGCAATGGGCTGGCCCTTCATGTTCTGACACTCAAATTAATGGACTATTTCTTCAGGCTTTTGAGGGAATTGGGGGCTTCTTCACAGTTCTGGGGAACAGGAAGGAAAAGGACGTGAAAAATTCTCATTTAATTTGTGATGGTTTATTTCTGGGAAAGCTGCACTGTGCTTCGTGTCCTCCCACACGTGATCTTGTAAGGGCTGGATAGAGATGAGAAAACCTACCTACACCTTCGTGAGGTCAAGTTCCCCGACCAGCACCTCTCTTTGAATTACAGCTGAGCTCCTCCATGGCAGCCAGGCACCTCAGGATGTGTCAAACCTGCTCCTTTGATCCTGCTCAGCCCTAACACACACACAATAATTAACATCCCCACGATGGTCCCCCATCACCACCTGCAAACAGTCCTCCTCTTCGGACAGCCACCGACCACAACACTTTCATAAAACCTTCCTTTTGCTGGGGGTCTCAGGAGACCTCTTCTCTGCATTGAAGTGTTTGTCTCCCCAATACTTTTGAGAAGGCTTCAAGTGAAAGCCCTCCTAGCACACATGGAAGCGTATTAGTAATGCACAGCATTCACTAATTATTACCCTCATGCAAACAGGCTGACTCACCACGCCATGGCTCAGTCTGCTAATAGGGAAACAATCTTTGGTGATGCTATTTACCAGATTGAACAATAAGAAAAAAAGTGAGACAGGGTCATTAGAGACACCCCTGGGTACTGTGCCTGTTAGAGAATATGTGTGTGTTTTTTTTTTTTATGGGACTTCAGGCCCCAGCAACTCAGAAAGCAAATCTGTCCTTTCTGCCTGGTCTGAGAGTGAATCTGCTCATCTCTGACCCTGTCACCGAAGCATCTGGCAGGAATTATGAACTCTCTATTTTCTTGCGTTAAACCCGAGCTTACTGGTCGTTTCGGTTTTGTTATTATTTGTTTTTCCCCAGGGGGAAGAAGGAAGCAGGGATATATCTAAGGAAGCGATAACCAGATGTTTGGCATTTCCATTCCAGCTCAGGTTTTTCTCAGATGGCGCTTCCCCACTGATTTAATCAGTGAAATACCCCCCTCCCCCTGTCTCCAAAGCCAGCTCCATGTAGCTGTGGGTCTGCTCGTTTGCTTTTTCTGCAGGTGCATCCCAGATGTGCCCTTTTTCTGCAGTGCAGGGACAGAAAACCTGTTCTGGAGCAAGGGAAGAAAAATTCAGATGTGACTTGTTTGGCCCAGATGCTGAGATCTTGTCGCATGCAAGGAGCAAGGGGCACCTTAGGGGGATTCACTTAGGGCTGAAGGACCCAGGGGAGAAGGAATCACTCACAATTTCTGCTTTACCAAATCCCACCCAGAGATGGAGCAGTGAGACCTAAAAGAGTGGGTGAAACCCCATGTGGGACAGGTGAGAAATAGGGGAGGAGTGTGAGTGATGCTAATCCTAGCCCCTTGACTGGGATTCCTGCATGATTCATTGCAAACCAGTAGGTCAAACCCGATCAAGCAGATCAGGAAAGTGAGCATAGGGCATTTTTCTCTCCCTGCCCACCACTTTGATTTTGACAGCACAAGTGGCAACAGAGCAAGTCGCAGCTATCACTGGGATGTGCAGAGCTACAGCCCTTGTAAGGGTCAGCCAGAATTCACATCCCTGTACTTGCCTCTAGGAGACACCACCTGCAGACATGTGGCCAACCCTTTTCAAGTCTCTATGAATTTGGTGAGGGTTTATTTCAAAGTAAGGCCTTAGGCAAAGGTTCAGACTGCCCCCTTTTTATCCTTGATTATTTGAATTGCATGCAACCAAAATTTCCTGTGCGGTCCCAGTAGTAAAAATTATTTCTACTTCACATTGACAAAGTCTGGGTAGACATCTGAAACGTTAATGGTGTATTTTGATTTGGCATAATTATGTTTATTCTTTTTTTCAGTTTGAGATACAAGAACGCCTAGAAGGCAGAGGGTACTCTAAGATCTCCTTTATACCCTTAATTCTTGAAGATCATCACAATCAAGGAGACTTTAAATCGCCGCATAAGTCTCAGCAAGGGAATGATGAATAGATGAGAAACAGCAGCAGAATGCTGCAATAATACTTGTCCAAAAATCTGCCATGGTTCTTCTACTGAAGAGAAGAGATTGTGGAACAAAAGTGGGGTGGGAGGAGAGGTAGGCATTTGGCTAATACAAAAGAGTGAGCAGTGCCATGCAGATGAATCACACTCCTCTCATCAAAAACAAGTAGTCCCATGGCACTAGAACTAACAGTCCGGATTCCAGCAGGACCACATGACTTCATTTGGAGTGAGTTAAACACTTTTTATACGTCTTTCTTCTCTCTGTTTGCTCCTTCACTTTAAAACTTTTCTTGAAGATGCTTTGAGTCTCAGTTGTATATATATTTAATATAACACCGATTGCTTAGACTCAAAGCATATCTTATTTATGTCTTATTTATTTACTTATTTCACAAGAGCAGCAATGGCGCTCTTCCTTTAGGAACACTGTTATGGGCTGCTCGATGTCAGCCAGAAGATATCGGGCAAGATGTCCTCAGGTCTGACTCCATACTGCTCTGGTGCTCTTGAACAGGGCTCTGCCTGCTGTCCTGTATCCAAGAGCATCCTTGGTCGAGGAAGGATGAAAAGGATAATATCCTTAAACTCAGCTATCTCAAAGCAAGGCATTAGGGATTTCCCTGTTCCCTCTGGAGCTCTAACATCCTGCCGTGTGGGAGACTAGGACCAGGTCTGAAGGCCTGTGTTTTATCTATGTGGTCTGAATTTCAGAAATGTTGCAGAATGCGGAATACGAATAGCTTCTTTATTCAGCATCCTGGAGCCCTCAAACCCAGAAAAAGTGTGTCTGCAGTAATAGGTGGGTCTCTCAGGTGTGTCTTGCTTGGTTTTGTGAGGCTGGGTGCTAGGTAGAGAGGGTGCATCCCCAGGGCATCACCCAACACTGGCTGAAATGAGATGTCAGCATATTTGTCTGATATAATCTAGGATTTCAGGCTCAAGAAACTTGGTGCTGATCTACTGTTTTGTCTAATAAAATACCAGAATCAAAAGGCAGCTAATTGCAAAACAAATCAGTAAGGAAACTCACCAGGAGAGTGTAGTTAATTTTGATTCTCTGATGGTTTTTGTTTGTTTGTTTGTTTGTTTTTCTTCCCTGTTTTACAATGTGAAATCTGGTTCTCCCAGGGGTGGAGAATGCCTTGCCTCAGCAAAATTAGTCTGATAGTGTATACAAAACCCAAATCAACTCTGTATGAATGTGTGTGTGTGCCTATCTATCTCATTAACACCTTTCCTTTCCACTATTTTGGGTAAAGCAAAAAATGACCTTTCAAATCAAACACTCCTGAAGTCTATTAGAGAAAGACTTCATATTTCAAAAGTATTTCAGCTTCATAATAAAGACTTCTTTCCTTCCTTGATCTTGTTTCCTGCTCAGCACAAAAAATAATGTTGTCTTTACTTTCTACATCCCTCATTTTTGTTATTTTCATTGTATTAGCTTCTTACTTTCCGTATTTTTTTCCCAAACTGATTTCCATGTTGGAAATAGTTAAACAAACAAATAAAAAAGAGAGTGAAATTGTTAAGTCTGGTAATCTAGAACTTTTCTAAAGATGATATTTAAAAATGTCAGGAAAGTGTTACAAAAGGTAAAATGAAAGACAGAATATGAGGGGGAAAAAAAAAAGGAGAGAAAGAGAGAGAGAGAAAAAGAAAAAAAAAAAGAAAAAACCAAGATGCCTAAAATATTTAAAGAATTTTTTAAAATGAAGTATTTCACACTCTGAAAGCAACTGAAACCTCTGAAGTTTTCCTGTGGAAATTACAGTCCTATCTTCATCATCGGTGATGGGTAAATGTTCTAGGACCTCCTCCCAGTGTCTGATCTATAATGGGAAATGTGATACTCAAGCCTATGGACCAAATTCACCGAAATATTCTGGATATACATCTGGAGGGACTGTGATAGTTAGTCATAAAATGCTTATTCTTTCTCTTTCCTTTTTTTTTTACAGGTTTTGAGAGAAGAAATGCAAAAGAATATTTAAGTGGAGAAGGGAAAGTTTGTAATCCAGATACTCTAGACGCTGACTGAGAGTGTGCAGGCAGCTTGCTTTCACCTGGATAAGGCCTTCATCCTGTATTTACCAATCTTCCTATGGATGTGTCTGCAAAGCTGGTATGCAACCTCTAAGAAAGCTCAGGAGACTACTGGCATCAATGGTCTTGTGTACTGTTAACAAACCAGAATGCCTAATTCACACAATTTTGTGAATTTGATGTGATTTTTAAAATGTTGTTGTAAGCTAGAAGAGAGAAAATGACCAAATCTGACGTGAAATACATTATTGGGAGGAGAAAGAAAATGAGTGAGTTGTTTGAGGGGGGTATCAGAGGCATGAAATACAGACCTGCAGTGCTCCGTAGCTGTGAGCAAGTTGTGCCTTCGGTGTATGTCAGACAGTGTCTAAGAATATATGCTACTTGAAATCTTTTCTTTCCAAAATGCCCCAAGAGTTTCACGTCTTGTACATGCACCCTTGAGATGCAAAACCCTTGCCTCCTTCAGTGATGCTGCTGCTTGTGTCAAGGAGCAAGCCAGATAAGGGAAAAGCTACCAGAGGCTTGCATCTTCAACAACAGCTAGCTACTACTTAGGAGACTGTGCAGACAGCTTGGAGTGTGGGTGTGCATGGAAAGCCCAGGACTTAGTGTTCAACCTTTGATTCTCCTGTTTGTCAGAGAGAGGAGCAGCTGTCTTGGTAACCCTACCTTTAGACCTCTACTCCTCAATCAGTGTGGGAAGCAGGCACGGGTTTGTGACCACGCTTGCCCATTACCACCCATGTATCATCAATCACATTTCCAGGTAATTGAGTTGCTTTAATGCTACCTGAGGAATTGCATAGAATTTAGTCATCTAAATTTATAGGATCATTGAGTTTCTCACGCTGAGCTAAGAGATGCCATTTTGTCAAGTGATGGACTGGAAACCAAACATGGACAAATGAGCTTTTCTAGTCTTCTCTGAGAGCACTACCCTTAATGCTTCTACTGGAGGCACAAGTCATCTTCACAGCAGCTGACCTGAAAAGAGGATGCCTTGCTGAGGATCATGCAACTTTACCTAATCAGAGGCAATAACATAAATGTCATGGCATAGACTGATGGTTTTCAATGATGATGATAGGAAGCGTCTGTGGGTGACACTTGGAAATGAGGATGTTGCATGTTCTGTCTGGTTGCTTACATCCCAGCTGCTTATCACAGGGTCTAGTTTCTGAAGGGCTCCTACATAAGGATTTATTGCTCTGTGCTCAAATACATATTTAGGACAGTCTTCTGGTAATAAACTGGAGATACACAGTTTCCCATTTTTCTGAATGGAAAGGGTAACACCAGCAAGCAGCAGTGAAAGAAGAGGTGAAATATCTTCCTTCAGGCAAACTGACAGGGGTTTGGTCACTGGATTTGATGGAGCCAAAATATTTCACTCAAGAACTTAAAGGAATAGAACAAGCTTCACAAACACTGCACTTGTTATCCTGATGTGACTCCTGAATCAGAATGGAGAGAAGAAATTTTAATCATTGTGGACTGTGGGCCGTGAGACTTTCTGCTGACCCATGTAGTGAACTGCCTCCACTAATATATTTTTATTCATTTTCTAGAGGACCACTAAAACTAAAGTTATCTTTCAGCCATTACCAGGGTGAGATGCTCTCAAACAAAAGGCTTAAAGGCAAGACAGAAGGATTCCCATAAAACAAATCCACAAGCCATCAATTTCTGCAAGATTTATCACAGAGGAATGCTACAACTTAACAAACAGATCAGGAAGTAATGAGAAAAGAAAAAAAAATCAATCACACTGCAAGTCGAAACATGTTACTTTCATTTTCCGAAGAACTGAAAATAAGATTAACCTTCTGGCAGAACTTTCTTTGAGTCAAAGGATAGCTTTTGACCCAAATGTCTATTGACGTCTTCCCTTTTTTGTTGGCAAAACAGAGGTCATCACTTTAGGGAGCCTGCGCTGTTGAAATGAATATAACAAATTACCATTAAATCAAATGAAGCCTCTCAATGGCTTTGGGCAGCAAACTGCTGGGTCTTGATCTTAAACCTCAGTAATGTTTCCAAAATGAATGTTCATCATGGAGGTCTGTCAGCAGGTCTACAGCCACAGAGATCTGGAGAATGACTTCATCATCAAGAAGAGCTTCAAAGAGCCACCAGAGGCAGGGCAGCGTGGGGATATTTATCTCCTGGGTTGGTACTGGTGGTCTCACAGTGAGCAACTATTAATGAAGGAGCAAGACATTGCATGAAAATTACTTTGAGCCTCTTCTGCAATACAGTAAACCAATGCTAAGTATTTGTGTGTGCTGTAGCTCTGTCCACAAGCCAAAGGAGAATGCCCCATTCTATAGCACTGTCATCAATGAGTACTGTCAGAACTTCACACAGGGATCTGGGCTGCTAATTTAACATCATTAAACCCATCAGCCTATTGCAAAACTCTAAATTACGAGACTCTTTTAGCATCTGGTCACTTTCCAGGTACACTGATTAGGCCAGATCTAGGCTAGAAATGGCATGTTCTGTAATTAAGGGCTTGGTAAGGCATTGAATCCACCTGGGCAACCACTGCTCTTCCTATACCATGCATTAAACCTAACCCTAAAGACAGACATAGCATTAAAGCTCCATTGCCTACAAGGAACAATGGTCAACTTTTGCCCTTCAACCGAAAAAAGGCCCGTGTTGGAAAAGAGTTATAAGAGATATATGGGATTGGCATAAGCACCACCTAATGGAGCTGAACTTCAGCCCACAATGGGCTTCCAGGGTTGATCCTTGTTGATCTGCAGTGCTCTGATGGTATACCTGATGGCTGCCTACCTGCCTCTATTTCAACTCATCGTCTTCTCCTAGCACAGGTCCAGTTCCTACTCACAAGAAGGAAAAACTCATGGTCTGTCCCTGAGAACTCACATCAGAAGTTATAAAATTTTTGCATTTCCTAATAAACTTTGAAAAACCTCACAATCCCAGCCCTGTGCTCTTATTTTAGTTTCACACTCCACAATAAATGCAGGATGGAAAAAGAGGAAATGGCAGCCCCTGGAGTGGTTTAGAAACCTTTAACCAGGAGGAAAGGTTAATGGAGTAGAGTTAATGGAGTTGAATTTATTCTTAATAGAAGAGAGTTTGAGGTGACTTGGCAGAATTCTTCAGCCCTTAGGAAGGAAATGGATGATAGTGGATAGTTTTTGCTCTGATGCCATGGTTATAAAAACTCAGGATATAATTTAAAAATTAGATTATCTGGGTGTATCATGTGCCACATCGGGCAAAGGGAAGAAGATTCAAGCAATGAGTTACTAGGCAACTCAAAATCTTGTACATACTAATGAAAACCATCCTCTGAATTCTCTGGTTTGTTTGTTATTCAGCCAAATTAACAAGCACCAATCTTCATGCTTCACATAGTTGCTTGAATATATGTGGAAAAAAGGAAGATCTGTGACTTATGTCAGAGGACACCTTTTTGCTGGTCAATGAGGACCGGAGAGTAGTTTTCTACTCATAAGTCAGTCTGTCATGTTTCATCTTGGTACTCAAGTTGGAACAAAGTACTATATCTTAACATTTGGGAGGGAAACATGATGGATTTCCTGTGGCTAAGCTTTTTTTTTTTTTTTTTTCCCCAGGTAAATAGGGTGTATATAGTATGGCTGACACAGAGAACATCGGTTGTTTGTCTGCAAATATTTGCAGAGAGCTTGAATGGGAGGGCCTGAATAAGCACAAAGTATATTCTCAGCCCCGCTAATGAATTTGTAACTTCTGGCATCTTTTTAAATGTAACCTCCATTCAATCAATTTGCAATTAACTCCAGGCCTGACACTTATGGCTGTTTGAGTAAGCAATACATCTGTGTGCTAGAAACCAGGCTGCTTGATAGGATCTGTGTGAAAAATTGCCACTTGTTGAAAGATAATACAGGAGAACGTCTGCACCTTTTAATGAATTGGAACAGAGTTTACTGTGTTGAAGGAAAATTGTGCTCTGTCTCAGGGCCCTCATTACCCAAACATATACCCTCACGTTCCCTGTTGTGGTTCTGCGGAGAAGCCTCCCAGTGAAGTGCATTAACAGTTTCTTCAGCACTTAATGTGAGCACTGTGGGGCTGAAATAGGGTCTGGTGGCACCACTGTACTTCAACACACACTACTCGCTAGGTAACCTCAAGAGAGGATGCCAAGCTTTGAACATTGAATTGGATCTTAATTAAGAGGACTTAAAGAAATGTAAGGGCTCTCAACTGCTCTCGCCACTCAAGCCATGATTAAAACCCTGCATCTGGGACTGAATAACCCCACGCAACAAAGTGGGCTGGTGCCAGCTGGCTAGGAAGCAGCTGTACAGAAGAGGATCTGGGAGGTTTGGCAGACAAACAGGTCACACATGAGTCAGCAGTGCCTTCTGGTGGCAAGCTGCATACGGGGTAGTGTTAGCCAGTTGGTTTAGGGAAGTGATTCTTCTCTGACCAGCACTTGTGAGACTACTTCTGGAGTACTGTGTCCAGTTCTGGGCTTCCCAGGATGAAAAATACATGAAGCTACTGGAGTGAGTCCAGTGAAGGGCCACCAAGATGTTCAGGGAAGGTATAGGTGAGACCTTATTGCCATCTCCAAATTCCTAATGGGAGCCTGTAGAGAAGATGGAGCCTCTCAGAGGTACAGTGGAAGGATGAGAGGCAATGCACATAATATGGAACATGGCAAATTCTTATTAGCCATAAGGAGAAGAAAAGAAAAGAAAAGAAAAGGAAAGGAAAGGAAAGGAAAGGAAAGGAAAGGAAAGGAAAGGAAAGGAAAGGAAAGGAAAGAAAAGAAAAGAAAAGAAAAGAAAAGAAAAGAAAAGAAAAGAAAAGAAAAGAAAAGAAAAGAAAAGAAAAGAAAAGAAAAGAAAAGAAAAGAAAAGAAAAGAAAAGAAAAGAAAAGAAAAGAAAAGAAAAGAAAAGAAAAGAAAAGAAAAGAAAAGAAAAGAAAAGAAAAGAAAAGAAAAGAAAAGAAAAGAAAAGAAAAAAAAGAAAAAAAAAGAAAAAAAGAAAAAAAAAGAAGAAAAAAAAAAGAATCACCGTGTGACTGCTCAAACTTTGGAAAGGGCTTCCTTGAGAGGCTATGGGATTTCCATCATTGGATATATTCAAAACTTGGCTAGACAAGCTCATAAAAACACTCTTTGGCCCTGCTTGAGCATGGAGTTAGACAAGAACTCTCCAGAGGTCTTTTCCAACCTATTATATGCTATTATTCTATAAATCAAACTATCTTCTCATAATAAAGGCAATGATCTGTTCCTTATATCAGCTGAAGGAGCTCTTTGGTGAGGTTACCTTAACCTGTTTTGCTGAAATTGAATGGGCTTAGTTTATATGGTCTAACTAGTACATTTTTACTAATACAATAAATTGTGATTGCAATAATTCAGAAGATGGGAAGATGGATTCTTTCCTGAGAGGTGATAACCTCCAGCAAAGTGTGAGTAAAGGAAATCTGGGGGAAATGATCTCTGGATCTAGAAGTTGACTGTTCTCAACAGACTTCAATATTTAATTTTTTCTCACTCTCATAAATCAGGCCAGTTATTGCCTGGGGCGCTTTTTGAGTCATAGCATACAAATTGCTTTGGGGGCAAGCATTCCATATAATCTCTGCCATACAAAACACGCAGAATGGTAATAAAGACAGTGACTGAAAGCAGGCAGATTTTGAGTACACAGTTCAGGCATTAAGCAAAGTCTCCAGGCTCGCAGCAGCCTGCCATTGCAGAAAAAATAGACATTTAGCTATTGTACTTAAAACTATGTTGCTCCATGAATGATATGAGCATAAGATGGGCTGTAGAGGGTCAGTCAAAACTTTCTGCACCCCAGATTGCCTAACACCAGATGCCTGGGGAATAGAGTAAGCACGTGGCAGCATACAGTGATACTTTTCCAATATGGTCTCCAAGCTTCCAGTGGGACAATAAGGGAGATGAGCAATTGCTGCTATCTCTGTGTTTAGAAGCCCTTGATAGTCTTCTCCTCTGTGAGTTTATTTTCTTTATTTTTCTTTTTTTTTTTTTTTTCAGTTTCTAGGAGTACTTCAGTTTAGTTATGTGTTGTGTCGAGGACATCCTTTTCTGTTAATTTAGATAATGCCAGTAGAAACCCCTGGTTTTGGTATTACAAGAGCTCATGAACCATTGCCTTCTTCTCACGTTCCTTTTGCTAGTCCATCAATAGTCAGGAGATGACTGGAGTGTGAGCCCAGCACCAGTACTAAACTGGAGATGTAGCTGAAGGCTAATAAACAACCAAAATATTTTTGGAACCAATGGATAAATGCAAGACAGAAGTTATTGCTTGGCTTTGGTCTAAGCTGACAGCTAAGCCCCATATTAGCTGATTCTCAAGTGACTCCATGCTACCACTCTCAAAATGGCCGTTCCAGGCTCTTGCTTCTCTAATGCTCATTTTCCTGTGTTTATTCTTCTGCTCTTTCTACAACCCTCTAGATCACTACTTTGATGGCTCTTACAGACTTCCCAGAGCTTTCCATCATTTCTCCCTCAGCTTATCGATTGTGGCACTGACCACACTGGAGTTGCTCTGGTGCTTGATTTGAAGTGATTATGATTTGAAGTGATTATTTCCTCACTAACAAATAGCAACACTTTGTTTTCAGTCTTTCTGTTATCTCTGCTGTATGTGCTCTCCAGAGTTGATATCAACCCAGTGCTGGTATTGTTTCAAAGATATTGAGAAGTGATTGCATTCGGCTGTTGGGCTGATCAGAAGATAAGGAACTACGTGGTGCTATGAAGAGCTATGGGAAATGCACGAACAGCAAGAAAATAAAGGTTCACAAAGGTCTATCTGAGATTTGCTTGTGAGCAGAGACAGGAGGCCAGGAGGACTTTATATTACCATTTCTAGCCATGGTACAGCCTGGGAGATGAGATAAACTGCAAATTACCCAATGAAGAACAGAAAGTGAACTGTCAAGAGATGTTAAAATCTGGGTTAACATAAGCCTTTCTGTGGCTAAGATACCATGCCCTGTGGAGAAGAAATTAGGGAACACCAATGTGGAAGAGGTCGTGGAAGCCAGGCCTGATCTACTACTGATTAATAGACCGCTGCCACTGCTGCGGTTGATCCTTTCAACCTCTTTGCTCCTGCTGGTGTTTAATATGCATGGCAAGGGACTTGCCAGCTCCTGTCCCCAGCGTGAGTGAGTGCATTTGCTGACTGATTCCTGCGCTCTGTGTATCTTGTGCTTTCAAAGGGAGTGCGTAATGATGGGCCACCACTCAGCTCATTGTGAGTTTGTTACATAGTTGGAGCCATTACTATGAAATTACCAAATAAAACATACATTCTCATTCCCCAAGGTAATAAAAATTATCGAAGTACCTCTCCCGGGACAATTATAATGAGATAATACAGAACTCCTGACTGATTCCAGGGGCTGTAAAAAAAAATCAAAGAGCATTCAACAAGACATTAGTGTACGCCTTGGCTCCAATCACTTCCCTGTCTCACGGGATAATAAAGTTATCAAATTAGTTTTGAAAATGTGAAAGTTCCATTTTTCAACCCGTTTGACAGTTTCTCCCCCGATTAATGCCATTACAATGAGGTGCATAGGACAGCATGATCATTTACTGCTTTTGGTCTAGACACCAAAGGGCATTATGAAATTTCCCCCCCGTCTCCGCAGTGTAATGTTTATACTCCAAGTGTCCAGGCCAATCAAATGATAAAGAACAGGGTTTTTTTTTTTTTCTTTTCTTCCTTCTGCACACCCAAAACATGAATACCACCTTATGTTCAAGACTGCATTTGCAGAAATGTAGGATGAATGGCCTATTGGTTATATAGCTCATCTGTTTCCCATTACCACTCTGCAGCAAATTGCATTCTTTCCGAAGAGCGATGCCGGTGTGGATAGCCTAACTGCTTTATTTCCCTGGGATCTGGGATGGAGGTCAAGAAACATATTCTGAGCTGCTCCAAGGCCCAGTTTCTCAGACTGAAATTAACAGAAATCCTTCTCTGGGTTGCCTCTGGTGACATTGGAGAGGACAAAGTGCTACGAGAAGATGTTTCAACCCATCTCCGAAGGTCTCCCCATTCCCTTCATCAAACATTTGGGGAAACAACACATCAGTGCTCCTAATTTAGTCACTTCAGTCACGTGCAAAAGTGAGGGCTTTGCCCAAGGGCTGATACCTCCCGTGGACAGAGTGAAATTTGAGGGATATTTTTCATTTTGCAAGCATTACTGTCCTTCCATTTGCTGGGAAGTGACCCCCAAACTTTCAGGAGCAAGAGCTCCTGCAGTCCCAAACGAATGGCTCAGTACTCTCCTTGAGAGCAGCAGCAAACCCTCATCCTGCGTAGGTCAGACACAGCAGGATGTTAATTAGCATAACTATGGAGCGTTAAAAAGAGCCACTTTGTTCTTTTCACATAAATCGTCTGTTTTAGGAGCAGGGACTGTCTCACTGCCTGGCCAGAGCTGACTGTGATAATCCAGGTAGCGGCTCTCCTTGCTGAAAAATGGAAATGGGGAACAAAACTGAGCATCCTCTACATCCTCCCACACGATCTGTCAATATATCAGGTCTGGACACTCTCCCACTGTGATTTCAGCCACAAGGCTGTCTAATTTCCTTTGCAAAAGAGCCTCACCGGCAACTCTCTCTCACACACACAGAGCATCTTCTGTATTTACCTTGACACTACATGAGCCACAGCCCTCGCCTCTCGCAGAGCAGTTGTATATATTATCATCTCTTTGGCATCTCGGTTGCTGCTTCCTCCAAGTTTTCCGCTGCTCATCAGAGCGGATAGGTTGCTTAGGGTCCCCCCCTGCCCCCTCATGTCTGCACTCCTCTGAAAGTCATTACCCAGGATGCCTGCCCTCCTTGAAGTAGCACTGAACAAGCTGCACTATGTTTTTTCCCCTCCAGGCTTTTTTCTTTTTTTTTTCTTTTTTTTTTTTTCAGCTTTTTATTTTTTGCAGGAAGAAGTAATTTATCCAGAATTAAAACGTCTGGTTGTCATGCTCCCTGGGTAAGTTAGCATTAAAATAAGAGGAAAACATATGCTCCGACTGTTTCCATCATGTGAGCAGGGGGAACTCCACCCAGGCATGAGGTGAAAGCTGTCCCCAGCACATGGCTGCATGGGCTGTGCAGAGGGACTAGGCTTCTGGAGTGGATTCTGGAGACACACACAGCTTGCTGGGGCTAAAGGTGCAAGGGGAAAGTGCTAATTTTATCTTGCACCTTGCTACGTTTTAGTTCAGCATTGTATGGTGATGACATGGGGGTTTACAGGGGTCTCCTCTGCTCCAGGGTGCTGGTGTACAGCAAAAACAGTGTCTGTGTCCTGAATCCACCAGCCAATCTCTCTGTGCACCCACTGGTTTTATTTCTGTAATTCAGATGCATATCTGAAGAAAGTCCTTGCAGCATGATAAGATGCCGATGGGTAGTTACAATTAAGTCCCTTTTTCTTGTCTCCCCAGACCTAGTTTCTCACATCTTGTTAGAAACCCAGACCCAGAACAGTCCTGCACTGGCTCGTTGCCACCTTCTGAAGCATTCCAGCTTCAGTCAGGTGAGAGAGGACAGAGCACCACTTCCCAGTGACAGCAGGAAGACCAATCTTCTTTTACAGGCAATGAACAACTGAGAGCCTTTGAGCCTTTTCACTGTTGTTGTCACCACTGCACAATGGCCTCTCCTGGAGGATGTAGTGGAAGATCAGGAGGCTGGACAGAAGAATAAAAAGAGCTCTGGTGAATGTATGACCTTCCATTAGTCAATGAAGTGCAGCCTAGACAGCTTGCTCATAGCCACCTCTCAGTAAGATGCCTTGCCACGTAGGGCTTTTCTGTGCTCTAATTTATCAGTGAGCCAGAAGCTGGAAGCCTTGCTACAGACCTGTTGTACTATCATTGTTGCTTTCCAGCCACTCTTCCCCAGCTTGTAGCATTGCATGGGGTTGTTGTGCCCCAGGTGAAGGACCTGGCGCTTGGCCTTGTTGAACCTCATAGAGTTGGCCTCGGCCAATTGGTCCAGCCTATCCAGATCCTCCTGCAGAGCCTTCCTATCCTCGTGGCTGTACATTTGCTACTGAACTCTGAAGTAGCTATGGATTTGACAGTTGTTGGTCTTGGAATGGTCATTTAGGCAGTGGGACCACCATCAGCCATTTCCTATGATTTTCCTCTGCTACACTTGTCTTTCTTGGTGCTCTGTTCTTTCTCTGCTTTTGTCCTCTTCCTTGAGAGCTCTCACACTTTTTCGAACATCTCAGGTAAGCATTCAGTTGACAACAAATCTTGTCTTCAGCCTGTGAGTGAAGTTCTAAGTTCAAACTTCAATATCACAATGTATTGTAGAGCCCCTTTGACTCAGTCTGGGCCAGAAAACTGCCCTGGGCAAGACAAGATCTCTGGTAAATGATACAGAAAATGCTGGAACTCAAACTCTGTTGAAGGTTAAGTGTTTAGGTCTCAAATAATTGATGTCTTTGTTAATATCTACCTCGCATGTGGATTTGACAAAGCTCTAGCTGATCCTTCTGTTGGTTCTGTAGTGTCTTTTTGTGGGAAGAAAGCAGGAAGATAAAGAAATTCATATAGAAATAATATAGTATAGTTTTAAATAAGGGGATGTGCTCCAGAAATAGAGGTCAACACCTTCACCTACAATCCAAGAACAAGACCATCGGATATGTGTTGTACAGGTTGGAACTGTGTTATCAGATCTACTGCTGTCTTGTGCAGTAACCTTCAGCAAATCACTCCACCCTCTGTTCCTTCTCTCTTCTCTCAGCATTTGCTCCGATTATTTAGGCAAGAAACTTACCATTCCGGTATGCGCATACAATGTTTATCACATTGGTGCATTCTCAGGCTACCAGAATACAAATAATAAAGAGCAGTAATAACTGGTTGCCAATCAGCAGAGAATCAACTTTTCTGTTCTAAATCAGTTGGAAATTGTTTTTCTCTTGCTTTGAATAATGTGCTGGGGATACATAAAATGAAGATTTTATTATTTATTTATATTTTTTTTTGGCTAGCAGCAAAAATACCCTTTATCAGCACTCCAAAATATGATTAATGCTAATCCTGACCTTTCAAAAGTTCCATGCTAGGCAGTTGATGATGCTTCTATGTTGTAAAGAATCAAACAGAAGGTGTTTCTATCCACAATGAAGTGTTCTTTATTAATGAATGATTTGCTTACCAGGATCTCCAAGAATTTCTTTGCACTCTCTTTTACAAACCTGGGGGTGTTTAATCATTTGGAGTGGATTGAAGGCATGAATATATTTATGAATTTCTCGGCTTCCCCCACCCCCCACCCGCCCAGCCACCCTTCTTTATGATTGGAGCACAAACTCTTTTAGCTTATTAGAGTAGGTCAGAGATCATTTTTTACCTTCCCATAGCCAATACCTGGGCTATCAAGTAAATTAATAACTCAGATCAATCAACATTTTGATGTCTAGTTTCAGCTGTTTCTGAGACTCTCTGCAACAGGAGAAGAATATATATTGCAAAATGTGACCTAGTAAAGACAATAGTCCTCCAGCTTCCACAAAACAAAGTATAGAAGAAGTGTTTGGGTTTGAGATGCCTAGGGTTTTAAATATGGACCCTCCAGGATAGTGACAAACTTCTCATTCGCTCCTGTGAATAAACCATACCTCAGAGACACCCTGCCTATCTGAGCACTCGTATACTAAAAGACTTCACAGACTCATGCAAGTTTAAGGTATCTTTAGGGTGCAATTCACATGGGGACTCCCAGCATAAAGGTTGTGCTCCACTGGGATGTCAGCGTCCCTTTGCACAGGGACAAGTCCTACCACTTTGTCATACTCTGACGTGTGATTTAGTACCAGCAAGCAATTATAGAGCAAAACCCTGAAGCTTTCCATGTGCTTGTGTCTACTAGTAGGTTTTCTACATCAATACTCTGAAGAGGTTACTGGTGGAAGAAGAGAAAGACTGAGAGATAGAGTTGTGTTTGTGTCTGATCAGATTTCCTTAGTTAGAGTGTAATAGGTCCAACACTGGATTTAACTGGTGTGCCTCGTTATCACTCCATCCATGTGCAGGGAATCCACTTTCCCTGATACAAGAAAGTGGCCTCAAGCCATAGCCTGAGCAACACTCTGTCATCAGCAGCACTCCTGGAGATGGCTGACTTCATGGAACAAGGTCCTCTTCTTTCTCCCTATTGTTCGTTGGCAGTAAAAAAAGCTAAAAGTTGTGTCGGTGATAGTAAAGGGGGTGTCCACACTCTGAAGTGTCTCTATTCTATTGGTAAGCTTGCCTCTTACAACTGATGCTCATAAGAACTTGGGCTAACTTTTGGAGATCTGAAGCTCATTAAACTTATAAGTCTGTTGCAGGCTAAAATAAATAAACTCCGTTATAGGAACCACGCAACAGTCTGAAAGGCACTGCATAATCAGAGCGGAGAGGGCAAGAGGAAAGCAATTGAAATTGGGGAGAGATGGCCTCTTTGATGAGAACTGGTAAAGAAAGGTTCACAGACAGGCCAGGGCTTGTCCTTGCATGTGTTTTGGAATAAGAAAGACAGAAAGAATGGGTCAGTTTATTGAATTGTGGTCAACACTATAAAACTGTTTGTTTCATTGCCCTGAAAACCTGTTAGGATGTGAAGATTTGTTATATCCTTCAAAGGGTGTCAAGTCCAAGGTCAGAGATTAGTGGCATATTCTTCTGGAGATCATGGAGGGCAAGGTGCTTAACAGACAGAAGCTGCAGGACCACTGGACATTCTGCCTAATTCATTCACAATTGCAGTGTTTCCAGGTTACCAAAATCTTCTGCCACCAAAGGGTTATCTGTATTCTTTAAGGACTTTGAGATTTACAAATTTGGGGTACAAAAGAACAGTAAAATATATTTCTTATTTATCATTATTCTTTCTCTCGAGTAATTCAGGTCACTTATCTCCAATCACACTTGTACTGACTATTTGCATTATCTGTGATGGGGATGTCTCAGGCCATTAGTGACTAACACTCTGAATAATTAGGCTCTGAAAATCTAACTGCAGGATTTATTATTATTACTATTATTATTATTATTAGCAATTTTCCATTCTGTTGTATTAATTCCATTTGGTATTGGTCTGTTTTCTTGAAGAACAATGATCATTCATATAAAATCATTTCTGCGCAAAATGCTTTTCATCATATGATTTAACAGACCATAAAATGTCTTACGTAGTTTTTTAGATTTCCAACCCAGTGTCAACGTTACAATGACATTAATTCCTTCCTTGTATCACCCATGGAATACTTATCTGAGGCTGCTCTGTTGTTCTTTCCATTGTTTTCTCAGTTGTCCTTTGTGTCCTTTCTCCACCTTCCTTCTTTTATTCATACCAGTTCTTGCACTAGAAGTTGCAGGGATGGAATTCTATCAGAAATATAACTCCTGGACATACCCTGGAACTCGGACCTCTAGAAGACAAACCCCGTTGACTCCAAGAGAAACTCTTGTGTCCACCTTGTGTGTAAAGATGCTATTTTCTCTTCCAAACTTCCCTGCCCTGTCAGTGATACTGACAATTGGCTGGGCAAAAATGCACACAGATCTCTGCAGTCCTTCACGTTTCACTTATAAACATCTTTATTTCACTGCTGCAGCTGGCTACAGTTCAATTGAATGAGTGGGTGAAGCTTCACTTGACAGGGATTTGGGGCTGGTAGGACCATGCCATGTTCCAGTGCTGATGGAGTGGATGGCATGATGCCACCTTCAGCACCCATACACAGCATTGCATACGACTGGTGACAATGGGAGCAGAGGATTCCTGCTCAGGACTGTTTTACAGGGGTTAATGAGAGTAGTCCCTTGGGACTACTTAATATTGCTTAATTCCTGTTGGTTTTCTTGCTGTAAAATAAGCATTACTACTTGTGAATGAAAACCAAAGTACCTTGGGACAGCTAAAATGTCTTTTCTTTCTCCAGGCCATTCCCATGATTCATATAACTTTTGCAAGCATTATGTTGCCTCTTCAGGTAGAATTGATGGACACAGTTAATTAACAAGACAGAAACAAATCAGAGAAGTGATGGTGTTTCCAAATTCCCTTCCCTTCCCTTCCCTTCCCTTCCCTTCCCTTCCCTTCCCTTCCCTTCCCTTCCCTTCAACTCATCCCAGCTCATCGCATCCCAGCTCATCCCTTCTGAGTACTGGTAAAGGAGGTGGAGACCAGATTTGCTCTGTGGCTTAATTTTGAAAATGTCCCCTTGCATTTGCCATTCACCTCACAAATCACTGACTTTCCACTGCCTTCTGCATTCCCTGCACTCCAGTAAACTCTGCTCATTTATCTGCAACTTGCTAAAAAAACATTTTTCCCCACAACAAAATGCTGTTGTCAAAAACCTCAAATCATCTCATCCATCAAGTAATGTTTGTGTGTGTGCACGCGCATGCGCAGCAGGGTAAATGTGCAAAATGTGCAGCTGATGGATTCGGTCTCTCAAAACCTCTCCAAGGTTATCCAGATTCTTTGGGTCTATCGGGCCCAATATTAAACACAAATACATAACACAGCCCCTCGTCCCCCAGAGCACCCCTACATTTTTATCTTTTTTTTTTTTTTTTTTTAATTTTGGGAAGTAAATTAAGGGCACTGAAAAATGCTTTGGTTTTGAAAAGTCCATTTCATCAGAGTCTTTTACCCTGAAGGATGCTTGAAGCCTTTGCTTGGGATTCTAATAAGGAAATAGCTTCTTTCTGACAGCCCCATCCCTGCCCTAAACCTTCTTCTTGGCCCATGCACTACATAAATATATTTCTCCCCCAAAATTGAAGGTTGCAGCATCTGGGCTTTTTTTTTTGCTCTCTTGTTGTTGCAGGTTCTTCATGCCTCTCTTTCAGCTGAGAGCTAAATCATTGACTTTTTGAGCTAGGTGTGTTGCATGTGAAGTTCTAAATGTCATGCCTATAATCTGGGAGGCAAATCTGCTGGTGAGAGTAGAGGATGCTGTGTTTTCAATGGGATGTTTGATCGTAAAATTATTATTATTATTATTAATAATTTCTAGAGCTGCAACAGCCAGGCTTCTCTGACAAAGCCACTTTTCCTCATGGCATCTTCAGCTCCCACCCTTGGATGCTGGTGCCCACAGCTGTCAAAAAAAGGATGAAAGTGCTTCATGAAAGGTCGCTACAGCAGTGAGTCCCCTGTGGCTGTGGCCATTTATGAACAGGGTTCTGGAGTGGAAAATGAGCAAAAAGGACAACAACAGAAATGCATCAGAGATAGAAAGGTGGGAAACATCATTTTCCCTGTTATGGGCTGGTGGCAAGACACAGATAAGTGAACATAAATGGGGCTTTAGATGTTGCTGGAGTCTGGACAGGACCTTGAAGTAGCCCTGAGCTCTCCCAAGCTCCCTGAGCTGTTTGCTCAGGGTCTTGACCTCAGTAAAGCAACCATAGACTGAATCTGCTGCGAATAATGCAAACAGGCGATGTCTGTAAATGTCGCAAGTCTCATAATGAAACATGACACATCTTGTTTATTTATTTTATTATTTTTTTCCCTAGTGCTTCCTCTAACTCTATGCTCTTGGGAAGATGCTGCTTGTTGGGGAAACCTGCTCTTCTGGTGGTGCATCTTTATCTTCTAGGTCTCCTCTCTGCCAGTTCCCATGGTGCACCCCAGCAGTCAAACACTATGATACAGCCAGATGTGACTGCTCAGCACACGTCCATGGGTGTCTCAAGATCTCCTAAAGAAGGTCTGTCTTTGTAGATGGGTTTTGGGAGGCTGGAGGAGCTCTGAGGAAGCAGAGCAGATGCAACTCAATGATACATATATTCTGAGGAAGCCTTTAAATCCTTATGATTGACCTGAAAAATTAGGACATGCCCAAACAGCCTTTGTCCTGGCATCCTTTGCCCTGACTCCTCCAGCAAAGACCATTTTTATTCAACATTTCTCTCCATGACTATTTATCATACTAATGAATTGGGAGAGGGTGATTGATAAGAAATATGTGTGCTTCAGGCAAAGGAAGAGTTGGGTAATTGCTGAACTCATTTAGTGGTGTGTTTACACAGGATGAATATCTTGACTGACTTTTAGTGCCATTTTGAGCAATTTGCAGAGCACGGTTTGCTCCTTCAAGGGCACTATCCTCTTTTCATTGGCTCCTTAATAGTGTGGTCAAGAGTATGTAGAAGGCCAATGGCAGAACGTGACTGGGAATAGGTTTGCCTGGAGGCAGGTGCTTGAACTACCAGGGCTGACCTCAACAGCCTTGAGCACTAGCAGGTAAATAAGATTAGAGTGTGGATAAGCATCCTAGATACTCATAAAAACGTGAGTAGGGTTTACTGACATCTTTCTCACTGCATCCATGACGTTACCTACTGACTGTTTCCACAAGCTGTGGCCATGCCTGATGTCTTCAGTATGAGTATAACACCAATATGGGCTAGATTCCCATAAAAAGCAGAGAAAAAGTGATGTGAGAGACCTTACCTCTTTCAATTTGTCATTCCTGAGTGATTATTTGCTATATTTCACTAGGACAAATGTTATGGTTTTATTATTCTTTTCTATACCTTTACTATTACCCCTCATCACCCTTTAGAAATGGGCGCAACTGTTGTGTCCTTGTGGGGTGACCTTTGCACTAGAAGATTGGCCAGGTCAGTCCCGTTTTACTTGGAAAAATAAAATCCTGTATATAAGCTCTTTTCAAAACTGCAGCTCTCCCCCTCCCACTCTGTTTGTTTAAATCATAATCATTTATTTGGAAGAGGAAATGTAAGCTTTTATTTAATTTTATAATCATATCATCCTAAAAAAATGAGTAGGTTGGGATTTTTTTTCGTTCTCATTTCCTCATACTATTTACTTTGTGCTGGCCAGGTCTGGAGAGTTTCAGCCAAAAGGTGATGAAAAACTGAAAACGGAAATGCAATACTGAAATGTTTAAATTATGTTGACTAGCTGTCACCAGAAGCCAGCTCTGCTCTTGTTCTCTGTGGAGGGAGCAAAGAGAGGGGCTCTGTCTAGGAATCTGACCCTATTTTTTATGGGTTAATGGATGCATTTATGAGAACTTCTGATTATATGGAAGTTTCATCAGTTCAGTTTTGGAAAACTATCAGTTTGTGATGCAATAATGAAATTTTGTGGAAAAAAGTGGTTTTGCCTAGGGAAATGTGTTCATATATTCTTGCTTCTGCTGCAATTATGTAAGGGAGAAGGTGTCCACTGGTGGTCCTGTTCTTGCCCTTACTCCCATCAAATTTTGTTATTTTGCTGCTGAAGTCCTCCTACCTTATTGAAAATGACCTCTTTCCTCTGAAGAATTTTTGCAAACATAAAGCAGTTTCACCATGGACCATGCAAAAAACCAAAGTGAAACAAAACAAAAGCATTTTTGCATGGGAAAAATGCTTAGTTCTAATGTTCAAGTTTCATTTAGCTCTAGTAGTTGCAATTCCCATGTTCACTCTTTCCCTCACCAACTCACCTGTGGTCCCTTCTATAGCAGCTACTCTGCCAAACAACCTACCAAGGTGACTTGCCTTTGCCCAAGGCCAGGCTGGATGGGTCTGGGGTCAGCCTGGGCTGCTGGGAGGTGTCCCTGCCCATGGCAGGGGCTGGAATGAGATGGGCTTTGAGGTCCCTTCCAACCCAAACCATTCTGGGATTCTGTGAAGATTTCCATGGATCTTAGCAGACTGGAGCAAGTACTGACTCTTCAAAGCGCTCTAGGTAGAGCCTAACTCTTGCAAGCATTGCTCACATCCTCACCTCCCAGAGAGGGAAGGCTCTTGGCAGCGAAAAAGGCTCAGCAAAACAGACTGTCTGCTTATTTTTTTGCATCTGCTGAGCGCCAGAAGATAGAGGAAAAGGCACATTGACATACCCACTGGCTGCAAAAAACAACGTGGGGTATATCCCTACACTCCAGATGCTCAATTGTCCCCTCCATTTGCTTTGAGGCCTGAATTGCTGCTGTCTGTGGTGTTTTCATTTGCAGATGACTTCTGCAGCAAGTCATGTGGACAGGAGGTGGATGGCAGAAGGGGTGTTACATCACAAAGATAACCATTTCATCGCCGTAGCACACTGTGATTTATTGCTCTGTCTTGTGGCCTCAATAAGTTTGGTATCTTTGCACGTCTGCTCTAGATGCTTGAGTTTTACCTTGATTCCAGATGCTGCAGCAAGGCAGAACCCCTCGGCACCCAGGAGAAATCAAGAGAGGTCTCATGTCCAAGGGTTGCTCCCCAGCCTCAGTGTGTCTGAGCATCCTGCATCACTGCCACCAGTCCCATGTCCTGGTTTTACTTAGAAATCACCTCTGTGGTCTGGTATCAGCACACACACCTGGAAACACAGTGCCAGTTGTGGGTTTGGAGGTGTGGGAAGGAGCAGAGGGAGCAGTAAGGGTGGCAGTAAGACCACGATACCACCCTGCCCCAAACCCTTCAGACGATGATGTTCTGCCTCTCTTCCCTTGCACATTTATTGTTCTCTGCAGAGCTGGAAGCTCTCTGCAGATGTGGGCAAAGGGAAATCTGCACCCACCTTAACTGGGTGTGAAATGTATGACAGAATCACAGAATTAAAAATATAAAGTTTATCAAAATAGAATTTCCGATTCATGAACCCCTTGTCTGGTTCTGGTTTGTGCTGTCTTTTCTCTGTGGGAAACTTTTTGGTGTTTCCTTACTGTCTATGTTTTCTTATTTTATTTATCTTACATATATTCATTAAACTAAGCAATGGTAAGTGGTTACAATTCAGTTTATAACACACTGTTGCTGAAGGAAACAGCTCTCACCTACTTCCCAGATTGCTCCCAGTGAGGCTCTGGCCCCTTTCTTGTGTCCAGATAAAACATTCACACAGCTGCAGTGAATTTGATCAGTAACAAAACCCAGCTTTAAAAAGTCTCACTCCCTTTCCCCTGTAATCTGGATCAGTTCCCTGAAGAAAAGCTCTGGTGAGGCCAAGATAGTGCATTATTATTATTATTGTTATTATTATTATTATTACTACTGCTACAGTTGCTACTTTTATTTTACTATTAGTATTATTATTGCTACTACTTCTATCTGGCTTTCAGTGAGGAAAATTTATGATAGTTCTATTTTCTGCAAAAGTGCATATAAGAGTAATTCTGCCTCTGGAAACAGCCAGCACTTTAGGTGCAGTTTAGGGAAATTTACAGATGAAGAAACCTTGTGCAATTTTCTCCCCCACAATGGCTTTACTCCACCAGAAAGGGTAAGTTGCTCCTAATGCCATTTATTAGCATTGCACTGGGCTGTTAGAGTCTGTCTCCCTCTAGCAGCTTGCTGCAATGTCTAGGAGAGCCTGGTGGTCTCCTCAGGGAAGCTAACTTGGTTTAAAATGGGAGCTACAAGCACTTTAGTGCTGAAGTCAGTGGTTTGAAACCCACCACCTGCAGTCTTGCTGCACTACTGCTATATCCTAATTCCATCTGTCAAAGCTCAGGGGAATTGAGGTGATGAGTTTGGCATTGCAAAGCAGCATCAACCTTGGGTGGAGAAGGGAATTCCAGGTCCAAATGAAAATTAGGGAATCTGAAGCTGTCACCACTGTAAATAATGCTTGCCAGTCTAATGAAAAAAAGGGACTACTGAAATCTTGTGCTTAAAGAGGTGAGCAACAGTTATTAGAAACATACTGCTTGTCTGTCCTCAAATGTTTTTCTTATATGTCTTACGTAGATCTGTGTTTTCCCCTCACCTTAAAATAATGTTTTGTTTTTTTTTTCTTCTTCACTATCTTCTCTGGCACAATCTTTGTTGGACTAATTGCAGCACAATAGCTGCAGCTCAAAAAACTTTTCCCTCTGATTCACCATGTGCAAACCAGATCATTTTAGCTGGGGCTTTCTATGCTGTTTTACTTGTCCATGCTGAAAGGGGCTGGCTGTCCTGAGAACGTAAAGGTCTTGTGTTTGTTATCCCTCCAAACCACCTCCCAGCTCTTCTTAGCTTGGCCACTTAAACCATCCTAGTGGGGTCCATAAATTCCTCAGTCCCTCTGATCTTCATCTTCCTCTTCCCCAGTAAATCAATTAAATAGCTTATTTTCCAAGTTCATTTCTCCACTCTAGCTAAGTTACTTAACTCTAGCTGAGTTATTCATTGCAGAGGGATGGTTGTAGCTCTTTTCATCTGTCCCAGAACAGATTCTGATCTCAGTGAATGCTTATGATTATTCATTACTGTTGTCTGGATAGTTTGGGTAAACTGCTTCAAACCAACAGGCAATTTCCAAATGGTTCCCTGCTATTCTCCACTCTAGGCCTGGCAGTGACAAGTGAAAGGTTATGGGAAGTATGTGCTTTTGCTACCAAATGGGTGGCTGAATGCCTGGAAAGAGGGGAAGTGAAAGGTGGGAACCAAAGGAGAAACAGGAGAAGCATTATTATTATTTTTTCACCTGTCTGCATTTGTTCTTATTTATATGTGGATATTTGTTGGAAAAAAAAGTCCATTCCCTGAATGCTAGTGTGAACAAGCATCCTTTTGTAGGAATATTCCCAAAGAGCAAACAAGGGACGTGGGCAGTGTCACCCAGAACATCTGTGTGGGATTCAGAGGAACGTGTGTGAAAGCTGCACGTCTCCTTGCAAATACTCCAGCTTTCCTGCTATTCATCTCCTCCTCCTGCTCCAGGGAGCAGCCACTCACCACCACTCTTTGTTTCCTCTCACTGGGGGTTTGGAGGGGTCTGCAGAGATGTAGTAACAGACTTCAGCCTTGGATGTGAGGATGAACATCTGGAGTAAAGTTTCAGCCCAGGCATGGCCTGGGACACTTGGGAATTGAGATCAACATCTGGATTTGCATTGTGTCCCATGTCTTATTGAGTTTAGCATCTGACTCTTGGATCAGGTTTAATTTTAAATACAAGGGGGTTTAGCTCTGCTTTGCAGAATTACGTCTTTAGAGGGATCTTGAAAAAAAATCTCAAGTGCCTCTGTGTATTGCCTGAGTAACACTTCTGAAGGCTGCCCCCAGGTTACAGGGGAATAATCTGCCTTCACAGCCATCACCTTGGCTTAGTTCTCTCAAAAAATGTTTCAAGGGACTTTAAAGTTTCCCACAAAGCAGCGCATGGCACGCGGTGAAATGACAACATGTAATTACCTCGTGGAAATGTGTCACTTCCCATCCCCACAGGGAACAGAGCCAGGCAGGGTGGCTGGCTGTGTCACTCCACCTCTCTGCACACCTTGTCTGGTGCTTCGGGGAAAAAGACACCACTTAGGCAGCATCAGGGGAAATTCTGTTTGCAAACAATGTGTAAACCTTCAAGGGGGTGGAAGTAGAATGGGATAAGTGTTTTAGGCTCCACTGTGAAGGAGAGCATTTATTGGAGCAATCAGAGACCCAGAGAAACAAAGTGGTAGTTTATAAAGGAGCCACATCGAATCATTGAGAGAGGGAGGTTGCAGTGGTATGCTGATGCCCAGCTGTAGGTCACAGGCAGAAAGCTCAGAAGTCATTTCCGCAGTGCACACTCAGGGGAAAGATGATCCAGTGATCTAGGAGCACTTAGGACTGTATTCCTTCTTCACCCTTCCAGCCCCCTCCTCCACTTCCATTCCCAACTGCTCTGTACAGATGGGAAGGAAGGAGAGAACCACAGTCCATGACACCCCCTATATACCACCCTCCAAACTGCTGCTGAGGTCCCTGATGCAGGATTTCTCCCCTTAGGGGATGTTGTATGATGGACAGATGGAGTTCTTGCATGCCAGGTGCCCTTCCTGGCACCGAGAGTAAGGGAAGAGCAACCCCTTCTTTTCCTGTCCAAATGGAGCTGAGCTGATCTGGAAGCCACTGGGAGAGGAGAAATACAGAGCGCAACCTTCTGTCATTCCCACATACTCACTGCAGTTGTCCTATTGCCATTTCCTTCAGCAATCGTCTCCCACCTGCGCAAATTGATAACAGGCTCAGCCCCGATGGAAACCAGGTAGTCTGAGTTACTTTGCATTTCCTGGAGAAAGGGACGGAAGAAGTTAACAGGGAAACCAGTTTTATTTATTAGGCTACAGCACTGGCACAGGCATAGCGGTCCCCAGGTGAGGAACCCATGTCCAGAGCTCAGTGATGGGTCAAACTTTTTGGAGTCTTGTGATTGCTAGAGCACCGGTCTGCCTGGTGAACAGTCTGGTGGCCTTTATTCTGGAACTCAGCTCCCAGAATGATTTGAGACAAATCTTGGCTTTAAGGAAGTTAAAAATTGGTTAAATAGGGCTTAAGGTAAGGAGACAGATGTGGCGGGGTACCAGGATGTGGCAACAGTCCTTTGGGGGATTGTGTGCTTGGATGGCTTGTGGCTGGTATTCAGTGAACCCAAAAGGAATTAGGCAGGGCCAAGGAGCATTGCTGCCTACAGGATCTGTCTGGGGCTTCCCTGCCTGCAAGGAATGGCCAGTTCTTAAATGCAATGAGGAACGATGTTGGAGGTGTTGGTTGAGGCCATTGGGCTGTCTGGAAGTTGACTTTCTTTAGTGCAGCTAGGTCTTGCAGCAGGTCAGCATACTAGTCTTTGGCCCACGCTCTTGAAAATGTGTGACTACAACACTAAAAGTGATTTCTGGGCTACTACTTGCCTCTTTTAGAGGGCATGATAGAGTGGGTTTGATTGTAACAATGTCATTCCTCTGGTGTGTAACAATCAGGGTAAAACATCTCAAAGGCCTCAGTGCAGGAGGTTTTTCTCTTGACTGTGATGCATCCCTCACTAGCAGGTCATTTGCTGAGGAGCACTGGGTAGGTGACTTCCAGACGTGCTACCTCTCCAACAACCTTAACTCCAACAAGTGCCAACCTTAAGCCAGGCACCAAACCACAACTCTGCTTACCTTCATATTGTCAGTGGAGCAGGCTCTCAGCCTCACACGTGCAGGGATCACGATCTCTCCTGAGTCAGATGAAGGCATAAAGATTGTTTCTGCTCTTTGTGGAGAGAAACCTTCCTCAGTACCATTCTTCCAGGGCTCCGCTTAGATTGTGGGTTATGCACATTTGCCATTGCTGCAGCATGCAGCATCCTACACAGCTCCACCAGCAATGGCAGGTGGACCTCCAACACCTTCCCCACCTGCTTTGTCTGCTCCTTAATAGCTTCACTGACCTGTCCTGTCTTGCTTTACTTGTTGTTTTGGACCTGAGGATAGGATGCTGGGAACAGGAGCCATTATCAATGTTAGGTCCAAATCACTTTGAATAATCATATGGGACTCACAACTCAAATCCACTTTGTCTTTACCCCTATATTTAATCCCAAACGAATCTGAGTGCTGGTGCACCTGAGGTCTTGCTTTCCCTAGGATAAGATGACCTCAGTTTCTTTCACTGGCTTTCAATAAATGCACCAGTCAGTGTTTTGAGTGAGAATCTGAGAGAATTCCTTCTCTTCCCTTCTTTGGTCAAGATATTTGAATTTTCACTTGGTTAGCATGTTATTTACATCTGCAGGATCCCTGCTTTGCCTGCCAAGGCTCCTTAAAGAACTGCACAAATAATTTAAATCACTGGTTTATTGTTAAAGGCATGTACCTGATTTCCCCGGCGCTCAGGCAGAGTGAATCGTCCCAGCTCCATTGATTTCAGAATTAGAGTGTCAAGGATCCAGCCCGCACCTTATTGAAATCAATACCAGTGATCAGGACCACACAGAAACTGCTCATAGGCTGTTATCTTGATATCAACTCAAGTTAACTGGCAATGACAATAAGTTCCACTGAATCAGATGGGCCATTACATTTAGACACTCGAATCCTGAGCTGGAATTCAAGCCAAGTGTTGGAGGCAGAGCAGTACCACTGCTTATGATGCCAGATCAGGGTCTGACCCTCCTCATCTTGGAGTGAGCATTACAGGTTGTTGCAGTTGCATGGGGTTTCCTTTTGTGCTGCGTATGAGCTAACACATTTTGTGGCTTTTCTTTTTTTTTTCATTCAGCATAGCCAGAGGACAGCAAAAAAATGCCACTCACCTGCCTCACCAGTGCCGTCATCTAAACCTCTGCCTCCCGAGGGCAGGCAGAAATAACACGGCACACCAATAAAATCATCATACACTCAGCTTGAAAAGCGGTAAGACAAAATCAAAGTGCCTGCGATAACAAAGAACGAGCCTTTTGATGGTAGGGAAGGAGGGAGGCTGTCATTATGCACATGTTATTACTGCAGCTCTCAAACCTGGTAGTGATGGGGAATTCATCCTCCAGGATGCTGCTCCTATACCGGGAGCAGAGAGAGGAGGAGGAGGTAGTTTTTAGCTGCCCTGGGTATCCCTTGACTCTGGATGTGCTGTGGTTGGCAGGAGGAAGGGTGAAAGTGGACAGAAGGGCATAATCTTGCCATGTCAAGAAAGCAGAGAGTTGGGCAGCTCAAGAGGTTAACTCAAACTGCGGGGACTGCCTGCCTGTGTGCTCCTGCCTCCCTTATGCTACAAAGGAAAAGGTGTTTGCTTACAGCGAGATTGTTTATTGATTAATAATCCTTTTTAACTTCACTGCCTTGGATGATTAGGAATGGGCAGCAATCTGAGCTAACATGGTTCAGTTCCTGGCCAGGGCACATGTAGAAATAAAGCTCAGTTAGTAGGTTAAGCGAGAGCAGTTTGTTTGTGGCAAGGGGGAGTTAAGGGCATATGGACAGCTCATGGGAGAGGCTCATGCTGCAAAAATGAGGCAGGGGAGGGTTACAGGGACAGGTCATTACTGCAGCTCTGCTGACAGGCAATAATGGGTGAAAATGTAGGCATTCGAGCACTTGTGATTATGTACCCGTGCCCTTCATCTGTGCACACCTCTAGTTCACCCTTCACACCAGGAGTTTTAAAACATAACTATGCACAGAGCCATAAAATAGTTTAGGTGGTGAATGGCCTCTGAAGGTTATTGGGTCCAACCCCCTAATTTAAAGGAAGGACAACCTCAAAATCAGATCCAATGTCAGATCCAGTCCACCATGTGGATCCGGGTCATGAACCCATGTTCAATGTGTGATGCTCCTCAGGGAATTACCTTTAGGATGTGGATTTCTTCGCACGGGATGGGAACTGCTGCAGTTTTCCTTTCATCTCTACAGCTGTTGATACAGCCTACCAAGGAAAGGCATCTCCAAGAGATCTTAATGAAAAACGTTTTAAGGGCCCTTTACAGCTGAGCACCATAAAAGATACCTAAGCCAACTAAGAATTAGTCCTCCCCCACACATCACAGCTCAGGCCTATTTCTCACAGGAAGAAGCAGGAAGATATCATTTATGAAGAAAAAAAAGGTGGAAAAAATATTTACTTTTGTCTGCCATGTACCATCAGGCAGTGATAAGCTGCAGCTGAAGTGGCAGGCTGCACTTTATGGGGATGAACTATTATTCAGATAAGATGGGAGGCAAGAGATCTTAGCTGGGGTAAGGAAAAAAATACTGGTTTAAGGTTATTACGCAGGAAGCGCCCTGCTGCATGAAATCTATGGGAAATTGCATATTCTGTCACATTTACTTATTGAATCCCAATTTCATCGTAGCATGAGGAAAAAATACATCAACCTCCCTTGTAGCTCTTATTAGATTTCACAACCTTTCAATATTAAAATGCCAGCTCTGGTAACAGTGCTCCTCTCTCCAATTTCCCTCTCTCCCCCTCCTTCCCACACATCAGCAGCACTGCAGCATTGGAGGTGTGCTGCACAGACTCTGGTCTGGAGATGCTCTGAACCCAGATGCCACAGAATGAGTTGGAATTACTCTCTCTGTGCACACAGATCCCTACAGCTTCCTCCTCAACCACCAATTTATTCCGTACAGGTAGATGTACATTGCTGATGGTGCCCATTCCCCTGCCGAGGGACTTCCAACCTAGGGTTGCATCCCCTCCCTTGCTTCAGGGGTTGCCAAAATCTGTGTTTTTGTTCCTGCTTAGACTAACAAGAACTTAACAGGCATCAATTCACCTCATCCTCCCCTTCCCTTCAGACTCATACTCCCAGCAACATCCTTAACGCACTTGGGACTGTTGGCTGACCAACTCCCAATTTCAGGAAGAGGATAAAAGATTGCCTTGCAGCCCAAATTTCCCAGGGTGCTTCCCCTCTGGCTCAAGGGCTGAGGACACAGGCACTTGCAGTGACGTGAGGCTGGAGGAACATTCTTGATTCTAGCTAAAAGGACCTCAAATAGGAACTGAGATTTCAGGACTGTTTGAGTTCCTTAAGGTATCCTCCTAATGGTCATCCTCAATGTCACCAGAATCTCCCCAAAACTCTCTTCTTGTCTTCCTTTTAAGCTCCCCTACTCCATCTCAATGACCCACCTCTACCACCCTACTAGAAGGGAAACAAAGCAAACCCTGCCCCAGCTACAGCCAAAAGTACAGCTTTGATGGCTCCAGCCTTGCAAATCTTCCCTTGTTATGCAGAGGAACTGGCTCTGGGGCGAGCAGGTGTTTAGTTTTTCAGAGATGGGCTGGGCTATGAAGTTATCAATCTCCCTCTGACATACAGCACGCTGTAGCTGCTGCAGGGCAAAATGTGCTGCTTCCTCTGGTCTTAAAATATTCTCTCCTGTCTGTAAACAGATCAAGGGAAACAAACAGCTTCCCTCAGTTAAATGTTTTAAAAGGCAATCCAGGATTTGAATAGCACATAAGGTGGGGAGGAGAAAGCTAAAGGCATCTGCCCCAGTCTCTGCAGAAGGGACCTTGCATATTTAGCTTGAAGAGTCTGCACTTGTGATGCTTTCTTCATCCACCTAGCTCTAGGGAGGAAGTAAAACCATGCTGAGCTCTGGTCAGTTCAGGGAAAAGACCAGCTATCTGATCTGAATTTGTAACAGGCCAAAAGAATATAAATCCCACGTCTGTAATAGGAACATCGGAGCCAGCAATGGGAAAAATTATGGAGCGCCTCAAGGCTCAGTTCAGATAAAAGCTGCAGCTAATTATTCAAACAAAATATCCATATCTTTGAATCAGCAAAAAAAGGACTGAAAACCTGAAGGGAGAAACCTCTCCTGCAGCGTCTCGGTTTCAGTCCCTGTCCCCCGGCAGAAAAGGCATAACCAAGAAATCTCTAAGTGAAAAGTGGCCAGGACTCAGAGAAGACCTTGCCTAGAGCCAGCTGAGCAGCTCATTTCTCTAAACACTTTTAAAGGATCTCCTTCTTTCAAAGAGAGGAAAGCAACATTGCACCATCCTGAAAGCCTAAACCAATTCTGCTGGGGATTGCCTAATTAATTACCCCACATCTTAGGCAGGTTCTCACGCAAATCAAAGCGCTGTCAGGTGAGACACAGAGGCACAGAAGTTGCGTGTGCTGTTTTGCATCCAAGCAGCCCAGAAGGGATGAGAGCTGAATGCCCTTAGTGGACTTGGATGAGAAAAGAAAAAAAAAAGTAAAAAAAAAAATAAAAAGTACTAAAAAACCTTCCTCTGAAGCACTTCTCCTGAATAAAAATAGCAGTGCTGAAGCAGCACTTTCTGTCCTTAAATCCCTGTGTGCTTTTCCAAAGGAAGGTCAATGCCATTGCCCCTGTTCACAGGTGTGGGGAAGGAGCTGCTGCTTTTTATAAAGGTGTTGCCACCCCAAAGCATGGCCCTGTTTAATGAGGCCACCGAGCTCGATTTCTTCCAGGAGCTGCAGCAGTCCTGAGGCTTTCTGTGGGGCTTTCTGCCTTTATGCCTTCTTCTTTTCCTCTCTCCTTCAAAGGGAGCAGAGTCCATCCTGGAGGCCAGATTTGCCTGACTTTTGCTAGGTTTACTCTTCTTCATTCACCCAAACTCCTGCAGTGCTTTGCCACAGCAAGAATGGAGCAAAACAGTACATGAAGTTGAGGTTTAATGAAATGAGGCTTTTGCTCTCCTGAAATCCCTTTTTGAGGTTTTGTATAACCCCAACCTCTTGTCTCTTATCTGAGAGCATAAGAGTCCAAGTGAAAACTAAAGGGGTCAAAGTCATCCACTTTCATCCCCTGCCCTCCTGGGTTGTCAGGTGGGGGTGTAGCCTTGTTCAACATTATCTGCTAGGGGTATGCCATGAGTTTGGGAGTGTTGGCAGTTATGAGATGCTCATGTCCTTCAGTAAAAATCCCTTCTTGGGATCAAAGAAGTTGATTTGTAGGTATTTCATATAGGACAGAATATCCACTGTACTGTATCATGCTTTATTCAATGCCTGGAGCTGGTTAAGAAATTCAAATCTACATCACTTCTGTTCAAAGTGTGTATTCTAACAATCATTCTGTGTTTGGTGTAACAGTAAGCCAAGTCCGTCCATGTATATGTTGCACCCAGTGCAACCAATATGTGTAAGCCCATCCTGGATGACATGTAGCTATTGTTGGAAGTTTGAATCTAGTCTTTCTTACTTATGAAGAAATAAGTTCTTCAATGAGCAGAATTTCTCCTGTTTAGATTAATATGAATAGAATCAGGGCCACATGTACTGTTTCTAGAGGCTTTGAACAAATCATCTTTTTTAACACTGGAGTCTGCTAATGGCTACAGACTGTAATCCACAGCCAGTCGGCTGAATAATTTTGCATGGCACCGAAGACTTTTGCAAGCAGAAATATGGGCAAAATAACATTTCAACTTCCCTAGATCAATACCACTGAAATATAAGGCCATCCATCTGTTAAAGAGGTCTATTTAGTTTCCCTGGCGGGCACTGATCCTAAGTAATATCAGTTGGTTTTACTTATTAGCATTAATACATGCATGTTGAGGAGTCTTAATTCAGGAACGGGAGTGCTGTTCTTGATAGGGGGAATTGAGAAAGAGCTGTCCAATGTGTGCTGAACATTGACAAAATGATGATCTGAAACAGTTAAATCTCCTAACTTTGTGGCAGTTCTTCGTTTCAACAGGTGTTTACTTTAAATCAGGTTAGAGGGAGGCTCTGGTGGGAGTGTGGAAGGGTCTTGTAACAGAAAATAGATGGTTATCAGCTCACTTGTTGATGGCCTGAGAGATAAGGAGTGAAGGATGACTTTCCAGTGCTGGTCAGAATGGGCTGATACAAAACACTATCTAGCTCAGAGAGAACAACTGTGTCAAAGTATTTAAGAAAGTGTAAAGCTGTGAAGAATGAAGGAGAGGAAGAACAACTCCTATCTCAGTTGCTTGAAATAAGCTTTTGAATTATCATTGTTCCTGTGATGAAAAAAAAATACACGTCAGCTTCCTTGCCTCAACTTGTCTAAGAAGTTATGACTACCCAGTTTTCTCTCAAAAATAATTGATGGGTCTTTTCTTGAAGAAAAATCCCCCAACCAAGACAATTTATACTATATGGAGTTGGTCAGAATGGAAATACAGATCAGTTCTGCGTAGTCCCTGCAGTCACATCACCGTTCCCAGTGATATTGTATAAATAAATAAATACTAATATAACAATATAATAAATATGCTTTCCATAATTAACAGTTGGTTAAACTAGTGTTAATCTACCCCAAAAGCCTTTCAAACCCTGACATGCTTATCTTCTAACCACCTCCATGTTTTCTTGCAACTGTTGTTAGATAAAACCTGGTTCTTTATATTCCCCTGCATCAGCTGCAGAATAGAGTGAAAAGGAGATACTCAGTGAGGTGTCTAGGCTCTAAACTCCAAACTGATGAGAAGAAACATATTACTGCACAATAATCTGTTGCCGTTGTTTCCAGGAGGTATCAGTATTGAGGCCTGAACCTCTCTGCAAGTTTTTCCAAAGCCTTGTACATCTCTGTGGGAAATGAGGCCATCCAGAAAAGAGATTAGAAAACCATCCTCAGAGTGCCAGGCAACTTCCAGCTAATAAGATTTAGGAAGAATTTTGATCTCTAGGAAAACTATTTCATGAGCATAAACTTTAAAGCCTTCTTGTGATGTAGATGAAAATGTCCAGCCAACAGTTTCTCTTGGGGAGACACAACTGGTAAAACAACCCAGCACAATGGATGGACCAGAGACTTGGCAGTGATTATAGTTCTTCTGTCATCAAATCCCTTGACTTCTCCTTCAAGTCTCCTTATTTTTATTATTCTTAGAATCTGGGGACATATTCCCTCAAGGGGAAGTTTGCCTTGGAAGGTTCCTTCCTGTTCTGTGCACTTGGAGATATATTTGATCCAGGGGTGAACCCTGTGATGCCATCAGCCATACTGATGGTTGAGTAGAATTTGTGAAATTTTTAGTACTGTTGACAATGACAATAGTTTTGATGCATTCTCCCTTTTAGGCTGAAAATCTTCTAATATCAGTGTGAGAGAAAAATAAACTAGCACATCATCAGCTCTTTGTTTTGGAGTTAAAAATGAGAGAGGAAATGTAATCTTTCAGGTGCAAAAAGCTTTCTGTTTTTTATTGTTGTTTGTTTGATTTTGGTTAAAATTTGAAAATGTTGTCAGCAATTTGCAATTTTTCCACCTATTCTGTTTATATATGAAAACAGTCCTAGTCTAGATTGATTTTTTAATGTATAGCAAGAAAGCACAGTGTTGACAGCTCTCCAATTTTATTCCATGTCTCATATATTTTTCTACACTAAGACCACCTGTATCAATAGGTACAATATACAAACGATTTTTTTTTTTTACCTGTGTGGAAATATGCATGAAAAAGTATCTACTTTTTTTCTGTTTCGTTTCAGTCAAGAAATTTCAAGCACATAAAGCAGCTCCAAAGATCCAACATCTTCACAGGGATCAGTAGATTACTCATGATTCTTGCCTACTGTTTAAAGAAGGAAGCCAGTATGTTTCAAGCCTTCATGGCACAGGGGAGAAAAGGTTTGGAAATACCATTTTCACCAAACCAAAACTTGAAAAGCTGGGTTGTTATTTAAATCTATGGGGTTTTGGAAGAGGTTGGCCCCAAAACTTCTGTATCCTTTGGAGCTGGAAATAATAAACAAGAAAAAAGCAAAGGGTTTGCCTGTAACAGAGAAGTGGTATGAAGGTTGATGTAACACATTAATTTCCTCCAGGTAAAGCTGGGAATTTTGTCAGTTTGAAGTTGTGATGGAAAAAAAAATAAATCAGAACAAGGACAAAGCCTCATATCTGTGTCTACCTTGGATGGGCATCTGCAATGCTCTGTTCCTCAGTAGGTGTGCTTCTGTTTACATCTGAAAGCTAAGCTGAAAAATGTAATCTCTTCAGGTACCTAACAGGAGAGGTAAGAGTGTTACAGACTTGTGGTTCCAGGGCCCTAAATTTAGCTGGAATCATGTGCTACAATTTCATATCATTTATATGACCAAAACCCAGGTCCATTGGAGATACAGAGTTACGATGGAGCTCTCATGGCCAAACAGGGAGTACGGGAGTTGGAACCTCCTTTAGAAAGTCCAGACTAGCTTAAATATTGAATAGCTGAAAACACAGTTCATCACATTTTATTGCTGAGTTCTCTGAGCCTCGTCTGGTGAGTTAATTTTGGTAATATCCATGCAAAATTTTTAGCCTGGGTTGAATTCCTTTATTCTCCATTTTCTTTCCCGATGTTTCCCTTTGCTGCCTTTCAAGCCAGAGTTTCTCTGCTTTGGTTAAACATTGTCTTCTCCTTCCTTCCACTCCTTGGATTGCTCTCTCCTTCTCCCAGCATACCTTCCTCCATCTCCTCTTAGTGCATTGCCTGCATTCTCCCAGCAACCTATCCCATTTCTCTCTTGCTTGGAGTGTGAGAAAAATGCTCTGTCTACATCTAGCTTGCTTCCATAAGGGCAACTTGACTGCAATATTATTAAAATAAATAAATAAATAAAAAAGACCAATGTATATAAAGACAGCAGTTCACAAGGTCTCTGTAAGATTGCCTTAAAAGTTATCATTAATGAGCCACTAGAATTGCCCACTTTATACAAAGCTTGCATTCTGCTTGGATAGAAGTCATGGCTTTCAAGTCCAATTTCCTTGAAAGCTAGGGCAAGGTTGGATCTGCCGGTTTTGATTGACCCCGTATAATGAGAGGAACTGTGAAATTTAGATCCGAAATTTGAAGCTGGTTTAGTTCAGCTTTTATGATTCATGTCTTTGCTGTGCTAGTCTTGACAGATTAAGAGAATTACACACCCATGCTCCTCTTATTTACACGGACGAGTTGGTTTGTGATCCCCCGTAGAGTTCATTTCAAAACCCCCCTTGTGCTCGGTGAAGGAGGAAACTTCAGTAACCATCAGCTGTGGCATTGATCCTTCAGAGAAATTAACCAACTGAACTGAGACTTACTGTGAAATCAGTGATGCTCAGCAGTCGCTAACTTCATTTGCAACTCACCAGTGTTAATGCATTTAAAGTATTGATCCTTCCTAGTGTGCTTTGCAGCTCTGGCTCCCTTTTGGCATTGCTAACACAAAGGCAGCTCTCTCCAAAGCCAGGATGAGCAAGCAAAACCCTTCGACCCCAAAAACAAACTCATTATTCAAAACGCTTGTCGGCTTGCTGCTGCAATTGAATTGATTGGCAAAAAAGGACTGTGGCAGATAAAAATCGGATTATTTCGGAGCATGGGAAAATAACAGGCAAGAGGAAACATCCTGCTGTCCTAGGGGAACAAATTCTCCCCCCCTTCACTACTATTTCTTACCTATTTATTGCATTATTATATTATTGTTAGGTTTTTACTTACACATAGCACATGAGTCCCAGAAGAAACACTGAGGGCTGTGGTTATGTTGGGAACAGCCTACAACTTGGGCTTACATTGCCCAGCAAAACCAGTAGGACCACGGGATTTGCCCAATACCCTTCTCTGTATTTATGCAGGCAGTTTTTGGAAGGACATTACCCAATTAACATCATGGGCTCCTAAAGTAAAGGCTTAACTTTCAATTGATTACTGAACCAAACCAGCTTGATTTTCTTCCTTTTGCAACAATAAATGAGCTTTCAAATGTAAACTGTGTCTGAAAACAGGGGAACCACTGCTCACAGCCTGCTCTCTGTGTAGCTCTGTTTGTGCTTTCTATCATTTTGTTCCCTGGGCTTTGCAGTGAGTTTGCTTACACAGTGCTTTCCCTTGTCCTATTTAACTGCTTCTGCAGAGCGTTCATGGTGAGTTAGGTTACTCTATAGAAAAGAGCACTGTAAATCCCCTTCGCTTGCCTCAGCTGTTCCTCCTTGCCATAGATTGCAAGCTCATTGCAGTGTCTTTCGGAAAATATCAGTCACATCATAGGGCTACTGCTTAGTGGAATTAACTTCTCCCTCGGACTACTTGTGACACTCCAGCTGCTGTTGGTTCTCCAGTTTCTCCAGCAACCCCAAGCCTTCTCTACTTTGAGTCCTTTAGTTGCTTTTAATTCTTTTAACCATGTGTCCTGTGTGCTCCAAAGCTTCAGTCCTTAGCAATGATTGTGCTCAGTCTGGGCATTTTCAGACGCACACATCTCATTCTTTAAAATATGCAGGTGTCTTACCCTGACCTTCATTAGTGCTGTGACAGACTCCAGCCATCCCGCTTGTTAGTTCATTATTTAGCTGCTTGTCAGCCACTCTACAGCTCAACGTTACTTCTGATGCAGAGATGCAATAATTAGATACCTTGTTTTTCAGGCATCCTTAATGTTGCTTTAACCTACTGATTTAATAATACAAGCTCAGCCGGGATGAAAACTCATCTGTTCCCAAGCCATTCATAGATGTCTTGTTATTTTTAGTGACTCAGACGAGCTTGGGGGCTGCAGAGGGATGAAGGAGTGGATTTGTGGCTGAGACCCTCCTCTAAGACAAGGACAAAGGAGACATGGCACTTCCATTCAACATGACATTGTGGAAAGGCTCCACGAAGGACCTTTCTTCTTATTCTTCTGACTGTATGAAAAATAACTGACTGTGTTTTTTGTTTTGAGGACTTGTGATGCTTACAGAAACTGTTCTTGGATGGAGAAGCATGGTCTGCGTAATACTTTGATATTCTTCTACTTGTCCTCTTCTTTTGCTTATATCCTTCCACCTATATGCTCTGCTGCCTGGATATGTTGGGGATGTGTTTGGTCAGGCGTGTCATAGTAGGTCTGTAATCTCACTTCATTAATGATATGCCAACACATTGATGAAAGGACTCAGGATTGTACAAATGCGCTGAGTAAGCCAGAGGTGAAAAAGCTCTGGGGGAAGCTCAATGGGGGAAGGAGAGGAGGGAAAGTTTCCTCCTGCTCCTTTTCCCTCCTCTTTGGAGAACAATGCTGGCTGATGTGAGAGAATCTAAAACTGTGCCCACCACCCCAAATGAGCTATAAAGCCCTACTCCCTCAACATCTTTTTGTCCCTTCCTGCTGTTTTCCTTGCCCAGTGTTATCAGACGTGCTCCCAGGCACCCACCACATCTGACCTTTAGAGGGAAGGAAGGTTACTTGGGCTGTGACTGATCCTGAGCATCAGCAGAACAGAAAGAGAAGATTCAATTGAGACTTCACTGTGTGCGTGCTTGTGTGTTTTAGATACCAAGAGAACAAGACTAATTTATTATGAAACAGAAGTTAGCTTTACATTTTCATAATTAGGGAGGATGCTAATGTTGCATGATTGGAAAATGTCACCCTGCAGAACTAATTTGCCAGTGGGGCCTAATTGAAGTTCAGCATCGTCTGCAGCTCCTCTAGTGATAACTTTTTCACAAGGTGCTGCAGTAATGCAGAGAGCGGTTAGCAGAGAGTAATTTATCACCTTGTTTCCTAGCAGATAGAGGGATCTGAGAGGAAATGGCCAAAAAGAAGCGATACCAAAGCCCAGAGCACTGAGGCTGGTGGAACAAAGCACTCCATATAACCACAAATGACAGGGTTAATTATCCCACGGCTGCTGCAGAAAACAATACATTTCTCAGGCACGCTGTCCTGCAGAGTTACTAGAGAAAGTTGGATTGGGAAAGTTGTCGTAATACAACATACTGTCATGAAGGTATGGATGGCCTGCCCTTATCTAAAGCACACTTGGGATTGCTTTGTGTCCTGAATACAGAAAAGGCTGGGGGGGAGGAGGAGGGTGTCACACAAGAGGCACACACAAAGCACTGCAAGAGTCCAGTCTCTTCCTTGTCATCTACTCACTGTGTTTCTATGGAGAAGACTCAAATCTTTATTTTAGTTTCAAATGGTGTAACATCACTCACACTTGTCCAGTCTTGCTCTGAGAATGAAACGCTAGGACTCTTCTCAGGCATCCCAGGGCTATGCAGACCTTTGGCAGCTTCTGCAGTTTTATCTACATTGCTGCAGGCCTCTCCTGCTCTCTGACCATGCTATGCCTCTAGGGTAGCTTGCAGTCACTGCCCCAGGTGTGTCTGGACAGAAGAAATCCTTTCTGCTCAAAACAGGAGGGGAACGCAGATCTGGAGACAAGCCAGGTACTCACAATCTATGTGACTCTTTCCAATGTGCATGACCATCAGCTGCAAGGTCCATCAGGAGATGGCATTGCACAGAGCAGGGGGCAATATTTAGCCCCTTTCAGAGATAACACACAACAGCTACACAGGTCACTCCTCCTAACTCACTGTCTCCAAAAGTGGTTATTGGCATATGCGTTATACTTAAGGACAAGGCAAGGGTATGTGGTGTTTCCTCCCTGGTACTCTCCTAGCCTCGAACCTCTGAAGGTGCAGGGAATTCCAGGATTAAATATGTTATCTATTAATTTAATAACACTCATTGTACTTTAATTTGAACTTCTCTGCTCTTACCTGAACCCTTGTTAATTTTAAGCACCAAATTATATCCTGCAGCAAGAAATTCCCCAGCTCAATTACACCATCTCAGGGACCACTGGAAAAGACCATCAGCAGTCATTATCCACTCATTTTTTTCCTTGATGCTCATGATTTTATAGCCCCCATCGCGTGTCTTCCCAGTCATCTCTTGTAGCATCCCAGATTATGCTTTCATTCTTCATGGAGATTAAATTCCAGCTCTCTGAGCTTTATGTGACCCTTAGTTCCATGACTTCTTCTCACCTTTTGCTCCTGGATGTATACAGCTTCCCATTTGGAGATGGTCAGGGAACCCTAGTGGGAGGGAGTCTAGTGGGGCTGATTCTACATGTCTGATTGTAATGGATAAACATTGGGAAAGCTCAGGTATTTCTTCTGTCACCTCAAGGTATGTGCCTACAGCCTGCTTGGCTACATCTTTGGCCAAGAGGTCGCCAGTGAGATTTTGCACAAGGGAGGGAAGGAAGAGCAGGTCTGAGGGCTGCCTGTTGAGCTGGGCTTTTTCTCCCTTTCAACCTGCTTTGGGATCCCAGAGAGCTGGAGAAACCAGAACCAAAAGGTTGGTTTTGGTTGGCTCTGGGTATGTCAAAAAAGAAAAGGATCTTAGCTTCCTTCCAGACTCTTCCTCCAACCAAACCTCCTCAAGGGAGGGGATGATGTGGCTGTAAGTTAGATTCCCCAGTGTCCCCACATCTCTACCCCATTCAGTTCATTGGGTGATGGACACAAAAGAGGCCGTGAGCTCCCACTCCATCCACCTGATCTCCAGGTGACTCTTCCATCCTGGCACGGGGACTTCCCACCTGCTGGGGAAGAAACCCCGGGGCTCTCAGGGGGCTCTGCAAGCTGTGATTTGCTGCCTGACAGAAACACGCGGCGAGATTTAGTGTCACACCCTCACAAACACACATGCAGGCACCCATTTCATTATGCAGCTCCCTCCAAAGCCCAGACATATTTAATGTCTCGCTCTGTGCAGCGAGATATAGCGCATGTCTCATGCACAGACGCTTTCTGAGAGATTTAACATACACATATACAGGGTTATAATGAAACACACACACACACACACGCCTCAGTTTAATGTCCCAGTGCCACCCAATGGGGAAATCACACCAGCTCTGTAAAGCCCCCTGCACTACATTACAGGAGAGTTAATTCACTGGAGGAAACTGTAATCTGATTTCAGCTTTACAAGCCAGCATTATTATTCTTTTTCTTTCTATTCTTTCATGCTTAAACTGATCCGCTGTCATTCTTTGTCTCTCTCCATCTCCAGCCTGTATCGCTTTCAGTGCAGCCTGTCTCCATTTTATTTTCCACCTCCTAATATTCAATTTCAATTTAAAGCCTCTCTGTGCTCCCTCCCTCTTCCCCCCTTCCCCTTCTCCTGCTCCCTGCAAATCCCCTCCCCCCCCCCCCCCCCCCCAATGACAGAGCTTTCTTCCTGATTTCCTCCCTGTGATTTCTCCTCCATTTCTTCATTATCAGCATGCCAGATTAGGATCTGACAAGAAAGTAGAATCGTCTGTTTGTCCGGAGCTTTACAGCCTAAGCAGGATTAGTTACCCTGATATAAAGGACATTTTTATTTTCCTGTAACTGGGATTCATCTAAAGGTTCCCATCATCTAACCAAAATTCTGGCCTCTGGGCCTTCTCCAGTGGGAAATGGGCAGTCCGTTAAAATTGCTGCATGTTGCAGTGAAGCTCTCAGAGACTCTTTATGCATCATGAAGAGGAGACGGTGCTTGGACAGCAGACTGCAGAGGAAACAAGGGGGATGAAGTCCCAAGGCTTGTTGGAATGAGAGGCATAGATCAGTCTCACCACAGATCACTCTCATCCCAGGGAATATTTTGCTGTTCAAAATCACCCAAGAACCACCAGCAAACCTCAGCCCATGACCCTGCCCCCAAACTCCTGCTGAGGAAGGGATGTCATAGATAAATATATGCTATTATTTTGGAGGCGTGAGTGGTCACCACAGGTAAAAGGTCTGCTCCAGGCTTAGAGAAGTTAACTAATTAACACAGAGAAATGATGAAGCTGTTTTCTGTACGATGGTGCAGATTTTTGCAGTGAGAGCCACTGGTCTTCAAATTCCTGAGCTGTAAAATCCCTCTGTTTAGTGCAATGACATGCTGGCTGATTTATCCATAGAGGCCGCACCAGGTAATGCTCTGTCTCAAGCCATAAACCTTTGAAATTGGAATGAGAACACTGGGGCTGGCAACACAGAAACAGGATAAAGGTAAAGATGGTTGATGTTTCCAAGGGATGGGAATACTGACCTAGTCAGGGCTCCAGGCATCCAGCTATAGGACTGCAGGCATCAAGGGGAAGGGATGGGTTCCTCACAGACCAAGGTGCACAGATAATTCGTTGCAGTCCTAGCCAAGGCCTAAGTGTGTGTTGTGTTGGAAATCAGGCATGAACACACCCTGTGACAGGAAAAAAAAAAGTGAGCTGGAAGATGCTAGAAATTTCCTTCCTCTTCCTCCTATTCCCTCTTTTCCATCTAAGCTAGGCCATCAGATGTACATAGTTTTGGGGTATCTTCCGCCCCATCTTACACAGGGATTCTGCTAGTACCAAGTGATCTGGAATATCTAATGCAATGGTTATTTCTGCCTGTGGTCACTGGTGGAAATTTCAAAGAAAAGTGTCAGCATACTCCAAGGTAGACAGAAATTAATTTGTCCCCCCTCCCCCATAATGAGGTATCCTCCTAATACCCAAGAAATTAATTTAAAGTCTGAAATGTAACATGCTAGATCCTTCTTGAGAGTTGGATTTTTTTTTTTTTTTTTCCATTAACTGCTAACTTCAGATGTTCAGGTTATCCTTATAAATGTCCAGGCCATCTTTCTGTCTGGCTGAGTTCCTGGCCTCATTGACATCTAATGGAAATGAGTCCCTCAGCATAACTACGTTTTGGATAACAAGAAATTTCCTTTGCATCTAATATCTCTGTCTCATTCTTGCCATATGAGTCAGAGAGAAAAGCAGATCTTAACTGACCTTCCTCATTTTATGTACATCCTCTTGTTTGTGCCCTTTCTAATGTGCCAAAGCATAATTTCATAGCCTTTATTTACAGGAGAGATTTCTCAGGAAGTTAATCCTTCTTGTTACTCTTCCCTGAAACCTCTTCTGTGTCCCCCTGAGGACACGGTGACCTTTCAGGTAAATTGTGGCTGCAGTGATTTGTATGACTGCAATGAAGGATGCTCAGGAGAGTTGGGGTCTCTACTGAGCTAACCCTCTGGATTCCTTCTTGATATAGCATAGTTTATAGCATAATCAATAAAGTGAGTAAGAAGCCCATTTTTTTTCCTCTTATTTTGGGACAATGGAGTGTTCAGCTGCCTGGGGTCTCTGAAGAAGTCCCTGGCGTTGCTGGAGTTGTTGGGAGGATCTGGGGAACTGCTAGGAAGGGATATGACTTTGCACTGGAGGTAAACCACAAAGGAATAAATGAGAAGATCTGCTTTAGGTAAAGGATTGTGTAGGCATGAGAACAAATGGGAATAGGCTCGACATGAAAAGGTGGCAAAAAATGCTTCTTTTTGCCTCTTCTATGCACAATATATTCTACAGGGGAAGCTCTGAGCTTCTCGGCGTAAAGATATGTAAATATGGAATGTGAATGGATGTGTAGTTTATACAGAAAAGGGATGAATGAAAGAGAACATCCTGGGGAGGCTTCAATAGGCTCAGCCCTAAAGGAAACTCCTCCCTTTTTCCCCAACTGTAGGCAAAGGTTCTTCGTGATCGCGGGACTCTCTTGATGCTTGATTTCACACCCTCAGCAAACCCGGCCACGGCAATTAGCCATGGGTGCTCTTCTGCCTGGCAATCTGATCCTGCAGCTCTCCAGTCAGCCCCTCAAAAGGCTGGGGACAGACTCTGACGGTGTAATTCCCCCGTGGTTTTTATTCCTCTTCTTTAAGCAAGATTTCTTTTATTGGAGCTGATTTGGCTTAAGCTGAAAAGTGAGCTAAACAGGCTAGGAGACACTGTGCAGAGAGATCAAAGGGAGTTAAAAATAAGTGAGAGAAAAGAGAGAAATGCATGGGGAAGAGAGGTGAGCAGCATGAAATGGGGAGCCAAGGTGAGAGTGTAAAACATTGCTCATGTAAAAGGTGAAGTCTGTAGAAACTGTGTTATTATTCGTGTGATTTTCTCCTAATCAGAGCACAGAAGCAATAAGCAGAGGAATATTTTCCCCACATTGCATTAAAATGCCTATCATTTTCTGTCTGAAGCTACTAATCTCAGAATCATTAGGGGAGAGATTGCCAAGGCACATTTGACTGGATTGCTTTTTCGAGGACAGCTCTCAAACATGACAGGGTGAGGACAGCTTTTGCGCCCTCTTTCTGATGCCTGTTACAGAGCAGGTCTCCTGTCCCAGCCTGGAGTAATTAAGAGGAGGCAATTTCATGACCCCCAGGTAATGCCTTGCACTCTCACCATACTTTCAGGGCTTACTCCTTCATCCTTGGGTTCACAGCTGAGCTCTGTCTCCCTCTGTCAGGTATTGCCATGGGTTTTTGGCCACCATGTCCAGCAAAGGACAGAAAGAGGCCAAGAGCAGGGAAGCAACCTACCAAGGGCCATATGGGTGACAGGGTTGGCAGCAGGGTCTCTCACAAAGCAAAGATTTTCTTTCATATGCACTTGTTTCCCCATTCAGCAGTACTCAAAGCCCATGAACTTTTCAACTTGTGTCACCCCAGTGGAGATGCCAATACTTATATCCTGGCTTTACATACCATAAAAGAGAGACACAGGTAGTTTAACCATGCAAGAAATGTGGATGCTATAATGTTGGCTTAGAAAAGACCCACAGACAATGCGTTAGGGACAGTATTCTGGTGTAATACAGAGGGAGATCCAGAAAGGATCTGTATTTCAGTGCACTGAGGCAGGATCTATTGCCCGATCCCACCAAGATCTGGCCTGAGCCTTCAGCTTTCTCCTGCATGGTACGTGGTATTCACACTTCAAGTTCCATTCAACATGCCTGGCCCTAAATAACTTGCCCTGCATGAAGAATATTCCTGTGGAATATTTGCACTCAATATTCCATAATCTATTTTAAAATATCAGCGCAATCCCATCTACCACTTAAAAACAAACCAGCAAGAAACAAAAGCAAAACAAAACCCAACCAAATGAACAACAACCACAATAACAGCAAAGAACCTCAAACTGCATTGCACAGGGGGAAGGTCTAGGAGTTTTACATCTCTATTTCCCTACAACTTGCCAACTCAGACAGACCTGAAGAGCTGGTTGAATTCTGATTGACCTGACACCTGCACTTATGGGTAGGATGCTCCCACAGCAACTCGAGAGGAGATGAGACAGTGCCAGGCCTATTTAAAGCAGTGGTTTTAAATTTAATTTCCTAGTTGGGGGAGGGATGGAAGGCAACAGCTGTCTCATTATGCCATTGAGGGTTCCTTAAGTGAAGACTGAATAGATTAGTCATGGAGAAAATTAAGACAAGGTCTTTAAGCCATCAATAGCTCCCGATTTGAGTGCAAGAGGGAAGGGAGTTGGTATTAAACTTCAATCTCACTGTCTGAGGGTTCAAATTTTATTTTTAAATGTGTCTTGAAGCCAGATGTGAAAGATTTTTATTTTTTTTTCCAATCCAGCAGTGATTTTTCTCCATCAGTCCCAAGGCTGATGCACAGGGTTGGAGAAGCTTGCAGAAGTCTGCAACGCATTTTTAATCAGTGGTTTGAGTCTACCTGCTTTTTCCATTTAGCAGCAAGAGGGGATCGGTTCCCCTGCTTTCCATCATGGGACTATAACCAGCAGGATGCAGCTTCAAGCTCCTGAGCACTTGTCTGTTATCCTTGACCTGCCCAGTCTGCTGCTCCCTCCCATAGCTTCAACAGGAAGATGTCGGAACAGATGTTAACATGGTTTGGGGGACATTTTTGATGCTTTGAGGCTCCCTCGAGCATCTGCAACTCAGCATCATCACTCTGGAGGAATGAGCTATGTATGGGGCCGTGCTTCTGACCACTGCTTTGAGGTGGTGACCCCCATGCCCTTTCTAGCTCTGGTTCTGCTCCAGAGCCCAGCCACAACTCCAACTTCTTTGCTGGCTCTACGTCACCCTCTGTTTGTCTTTGTGCTCCCTTGGCAGCTCCATGTAGCGTTTGACAAAGAGAGCAGAAATGTGATAATGACAGACCCCCAAATGGATGTTCACCAGCAAAACCCAATTATTTGGCTGATTTTTGGTCAGATCACTTGCTAGCTTAGGGTGATCAAGTAGCTAAGGTATTTATTGATGGAGAGGATGTTGTGTGAACGTGTCAGGAGCTTTACTGAGGCTAAGCTGTCTTCCATCTGCTGCTGCTCTCCTGACCCACAAGGATCATTACACTGTCATAGGAGGAAATTAGGTTGGTTGGATGTGATTTGCTCCTGGGAAATTGAGGCCGGATGCTACTTATCCCCTGGTTATAGTCTAGGTGCTAAGAGACAGATTGCTTGGCTCTTCATTCCAAGAATTTTCTGAGCATTGAAGTCAAGCCGATTCATCCCTAATTCCCCAGACTCTCCTTCCTTTTCTTCTCTTTTTTTTTTTCAGCAGGATGATGTATTTGCAAGGTGATAATAGCTTTGCATTTCTACCAGATCGCATGGTACAAATGACAGAGGGTTGCTCTGCAGTGCTGAAGGTCCTTCCTCTCCCATGGGATGCGGGAGAGGAAGGGCAGATCATCATACAAAGATATTGTGATTATGGTTCCTACATTGTAAGGATAACTCAGGTAAGTCTGCCACAAGCTGAGGAGCTCTGCTTGATATAGTTTCCTTGTGGCTTTTACAGATACGCTGTTGGAAAACATAATACTTGCTCATTTGCGTTTAAATCAAACCAACCTGTTATTAGAGAAAGGTGTTACAGGAGGCTAGCAGAAACTCTTCAAGTGTTGTCTTTTTTTTTTTTTTTTTTTTTTTTAATCCAAGTATCATTTTCTGCTGAGATTTTAATCATTTTTCTCTTTAATAATGAGCAGTGCATTGTTCTCTCTATGTGCTTGCATTGTTACAACTCTGAAAATACAATTAGAGGATACATTGCTAATTTCATCGTGAAGGGTGTATTGTGGGGAATTAAAAAACAGAGGCGGGGGGACCTTGTGTTCACTGTTGTGGCAGCACAACAATAGCAAGCAGAGTTCAGGCAGTGTGCTGGCTCAGATGGCTCTTGTTTCCTGCCTTCAGAGAGCGAACAGGGCACAGAACAAAGCCTGAGCTGAAGGCTGCATGGAGTACGCTCTGCTGACCAAAATGCAAGGGTCGCTGTATGTGAATAGCACAAAACAAAAGAGATTTTAATTGCAAACATTGATCATACCCTTTGGTCTCTGGCACAGGTTGCTATGGCTTCATCACTCAGAAGGTTTGCTAGCTGCAACTTTGCAAATATTTTTCAGGGGCCTCTGTCATGTGACATTGTAAAAATGACAGAAAATTGCTTCCCCCCCCCTCCACACCCCCACTCCCAAACACTAAACAGTCTTTTTTTTTTTCATTTTTTCCTTGTTCTTTTTTAAGGTTGTGACAAAAACCTGTTAGCCAGAAAGCTGTTGCTATTCCTCAAGCTACAGTTTCACTCTCATATGTCCAAACCACAGGAAACTAGGGCTCCTATATCCTTAGGCTAAAGAATAAGGTGTGCTCTGACTTTTTCTTTTTCTGCTCACAGATTCAGTTTGGGTAGAGAGAGGTAGCTAACGGTCTGTGTTGTGTCCTTGCCATAGATCAGCTAGCTGGAAGCTCTCTTGGGAAGCCAGAAGAGAGATTACATCTGCCTCTCAGAAAACCTCTGTAAATACCAGCCTGCAGTGCAAAATGAGGAACTGTAGCCTAGTGTGAGCCTTTTTCCAAGCACGGCAACATGGTGCTCTGAATGAAGGTGGCTAATGAGTAGCTCTGGGTCTGTCAAACACGCTGCTGGACTGAGCTAGAAACAAAACCAGCCAAGGCCAGTCCTCTCTGATGCTAAAGCAAAGCATCACAGCATGGCTTGCATCCATATGGCTGAGCTGCCTCGTCCCCAGAGCACGATGACTTGGTCTGTGCCATCTCCTGGGAATGTCCCTGGCCTGGGATAGCCCTGAGATGTGTACAAGTGTGGCTCGAGGATGTGTTGTCTGGATATAACCAAAACCACTGCAGCAGCCATGCCAGAAGTATGACCACTGGTGGTTGGTGCTTGACACTGTCATGGTCCTGTTGTGGCTACAGGTATGGGCAGAGCTTAGCTAGGCCAGAAACAGCTTACCTTCAATATTTGTTGAAGGTGCACAACTCCTAATTCTGCCTAATTCTAATTCTCCTAATTCTAATTCTGCCTTGTGGACAAGAGGGAAAATGTTCATGGTACACATCATGCCTTATTTACTAAGTGAACTTCCACACTCACAGACACGTGTGGTACAGTACAAACCTTAATTGAAATAATGGAAAGAATACCCCAGAAATTGCTGTTCATGGACTGTGAATGGCTCAGGCACATTCCTTCTAACATGGCTTGAGGTTTCAGGACTGCAGTTGAGCCAAGCTTACGGCTGTTTTCCTTTGGTGTTTTTTCTCTGCAGTGCCTTTCTGATTATCTTCAGTTCTTTTCCCATGACAGAACATATCTGCACTCTTCTTCCCAAACCTTTGCCATCCCTATTATTATTATTATTATTATTATTATTATTATTTATTATTATTTAACCTGGGTATTCACACACTTTTACTAGTCAACCCTAAGGAACTTCTGCTGAAGGTGAGACACTCCAAGACCTGAAGAAGAAATGATGTGAGACCCTGAAGTTTACTCAGCAATGACAAGGATAGCCAAACGTGGGATGCAGGCCAGCATCATGCCTGGTAGATGGTTCAGCATTTCTGCTTGGATTCACCTGGCTCAAAAGAGATGTTTATCTACATGTATCAAAGCCTCAATCCTTTTACAGTCACTGGAGGGAAGCAGCACACCCACACCAAAATTCACTTCGAGCCTGCATCTAAAATGGGTCAGATAAACTGTGCTGGTGAGATGAAACCCAGCCTGGCAGGGGACCCGTGACCACCTCAGAAGACACAGGTGTCAGTAGAGACAGCACTGGCAGGGCATCCTGAGCTGTGCTTTCTGCTCTGGCTCTGTGGACTGTGTGCTCTGTTAATTGTAGCTGCAAGGAGAGGTTTAAGTGGGCTGGAAAAAGAGCCTGGTAAGTACAGCTGTGGTTACAAGCAGGCAGCTTGTTTGTTTTGACAACATTTCCATATTTCGTCAATTTTTAGACATTTTTATGAGGTTGTTCTGTGCAAATGACGTTCTCCCTCACATGGATCCCAATTCCCTTAACCCAAAGCAGTGCCTGAAATGAGAAATGCTGCTCTGGATCTACACTTGTCAAAGTCCATCCAAGTTTGGCAACACAAGCAGGGCTGGTTCCTGTGAAAAGTCCCATGCAGATCCATCCTCCTGCACAGTGCAAGCTGTCCACAGCCTTTCTCTGGAGCCAAGGATGAGCCTCTGCCAGTGCCATTTGTGGTGGAAGCTGAGGACATGCTATGTGCAATGAAACAGAAGAGGAAAATAATGTTAGGGTTTACACACGTAGTGTTATGGCACTATGTTGAAGAAAAACATCAGTCCCATGCTGCTTGGTTTTATGCAAGACAAAACCAAAATATGATTGATTCCAATTGTTTTTTTGTATCCAGAATGGTGGCTCCATTTGGAACCTTTTATTACATGTGAATAAAAAGTGTCAAAAACCAGATTTTGTGCACAAAAAATATTATATTATCCTGCTTATCGCTCTCCATTGGCTGTGGAGGAAGCCGTGGTGGAGCATCTTTGTTTTGCATCTTGCATCGCTCCCTTAACCCACTGCCAGCTGCATTGCTCAGCATGGTGTGAGTGCAGCCCAGTGTAACGAGGCTGAGCTCGGTGTTGGCAATGCAAAGCCATGCAGCCGCTGCTGTTAGACTGAGAGGGACATGCTTGCTCCCAATATTTCCTCTCCTTCACCAGGTCCCTTGATGTGCAAGTTCATTGCAGATATCAATATGAATAAAGATCCAGGCTGTGACAAAGAAAAGGTGGCCTTGCTGACATCAAGCAGAGTGCCTGGCTCCAGTTAACCCCTGACACTTGCTTGTTGAGTCGCCTTGGTGGCTTGTATAGTGAGAACAGCTTCCCAAACCCAAATCCAAATCCAAACCCAAACCCAAACCCAATCCCATACCCAAACCCAAACCCAAACCATCTTGCCCATCTTGGGCAACTCAGCATCAGCTCTCTGGGATCTCCAATGCCACCCTGCAGCTATGGGTGGCCCTGGCCATCTGCACTGCAGGACGGTCTCAAGAAAAGGGAAATTACAAGTGTTTCCACAGGGAGCTTATTTCTAATAAAATTTAAGAGGGTTTTTCAATAAAATTTGAAAGTGTTTTGCAGTCACTTACAGAGACATCTGTCAAATATCTAGAGTTTGTCTCTGGGTTTAATTTAGAGTTTCTCGCTGTGTGCTGTGTGCATGTGCAGGCACAAGTTTTGGTTGGGGAGTGCTGTTACTTTAAAACCTTACCAGTGTTTGCAAGCTTCCAGCCCTTCAGGGACAATTCCACAGAATAACACCAGTTTCCTGTAAACATCTGAAGCCCTGGTTCAGCCTGACTCATTTCCCTACTAGTCCTAGTGCTCCTTGTGGGCTGGCTCCGACAGCTCCCTCCGCAGCACTTTCCTTAGGCTGTCTGAGCAGCTGAGCTCACCATCACTTTTTCTCTAGCAAACAGGGAATTTAGGCTGGGAATTTAGGCTGGCTGCATCTCGGCTGTCTTTCTTGAGGAACCACGAACACAGCAAAAATCTCATCATCTTCCCCAACCCAAACCAGCTTTGTAAAGGGTTTTTTGCCCTGTAAATGCCTGAAGACAACAGCATTCCCTCAACCATTCCTATCCCAGTAAAGCACCAAATGGATTTGCTTTCCTGCAATAAACCTGCTAACTGCTTTTTATTATGTTTGTCCTAATGCTGGCATAGATTTTCCAAAATTTATTTCAAGTTTGCTTGAAAACCTCATTTGCCTAATTGTAATAATAAAACAACATCACATGCAGATGTCTCCGTTCTTTTTCAAACTCAATTTACTTTCAATTAACAGTCACTCAGTGTTTGTTTTTTTGGGGGGGAGGGGGGTTTACAAGCAGGTGTTGGAGAAAAGGTGCATACATCAGGTGGCATCCCAGTGCTGTTAGAAAACCTTCACGTTTGAGCATAAGCAATAGACACAATCCGTCGTCTGGCTGTGTAAATCTGCAGGAGCAGACTGAGGAAGAGTGTGATGTGGGAGCCTGGGAAGGGCCACGAGGGAAATATGTCGCCTGAAGGGCTGTGCTGTGGGCAGGCGGTGCCTACCAGTCCCGGGGAGCTCTGGAGCTCATGGGTTGCAGGTGAGTCACTTATTTGGGAGATGCATCAACACAAAGCAAGACACAGTGTGTTTTTGATGAGAAAGAAAATCCAGAGAGGATTAAGAGGAGGAAATCTGGTTTACCTGCTTTGGGTAAGACTGTGAGTTCTGCTCATCTCTTTGCTCCATAGTTGGCTTAGGGCTGAGCATCTCAGGCATCAGTTAAGTCTTCCAGGCATTGTTTTGGCGAAAATGACAGCAGCCTCATTTAGGAGATGGGAAAACTGAGACACAGAACATCTCACAGACGGCATTAGACATTCAATGTAGCATGCTTATTTAGAGATCATGAAACAGGCTTTTTCTCTCCATATTGTGGTTGTTAACAGACTGTAACCAAGGCTCAAAGCAGGCAGCTGCCTCGAAGCAGGCAGAGCTGAGCTGGAGAGCTGAGCTATCTTCATCTGATGCTGAACTTGGCATTTAGCATTGTTTGAAATGACCTTAACCCAGGCTAAAACACCCAGGGTTGAAAGAGGCCTGAAAGAAATCATCCATCTCACTGATAGAACTCTGAAAGATGGTGATGCAGGATGACAGCACCATAAACAGGTAGAGAAGCTGTAGCATGGGTGAGATAATGTGTTTTTGCAACTTCTCTTCTCCTTGCTGGGACAAATGAGGTGGAGGTCTCCCAAAGTCACCAGATTTTTGCTGGCATGTGTTTTTTCAAGTGAGGCTCACAAGAAGGGAACTTGCAAGCAACAGCAAAATATTAGCAACCTTTCCAGGTGCTAGCAGAGTCCTGCTGGTCCTGCTGGTCTGGCATTTGGTTTAAATTCGTGTCCTGCTGCAACCTTTGGCTATCTTGAGTTGAGCTGAATGAGATGCAAATGAATTGTGATGAGCATCTGGAATTCAAGGAAATCACTGTAAATAATGCATATGACTTAGTCAGAATTGTGTATTTCTCAAGCGAAACTCTTTGGTAAATCGTTTGGGGCTGGTGAGAGGTGCTAGCTCAGTCATTCTGGAGAAGGAGGTTCTGGTTTGTACTTCACATCAACAGTGGCACAAGCTGCCCGTAACTGCCACCTTCTTCCAGTTTGTCACCCAAAGACTCTTCATCTCTTGGTCTCTTCCAAGACTCCCTGGAAGACGATCCATTATTGCCCACTACCACTGTAATGCTACAAGATGGCCAGCACGATATTGGGAACATCTGAGAAAAAATAAACATTTCATACAATGTTCAACAACTCTTAACTGCCATCCATGCATCCTACTCTCCTGCTTCCGAGGGTGTGTTGTTACCCAAAACAAGGTTTTTTTTTTTATTTTATTTTTTGTGCCTGTTCTGTCACTTTGTCCTCTTCTCACAGCTGCTGGAGACGAAAGGAACAGAGTCTCCCAGTGCCAAAATGCAGAGGACTCTGCTCCTAGCACTGGAGATTCAGTCCGTATCTGGTCTTTTTAATTGCTTGGAAAAATCTGACACAGGGCTTGTGTGTCCTGAAGCCATTTCTTCCAGATGCATGAGTTGCTGTAATACGTGATTTCTCTCTTCCTTTGTGCTGGGGATGAACTGGATGAGTATATTCTCTCAGCCATTGTGCAGGGTTAAGCACCTTGTGAATGGGTCACTTGAAGGTCTCCAAGTCAAAGGATCTGGGTAAAATCCAAAGGGTTACTGATGTGTGAGGGAACAGATTAGAAGTGGGAATTGCTTTGCTTTTATTTTATTTAGGGAGATGTGTAGAAAGGAGAGAAGTATGGCTCTGCAGTCCCTCAGGAAAGACCTGCTGTTGGCTCCAAGATTCTGGCTTCTGCCATGGGACTGGGAGGTTTCAGTGCCATCTGCCAAAGAGCAGAGGTATCCATGCCTGCCGTCTGGGTCACCACTGGGTGATTGTGCATGCACAAAATGCACAGAAAGACTGGGAGAGGGCTTGCATGCAAATTAGTACAGAATTAGTGATTTGAACGGAAGCGGGAGACTTTTTCTGATATTAAAATTCGGAAGCATTTTCATGTGCTATGCTGCTGCTATGTTTGAATTGTAAACACTGAAGAGAAGATTTAAAATCAGTTCCACGCCATCTCCTTTAGACTCTCCCTTGACGTAGATCATTCCTGGAGGAGACTTAAATGCAGTACTTCAGGCAAGATAGCTGGAGCTGCAGCAGTGTCTCCAAAAGTGCTTGGAGCAATCAGAAACGTCTGTGTTTACAGCTTATTTGCTAGTTCTTTGCAGTGTCCCCAGACAAAAAGAGTTTGACTTCTGCAACGATCTATCAGGAAAGAAATGTTTCATGTCAGTATGGGAGCTGCAATCTTGGCTTGTACTCAGGCTGCAAATCTAGTCCTTCAGAGCTGAAATAATAATAAAAAAGTTTGTGCAGCTCAATGTTGAATGTTTTACAGTCTCCTTCATCTGAGAACACACAGGTTTTTAGAACAAGGACTGCAGGTACTGTGCAGACTACTTTTCTTGTAAGAACACGGGTCTGTTTTAGGGCATAGGCCATGCAGACCACAGGAACTCCATCATGCCTTTGCTCTGGGGTACAGAAATGGAGAAATATAATCCCACTCTCCAGTGGGTCCCAATGGCTGTTTCTCTTGTGAATATCTTGGTTAATAGCTCAACAGCATGTGTTGTTACAGGTAAAAGCAATTTATTTATTTATTTATTTATTTATTCATTCATTCATTCATTCATTTATTTTATGGGGGAATAATTATGGGGAAACGATGAGTTGGTAGAGGCTGGGGGTGACTACCTGGAAAGCAGTTGGCAGAAAAGGACCTAGGGAACCTGTTGGATCTCAAGCTGGAGGTGAGCCATCAATGTGCCCCTGAGGCAAAGAATACCAAAAACATCTCAGGCTGCACAAGGAAGAACATGGCCAGCAAGTCAGGGGAGGTGAATCATCTGTGCTCATCATTGATAAGACACCGCTGGAGAGCTGTGTTCGGTTCTGGGCTGCCCTGTAAAAGACAGACAGGGACATACTGAAAGAAGTCCAGTGAAGGACCAAGATGATGATTAAGGGCTTGGAGCACCTCTCCTATGATGCTTCTCCGTGGTGCCCAATGACAGGATAAGAGTCAATGGGCACAAACTGAAACACAGGAAATTCCACATAAACATAAAAAATAAAAAATAAAAAATTACCAAGAAGGTGGTCAAACACTGGAGCAGGTTGCCCAGGAATCTTGTGGAGCCTCCATCCATGAAAGATAAACAAAACCCAGCAGGACACAGCTGACCAACCTGCTCTAGGTGACCCTGCTAGAAGAGTGGGGTTGGACTAGATGATCTCCAGAGATGCCTCCAACTTCAGTTAGTTTTTGAATACTGAAGTTTAGCTGTTCTGACCAAAGTTTCTTGCATAAGTCCTTAAGTAGGAACCGAGAAGCATTTCGCCTTTGCTAGGTCTACTGACGTAAGATGGGCATTGGTGCCCCAGTTCTCAAAGGCTGTTATGTGCCATGCTCAAAAGAAATGGTGAAAGCTGCTACGCAGGAAGATGACAGAAGTGATAAGCTTGTAGATGTCTTTTTCTAAGTCTGTCAGACTGATTGCTGTGAGGAAGGACAGAACGAGCACAAACCACCTCCTCCTCCAACCAGACGTTGAATGGAAAATTTGGCATGTTTTAGCTGTTTTACCACCGATACCTGCAGGTTTACACAGCATCTTCCAGTGGACACAGCTGCTCACAAACACTTGTCTCTACACACTTGAAACAACTTATCAAGCTGATTGCCAAGATCCAGCTATCACAGATAAACACTGACTGCAAGGGGCTTGATGTTACCCTTAATGTAAATCTGTGCTTCCTCATCAGGGGTCAAAGGCTGGTCAACTAGCCATGACATCTACCTCAGCTTGACTCATCCTGCTGAGTTACTGATTTCCCAACCAAGGAGAGAAGACAGATGCCCGTTCAGCTTAGATGACCTCATCAACCTCATCACAGCTCTCAAAAACAAACATCAAACATACAACAACAACAACAATAATAACGAAAACCAAGCCAAGCCAAACAAAAGTAGGTTTCTTTTCCTTAGTCTAAGATCATCTCCTATCCCTTATACCTTAAGCTACTGTGGTCTCCAGATTACAGATGATGGAAGAAAAAATATTTATCCCTTAATTTCTGGGGGGAAATTATGTATCTAAATCCTCTGAACTTTTTGATTTTGTTTCAATATAAAACTAAAAAAAAAGCATTCAATTTCCACAATCAGAAAAGAACAGTCCGGGCTGAATTTGACCTTAGTATTAAAATGACCACCATTAGTATCTTTCTATTGCTGTGTTGGTCATCATTTTTTCCATTGTGTTTTCATTCCAAGCCTCTTTTGTTCCACCTGATTTCTAATCTGATTCCTTTCCTCTTCCCACGAATGTTGACTGCAGACTGCCCTGCTAAACAATCGAATTTATAAACCAATATATATTGTAATTACAACCTGAAGCTTATTTCCGGGATGTTATCTTTGCCCTGAGACTTAGATGCTGGAAAATAATGAGCAGAGGAGGTAAGTTAGGATGGCTTCCAACAGCAACTGGGAGCATTGACACAGGATGACAGTATTAAGCAGACCAAAAGGAAATACATATAGGAAGGCATCTTCATGTGAAATGTGGGTATCGGAATTGAACATGTGCATTCCTGATTCTTCATCTACTTTCTTTTTCCGCCTGAATGTTTCAGACAGCTTCTTTGTGCCTTGCTTTTCCCCTTTGATAAAATGAAAGAATATTTATTTAAACACATTGCAAACTTCTCAGCAAGATACAGGAACTCTGTACATCCAGTTATTACTGTTCCAGTAGTCTGATGTCTCCAGTCCTTTTGACTCTTTACGTTAGACCATCATGACTGTCCATATCTTTGTTCCTTGTTCACTGATGATTACCACAGATTGGTCTTGAAGGCCACATCACCTGATGCAAGTTACAGGCATCCTTATGGCAGCCAGTAGAAGCTTAAAGACAATGAAGAAAGTCAGAGTTTCTCATTCTCTTTATTCTTCTGTCCCAGAACAAATTTAATCCATCTGAATTTTTCTCTCAGGTATACCTATAACCTTCTTTCATGAACCTTCAGTCAGCAAATCTCTACACCTGCTGTTAACATTTCCTTGAGCATTAGGTATTCACCTCATACTTAATGTGCTTCTCTCTTTACCATTTAAACTCCTTATTGTGTCCTCCATGGAGATCCCCTGTCAACAACAGACATGGGGAACAATCTGTTGCCTTTGATTTTGCAGGACCTTTTTGCCTGTTTGAAGACGGTCTTACCTCCTTTATGCCAGGAAGTGCTGACAATTTCATCCCAAGGATTTCATCCCACATCTGTCTTGCAGACACACATACTGCCATCTGTGACAATATTCAAGCATCTTTCTGAAGCACTGCTGCCCTACTCTGTGTACATGCAACCTATTACCCCTGCCTAAGCAGCTTCTTGCATGTATCTGTCCTGTTCCTGTTGAATTGTTCCTACCTTGTTTTTCAGCTCAATTTTCCTTGCTCTTCTATCTTTTTCTATGCCATCAGGTTTAGTACTAGGACAAAATGATGTTGACTTTTAAAGCTGACTGGGGTTGTAATAGCAACCAAGTGGATAATTGTGGCATAGCATAATAATTCACCTATCTGTTGATTGCAACCACTTTGAATTAGAAGCAATCCCTCCTGATGTTTCACTCGGTGGATTGATCGTAAGTGGTTTCCTGAAATACTTCTTACATTTGACAGCCAGGCTGTGCAGATATTTGGGAGTAAGGAATACCTAGGATCCTGTTCCCAGGATGTCCCCAGTGTTTTCCAAGCATCATTTTCTGCTTGTATGAAATTTAAGCAAGGACTTTTTGAGCAGTGCAAAAATGTGTTCCCACCATTTTGGTTGTGAATCCTGTGCTGAACATGCACATCTCTTGCCTTTAACTATGACCCAAACGAAATTTTGCCCTTAATTTGGACATCTCTCATTACACAGAGTGAATCCTGGCTTGTGCACCTCTCTCCCCTTCCCAGTCAGGGATGATCCTGTTTGCTGAAGCTCTTTCAGAGGGTGGATGTGAGGAGCGACTAGCATCTCTGATTCTACAGCAGGGGAAGCCCCCTCAGTTAATTACTCAGTAGGTTAATTTCTGTTGCATGTGAAAAGAAAACAAAATGCATCTTAATGTAATGGTAAATCCATATGTCATGCTTTATGTGTGACTTCAACTACCTCCTTTGGAAGCCAAATGAGGTTTTTAATTCTGTCCAGGCTCATCCTGAGGGAACTAGAGGCCAAGAGAGCCACTCCAAGGGAAGGCAGCACTTCTGTAGGCACTGTTTTGATCAGAAAACCATACGCACATGAACCATTTAATGAGAGGTAACAGGTAACCTCTCCTGGGTTGGCTGATGCTCAGAAAATCTTGTATTAGCAGTCATTCACAGGAAGCAAATTTTGGGCTCACAGGAACACATTTTGCACTCAAAAGACTTCAGATTTCTTCAGTTTGCTTCCCACTTAATTCAATATGCAGTTAAATATCCTGATCAAGGCTCAGAAGTCATCATAGCAGGAGCTGGTTTTGAATAACCCAGGAGACAGCGCCATGCAACCAGGCAGTGCCAGTGACGCAGCCGAGGAAACTAAGGCACTGGGCATCATTTTCTGGATGACAGACAGGGAAGTGAGTGATGGAGTGGGAACAGACTCCAAGGACCCAGGGTCTCTTATACTGACATGGGCTAATTGTAAAAGCAGTGCAATCCCATGCAGTTTTCAAAATAGGTTCCAATCACAGTCAGAATGAAACCAGGATAATGTGTAAAAACAAACCAACAATACACTTGAACAAAAATTTGGAGTTCCTCCTCCTGCCAGATTTATACAAGTTTCTTCAGCAGAGAATGTGGCAGGAAACAGCCAAATAAACTGGAACACAATGCATGATCTTAAACCCATCTTGGAGAGAAATGAAGCTGCAGACGTGGAAACAGAAAAAAAAATAATTCTGTTTTCTGATTAACAAACACAATTAAGGAAACAAAGCAAGAAAAACACTGCCAGCACTGGGGAAGGTTATTTTTATATTATTCTGATTACATGAGATGGTCAGTGCTGGGTGACAGCTTTATTCTGATAGCTATTAGAGGGACAGAAGCGGATAACACTACAAACTAATAATTACTGCAATCTGTAATTTCTCTGCAGGGAACCGGAACTGTTAGGGACCAGGGTGAAAGACAGAAATAAGCAATAACAACAACAACAAATGTGAAATTGCAGAGATGAAGGAGGAAAGTGGAACCAATGGGGAAATTATTTTCATAAACCAGAAGTGAAAGGATGAGAAAGTTGTTAAGCTGATTTCATGGGCTAACACTGGCAGGTCTTTTGAGGTCAAAGAAAAGATTAAAGAGTCCTGTACAAGGAAAAACAAACCAACCTTATTGACGTTCAGAGAAAATAATACATGCCTGGGTTATCAGCAATTACTTTCGCTAGTACTCTCAGAGATGACACGGGCCTTTTAAACTGTGGGGGAAGCAGAACTACACTGTCACTCCAGATGGGATTTAGATGATAAACTGTAGGCAAAGAAAGATGAGGCGTTTGCCCCAGGGTCCTTTTATAGACAGGGGAGACTACTATAAATCCCAGTTCTTTTGGGGAAGGACTGTCTTTCCAGTAACTAAGTCAAGGTGGTTAGCTTTGGCAGGTACATCTCAAGCCAAGAGAAATGACCCTAATCCTCACTGGCTGTGTTGATATGGCTGTACAGGAGCTGCTCAGTTGCTATAAAGCTATAGGTAGTTGGCTATAAAGCTAGTTTTGCTCCTTGTTGACTTGATTTACATGTTGGGGTCACCCCAGATGGCCTGCTTGGATAGCTGGTGGTCCTCCAGCACTTAGGTTACTCAGAACAGTCTATGCCTGGCTTGGTAGGTGCCATCAATCCCAACTGCTCTTGTGATGTGATTGTAAGAGGGTCTGCTGTCCCTTAAAGGGTTCTCACTTTATCTTGCTGCATGGGTAGATGGGGTTGGTGGGCAGACTGCACTCTTTCTCTACAGACCATTGTGGTCTCAGTGAGGTGAGTAGATATACATCTCAAAAATCACGTTTTTGTCCCTTACGCCAATAGTGGTTCAGGTTAAAGTCAAGGAGGTTGCTCAGAAACAAGTTGTGTTTGTTTGTTTATTTTCATTTCCTGTTTAAAAATAAAAAATAAAAATCCTGGAAATATGTAAGAGAAAAAAAAAATCCAGCAAACAGAGTCAAGCAGTCAACGGCCCGCCCTGAAATACTTTTGCTTACTCCTGTACTCACAATCAAAGCTGTTCTATGTCCATGTAAGTGAGTATGGCATGGCAGATCCACCCTTCTCCTTTCTGGACTCATGACAGGGGAACAGAGAACAAAGGACCAGAAGAGACCTCTTGAGTCACCGCACCTGTCCCCAGCTCTATCATAAAACTTCTCTACTTGTTGGAAGCAGTGGTAGAGATGCAAGGTGTTTATTAGGTGTGATGCTGTGGTAAGCAATCTTGTTGTCTTGGGATGTCTGTGTGATACAGAAAGTGTCCTTGTAGAAGGGATGGATGCAGCTATAAGAGGAGGTTTCACTTCATGAGTGAAGCTGGTGCATCAGAAGCCGTTCTCTATCACCTCTAGGTAAAAACTGACAAGTTGGATTTGCAGTGTTTTTCTTTTTTAACAGTGATTTGAAGCACATTGGGAGTCATGAGTGGACTTTGTGTCACAGATTGGGACTTGCAGATTTAGGGTGAATTTGTACAGCTGGAGAGTTACTTCAGAAGACAATCTTGAATTTTGAAGCCTTACATGGTTCTTATTCCCAAGTCACTATTTTAGAATTAAGTCTAAATAATGCCAACATTAGTTCTTCTCAGGCCACCTGCTTTTTTTTTTTTTTTTTTTTTTTTCCCTTCTCTGTTTTCACCATGGGTTTCAGATGTTTTTGCTGCACCAATGACTGGAAGGTTTTTGGTCATTTCTGACCGGTGGTAGCCAGAAATTCATATCTCTCAAATTTTACAAGAACCCTTCATGGATGCTTTGCAGACTCCATAAGTGACTTCTTCAAGAGCTTCTTTATTCATTCTTATAATACAGGGGATTTCCAAAAGTCAAACCTAAATATTCATAGCTGTAAATTAAGATGGCAAGTTTTACCCTTCCCTGAAAAAGAGAGATAACAGTCAGCCATTATCTTCTGCCCAACTGTCCTTTACATGGTGGAAGACTTCTTTGTTCTCCTTATTTTTTTAATAGATTAAACAAATTAAGTTCTTCATTTCCTCCTAGGTCATGTTTTCTGATCCATTATCCTTTCCATTTCTCTGCTCTGAACATTTTCTGATGTGTCAACATCTTTGTGGAAGTCATCAGGAAATTTTAAAGGGACGAGTACAACACACAATCCCTTTTTTTTTTTTTTTTGTAGGATTACTCGATATACAAAGAAAAACAGATATTTACTCACTGAGTCTAGTTTTTGACCTACATTAGTTACCTACTGTACAACAATTTCATCTAGAAATTACTTTAGCAAAGGTACCAGAAAGTCCTAAGGATGAGAGTCAAAATATTGTCTATCACAGTGCCTGCTTTCCTTGATCCAGGGGGTAGCTATCCTATAACTCATGAAAGTCACCAGCTTGAAACAATTCCTCCATGGCAAATCCATGTGGTTGAATAGTAAATAAGTTTTTTTTTTTTTATCACAGTGTACATTATGCAAACGCACAACATATTATTTCTTTGCAAAATAGATAAAAGTCTATTGCACAACACATTATTTCTTTGCAAAATAGATAAAAGTCTATAAAAGTCATTTAGTAATTTTTTTCCTGGGCATTGAAATTAAGCTGATCAGTCTTTTGTTTTTCTTCCTTCTTCCTAACCCAGATGTCATGCTCACTGCTCTCCTGTCCTCTGGGACATCACCTGCCATCCCTGAATTATTGAAGGAAAAGGCTTAGCTGCTCAGAGACACTTCCTTAAGCATTCTACTTGATTCTGTGAGGTCCTGATAGGTCAGATACTTCCTCTTACCTCTGTACTCCTTAAGCTGCTCTTCTCTCTTGTGGCTTTTTCTTCTACAACATTTTCATAATTCATTATCTATCTCTTCACAATCAACATACATATATATGTGTTGTATGTATATACATGATATATATTATGTACATATATATACATAATATATATGTCTATAGACACCTTTATATGTATATATATTTCAAATATATATATAAATCCAGCTCAGGGTGTTGCAAGCCCAGAGTGATCCCCAGTCCCTGTGGTGCTGGGTCAGTGCAATGCCAGTGGCCTTCTAGTGGTGGACTTTAGTACTGGGTTAAAGGTTGGACTAGATGATTTTAGAGGTCTTTTCCAACCCGAATGATTCTATGATTCTATTATTCTGCTACTGATATCAAAAACTATATTTGCTGGGCTATGCTTATTGAAGTCAATGTGCCAGCATCCCAAAACCAGAGGTGTGCAGAGGGGCGGAGATGGGTGAGAAATACCACAGCTGAATCTTGACCTCATTTGGCTGTTGCCACGTTGGATTAGTTCACTGTAATGGAAAAAGTCTCACCAGGACATACAGAGATGGTCTCACACATAAGTCACTTTTGTCTGGCTTAGTGAGTGAGATCAGCTCAGCCCAGGCAAAAGCAGGGGTAGGGTGAAGGATGTGACCAGTAACACGAGGCTGGGAGGATGAGGTGGAGAAGAGAAGCTGGGTGGGGGCTGTCCACTCCAGCACGGCAATTTCAAATTCCAAAATTCCAGCACTCATCTGCCCCATCCCACCGTATCCACAGCAGCTCCCAACTCCTTCTGACCTCAGGAAGCTCTGCAGACGTCTGCGCTCACCAAGAAGCGATGCCCATCAGTGCAGTTGTGGGCTGCTGCTTTTTTACATTTACACATCTCCATAATGTCACATGCAGAAAAGTGTTTGCAAACACAAGACTGGGTAACTCGTACTTTACTCTAGTACAAAAGCTAGCAGATAAGTAATTGCTGGAGGGAGGCATGTTCAGAGGGTTTTCAAACTTTGATGCCCTGTGATTTGCAAGTCTCTGTAGTTGAAACTTGCAGTCTCTTCTTTTGCAGCACTATTCTTCTGGGGAAAGAAACCAGTCGAAAGGCTCTTGCTGATTTCAGTAGGGTTTTGACCAGACCCTTAGTGAACTTTTAAATGACTTTAAGTGAACTAAAACTTCACACATTCTTCTTCACCCCATGCAGTGACTGATTGCTCCAAAGTTTTTTACTTCCCAGCTTGCTGAAGAACTGAAGAAACTATTTCACCTTGCCTGGCTGAATTTTGTCCTTCCCTCATGCTTTTTAGTTCTCTGTTAGTTATTTTATAGTTAGATGACTTTTTTTGACGTGTTAGTGAGCACGTCTTAGTGTTTGGGTGTGCTCCAGCAAACCCGATGGGTTTCTGATCCTGCATGCATCCTAGGGCACTGCTGAAAGACAGATAATAAATAATCACGGCACAAAATAAGAGACATGACTGATTTTCCAGCTGTAGGCTTCTCTCTGTCAGGTCACTTAAAGCTTTCTCTTATTCATGAAATGTGGCTGGCCATACAAATTGGCTGAAATTGTTTTTGGCTTCCTAACTGAAGGCTTGAGGGTTGGGGTTTTTCTATTTAATAGAAAAATGATAGATCACAGGTTAGGAACAGACCTGTGCCTAGTGCGAACATTCAGCCAAAATAACTTTTAGGGTCTTCAGTTACTCTGACCTTTATCCTTTGATAACCCTATGACCCCCAGAATTGATTAATTTAGATGTTGTTTTCCTTGCTTTATCCTTTCTGATTACAATACCATGTACAGGACAGTTGCCAGGTGTGTGTGTGTAATGCAGAGCATTGCACAACTAAAGGAAAGGGGAAAAGAAAAGGTGTCATTTAAAGACAAATCAGGATCTTGCTGTCAAGGTGACTCCAGATGCAGTTCAGATGCATTGAGCAGAGAGAAAACAGGTACGTGCAGTGAGCGTAGTGCTCTGGGAAGCCTGGATTTCAATATGCTGAGAGGTAATCTAAGGTGAAAAGGGTGGAGGGTGATCTCTTGGCCACGGAGAGGCAGTGTACAGAGAAACCTCAATAAAATTAAAAAACTCAATCTGGTTGTGCTTCCAGGCATCAACAGCTGGAGCCAGCTACACCACTGCTGCTCTGCAAAGAGTCAGTGACCAGCACCAAGCAGGTCTACGAGAGATGTTTGTAGGCACCCAGAAGGAATGATCATCACCCTAATTTCAGACGAGGTGAAAAGAGCAATTAAACCCTTTTATAGTGCAATAACTGGAAGCAGCAGAATGCACTACCCAAAGCAATGGCTTAGTCAGCAGGGAGGCTGTGTGGATGGAGACCCAGGCAGACAACACTCTGTCACCTCAATTTAGTTATCTAGGAATTAAATATCTAGTTTCCTCAGCTCCTTCTGCAGTCACAGCAGATATTCAAGGTAGCTAACTCCCCTGCCTTAAAGTGGCACGAATCTGGAAGTATCTTTCTCCAGTAGCTTCTATTTTAGAGGGGCAGCAGATATTGAGATAAGCCTTGTCTTCAGAGGCCTGTGTGGCACGAGCAATGAGATCAGGAGAGATCTAGCAGAGAGCAGATGAAGCAGGTGGGATCCTGACTTGGGGGTGAACAGAGAGGAAGGGATCACTGCCACCAAACACAGAGCGAGTACCAGATGGGGAATTGCGTTTGAGAGGGAGGCTTCCACCTACACTGCATGTGGGATTGTGCCCAAAAGGGATTCTAGGGCCAGAGGTGCTGAATTAGCAGGACCTTGCTGGTAGGATGAAGGAGAGGAATATAGGAAGCAGAAGAAGCACTTAAATTCAAATGTTTGCTTTATAGGTCTGCATCTGAGCCAGTCACTCTTGATTCTTCTACAGCAAAAGGAGAGAAAGACATCTGGGGAACAGTGAATCAGCTGTGTTTGGTACATCTACCTCCAAGGCAGACAAACCGCATCCTGAAAACTCCTGATTTTCTCCAAGACTGTGAAGGGACATGAAGGTGACTGGCTGAGATGGAGATATTTCCCTACCAAACGTGTGTATTTGCTCAGATGAACTCCAGCCACAGCCTCTTGGACGGATAGGAAGGTGAGTGCCTTGCAATGTCAGCCACAGGTACTTATCAAGACAAAATGCTGAGGGCAGAGGTCTGCCTAAAGCCCCATGCATCTGCAGCCCAGATGCCCTCGGTGACTGCAGATTAGATCTCCGTCCTGAGTATGAAATACCTAACCAGAGGTCACCACGTCAGCAGAAGAATAATTACGATAATAATCTTGTCATGGCCTAAAGGGAAAAAACTATATGTATGGAACAACAACAACAACAATTTATTGCTAGCCTGTTTAGTTTTGTAGCACTCTAATCATCCAAATTATCTAAGTTATAAAGAAAAAATTAATTAACAACACAATATACTGTGATGTGTCCCACTTTCTCTGTCATAATTCTCACACTGACAGCGTCTTTCTGTGTCCCATGGCTGACAGTTTTGGCATCTTGGAGCAGAACCAGGCAGAGGGTTGGGAATCATCACCATGCTGAGCTCAGGCAGGTCAGGCATGAGGCCCTTGGCCATGGGACACTTGGGACCACAGGGACACACACCTCAGACCATGACAAATCCTGACCCATCCTGAGCCCCTACTAGTGGTGTTCCGGTAGTGATAACCACAATCCTATTTTCTGGGCTGCAGGACTCCCCTCTCTCTCCTTCGGTGCTCAGATAATTCTCCTGTGATGCACAAAACCATGGTTCATGTTCTACTTTTGCCTCAAAACAAAGGTGTCCACCTTTGTTTTGTCCTAATGGCACCTTAAACCATCACAAACCATCAGCTCAAGGGTACTCTAGCTGCCTCTCATCCCTATGGAGGTAAGGAAAAAAAGCCTCCATTCCAGCAAGCCTTCCTCATTTATACTCTCTTTCTGCAGTAGGAGAGGAGAATTTGATTCAGGTAGAGGAGAAACTGTGCTTTGGGCCCCCTCAGCCCAAAAGGCTATCCCCAGATATTGTACTGGTGGAGGGAGGAGGGAGCTGCTGTATTTTAAAATAAAGCAGCAGCAGCTCAGTGTCTGTGAATGCAGAGAGCCTCGGGGCCTCTAGAGATGGCTGATGGATCAGGAGATGTTCAGGGTATGTAACCTGATTTCGGGGCAGGAGCTTTGCCATGACTGAGGATCTTCTGTACATGCCTATGGGCAGAGTTTTAAGGGGGGGAAAAATGGTACCCATGTATCTCAGGAGCTTCTGGGATTAGGTGATGTATGAGTGGGGATTTTTGGGATCGCTGTTTTAGAGTTAGGTACCTAAATTGCCTATAAATCCCCCTTTAGGTTTGTAAATCCTTTGTGAATGCTCTCAGTAAATAGGATTGCAGCCAAGAAATACCTGGCTTGTGTCAGCCATTTCTCTTCTCCAGAAATTAATCCTGCAAAGGCATGAATATCGGCTGGTCTGTGGGTGCCAGGCTCTGGGAACAGGATGGTGGAGCAGTTGAACTGCTGCCTGGATTTTGCTCTTGAAGAGCCATTGCTGAGCTCTGTGCCTCTCCTACACCAAGGGAAGAGTAAACAACCCAGGTTATAACAGAGGGTGGACATACCCTACTGTAACTGGGACTAGGAAGAAAGGAGATGAGGAATGTTTCCCCACACCACAGCTTTCAGCATCTCATCCAAGAACGAAGAGCTGAGAGGGCCTTTGAGTCCTGCTTTGGGCATCCTGGGGAACTGCTCTGCACAGCAAGCTGCTTCCATCACCAGGGAGCCTCAGCACAAATGAGATTCTCCAGTTCAGAGCATCAGTCCTAAAAGCTCAGGGAAAGGCGAGGACAAGGTCCCTGGTGCAGCTCTCCCTTCCTGCAAAACAAAAGTGGAGAGAGATAAAGGAGAGCTGGCCTCACACCACAGTGGCTTTCCCAGTGTTCCCCCGCTCCAGCACACCTCTTTTTCTCTCCTTTTTTTTTTTAGCAATTTACATTTTTCATTCATTTACACATGATGTTAATCTTTCCTTAATCTCCAATTCCTTGGTGTGTGGGGGGGAGGATGAATTCCATTTGTTTTTGTTCCACTCTATCAGACACAGCAGCTATAAGATTAAATGATAACTGTGGACCTAATAATAAAAATACAATATAATGTAATGAAAGTAATGTAGATCTAATCCTCTGTTTTATTGCATCCTGAGTGCCTTTGGTGCTATTATTTTTTTCCTGTGCCTTTGCCTTTGACTTAGCTGCATCTTTTCAAGGAAGCAAAGGGATTTGTAAAGATTATAGTATTATTCTGTTGAGCACAGACTTGCTGTGGGGCACCTTTAATTACAAAATACTATCGTTGCTTATAGGGATGTGTCTTTATATACGTGTGTGCCGGTGTGTGGTGTGTGAGGCAGATACTCCAAGCACCCTGAAGCACTAACAGCAGCTCAGACAGCACCTGGACAATGCCACTGTCTGCTTCTTTATGGTGTCTTATGTCCCTGCTTCTTCTTTACTGCAGTTCCTTCCCCCCACAGTCTTTTTCTCTGTTATTATTTTTATTATTTTAATCCTTGTTTGGAGAGAATCTTCAGAGATGTTTAACAGAGGAACACCTCTCTGTGAAACCTCCCTCCCTGTTTTCGTCTGCAGCAGTGGCTGGCCCCATTATTTGGGTAGGGAGGCTCTAAGGGTCTCCGAGGTGCAAGGCTGCATGCCCTTTCTGACCTGCTTTGCCCTCACCGTCCCCTTTTCCGTCTGGATCCTGCTGGAAATATTACTTTGAATGCTGGAAGTGACTTTTATCTCAAAGTGCAGGACAGCATAACCAGCCCTGAACAGCAAGGACACTTGGCAGGCACTTCAGAAGAGGTGTGGGATGGGGAAACAACTGGCCTAGGGTCTTTCACTGAGCCGATGGCAGAGATTTCTAGCACTGCTGACCTCAGGGGGAGAGGAAAGCAGCAGGTAAAGTTCCTGGTTTACTGTACCTGTGCTCATTTGCAGATCCTCGCCCTGGACCATATCTCCAAGTCTGGAATCTCACTTACCCCTTTAAAAACAAGGATGTCTTCCAGTTTTGTTCTCAGTTTCCCAGTGCTCTGACACAGCTTATTCTCCTCCTCTGGTCCTCCTGTCCCATGAAGGATTAATCCTGTTTCTCCTAACACAGGTGCTAGGAAAGATCTTGAACATCAAGCAGAACAGAAATCAAGAATTCATCTGTGCAAGAAAACAATTCAAACATAAAATGGAGTTTTATTCTGTATCAGGATAAAAACAAAGCCTTTAAAATGTTCCCCAGCGAGGTGTGCAAGAGAAAGGAAATGTTTTCTGCTCCAGACATCAAAGAACTCACCTGGGGTGTGAGATAGCTGCAGGCCCAAGCTGCTGTTCTGGCCCAGGAAGGACCTGAATGTGGATCCCTCACAGCTTCAGAGCAGCACCCTACTTCCAGTTGTCATCTCCTCTTGGCTGGGAGAAGTCTTGTTTTGTTCAAACAAGCCAGAACTCCACTGTGCTTTTGGCTGGGACAGAGTTAATTCTCTTCATAGAAGCACACACAATGCTATGTTTTGGATTTTTAATGAAAAAGCGATGAGCACACATCAATGTTTTTAGTTGTTGCAGAGCTGTGCTCACAAAGAGCCAAGGACTTTTCTGCATATCATGTTGTCCTGCCAGTGAGGGGCTGGGGGTGCACCAGGAGCTGGGGGAGACACAGCCAGGACAGCTGGCCCAGGCTGGCCACAGAGATGTTCCATTCTACATGGCATCATGCTCAGCAACAAAACCTGGGGAAAAGAAGTGGGGGGACATCTGGAGTGATGGCATTTGTCTTCCCATGAAACTGTTGTGTGTGACGGAACATCTGCTTACAATGGGAAGTAGTGAATGAATTCCTTGTTTTGTTTGCTTGCACACATGGCTTTTGCTTTACTGTAAACTGTCTTTATCTCAGCCCATGAGTTCTTGCACTTTTATATTTCTAATTCTGTCCCCCATCCTGCCTGGGAAGAGTGAGTGAGCGGCTGGGTGGTGCTGAACTTCCTGCTGGGATTACACCGCAACAGACTCATGCAGGGGAAAGGATTGGTCAGCATCCCTGGATTCATCACCAGGTCCCAGCCTTGAACTCAGACCTCTCACAATTTTAGTGGTATTAGTGGGATCCCAAAGTGGGATCAGCTGCCCTGTCATCCTGGATGCATTCAACTCTAGATTCGGGCGTTTTAGTCTCAACTCAGATGAGAAAACATACTGTTCAGAACCAGTGGGAATCTCCAAAGGCCTTCAAACAGTCTCCTAATGCTGCTCTATGAGGAGACAGATCTCTCCAAGGCCTTGACATACTTGTTGGCTCCATCTCAAATGTCCCAGGGCATCTCAGATAGCACCACACACAAGTTTAGGCAACTGAGTCATCCTCTACCATCTGTGGTCATCAGCAACTAAATGTCTTAATCTATTAATTAACCTAATCTCCCATGTCCCATGCCCCTCTAAATCATCCAGGGTCTCAGAAACCATCTTAATATCAAATTCATTAGAGGCCCTCTGATGTATGGGGAAATTTTGATTGCTGTGAACTGGAGTTTGCTGACATGAAACCATATTGTGGAAAAATGCATTGACAGCTTCTGATAGTACCTTTAACTTTGATTGAGCTTTCATGAACCTTGGGCACATTGGTGCCCTTCCATCGGCCTCAGCTCCTCTGGGATTCCTCTGACTAGCAAGAACCATATGAAAGACAAATTATCCAAACTAGCAAATGGAATAAGGGTAACTCTTACTCTCCCTGTTGAATATGGGGGATGTATATTTCTGTACTCCACTGTTAAACTGGTCTAGAAAGGGTAGCTGGGTGAACTAGCCATGCAATTCAACATCCCACTTGCTTTTCTGACAATGATTGCTTCTTACTCCGTAGAGCTCCAAATTGCTAGTCTACTGTCTGTCAGTGGGATGTGCATGCTATTTATGTGCTTGTGATATGCCTCTAGTGGTGTCTATCACTGCTGCAGCTCAGGGGAGAGCAGTGCTAGCGTGGTTCACGGGAGTATATCTGCAGTGACGTGACCTCCAGCCTGCTGCGTGCAAAGCCCAATAGCTGCTCTTTGAACTGTGAGAGCATTAGGAGAATGCAAATCCTGACTGTTGGAGGTTGTGGAGACAGTCTCTAGAGGGAGACATGATCATGCGGATTTCAACAAGGTATTGCCTTCTGTGGCACCGTGACTGCTGGAGCACCAGCGGCCAGCACCCACAATTTCAGCTTTGCAGTTTAACCACTTCAGGCTGGTCTTCCATCATTATTGTGTCTACTTTTTTTTTTTTTTCCTTCCCCAACATGTTTTTTTCCTTTCTATAAAGGTCAAGCCAAAAATTGCACGAAGAGGCTGTAATCAAATAGAAAAGTCTCCAGGCAGTGCTTCCTTTGCTCAGATCGTGCCTCTTGAAGTAACCTTCAGATTGGACTAAAAGATGATCCTGAGTCCAGTGTCCCAGGTACGGAGTGAGGGAATGGTGCTGCGATGTCTGGAGCTGCACATTGAGTATTTAGAGTGCTGAGCTGAAAGACATAAGGGAAAGGAACATTATCCATGTTTCTTTGCCCAGCACATCGCCGTATTCCTGCCAATCTCAGTCCTGTTCTGCAGAAAGGAAACTGAGGCATGGACAGATCTTGTGCGGTGCTTAAGACATCACAGCAAAACCCTGTCAAAGAGTGTATGAAATGCAGGTCTGTGGGCTCCTGATGCTCCCCCATCTACCTTTGAACATGGCAGAACAAGCTTACTGCAACAAGTCAAAAGAAAGTTTAGCAGAAATTCCCATATGTTCAGGGCTGCTGGGATCAGCTTAATCTTTCATCCTACAGCTGTGGAGTTTTGGGTAACTGCGAAGGATGAAAAGTGCGGAGACAGTAATCTCTACTCAGCAAGCAGTTTCCACTTTCTCCTTTCCCCTTGTGCAGAGCATCACACTCCCTCATTGGGAAAGTGCTTCTTAAATGCACAAATCATTTTTCCTCTGGTGAGATCCCGAGTGATTTTCTTATCAGTCAAGCACTTGAATGTTGGTGTCACTTGTCCTGGTCTGTGCGTCTCTCTGCCTCCAATCCACTGTCAAATTATAACAAGGCACTGAAGAAGAAGATGCAAAACTCTGGATTGCTGTAATTGCTAGGTGAACTGAATGGGATGCCACGCAATCATAAACCTTGATCATGGCTCTAGCCTTATTTTGTGGTTATCTCCTTGCACTGGAAAAATACATTAAATGTTGCAGTGGTGAGTTTTTCAAGCTGTCTGCTGTATATGTGCTATAAGTGGAGGTTCTGTGAGAACATCTGTGTTCCTGATGCAGATGGATGATATTGTGAGCTACAACTTTGCTCCTTCCTAATGACTACATCAGAGTTGCATCTCTCGACCACTGAAATCCAGCTGTGTAAGGATAACGCTTCTTTCCTTTTGCAGGGCTTTGCAGATGCTTAGCCTCTACCTTTGAAATCCATCCACTTCTGAGAAGGAAAGTCTCATTCATCCCAATCTACAACAGTGGCAAAAGAGAAAAGTATATACTCTACTTGGGCAAAGAGTAGTCTTGGAAGTTCTAGAGACAAAAAAAAATGAGCTGGATTGGTTGAATTCCTGAAGTTTTTGGGGAAGATAAAGACAAAAAATATCACTGACATCGTTCATGACAAGTATTTCTGCCAACTCTTGCAAAAGTGTTATTTCAGGGGTAAATGGTAATGCTGAGTGTGTTAGACCCTCACAGGCAGGATGTGGAGGGAGCTAAAGGGAAATGTGTGTGGTTTGGGAGAGGTGGAGACTGTCACCTCACCTCCATTCTTGATCATGCCCTATTCACTGGTAGGGATAGCAAGTACCTCTTAATCTCTTTGTGCAAAATAATAATGGGTGTTGGGACCACACCACCCTCTTTGGCTTTCCAAAAAGAACAACTTGGAAGCATAGATCTTTGGTAAAGCTCCATGGCAAGATAACACGGGACAATCCCAGACTGGAAAATCCCTGACTGCTGTTTTCCATCTTCAGGATACCCTGATCCCAAGCTCAGAGCCAACATCACCGCTGGACTTGTCAGCAGGCTTCCACAAGTGTATAGCAGTGCTTGCATGCTTCCCAGGAATGTGGGTAAACAGAATCTCAGCCCCTGAAATCCTTCTCCAGACATCAATTCTTGTTAACAGCTCTCCCTGAATTGCCAGGTCAGCACTGCAGGATTTCTCCTGCTCTCTCTCCCTCTCTGCTGGGACAGGTACTGATGTTTTAACCTGTGTCTGCCCTCTCTCAGCACGTCTGAGGAGCTGTAAGAACACAAACCTCTGGCCCCAGCAACCCACCAGCTGACCTCCTTGGCAGCATAGCTCCTTGAGGGTGGGAAGAGGGAAACGTGAATGACTTTCTCCAGTAAGTGCATTGGTTGTCAGAGCAGTCAGCAGAGGGAAAACCATCGGAAAAGAAATATTGGTAATAAATCATGTAAACCGTGCAACAAGGAAATGGTCACATGGAGAAATCAAAAGATGAGATCTTAATTCCTGGCAAACCTGTCTTCTCCACCATCCTGCAACTGGTGGCTTGGATCAGACCAGTCTGGGTTCTTCTGCTACTCACAAACATCACTTCACTTCACAGGGAATAATTTGAAATTTTCCCTGGATCATGCAGTGAACTAGAGCAATGATATACACTTTTTTTCTCTTGAGTTGGAGAGGAAAGAGATAGAGGGTAGGTGAAGGGATTGTCCCTGTGTCTTTCAAGAGGTTGCTGTCAGCGTGGATGCTGTCAAATATTGGCCTATTTCAACTGCTACATATTTCAGATGATATTTAGATTTTCCCCAGAAAGGAATAGGCATGGACATCTGAAAGATACAATAAACTCCATGCCATTCTGCTTATAAGCTTGGGAAATGACTGTACACTGTTAATAATCCAGCAGATGTAGGAGGAGAAAACAAGAGGAATTTGCAGGGGAAAATAAATAAATAAATAAATAAATGCTGGGTCACCATTTTCATTCATGAGGTGTCCATTGGGGGATGCAAGGACTGCCAAGGAACCTCTGCCTTGGTGACCATCCATGTGCACCCTAGGCAACCATAGGTGGTGGTGATCGTTTCTCTTTTGTTGTATGCTTCTGATCTTTGAAAGTTCACACTGTAGAGAGACACAGTGAATAACTTTGGTCCTATTAAAAATAGTTCTCTGCCACAATATGGGATCCATGGACTGAGCTGGACCATGAAGACAGGAGTCCAGAATAAATAGGTATAAAGTTCATAGTAGAGAGAAGCGAAGCCTAAAGGTAAGTGTAATAGAAGGAACTGATAAGACTGGAGTAGAAAACTGTCCCGTGCCAGATTTCTGTGCTCTTAGAATTAGAGGCATCTGTGGCAGAATCCCATCCAGACATACACTCAGCATTTGTGTGAGTCAAACCACACAGTCAAACATTAGGAATTATTGTGGCAGGTATAGAGAACAAAAGAGGTAAGATCTCTGTCTTGGGGTACCTCTGGGGTCTGAATACTGCATGTAGTTCTGGCATCACCTCAAACAGGACAGAAATGAAAGTGAAATAGGCCAGGGAGGAGTAACCAAGGGTGACCAGAAGTGTAAAATGGCTTCTGGAAAATTGGTAACTGCTTATAGCTTTGCTAGGGACAGCAAAGGACTTCTGAGACCCTGAAGCAGTGTGACCTTTCTGAGGCTCTTGGGTTTCTTTGTAGCATGTTTTTAGCTTGGTTGTCTAAACACAGCTCATGCAGTCCAGGGGTATATATTTCTGACTGCATCTGTCACCATTTCTGTGAGCTAAGTTCAACAGGATGCAAATGTCTTAGAGTTATGATATCGCCACAAATATTGCCATGGCATGAAAAAGCCAGCAAGGGGGCAGATGCACCTTTCCGTGTCTTCCCCAATAGAAAGGCAGTTCCCCAATAGAAAGGCAGGTGAGGTTGACAATTGAGATTGACAGCGCAGATGCAACCATGCCCTTCCATCACAGAAGGCTCCTCCCCAGGTGTGTTACCTGGACTTGATTAGATCTTGGGACATCCACGGAGGAGGAACTGTTCTCTGCAAAAGCTGATTTCACTGACTGTAGTTCATGGAAGGAGCTGTCAGCTGCATTTCTCAATCTATCCTCTTTTGAAAGATGGTGTTTGTGTTAGATCCCATAATCTGTCCCTGTGAGATATCTCTGCCATACACTTTCAACATAATTACAATAAAACAACTCTGTACACCCCCAGGCAGAAAAAAGCACAAGATAAAAGCTGTAAAAAAATAATATATAGATACAGTAAAATAATCCAACGTGGACATGGAGAGTAATGTAATGAAGGATGCTGGAAAAGGACCCCCTCATTCCCTGCTCTTGTGAAAAATGCAGAAGGACTCTTAATGCCCACAGAGTGGTTGGGTCTCTGTCCTACATCTCATTTGAAAGGCCATCTTACACAATTAGCCACCTATTACCAGTGGTTAATTGACATCTAAAGGACACCAGTATTACAGTTAGAGCTAAAAGTCAATTAATGGCTCCTTGCTTTGCTCCAGCCAGTGTTAATGTACAGGAACAACCAGCGTCCCACTGACGGGTTGATTTGTTCCAGCTCCCCAAGTCATTACCGACTGCTGCCTCCCCCTCTTCTCTGACAGTATCACTCACCATGATTGATGTTAACTGGCTGGTTTCCTAATGCTGACGGGTCTCCTCTTGACTCCTGGGGGAGTTCTCCCTCCAGCAGGGCCCTTTTGCTACATTTCCAACAAAAACTTATGGTTGACCCCAGCAGAAGTGTTTGATAGGGTCAGGCGCTTCATACCTTGGGTCTTCAGCCTTCCAGGGCTGTGCTGAGGCTCTCACACCGCTCAGTCTCGAGGGCAAAGTGGCGTGGGAAGTCCAGACCAGGGAGGCAGTCAGCTGCCCTGGCTTTGTTCTTCTGGTTGATATCGTCAGCATAAAACTGCAGACAGAATGCAGCTTATCTGGAAATGTTAGATATTAGTGCTACTTTGCATTGCATTGCAGCAGAAAAGAGAGACCTTAAAACAAGAGCAGGGAGACAGAGCATTTCCCCCTGCACAGCTGCTTCTCATGATACCACTTCAGGGGTGCATCTTTCTGAGGAGGGCAGGAAAAAATCCAGACAGTTGGCAAAATCTGGGGGACAAAGGGGGAGATTGCCCTTTTTAATGAAGCTAATCATGCTACCACACTGCTGTGCTCAGGAAGCTTCATTTCCCCATGGACTGGCATCCTTAGGTTGAGCAGTGCCAGCATCTCAAAAGATGAAAACCCCAGCCAAATCTTTTCTGGTGGTGAGACCATTGGGATGAACTCACTCCCAAGTGGATTCTCAGGAGGCTTGTAAGGGGCAAACTCATTCTACAAACTCTCCCTTAGAGAGTTTCCTTGTGTCCTTTACTTGGCTGCCAAACATCCCCAAGCTTATCCCAACTCCTTCTGGTGCCATTAACTCTGCATCAGATATAGTGGGAACTGCTCAGAGTCAAAGAAGAAATTGTTAAACATTAGGGGAGTACATACAAATAGACATATAAAAATATATTGTCAAAAACATGCAGTTTCCTGTTTTCCCATTGCAATGTGAGCTAATTTCCCTTCAACAATTCATCTGAGAGTTTAACCGTGGGCATCTACAGCAAGTTGCTCCTGCTCAGCAGGATTTTCTCTGTCACTAGAATCTGCTTCCCCAGTACTGCAAATCCAAGTTATTTTGGATTCGCTTCTGGAGATGGGGATACACATAAGGAGCAGGGGTGAGGGTCCACAAAAGGAGAACAAACCTGGCCTGACTCTGGCTGAAGTAAGGTTTTTGCACCATTTTTGGGTATTAGGACTCTCCAATACTTTGTCCAAGCCTGGTTATGGGGTTAGTATGGGTCTATGACTGTCCGTGGAGATGTGACCAAACTCTCCATGGAGTAATGGCATTTAGTTGCACAAATCTGAGACGTTACTCCTGTAGGCCACAGGACTGGAGAATGGAAACTGGTGTAGACAGATGTCAAGGCCCAGTGACAAAAAGAGGAAACTTCTGGATCCCTGTGAAAGAGGGGGAGGGAAATTTCCAGGGAAGAGAATACCATAAGGGTTTGCAGCCTTCTCCATGCATAAAAACAAGTGCATAGCTGGGGAGAAGTTCCATCTCAGAGCAGGGCAGGTGATGGCAACCCTATGAAGGCTCTTACTCAGCAAACCTACCCATGCCTGAAGCCAGAAATATCTTTGGGTCCCTGGCACCAACTCATGCTGAAGTGCTACCTGCTTTAGCAAGAGGAACCCTTTATGGACTCCACTAAGTATGTGGAGTTTGCCTAAGCTTATGCACTTAATGCAGTTTGAGACTCCTTGTGGTACCCATTTCATCCCTGTGGGACCAGAAGCTATGACACGGGATCCACTGGCGATGTCAGTCTTTCAGAAACACAACCTGAAAGCCGGTGGGGTACTTCTGGGCATCTGAAATGACAAATACATTTGACTCCTGTGGAGACATTTGTAAGTAGGTGCCTGAATTTTGGTGTCTAAAAGAAGGTGAGTGTTATCCCTCGGTTAGAGAACGGGAATAGCCAGAGGTGGCTGTTACCAGGCAATATGAATTCTCTCCAGAATATTCTCTTGTGGACTGCAGACAGGTCTGGAGAGAATATTCTCTCCAGAACTGTCTGCAGTCCACAAGAGAATATTATCTCCAGACCATTTATCTCCATTGGACCATTTATCCCAGCATCATGTCTCCAGGCATGATCAACAGAGGTAAATATAAGAACACAAATGTTAGTATGACACTTTTCCAAGTTTAATCCTTCATTCTGAAGTGGTTTATGAGCCAGAATTCCAGTATAATTCCCGAACCTAAACAAATTTACTTTTCCTCATTGGAGACATTGCTCTTAAGTTTTGCACTGAAGGACAGTAACATTTTTTTTTCCACAGCATCTTAAAAAGCATTTACTTTGAACCCTTTATCTACTCTGCCCCATCGTACATATCACAGGGTGAGGTTGAGTTTCATCACACGTTGGGATGAAAACCAGTTGACTTGTTCCACTTCTCTGTTGGTTGAACCTCTATGATGCATCCACAGCATTTCTATTCTGGGTGCAGTTTTGCAGCTGAAAAGATATGGTCACCTGGTGTTCAAAAGGTGTCCCTCTTAAGCCCTTCAAGGTCTTATTCTCAAACAAGATGCACATGCTTAGAATCCCTGCTGCTTGTCTCTGGTCACAGGAAGGATACAAACTGTGTTCCCTGTTTGTTTGTTTTTTTTTTTTGTTTTTTTTTTTCTGAAAAGGTAAATGGAAATAAACAAACCAATAAGCAGTGGCAGCTGGATGTTCAGATGTTCAGCCTGGAGAGGAGAAGGCTCTGAGGAGACCTCATTGCTGCCTTTTGAAACTTAAAGGGGTCTTATAAAAAGGGAGGAGAAGGATTCTTTATTTTGGATAGATAATGATAGGACAAGGGGGGATGGTATTAAACTAGAAAAGGATAGAGTTAAATTAGATATTAGGAGGAAATTCTTCACTATAAAGGTAGTGAGGCACTGGAACAGGTTGCCCAGAGAGGTTGTGGGTGTCTCATCCTTGGAGGTGTTCAAGGTCAGGCTTGATGGCACAATCCTTTAAGCCAACCTTATCTAGTGGGTGACATCCCAGCCTACGGCAAGGGGGTTAGATCGTCTTTAAGGTCCCTTCCAACCAAAGCCATTCTATGATTCTATGAAATACAACACAAACAAAAAATGTCAAATTTTTGTTTTTCATCTTTTCCACTCGGTAAGTCACCACTCAAATTGATAGTATTTTAGATTGTGTTGGTCATGGATGAAGAAAAAAATTTAAGTGGGATCCACTTGTTGTATTCCTCTGAAAGTTTTTGTTTGTAGAACAACTTGTCTGATGGAGAAAGAGAATCAAGTCAGTGTGAGAAGTCTCCTTGTGAATAAAATAACTAGGAAGAGATGGGCTTAGGAATTTGGGTTCAGTTGGGTTCAGTTGTGTGTTTTTACACCTTTTAATGTTATTATAGGCCATGAGCCATCTTTTTGCAGTAAGCCTGTACAGTACTTAGCAAACTGGGGAGCCAAGAAATGATTTCATCTGAAAAATACACCAAAAATAGTGATATTGCTTAATCGTAATACATCTTTACAAGGTAATGGTAGTCTGTCTCACATCAGCTGTTTCTCATCATCTGATTTTCAGCTGTGGTAGATTCCCTTAGCAAGACCTTACAGAAGTGAGAGAAGAATCAGAATCTGGCACCAAGGCAGCTGCATTGCAGCAGGCTTATAGGTCATTTTATCTTTCTATTTGAGAGAAACCACACAGTAACAGCCATCGTTAATAATTAGTGTTATTAATCTAATTATTATCATCTTTCTTTCAGAGGGTTCCAAAAACATTTGAAAAGGCTGTCATCAGAAACGTGCTCTGTTTTCTGCTGGTGTGAATCAAGAGATGACTGCTTTGTCATTTCCAGTTTTGTCTCCATGTGATGAGAACAGCACATAGCCATAAATGTTGAGCACTTCAGTAATAACTTCACTGTTCAGACTGTTTTTAAATAAGACAAAGACTATTCAGACTGTTTTTAACTAAAACAAAGATTAATTTCCTTTTTTAAATATTGAAGGTCAAAGGATGTTTTTCTTTTATTTGCCAATACGTTTACAGGAGAAGTTGGAAAGAAATTTATCCAGTGCTGCAGGAGTTTTAAAAGACTTAAAATATACATCCTTTACATACTACTGAAGAACCTGGAATGACTCTAGGTTTAGGTCAGGGTACTTATGAACAAAACTTTTCCAATGGAGATTTGAATATGGCAAATTTTACTGGCTTGTTTCCATGTGTGGGTTCCTGAAATCAGTGTATTTGTGGGTCTGGCTGGTCACATAGTGACTGTGGTAGCCAGAGATTTGGATTTAGATCCTTTTTCTATCAAGACTGTCTGTGGGACTTGGCTCTATTTTGTGTTGGTTCCCCTGGGATGGATTTTTCTCTGAGGATGAATGTTTTACAGATGGGCTGTGGCACGACAGAAGGCTTAAAAATACAGATGAACTATCTGATGAAGGTAAATTCAGTTTCAGTCTGAGATGTTGTTTGTAAAACTTAGAGGCTATTTAAGAGAAAAGAAAGAACTTAAGGGAGAAGAGCCCCCAGCCCATCCAGTTTCCCATTGCATAGACCACGCTGGGCAGCAAACGAAGGCCAAGACCCAGCTGGGACCTCACCCCCCTCTTCCACAGCCTTCCCTTGTCATCTGGGAGGGTCACTTAAATCTGACATGACTTCTTAGTGAATTATCTCATCATTACCAATAATCCTATTTGCTAGATGAGGCTGCCTCAGGAATAGTCCCCCATGGACTATTTCCCCATCTCTGTCTCTTCCATGTATCTTCCCCTAATGACAAGCACTCCATTTGTAGCTCACTTTCACATCAGCCTGATGGATGTCATGTGCAAATTGATTGCCAGCTGGGGTCGCGTCATCCTCTTCGCTATCAAACGAGAGGGGATTGCACTGCTTGCCAGATGACATGCTGGATTGTTCTTCCCTCTGACTCTGGACTTCTAGGCTGTCCCTAAATGCTGATGGGTCAAAGGTCTGGGCTGGTGCACTAGGTCCTGAGTGGCCAGTACTTCTCTTTGGCTAATTCTGCACTTCTGCAGCACTCTGCCAAAACTTAACCTATGCTTAGAGATTACATGTGCATTAGCAATGCAATCTCCAGGAACTGCTCACTTGTACCCTGGCTACTAATATGACTCAGCTTGCACTGATAGGGTTAAAACTTCTTATTCCGGTAACAAAGTTATGTTGCACCAAAATCAATTTACTGAGAATGGTCCCTGGACTGTACTATTCCTTGAATCCTATTCCTTGAATCCGTATCTACTGTCTAGGAGTGGGCTATTTATCATGGTCCAAAAGCCAGGAAGCATGCTAACAATTACCCTATAGGGACAGCCACTGATGGGACTGGCACATGAGGATGTGCCCATAACGTGGTCACTGCTCTGGCAGAGACCTGCACGCGGTTGCTTTAAATCAACTAGTTATTCCAGCCGCAGCAGCGTGGCATCAGCTACCTGTTTTGCAATCTATGCCAAGATTCATGTTGTTGAAGCTAGATTGACATTTGATAGTTCAAAGAACAAATTTCAGGTTAACGGGGTGGAAAATACCTGCATTCTTGCACTGGGATCTGTAGCAGCACAGAAGGGGGTGGAGACATCTACTCATCAAGTCTACAAGTGCAAACTCTCTAATTAACTCGTATGGTGGTCCCTGGGAGACACGAAATCCCCCTACAATAGTGGAACTTCCTCAATATTTAATTGGACACTAATAATTAAAACATATCTTCTTTCAGCCCAAACCTACTGGGCTCATATTAGCTGCCATCTTAATTATCAAACCACCCCGATCGCTTCATTTCCACGGTCATTGCTTCATGAAAGGCAGCCGTGCTGGTGTGGAACACAGCAACAGAGTGTAATTCATTGGAAAAGATAACTTTGCAGCTCATGGTGATGGGCATGCCTCATTATTTGGGTTTTCTCTCTAGTTTTTCCAGCCTTGCTCTCTACACATTACATCCAGAGAATAACTTACGAAAGATCAAGAAGCCCTTGGCCATAGAGGAGCAGCCAGATTGTCTGCTGGTGTAACCTCCAGCTATCAGACTAAGAGTTTAAGAGCCTGGATAGAGCTCTCTCTCTTTATATATATATTTAGCAGCCATTAGACAGCTTCTTATATTGCATTTTGAGACCAACATTTGTAATGAGCTCATTTTCAGATTTCAGATATCAGACCAGTGAGCTGAGGAAATCAAAGACCATTTCTAAAGTGGAAGCCAAGCAGGGAGATTTTTCTTTGGGTTTTGCTATTGATATTAGGGGAAGGACTGAAACATTCAAAAACAGGGAACAAAAAGGCTCAGATGTGAAAACCCAATACCTGGGGGCTCTTGTAAAACCAGAGAGAGATGGACTAACCTTGTGGCTGTTTGTGTGAGAGAGAGAGTTGGAAGAGTGAGTTATTTGTTTGCAATTATTGTTATTAATAATATCCCACTTGAAATTAGTGTAATTTTATTTTGTGAAAAACAAACATACACACCAGTCTGTTAGCCCATTGTCCCAGCTAAGAACCTGGAGATCGATACTCGAAGAATTAATTGCACCCTAGCACACAGGGCTTTTTAATTTGGCCCAGCCTGAGACTTTTTTTTCTCTTTCTACAGATGCTATCCTAGTACAAAGGTTAGAAGAGCTTTTAAACATTTTTATTGCTTGGAAAGCCCCAGACAAGTTTACAGCCTAGTCCAGGAAAAATAAGGTGCCATGTGCTCAAATTCTCCGAGGCTCTGCCCATCCTGCTGTCTCTCCAGAAGCTGACTTTCATGGACTTTCCCGCAAGCCCACTGAGAGCTCGAGCTATCTCTGCTTTTTTGACATAACCCTGCTGCAATGTCAGGGATAAGATAAGCAGAGATTTAACTCCTTCCTCTCAGGAGAGTCTCTGACCCTTCTTACAAGCCCCTCAGCACCCCTCATTCAGGCTGTTCACAGTTGCACGATGTGCTGCTGGCTTCCTTTAACCCTTCAAAGCTTGGTGCTGCGCAAAATGTCCTCCAGATGCATGGGGAGGAATGATCTGGTCAAGAGGAGTCCCAGATGTGAAACAGGATGCAGGCAGATGGTAGAGTGACAGGCAAGGGCACAAGGGAGGTCAGTATTAGAGTCCTGGACTTCCCTACTCCTTTCCTCCGTTAGACCTCACTCTCCAACCCTCTGTGTGACCCTCACTGCTCCTCCTCTGCCTCTCCCCAGCCCCCAGCTCTCTGCCATGGCCCTTTTACTTCTCTTCTCCCAGTCCTGCTGCATCTTTCTCCTTGCTTTTCCATGACCAAGCTACCAAACTAGCCGAGGAATTAGCTGATGATGGTTGGGTGTAAAGCTGGTGTGCGGATGGCCGACTGGGAGTTGACACTGTAGATGTTGCTTTTTTTTTTTTTTTTGTCTGATCTGTCCTTGAAAGTTTGCAGCCTCTACCCCCAAACCACCAGGGAATGAGCCCTGATATTGTCTCAAATCACCACTGCGCTCTTGGATGGCCATCAGACAGGAGCAGGGTATTGCCGCAGAACTGAGCCATTTAAGCTGTGTTTTCCTTAGTTTGTCTATTTATTTATTTATTTATTTATTTATTTATTTATTTATTTACTTTTCCCTGGCAAGGACATCAGTTATCATGAAGGTTTTCTATCCTGCTTCAGACTCAGTCACATCCCAGCCGTTTTTGCAAACAGATAACTTCTTTGCATCTGTCGCACTGTTGGTCCCATGAGCTACCAAAAGGATCTTCTGCATCAGGTCATAACAAATCAGCTTGGTCCTTCTTAGCAAGAAATAAAGGACAGATTTGACAGAAGCCTTCAGGAGGTCTACCCACATGGATGTGCAACTTTCTACTAATCATAAGGCAAGACAAACCTATCTGGAGGGATGGGAAAATCCCAATGACACTATTCACTGAATAGACTGGATACTGCCATGACTCTTCCTCTTAAATCTTCCAGCTTTTCACTCTGTAGGTGACCAAACAGCTGCCACTTTGCTACCTCACATGCCCCCTTCATGTCTTCTCCATAGGTGCAACCTTGTTCTTGCCCCATTTTTCTGCATTTTTAACCTTAACTATCAGGAAAAATATCAGCTTAAGCTGACCATCTGCCGAGCTCACTGTGTACTTCTTGCTTTGTGTTTTTAATGCACAGAGGGGCAACTTTGCAGACAGAGGCTTTGGGAACCACCTAAGTTAATTTGAGAAAGGAAAATCTGCTTTGCCATTTCTTCCCCTTCTTCCTTTCATTCCTTTCTTCATTTGCCCTTGACTCGCTCAGCTCCTCCGTCACCAGTTCGCTCTCTGGCCAGGGCATGCTGCCAGGAATCCCTTGCCAGCCTTGAATAATAAATACCAGCTAAGTGATGGACTAATACCATGGTGAACTGCTCAGAAATATTCCCTCTACATCTCAGATCAATAACACTTAGCTCTTGTTCTGTGATTGAAGACAGGCAAAAAAACACATCATCTCCCCAGGAGCACGGGAGGAGCCCACAAAGAAACCCATTTACCCCCCTCAAGCCCGCCGGCAATCACATGTGCTTTAAAGAGCAGACCTCAGGTGTGTGCTTTCTTCCTAGAAATACTTAGCTGGGACACGATATGCTGCCCAGAGAATGGCTGATAACGTGGTCTGGGCTGTGAAGGGAAAGATGCCAAGGGAAAAACACTTCTGTATTGAAGCAGGGTACTTATCTCCATCAACATGACCATGGCATCAAGCTGACAGTGGTGCAGGTTGATGAGGACTATGGATGCATCCAAAAATTACAGCTCAGCCCCTGAATTCATTATTCTGGGACATAGTCAATAGGTAACAGGACTGGAGAGGAGAAAATCCCTTAGGCTCAGCAGCATTAATCAAGAGGTGGATTTCTCTGAGTTAGAAAAGGATTGTAGCCTCCCTACCCCCATCCCATCAGCACCATTCAGTATTTGGCATTTTCTTGACCGTATGTATTGGGGCACGGCTGTCCAAGCTGTAGCAACAGGCTTGACATAGGTTTATAGCGATATAGCACAGCTCCCATCTTGACCATGTGTTTTTTTCCTCTTTCACAGATAGAGCCTCTCCTTCCCACCTGGGGTCTCTGCTACTGCAGCAGCTCTGCAGGCTGCGGTGAAGCCAGCATCACGTACCTCCTTGACACTGAGAGCTTAACATGCCAAGCAGATCACCGAGATCTGCTGATTTTTAAAAGACTCGAGTGCTGGAGAAGAATACATTGCTCTTCCTGACAGGTAATTGTAAAAGCCCATGTTCCCAAGTCAGAGTGAGAAGCATGGCTGCTTGAAGCGTCTGGGGTGAAGGATGGATATTGGGCAGTTTAAGAAGGAGGGAGGCAGCCAAGCCCAAAACCAGAGTTTTAAATCGCAGCATCTCTAATTCTCCTATCCAGAGAGAGTGTGAAGCTCTTCTTTTCCCTTTCTGCAGTCCTGGGAAGATCTGTTCCCCATAAAGAAGGTAAATCCTTCTCTCCTACCACTTAGCTGTTGGCTTAAAGTTTATATCACTTTTAATGTTGGCTAAAACAGCCACAAGGTCCACATTCACAAAGTTCCTTGGGAAACTGAGGAAAGAGATCACTACTTCCTTCGGGGAAATCTAACACACTGGGCAGGAGCAGGAAACATTTGGGAGATATCCACCCAAAGGAACCTTGCAGACAATCTGATGGAAGATGTGATGTTTTTTCCAGCCTTGTTTTCAATTATCTATAAAATTCTTTAGTCATTTTTAAATTACATATATAAAAAAAAATTACTTTTATTTATATATTATATATGTACTTATATATTGCTTATATATTGCATATTACTTATGTGTGTGTGTGGATATATATATATATAATGGTTTTCTGCTGGGGCAGAGCACCCCACTGTATTCTACTGTAAACCTCAATTCCTGGCATCCTCTGAAGAATGGAATGGCCAGGACGCATATGCACCAACACCAACCCCTGGCTGGAGACAGAGCCATATCCTTATGCTTCCAAGAGGAAAGAGCCCGTGGAGATGTGTATTTTATTCCCCACATGGCTGAAATGGACCTCAGACATCAGTGGTGAAGGAGTATGTCAAATTATTTCCTTGAGATCTCTTAATACTATTTGCTACGTCTAACTGTTCTCATTTCAGGACTCTTCCAAAAGTTTCTAGTTATTATAGTGTAGGAGAACTGAAAGTACAGCTGCAAAAGCTCTCCTCTCTCGTCAAGACCCCCTTAGGACTTTAAAGACCATGTGGAGCAGCCAAAGAAGCCTCCAGCCCAAGCATCGATGTCTTGTTGACCGACTTTCCACAGGTTTGCCTATTCCTGCCTGCAGAGGGGACACAAAACCCAGAGCTGGTAGGAAAAAAGCCAACAGTGAATTGAGCTGGGCCAAGGTGTCACCCCAATAGGCTGAGTCATCATCTTCTCCAAAGCCCCATCTTCTCTTTAATGTGGCAGATTTTTCTGTAAAGCCAAGTGGCTCCTCCTAGCCCACATTGCTGGAGGTGTAAAACAAGTTATTTCCCTCCTTGGTCACATGGTCTAACAAAACCAAAAAGGGGAAATTTTATTCATACGGTGTTATGGTGGCAAATTACAAGTTATAGAGCCATATCAAAAGTGTGTTGTCATTTTTGGGTGATATCAACAAGAAAGTAGCAAGTCACATACTAACTAAATAAGTGAGTTTGTCATCCACTAGGACAAACATTTGCATCCCCATATTAGAGGTGAGCAAGCATCATTTCCTTGTTACACCTGCTGCAAATGTCATTAACTTTGTGCACACCTCTGCCAGAGGAAGATGTCTTGTTTAGGATGTCTAGCATAAAAAAAAAGTAAATAAATAAAAATGAATTACTCCTCTTTGGTGTGCCATCCTCACACAGCCTGCAGATTAGAAACATTACAGAGAAAGGAATTTTCTGCAGAGGAAAGTGGCACTGACATAAAACTGATAAAGGACCATCCTTTATTAAAACCTAGCAGAATGTACTGGAGTTTGCTCCACTCATTTCAGACCTTTCCAAGTATCTTTGCCCGAAACATCAGCAAATGAAGTATGGTCCATCAGGACTCTCTCCCACTACAATCTTTCATGTCTTAGCTGGGCAGCAATAGGAGGTGGGAGTAGAGACAGGGACAGCCTATTATCCTTGTTTGCAGGTATTTTTTTCACCTTGTCTTCAGGCAGAAGTGAATCCTGTACACATTACCCGTGCCAGTGTTTTGCATCTGCATGACGTGTCTGGGAGGTGTCACCTCAGGGCCTGCTCCTTACTGCAGAGAGGGAGCAGAGAGAATTGGAAGAAGATGTGAGGTTTATGTATTTAACATATAGAGGCAAGGACAGAGATTATAAGGATTTAAGATGCAGCGAAAGGTGAATGCTAAATTGACGTGTTGACTGACAATAGATGATGTCTGAGGAGGATTAGCAAAGCAAGGGCATGGGCACTGCAGGGAAAGAAACTGGATGGCCACGGGTAGGTCTTGCACAGAAATGTACTTTTCCTGATGGATCAAGTTGTGCCAGGGAAGGTTCAGGATGGAAATGAGGAGACATTTCTTCTCAGAAAGAGCAGTCAGGCATTGGGACAGGTTGCTCAGGGAGGTGGTGGTGTCACCATCCCTGCGGGTATTCAAGGAAAGGTTGGACGTGGTGCTTAGGGACATAGTTTAGCGGGTGACATTGGTGGTAGGGGGATGGTTGGACCAGATGATCTTGGAGGTCTTTTCCAACTTTAATGATTCTAGGATTCTATGACAAAGGAATGAGGCAAGGGTAAGCATGAGGGTGGGACTGATACCATGCATGCACAAGGGGGTTCCATGGGAGAACATGCACAGGAAATAAGTGATAAGAGTTAGATGGGAGAGACTTATTGCATGTGCGAGTTACAGGAGAAGTGTATGGTCTGAATCTCTCTCTTTACGTGACGTAAATCAAGAAGCCAAAGAAGCCAGAAGAGCTCTGGTGTGGAGGGAAGCTACAGATGGAGAGGCCTTTTACATAGCACTTGGGCATGCATTTCCTTTTCCCTTTTCTTCCAGATTTCAGTCTTTCTTGCCAAGGGCAGCTGCTTAGATAGCTTTGCTAGGCCAGACTGAGCAGGGTGGAAGCCAGAACCTCTCTGCCATGGTGGGTGTCACCTCTGTTGACCAGAGGGTCCAAGGAGAGAAAGTGACATCTGGGTTCTACAATACCCAAGAGGCCCATCTGGTGTGCAATGTCTCTTCCTGGGAACCCTGTGGTCATCTGGGTCATAGTCTGTGGGCCAAAGAAAAGCTTCAGTGGGAAGGACATTATGCACTGTGCATCTGGAGACACAGCTTAGTGTGACTTTACACCAGCTGCCTGAGAGCCTGAATCCCTGACAACACAGTAGAGAACCCTGTAAGACCTTCTCCAGTTGAACCTTCTGTACAAAAACAACAAAAAAGATGGAGCACTATTATCATCCAGTCTGTGGTACGCAAGAATGTCCCTATTTCCTGGCCCGAATTATCTCATCATGGGTAGTTTGTTGAGAATAAACTAACCGCCCTCCCATTTGAGAAAACATACAAATGCCACCCCCATACATTAGTGCTTAACGAGTTACTGCCATCTGACACGATGTTTCTGAATGCCTTTAGCATTTCTCAGGGTGCCTGTTGCCATCCAGTCACGACAGAGCATGCAGTGATTAAAATATTTAGTTTTCTTCCATCTCTCTATATCCTGTCTCCCTACTTTGACAAAATATTAACAACACACGACAACATCCAAAGTTAATTCCACCCTGCCATCCTCCTGCTTTTCAACTCCGCAGAAGCTGAGCTGGACTTGCTTTCTTTGTGTTGTTTTTTCAATTTTTTTTTTCTCCCATTCTTTTTTTCCCCTCCCAGTGTGGCTCAGCAGGAGAAAAAAAAAAACAGCCTCCAGTTACAGAGTGATTTGAAGGTTAACACAATGACCTTCATCGGGCTCCTAAGAGGGATAATGATCTCTCACTCTAATCAACAATGCAGACTCCTTTTGAAACCAAAATAGCAACTGTTAAGTAAAGCTGCTTTTTCCCCTCTTTTTTTTTTTTTCTTCTTCATCTTCTTTTTTTCTTCTTCTTTGCCTTTTTTCTAAATCTGTGAACAGAAGCTCAGACAACAAATTGGGAAATAATATGATCTAGAAATGGATACGAGATAGTCTTCAATTAGCCTGTTGATCATGCTCCAACTCAATTAGTTAGGAGCTGATGCTAAGTTTGTTATGGGGTCCAGGGGAAGAAAGGTGCTGACCCTGTTAAGATGATCACTTGTTGGAGTGGTTCCTAAGTGGTGCTGGATATGGATAAGCTTGCAGTACAGGACAGAGATAATGGCAAAGCTTTTATTTCTGGGCAAGCTCTCTCTGCTGCCACTGGAATAGTACCCCTTGCAGGAGCACACCAGTGTTGCAATCTAAAGATATTGACACCTAATTGTCTTTTTATCTGTGCATATCGTAGGTGATCTGCTATGTCAAATGCCAATAGAAAATACAGATAAACTGCACTTAAGTGACAGATTTACCGATACTATGCACCTATATGATATAATGTAGTTTTTCTATTTTTAATATTGGTAGTAAATATAAAATAGCTATTAAATTAACACAAACACTTGCCTACAGAAACTCAATGGACAGTTCTACAGTGTTATAGTATATCTTTTTATATAATCATTATTCTTTTCCTTACATGAACTGAATGGAACAGTTGTTTTGTTTCTTAAAAGTAGTAGATATGGCTTTTGGGGGCTTAACCTAACTGAGCATTATCCTCACCGACCACAATTACTCCAGCTAGACTTTGTTACACTGTGGCTCCCATTCAGCTCTGACAAAACTGAAAGCACTCCTGTTGCGTGGTGTCTTCTGATCCCAATGTGCTCTACAGGTAATAATAAGTGACACGTCATCAGAAGTCTGTGAAAGACTTGCTCTTTTCTTCTTGGTTTGACTACAAAGGTAAGAAAAGCAGAAGTTTTGAATCACTCTCCATTAGCAGGGTGTTCCCAGCACCATTAAAGTTGATCCTCTGCTGACATGGGCTCCATCATCTTCTCACCTGGGGGAATACATACCTCTGTGGTTCTTGCCTTCACTCCATAATACTCCTGTCTTCACTCCATAATACTCCCCATCAGGTACAGAGACATATCTAAGCTCAGCATTGTTTGCATGCTAAGTTCTCCAGAACTTTATCAAGTTCTTGTTTTGTGCACATCCCAGGCAGCGGAATCTACTTCTATGTTTTCCCGTCATAGAAAATGTAGAAATGAAGCAACCTTTTTCTCTTTTCACAGACATGCAGTACTGGGAGGGCATCACAGAGCATTCAGGAACATCTCAATCAGAGCAAAAACCATGGAGTTTTCTCCTGTCTCCAACAATGACTAGTGGACAATAGAATAAAAATGACACTAAAAATGCCAACAAAAGTGGCATTTTATACATCTTCTTGGCTTCTGGAAGTAAGAGTCTTGGCGATCACTGAAGGAGAAGTGGTATTTTCATGTTTAATAGTACCTGAAAATTTTTCATCTCATGAGTTTCTTGAGCTCAGTTTTAAACCATATAGATTTTGAGTAATCACAGTATCTTAAGACAAGGAGTTTTACAGCTGAACTTCACCGTGTGAAGATGTACCTCTATCCAATTATTCTGAATCTGCCATCTGCTACATTCAGTTGATGTTCTCCTGCCCTTTCTTTTGGAAGACTGAGTAGCTAGTCCCTGCTTTCCTCCCCCAGCATCCCACACTCATCAGCAGCCATGCAACCAACACAAAGATGAGCAGGTCCATAGACAGCATACTCCACCACACAGGAAAGTGTGTTTGCTGGAATGGTGCAAACCCAGAACAGCATGACTTCCATTAATGATGGAGCTTACACGGGAGAAACGCGGAGAACAGTATTGTAGGTGTTCTGCTGGGGTGGGCTTGTGTAGCTCCGGTGAAGCTGGAAGTTTAACACTGATTTACACCACTGAGAGTTAGCACTGAAGAAGAAAGTGTCTTGGCATGTCTGGTGTGGAGGAATGGCTATAGAGTGATAGTCAGAGGATGATGCTGGTCCCTCCCTGAATCGGGGAACAATGTGGAAGGCAAGGCAGAGCTACCTGTGCTCTACGTGTGAGGAATTAGTGGTTACCATCAGATAAGGGCTGAATGATAGACGGGGATTTTAAATGTTTAATATTCCCTTCCTGTTGAAGGGCGTCTTACATTTGAATAAAAGAAGCCATAAATTTCTTTTGGCAAATGAAGCTCTGCTCTACTACTCTCACCCCCCCTCTTTTTTTTGAGATTTCACCTGGGAAAGAAAAAAACTGATGAAGAAATGATGATGAATCATAGCAGCTGTGGAACAGTCCCGATAAGGTACAATTTGCATTTTCATATGATAATTTGCCTCTCTTGACACTTTCAAATTTCCTTTAAAACCACATTAATTCTTTTGCCACGAGCTCCTGCATGGATAGAGAGTAACCACAAGAATGGCAATTCAAGTGGCAGCTTCTGCTTGGCTTTTCTTGGCCTTGGATGGTATGAACTGTGCAACATCCTAGGCTTGAGAGGGTGCTTTGGTGTCATTATCATACAATCTTTGTCCATGTCAGGTTGTAAAGCCTATGGTCTGAAAAGATCTGATTGCCTAGCCTGGTTCAGATTAAGTTCTGGAACATCATTTTTTTTGGGGGGGGGTGTATGCACTGGTAGAACCCTGGTGCAGAGTCATGACAGTCAAAAAGTGCCAGAAGAGACTCAGTAACCCTACCAAGATTGCTGGAATGATTTTGTACTTTAACTTTTTGAATGCCAACAATTACAAAGGAGAGCATAGGTCTGCTACAGAAGGGGGCTGGTTAGGTAGATGTGCAATATTTAGAGAATGTTTGTCACTCTAAGAAACAACAGGGAAATACTTGTGAACTGTCCCAAAGCAATCAGAGAGGGTTCTTCTGGAAAAGTGATGTGAGTATTGCCCAGCTGAAGTGCCTCTACACCAATGCAGGTAGCATGGGAAACAAACAGAAGCTGGAAACCATGATGCAATTAGACAAATATGACCTGATTGCTATCACAGAAATGTGTTGGGACAGATCACATAACCAGAACTCTGGACTAGAGGACTGTAAACCCTTCTGAAGAGATAGGCAGGGAAGGCGGGGAGGGGGTGTTGCTGTCTACATTAGGGAAAGGATTGATTGGGAAGAGACATCTCTGAGAAAGAGACATAGACATAGGCTGAGAGATTGTTGGTGAAAGTTAAAGACCACACCAATAAAGGACACCTTGTGGTCAGGGTCTACTACAGGACACCCGATCAAGGGGAGCCTGTGGATGAGGCATTCTTGCTTTAACTAGAAGGAGACTCAACGCTTGCACGTTCTCATCTTGATGGGGGACTTCAACCACCCTGATGTCTGCTGGAAAACCTACACAGCAGGCTGTGAGCAATCCAGGAGATTCCTAGAGTGCATTGAGGATAACTTCCTGGTCCAGGTATCAGACAAACCAACCAGAGGAGAAGCATTACTGGACCTGGTGCTCACCAGTGCAGATGAACTCATTAAATAGGTCAAGACTGGAGGCAGTCTGGGCTGCAGTGACCAAGCTCTGGCTGGCTTTGTGATCTCAAGGAGTATTGGCCTGATAAAAAGCAAAGTCAAGACCCTGAAATTCCATATCAATATCTTCATCAATGTAATAGACAGTGGGATCGATTGCACCCTCAGCAAGTTTGCAGAAGACACCAAGCTGAGAGATGAAGTCGATACACCAGAAGGAAGGTATGTCTTCCAAAGGGACCTGGACAGGCTGGAGAAGTGGGCCCACATGAACCTAATGAGGTTCAACAAGGCCAACAGGTCCAGAAGTGGGCCACAAAGATGATCAGAGGGCTGGACCACCTCTCCTATGAAGAAAGGCTGAGAGAGCTGGGGCTGTTCAGCCTGAAGAAGAGAAGGCTCCGGGGGGACCTTATTGTAGTTTTTCAATACTTAAAGGGGATTTATAAAAAAGATGGAGAGTAACATTTTTTCAGTCAGTAAAGGACAGAACAAGGAGGAATGGTTTTAAACTAAAAGAGGGGAGATTTAGATTAGATGTTAGGAGAAAATTCTTGACTCAGAGGGTGGTGAGGCACTGGCACATGTTGCCCAGAGAAGCTGTGGATGCCCCATCCTTGGAAGTGTTCAAGACCAGGTTGGACGAGGCCCTGGGCAACCCAATCTAGTGGGTGGCATCCCTGCCCACAGCAGGGGGGTTGTAACTAGATGGTTAAGGTCTTTAAGGTCCCTTCTAGCCCTAACCATTCCATGATTCTATGATTTAATACTCTCTGTATAAAACAAGCATCTCTCCAATTGGTCTGATGAGAGCACTGCCTCTGCCATGGTCTCAGATGGAGGTTGTCATTTTATGCGGGCAAGCTGCATGTGCTGCTTGTGAGCATTCTCCCTAACAAGCTACACAAGAGAGCCAGGTTATTTTAAACAGCTTCAAAGGTATTTTTTCTGCTAGTCCAGTTCATATCAAGTGCAAAGGTTTAGGAAGCAGTTGCATGAGCAGTTCAGCTGCTCAACAGGAGGAGGAAGCAAGAGAAAAGTGATAAACAGCTGCAGGTGCATTGGGGAGCAGTAACCACTTCAAAAAGCACAGCTGGAGCCAGAAGAGTATCCTGAGCGTTGAGTATTGCACAGCTGTAATAATGAGGCTGAAATCAGGCAAGCTTAAACCTTACAAGGAGCTGTTGGGATTATTGGTGGTGATATACGAAACAGAATTCATTTGAGAGCGTGTTCTGGTCATGGATTTCAGCCCATCTGATCCAAGTTCTGTCTGCAATACTGCTTCAGTCTAAAAGCAAGCCATGTGGGGGAAAAAAATAATAAAATGTACGTGTGTGTGTGTCTTCCTGAGTAATCTTTAGACACTTTGTATGTGTGTGTGCTCCAGACAGGAGGTTTTGGAAGCCAAGCTAGCCTGTTCCTGACCTCTTCAGGACAGAACCAAAAATGTTCACTGTAGTTTCCCCCTCACCCTAATAACTTACTTTGAATGTTCCAGGTAATGGGCTACATGAAATAATTAACTACAAGGAGATACTCCTTAAGCAATCTTGACCCTCATAAAATCCATCCCCACCATGGTCATCTTTCTTTCTGAATAATACATTACCCATATGGTCTTACTAATGATTATACAAGCTGACCAATCTCATCTCTTTTATGTGCTTATCACTCACATGGCTATTGATTAAGTGTCTTCTCTTTTTCCCTTCAAAGCTGAAGGCACATCTCTACATGGTCTGAAACAAGATAGGATCAAACTCCAGCATAATATACTTTCTCAAATACTATGTCCATGAAAAGCAGTTCTGTGTGCTGGGGGAATAGGAGGGTTCCCATCAGCTTTCATGACAGATCAGTGAAGCTAACACTGGATTCTGACTTCTCTTTTCTATCAGGAGAAGAATGCTCAGAGCATCTGAAAATTCTGCTTTGTAAGAGGTGTGCCAAGCTTAGAGGGGTGAGAAACAGCTTAAGAAATGGAGGAAATATTCTCTTATTGCAACATTAGTATCAACCTGAGATTTTTCAAGAAAAATGCCTTTCTTCTGGAGCAACCTCATCTAACTTTGACATGAGGACTTTCTCTATTGACCCTGCTTTGTCCTGGTGGTTTGGAGCAAAAAGTGCCATAGGTCTTACAACCTAGATTATCCCATGACTCTGTGAAAAAAAATAATAATAAATGAGAGGGAGTGGGTGGGAGACCTTTTTGCCTGAAGCTCAGAGTATGCCATGGAGAAAATGGAACAGCAGCCATCTCTGGGGCAGGGAGGATGGACAGATTGCCCGGAGAGGTTGTGGTGTTCCCTCCTTGGAGATTATTCAGGTAATTTGGACCATTAGACTGTTAAAACACTTACTGGTCTAAGAATAAATTTTATAGCTGGTGTATTCTCTTTGTCCAGCTGGAGGATTTTGACTGTCTTGCCATCCCAGCCCTTTTATCATCATTGGAGAGAAATGTGCCTTGCTGGTGTGCGGTGCATCTCATCTTAAGAGAGAGGTCACAAACAGAGCAGACAAATCTCACTCTGGAAGTACCTATGTCTCTCCTCTGATGATAAAAACATCAAGACAGCTGTCTCAGAGGGTGATGTTTGCACTCTGATAGGAGAGGTTAGGTGAGATAAATCCCTAGCTAGGTGAATGAATCTTCACTGCAACTTCAGGAGAGATGTGAAGAACACTTGGGGAACCTTTCCCGGTGGAAGTGTTAAATCCAGCATGTTTCCTGCAGATAGTCCATACACCTTGCTGTTCTCTTGACCTTAAATATCACAGAAAATATCTACATCCATTTTAAGAGCCTCAGCTGACCGCCTGAATATGCTCATCCAAGTTTCTAGCAAGGAAAAACAAGCTGGAGAGAAATTTGGAGACCGAATTTATTGGAGTGAAAAATTAAATCCAGATCTACCTGCCATGCATGTGATAGTTCAATAATGCCATTTGCCTTCTTCTTTGGGCATCCTTTATCTGTGGGTCTTCTAAATGAGGAAAAGTTTTGTTTTTTTTTTCATTTTCCTGAAAATTACTGTGAAATATATATTCTATTTGCCAAAAGCCAACCCTTCTCACCAGACACACCATGCCACCATTATCCAAAGCATGGCCTTTGATGTAATGCCAGACATATTGCACATAAGGATGTTTTTCCTAAGGGAGAAGATACTTTATTTTTTAGGGGATGTATTTTTTAGGGGATGTATGTGGCTTGGGACTAGAAGGTTGGATACTACTTCTGGCTCCATTATTGTGCTTTTATGTGATGTGGGGAAAACCTCTATACTTGGCTCCACATCAAAACCCTTCCCATTGTCAGGGAGAAGCCATTCTCCCATCCTAATAGATGTTACCGAACAGAATGGGGTGAATTGCTCTAGGGAGAGGTTTTCTGTTTATCTACATGTACTACACTGGGTATTTTAATGACTTTCTTAAACTCCATACCTTATTTTTTGATAGCTGAATGAACGCTCCACTGTTTCTTAGCGTCACACATATAAAACCTGCACCTGGCAATGTTGTACCCCAGACAGCTGGTGTGGGAACGATGGAGAGAGGACTGAGCTGGTCTGTAATAAGACCACAGCCAATGCAGCAGATAGTCTGTGTTGAAACATTTGGACAACAACCCTGAAAGCTATTAGGAAAGATCTCTTTAGAGAGTAAAAGAAAGTATCTAAAATAACAGATAATAAAGAGAATGGACACCTCTCTCATTCAATGTGTTATAAAGAAGGCTAAGCCTCTTCCCAAGTGAGAGCAGTAATGGTAAAGCAAGAAACTAAATGATCAATTTAGGTAATGCATATCTAACTTGTAAAACTCGCTGCCCCAGTATGTCAAGAAGACCATGAATTTAGGTCTCCAAAGAAGACAAGACTCTGAAGGAGAAGAAGAGTGTGAGTTTCTTTAGGTTGGATGTGTATAAGGGACAGAACCATCATGACTCCAGCTGGGAACAAGGGAGGAACTTTGTTGATTAGGAATTTTTTCTGCCTTAAGACTTTTCATGCTGCCGTTGAAAGCATTCAGAGGGTGTAGCTGTCAAAAGTAGGTATCATTTCAGTATCAGCAACTTCAGGAAACCCTTAACCTGGCAAATTTTACATTCCTAAAATATTCCCGATAGCTGTTATTTTAAGGGGTGAGCAAGAAGAGGAAACACATTCACAAATCGATTTTGTAGAAAGAAATCCTGCAGAATTAGCAGAAGGGGAAAAGAGGGTTACCATGACAACCACCTTCACTACCACCACCGGCACCATCGTTGACTGCAGTGCGTGAAAACACGGAGAAAAGGAACAGATTGGGGTGCATGGCCCTGTGTGCGGCTGGGGTGAGGTCTACTTGAAAAAGGACCTGGAGAACTATTGCAGAATCAAGTAGTGTACCACGGCCAGCTCTGAGCAGCTCTTGGGAAGCAAGATAAGGTGAAGAAGTTGTGTATGGTGAAGCATAGTGTATATGTCTGTGGGCTGAGCAGGGCAGTGAGGAGCTGTGAGAGAAAAATCTGTGTGGTTGCATTGATCTGACCCAGCGATCAAGGAGTTCCTCCTAGGCAATGTTCCTAGCTGTGCATAACGGGGGCAGGCTGCTTATTCATCCTCCAAGCTCACCCTTCCATAGAGCATGTCTTGGAGTTCATCCTGCACCCAGCACTGTGGTGCTGACTGGGTGCTTTTAGCCATAAATATACCCCCAAAATCACTATGGACAAATGGTCATTCACTGATCACCCCAAGAGGGTCTGATGCTAAATTATTGCCTTCTGTTTGCTAGCAAATACATAGCCTCGGCCTCTTGATGAGCATTATCCAAAGGGATTTCAATCAAAATAATTCCCAGAGGTTAATAAATATACAGCAATACCTGCAGGGTTGAAGTAAATCATTTTCAGTGTATTGTTCAAATGTCATTGTTTTACTGCCATATAAACACATATATTAAAGGGGGAAGAATCGGCAGCTGTAAGTAATACATAAAGGTTTGTATAAAAACGAATTATGCAAATATGATCTCTCTTTTCTTATGAGTGTAATAATAAAAATGTAAAATAAATCTTAATAACATGTCTCTGACTTAAAATGCTAAGGGGTAAAAGGGAAAGGGGGGAGGGTCAGAACTGTTGTTTATTATTGAATTCAGTGCTGAATCCAACATGCCTAATGTTCTTGGAGAAATTGAAACATCTAATGTCAAATAAGATCTCCATGGTCTAATTCTTCATTCAGAGCCCTGGGGATAATGTATCTGATGTGACAATCCAATAAGCTTTCACATCTTCATCCATTTGTTATCAGGAAGCCCTCACACCTCTGCTTAAAAAGTAAAAAATATCTTTAAAAAATCATTATTTCTTACATTGTAATAAATTTTGCTGGAGCAATAAGTGTAATTTTAAAAAGGGGAGGGAAAAAGGGAGAGGGAGAGAATGGTTGATAGATTATCACAGCTTTAATATAGAGTATGCTGCTTATCATCTATCCATCTGTCTATCTACATATCTGTCTGTCTGTCTATCCACCTGTCCATCTTCATTATCAGAGTGACTTCTGTTCCATCCCCAATGGATGTTGTAGAACTGCTTCTTTGCTGGTGAAATTTCACTTGTGACTCACTGCCTTTCTTAAACTCTGAAGTTTTGCAGGGAGGCCTGAGACTAAGTGAGAAGGTAGATGAAGCAGGTTAGCATATTCTTTTGGGACAGTACCACCCCACCGTAATGTCATCAAAACACTGTCCTCTCTGTTTCCCTGATACCACACAACTAGCCAAAGGCATGGCTGGTGCATCCCTTGGAGAGAGTAATTATGAAGCAGGAGGGTGCCAATGATCTGCCCTGGGATGAGAGGAAGGCGAAAGGGGAATCAGGATGATCTGAGTTGAATATTCACTAATGTTGTTTGGTATTAAAGGGTATGCAGCAGGTATTAAAGGGATACTTAAGATCTGCCCTAAGAATTAGGCACCCTCGAACATGCGTGGCTGCATGGAGGATGCAGAACATGCAGGCAGGAATGGTTCGGAGGGACTTACAAAAATTCTTTTAGTCTTTGATGAGGGATTGTATCACGTTTGTGACAGCAACATCACAGAGCACTGCCGGCAGTCTGCAATCCCAGATGGGCACGCATATTAATGACTGGTGAAAGCAGCAGAGATCTGTATGGGACCTGGGTCTCCCCAGGGGGTGGCATTTGGTGCTGTCCCACGGAGCTGAGATCAAGCCTGCTCGTCTCTTCTCCCGCCATGAATTTTTATCGCTTTTGTTGCTGCAATTTGCATTATTATCTGCCAGGTAGGAGCCGGACCGCGGGGTTCTGCTGCCGGCTTTCTCTGCTTTTCCTGCTAATGGAGAGGATGGGAAATTAGAGGAGGACCTCTCATCTGTCATTGTGCTTTAAGGCTAAGAATATGCTCTATCAGAACTGCCCCACATTAGCACATACACATCAAGGTAAACAGCAGTCACTAGTTGCCTTTGGCCAATGTGCAGATCAGTCTATTTCTTGGCACATTAACAAAGTGTTAATTGTTCTTTTTCAGATGTGTTTTTCCTGCCAAATGCAGAAGTAATCCTGACACTGCCTTGCATCCTAGGCTTTGGGGCTTAGGTCAGACTCTAAAGGGGTTGTAAAACAATGAACCAGTGCTAGGCTTTTATTTGGAAACCCAAAGCTATGCAAAGCTCCAGGGTGCAGGGATGTTGTAACATGCTTTGAAACAGAGGTGAGGCTTACTGAGAAATTTATTAAAAAAAAATTAAGAAGTTGAGAATGAACCGATAGCCTGGTCTGGAGCAGAACTAGCCAAGGATTTCAAACTGAGGCTTTGGATAAAACAAGAAAGAAAAGCTGGTTTGTAAAAACCTGGGTAGAACTGAACAATGCTTTTAATAGATCTCATTTGCAGCAGGAGGGGGAGAGATTCCAGACCTCCTGGGGAGTCCTGAGCCTCTGTCCAGACTAAATCTATGATCATGGTCCAGGATGACATTAGGGGTTAAATCTCTTAGCAGCACAAGCAACATAAGTTTGACTAAAAAACTAAGATCATTTTCTCAGACATTGGACAGGGTTTCAAACAGCTCCAGAGCATCACAAGACCCACATAACGCACCAGATTTGTGACTATTCATATTCTGAGGTGTGCCTAGAGTTTGCAAAAGGCTCAATAAGGGAGCTATTCTTGTGGAAGCTGAGCTTTCACAAAGATGGGTGTCTGCCTCTCTGGCAAGAAGTGGACAGTGAAGGTCTTTTGGAAGCCCACATGGGCTGAAGGTTGGTGTTGGGAAGAAGTGACAGGCTTTTGTCAAAACTCAGTATACACCTGCCAAGCTGAACTGTACTATTCCTCTATGAGCAACCAACAGGAGTTCCTCATCTGGCCTCTAAATATACTTGCAAACACGGAAGAAAGAGATAATCAATGACAATAGGCCAAAGTCAAAGGAGATGTTTTTTTGACATCCGTTTTCCCTGAGTGGATAGGGTATGGGTCTGTAATCAACCCAAGTAACCCTTGCGGGTAATGTTTTCTTGTCCCAAGAGAACAGGGCAGAATGATTTCCTGAATACAGCTTTAGCAATGGGATTTCTATCCACCATCCCACCCCAGGAGAAGGGGAAAGCCCAGCTTGGTTTTTCTCATTTTATTTCTTATAAAAGCCTTTTTATTTTTGAACAACCTAGCATATACCAGAAACAGAAACAAGCAGACATATCATTGAGGTGTCTGTCTCAGCAGAGTTCTCCTTTAGTTCAAGCGCTGTCAGCCAATTTTCTGAAGTGGGAAGGGTGAGCATTACAGCTTTGGCTGCCCACTCTCGCAACACCTTGTCAGGTCCCCAGCATGATGTGCACAAGCTGAGGCCATCCACAACACACAAATTACTCCCTTAAGATTGTTTATCGAGAAAGTCCAAGCAACTTAGAGCTTCCTGTTTACACCTTTGTTTTTTGCCACTTCACGTGAGCTGTGTATTTTGAACTTGTGAACTAAGATGAAAAGGAGAGGAAAACAGCAGGGAAATACCCATGTGGGCTGAAACAACACCAAAACCCACAGAATGACTGCCTGCTCACTGACTGTCGAAGCAGGGCCAGCAGTGGGCATGGACAAAGTAAGGCAGATGTCTTGTGTGGTCCCGACAAGGAGGAAAACAAAAGTTGATGGGGTTCAGCTAAATGGTGGTACAGACCCCCTGTGTACTGCCGTCCTGAAGGAGCCAGGACCAAACAAATCAGGATCTGGCCTTGCACTTTACTTGCATTGTTTCCTCCGGTTCCCTAAGGGTGCTGTGCAGCATCAGCTACACCGCAGGAGGGAGATGATGGGCTCAGAGGGCTGGAAGTGCTCCTGCTCTCTGTGTGGGGCCAAGCCTGTATGTCAGTGTTGGCAGAGGGAGAAGAGGCTGGTGAGGAGTGGAACATCATGTGAAATCTGCAGGTCTGTTGATTTTTTTTTTTCCCTTTTCCTCCTTATCTTCAGCTTCCCTACTCTGCCTTTTTTTTCAAATCCTGAAGTGTGAAACTGCTTTATTTTTGCAGAAACTGATAAAGTAGATCTTGCTGGTGTACCTTTTCCCAATCCCCCCAAAAGTCCCAACACCATGGGACGTGAGTTTTTATTTATTTATTGTTTATTGTTCTATAATATACCAGCAATTTCTGTGTTGTCCCTGAGGACAGTCCAGTGAGTCATGTTATATCTTCTTGTCCCAAGCAGCCAAGGCTGGTCCCTGGAAGAACAAGGAGTTATCCTTCACTGGCATTACACGCAAAGGCAGGGAACAAGAGAAAGAGCCAAGATGTAGACTCATTGAAAGAAGAAATAATTTTCAGGCTAAGAAAACATTTCGACTTGGCAATGCACATTCATATATATGTATGGACTTCCATCATTTGCACATAATTTAGCAAGAGCAAAATCCAGTGGAAAGATTCAAACGTGTAACAGAGCCATAATTTTCCTCTGAATTGTGACTGAATAGTTATTATTTGCTTAGGAAGACCTTTTTTCTTTCATTTTCCTTTTTTTTTTTTTGTTTTCTTTTTCTTCTCCTTTAACATCTCATTAATGTTAATGCAACCCCAGCTCGATAAAAATGGGAAGATAGGGCAATAGCAGTTTAGCAAATTTATTTTGTGAGAGTAATATCTTTGGTCTGTGTAAATGATATTCATTCTGGGAGGACAGCTGTGCAAAATGAGCATCTCTGGGCTCCATTAACCCAAAGTGAAAGGATCCAGGCAGGGATGATCAATGGGAGATGAAGAAGGTTTTTGACTTTGTTTCTTGCTTCCATGAAGATGGCAGACAGGCAAGTGACAGCGTGGTGAAACTATCAGAGGGAAAGTGAAGCTGGGGAGGAGGAGGGCAGTACTGCTATTGGGGATAAAGCGTAAGAGCAATTATGAGGTTCCAGAGGAGGAGACATGCTCTTTCACTGTTTTTAAACATTAATTTTGCATTGTGGCTGGCTGGGTACTCCAGAGGGTCTCAGGGTCAGCTGTGGCAAGGCTAACTCCATGGTCTCAGAACAAGTTTACATGTATCTTGCAGGAGGGTATGCGGATTGCCATGAGTCTTGGTTCACACTGATTGGGAATCAATGCAACGAGCATCATGGCTCCTCTTCGGGTCACTTTCTTTGGCTTCATTTCCACGGAAATCATGTGTGGGGAGGAGAAGACCATGATGTGGAATCAGATGAGATGTGTATGCAATAAAACCTGAGCAGTAAGACTTACCTCCCAGTGTGCTAAGTGAGACTTGGATCCTCCCTTTATTTACAGCACTGAAGGACATTCAAGCTAGTGGCATAGTATTGACCCTCTTAAGTTTAGATATCTCTGGTGCAGATGCCTCCATTTGAATTAGTCACCCTGCAAAGAGATGGGTACCCAGAAGTCCAATCTGTCTTCCAAGTCTTGGAATCAGGGAATAATTAAGGATGTTAAAGACCTTTGGAGGTCTCTAGTCCATTTCCCCATACACAATGAAGGCAGTGTTGACTAGATCTGGTTCCCTAACATCTCATTCACTCAGGTTCTGAATACATCCATGGATGTAGATCTTGCAGACCCTTTGGGCACTTGCTCTGATTTTAGCTGCCAGCCTTAAGGCCAAAAAAATGTGATTAATGCTGAATTTGAAGAGTTGTAACTTCAACCTGTTGCATCACTTGCTTTGATGAAGATGTCTGTGCTATGGAGGTGGGATTCTGCTCAGATTCAGATGCCAAGAGTTTGGTGTCCACAGTTCAGATGTGCCCATGTGAGCTGAGTTTTTTTAGCTCTCCTCATACCCTGTGGAGATTTAGACAACACAGTCAGCAGAGGTTCACTGACCAAAATAGGCATCTGCTCTAGTATAATTTGGAGAGTTCCCTGACCTTCTCTGACCATTTGATGTGCCTGAAGGTTTCAAGACCAAGAGCTAGAAGATATGAACAGGACTTTAACACTTTAATCCTCCTGCGATGACAACTTGAGGCCAGATGGGTTACGCCTCAGTGTATAAAATGGCATAAGACCCCTATATTTACCCAGCTGAATACCATTCCTGTTGTCTAAGCATCCTTGGATTGACAGAGTTGTCTGCACAGAGGCATGTTGAACCATGTGAGTTGACCTGGGGTATCTCAGATGTCCATTTAGGGCTGGCCGATAGGGTACAAGAAATACAAGAGCTCCATGCCCTTCTGAGAGTCACACAGGATAACCCAGTGTCTCTGGGACACAAAACCAATAAGAAGGCAGCATAATGAACTGCTGGGACATTAGTGAATAACTTCTTCTTTTTCGTGTAATAGGAACAGAAATGCCCCAGGAGTGTATACAATAGAAGTTGTGTTGCATCCACTTCTACTGCATCCTTGAGACATAGGGGGGTGGAGGCTCCTATCTTCCTTTTACTCTTTCCATTCTTAGTGTAATCCATTTGGATTTCTCCATCCTATTCCAGTGTCGACACCAAACCCAGCTCTTCCTTGCTACTTCTGAGGGAAGCCAGTTACCACTGTCTTCAATAAAGGGAAAAAAGGAATGAAAGGTAATAATTATCTTTTTCAACATGCATATGAATGGTCTCTAATAATAATAGCACTTAGCAGTCTTGAGCTCCAAAGTGCTTTTCAGACATTAACTAATGAATCAGGGATTCAGGGATGAAAGGCTTGGAGCTTATTCATCTTGAGGTTTCCAACTGTCAAGGGATTCAGACTAGGGCTGCTGCAACTACAGGAACAGAAAAAGCCAGGGGTCTCTAATTCTGAAGATAAAATAAACTCTTCATTAGTCCTGGGATATTTGGACATTGGGTTATGAATCCAGTTTGGGTTTCAGGAGCTTTTGACTTTATTCAATGGAAGAATAAACACAAACTCTACAAGGAGCAGTAGAAAGTGAAGGAACTCAAGGACTGGGACATAAATTTGGAGGGCATCAATTACCTTTGTGCTGCTTTTAAGCAGTCAGTCAAAAGTCGTAGCCGTATTTCTGGTCCACTTGTCCAGACACAGGGCAGACTGGTCATGCAGAAATTGGCCTTCCCACCTTCCTGTGTCTAGCACAACGCAGCAGACAACTGGATGGCATTATAACATTAATTTACACTCCTGACCCGAGTCTCAGCCTTGTTGAAAGTGTCACTGTTGATCATTCATCAAGAGAAAGAAGAGGGCTCACTGACTAAGCGTTGACCCAACTGTTATTTATTTGGCAATGACACGGTCTCCAACCATGTCTTTTTAGGACCCTACAGTGCCAGGACAGACATTGGAGGGTGACAAAGGACTTGTCTAGAATGGTTTACAAGCTACATAGATAAGGGCTAATTCAGAGAAAGTTCATCCAACAAGGAGCTTCCTCAGTCCTTGAAAATTAGGTCTGCAAAGAGGTTGAGAGATAGCAAAGCAGGATCATTTCCACCTAATTAGCTCCTGACAGATGCACGTCTTTTGTCTTTCAAGAGAGGCAGCTCTGCTCATTGCCATCACCTCCAGTCAGTCTCTGCAAACATACTGATGTTTCAGAAGATAGTTTCTCATTCTGAACTGTCCTCGCCATTCTTTAAAACAACTGTTTCTTGCCTTAACCACTAATGACACTGGAGAGAGATCTTTTTTCTTTTGGTTCTGAATCAAGCTTCTTTTGGGCAGCAGACTTTTACCAAATCCCACCTTCATCCCAGCTCCTTATTTCCATGGTCTGAAAACCTCTGGTCATGTGAAAAACTTTCAGCAGCAACAGGAAGACACCCCAATTCTTCTGCCTTCAAATTCTGAGTCTTGCTGAGTTTTGTCCTTCCATTTCAATATCACAGGAACAGAGAAGTTTGAGACACCACAAACACTCTTTCTACTTCCACACTTTGGAAGCTATGCTATTTATTGTTCAAGAGTGAAAAAAATGAAAAGGGGAAGAGATATGGGAACTGAAAGAGTAAAAATGAAAAAGAAGCACCACATCTTTAGAGGACTGCTTTAAGAAAATAATTTCCCCGTGGATGGATATTTTACAAGTAGTAGACCCATAGTCAGGCACAGAGTATGACTGCTGAAGAAGAGGAAGCAGGCAGAAGCCCCTTTTTTGTTGCTATTCCCGTGGTTTTGCATTTCATAGTTAATGAAAAACATTAAAGTAAGACTAACAGGCCATGATTTTTGTGGGGAAATATCGAAGGTGTTGAAGGAAAAGCTAAAGCAAAGGTTAACTGTTAACTGTGTTACAGAGAAAGGAAATCTGGCGCATGGGGAAGTTGGAAAGGGGAAAAGAAGAGACTTAGCTCTTTCAAAAGTGAAGGAAAGAAGGGAGGAAAACCTGCTTTTGCAGCTGATGAGGATAAAGCTCAAAAATGATAAACCCTTTAAAACAGCCTTTAGTTCACAGCATAATTGGATTTCATGTTTTGGCAGCAAGACATGATTATTCCCTCCTAAATAAAACATTCTTCCCATGAATGATGACCATGCAGAATTACCATGGCTAAGGAGTTTAGTGAGGAAGATGCTTTGCTCATCTCCCATTTCATTCACCCCAGGATCTCAAAGCACTTTGCACGTGGTAATCGCAAAGTTCTTCAATATTTCTGGTCAGTCTGGACTGCTACTTCCACTTTGCTGATAGGGAGACTAGGGAATATCATTTACCAATACCCTGATGTTTGCATAACAAATCAGGGAGCCCTTCTAGCTGCTCTCTGATTAACTGCTGCCCAGTCCTTCCATTCTGACTGTAGAATACATCACCAAAATCCTAATCTTGTTACAATTGAAGAGCAGGTCAGCGCTCCTTACAACAGATTATTAGGATGAAGGTCTGAGGTGTGTTGGGATCAGTGTTCCTGTTCCCAAATTCAATAGTATGTACAATGAGAAATCCAACTGTATTAGAATTTGTCTCATGAATATTAAGCATCTTTTACAGAGCTCATTTCTACTCTTCTGTGCTTGTACAGTTCTTATGAAGGGAAAAATATCAGAGCAAAAAGCTTTCTCACTGCTAACCCAGTGTACATGGGCTATATTTTATGTAACCAATTTAGTTTCTTTCTGGACTCCTGGAACTTATTGACCACTTTGCATCAGTGCTAGAAACACTGTGAAAGAAATTACATATTGCTACTATTGCCACCACCTTTTCTCTTTTCATATTCTCTTGCTGGCCTGTCTGTGACAAATTATCCTGGGATTCTGCTGGAGTGACTCCAAATATTGGTGTTCATAGACAAGTGAAAAGATAAGGAAATGTACAACTTGCTGAACTCAATCATAAACATTATCTAAAATAATAACACTAGGAAGCTGGCCAAGAGATGGTGTATGGTCAGAGATAATACTCCAACACAGAGAGAGTGAAGATTGCTAAGCACTGCAATAATCAGAACAAGTCCATTTCTAATTATACATTTTTTTTCTTTTTCTTTTTCTTTTTTTTCAAAGTCTGCATGGAAACCATGCAAAAATGGATATGACAATGGAAAGCCCTGACTACAGAGACATTTGTGAAATGCAAAAGGGACTGAGGAAAAGAAAACTGGCACCTGAATACCTACAAGGCTGGGCTTGGACATGTCAAGCATGTTAGACTCTCTTGATTTTAAGGTTGACCCAGGTTGTGAACATGATTATTCTGCTCACACAACAAGAAGAGGTGGCCAATTTTACAGTCTGGGAAACTGATAAAAGCCTGTCCTGGCTGCTATGGAGTCTGCCTTAGTCCCAGTGAATGGGTAAAGGAGAGGTTCCCCTGTTGCAAATTGGGTCTGTCAGCCCCTGCAGCTAAGTCTTCATGGTATAACCAAGATCCATAAGACCATCCTTAACCCTACATGTCAGCACCCTCCTTCAAAATCTCCCCCTTTTCAGCTACACTGAGCAGTTTTCCCGCTGAAGGTGTTGGCGATTCAGATCGAAGATTGACATGTCTAGGAGGGAAAGAACTGCAACATTTCAGAAAGCCTGCAGTCATGTTTCTGAACCCAAAAAGCCTACCCTGTGGCTGCAGCAGCAACTTAATCAAGAGTGAGATGCTATATAATAGCTTAAAGCAGAAAATGTGAATACAGAGAGAGAAACACACACATGCAGAGTATAAAGCACTCAGACAAAATGAGGGTAGTATAAAACCCCAAGATACACAGGAACAGATTTGAACTGTGGTGTTCATTGTTTAAGTGAGAAGAGCCTATAGGAAAGCTAGAAATAAAAGAATAGCTCAGTAATTGAAATTTCAGGAGAACACAAAGAAGCAGAGTGTAATTTACCGTAGGTAAACATTCTCTCTCCTCTTACAAATCACCCCTGTGACACATATCTTGTAATCTTTTCAGGTAGAAGCCTAGCAGTGAGAATATATGGCTGTGTGAGAGTAAGAAATCTCAGCATTTACTTTTCTTCCCAATCTAAGTGCAGTAATAGGATAGATGGGGTAGGGGTTAGAGACGGTCTTTGGATCTCAGTTCTGTGAAGTTGAAGCGCTGAGCTGCAGAGATAGGCTAAGCAACTCTTTTGAGCACCAGCAGGTAACAGTGGGATGCTCAGAAGAGGAACGTCTTCTGTGCATTTATACCTGCAGTATGCGGCCAAAGCTATGTCAGTCTTGTTGCTAATTACACGTTATTATTTTTGTAAGCATAACAGGTAAGGTCTGGGGCCGCCAGAGAAAAGAAAAGTTAAGTCCATTTTCCAGTGAGGCTGAAATGGTGGTCCCAGAAAGGAAACTTCAGCAAAAGATGCTCTAAACAGATTTGAATCTCATCCTTGTAGATGGAAGTTGGTTCCTCCATGCACTTGGCCTCACCACAGTGAAAGCAAGGAATCCTCCTGTTTTCCAGGGACATCTTGACTCAGGTGATGGGGTTGTGCATTTTTCTTGACAGGGACTCGAAGATTGCAGGTCACTCATTTCATGGGAAATAGGTCATAGACTACACAATGCTGGATGGAAAAGCTCTAAGGAGTACAATAACTTTTCCATAGGTTTGGAATTTTAGGGTGCTTTGGTTCTGTTTTTATATATATATATATATATATAATTTTTTTCTTCTTGCATTGTTTTTAGAACTGCCTCCCCAAAAAGGAATTTTGTGGAGACACAAAAATTATTAGGTGAACTGCTTTGAGTATGACCCATACTTTCTGTATAAAAGGTATAGCTACGCAGCTCCATGCTTGTAAAAGCTGGATCTGGCTTGGGAGTCTGTATGTGTGTCCAGTTGCCAACTGTCCATGGTCAAGTGCACTAATAAACATTTAGAGATCCAGGAGCTGAAAAAAAAACAGGAATGTCATGGGTAATTGGGAAAAAATTTCCTTCCTGTTTCTGATGGGATGAGGGTTAACTAGTAAGCTAGGTATTGATAGGAGGAAAATAAAGCTTGAAACAGGAGAATCTGGGAAACTCACTGTTCCCATTTCACAGGTGGGGGACGAAGAGATGAAACACTGTCTGTGTCCCAGACTAGTTTCTCTCCAAGACCTTTTTCTCACTCTCAGTTTGTCTTCAGGTAGCTGCCTCTTTCATGAAATAGCTGCCTGTCCTCTGAAAGCAGCAGTGATCCTCCAGACTTTCTGGAGAATGAGCTACAAGCTTTGAGGCAAGCAGCTGGAGCCTTGGGGATGTACTACTTGGGGATGTACTACTACCACCTGGCTCTGACTTGAACAAGGATAAGCCAGTTCTCAAAGCCCGGGAGTGCCACAGGTCCAACCCATTTCTTGAGCTTGGTACCAGGTCTCACACAGTTTCCCAGTGAGGTTCCAGTGTAATGTACCAGCTTGTTCCCCCATTTGATTGTCAAGGGATGCACAACACCAGGCTAAAAAATGTCCCTTAATGCTGTTTACTGCTGCTATCGATTGGCCACACCAAGTGTATCCTCCTTTTCCACCCCTTTCCCAAAGACACTGGACAAAGCAATTGTGCTCTCACACACCTTATTCACGCTTCCTTATAGCAAAGAAAAGTCTGCCTCTTCTTCCTCTTCTGTCCAGCAAGGTCATACAAAGAGGCTCTGCAGCTTTCACACTCTGCAGATTTCCCACATCACCAGCTTTTTATCCTCTGCACTGAGAGGACAGATGATTTGATCAGGAAAGCTATTTTCCTGCAATGTAGATTATAATGGAAATCTGGAGAACAGCCCTGACTCCGAGTCTCCGCAGCTTTATCCTCTTAAAAGCACAAGCCAATTAACCTCAGCCTGCAGGAAAAGAGCCCCCCTGTTAGCAGCTGGGTCTTGGAAAATGAGACTTAGGGGATTTAAAATCACAGGGCTCTGATTTCTAGCCCGAGCACATAGCACTGCCCATGCCTGTGCAAATCTTCCCGGTGGTGCCACAGCTGTGGAGATGGGGCTGTAAGCTCAGCATCTGGTCAGCTGTGAAAACATTTGTGGTGGTATGGTCCGTGCCATGCAGCTCCCCCAAATGTTGTTCCACTGTCCTCAGGCTGCTGTGGGACTGGAAGGGCCAGGCTTAAGGACAGGGCTTCCTGGGGGCAGGGTTATAATTTACTTGGAGGCAGTTTGTGGAGGATGGCATCTAGAGCTCTCCTAACTGGAAATTTTCAGAGATGATAAAAGGCAGCTCAAGGCTCGGGCTCATGGCAAAAATCACAGCAATGTTATTCTCACATGAGGGGAGCTGAAGAGCACAAAGATTAATCAGGTCCTAAGGGTTGTACCGCAAGGAGGCAGCTCACCCCTTCCTGAGGTATCCAAGCTGCTTGGTCCCTGGAAACACCTGTTTCTCTCCCATTTTAGGAACTCAGACTTGGCACTTGGATCCTGGTTAGGTGAGTCAAATCTGAGTATAACTGATACAACTTGTGGCAAAGGAACACGTCTCTTGGGTGACAGAGATGGGACTTTTTCCACTTTGCTAGCCTTCCCCATCTGAATGTTCTCAGCTTATCCCACAAAACACCTCTGCCATCTGATGTGCAACATGCTACCATGGCACCAACTGTTTCCTTGTGAGCTGGAGGGAAATGAAGGCACATATCAAACACCCTCTCCACAGACATCTCTCCCAGAGTCATGCTAACTACCTGCCTTTGCAATAGTCGGTGTTCCTTTAATGACAACTGCTCTTGTTTGAGATGTTAACATCCTCAGACATTTGACAAGCAGCTGAGTAAATGTCAACACCTTTCTAAAGAAAGTGTAGGATTTAAGTGAATTGTGCACAGACTAGGAAATTGCAGCTGTTTCTGGGGTGAAAGTCACTGGTTCCTAACATTTGAACTAATGCCAGCATTTTAGGCCAGGCAGAAAATTCTGCTGTACCCATGGAGATGAGGGAAAAACAAAGAAACGTCCCTGCTCCATGTAGGTCACAGCCTATGAGGTTGTTTTTAATTATGGGGAGGAGTATTTTGGATTAGAACTCTGTTCTGGGGACCTGGAGAAATTCATTTCATACCCTGACTCTGTCACAGACTCCTTTAATTGCTTTAGACGGTGCATTTAGTATTTGCTGGCCATAGATCCATACCCAGAAATTCCTTGCAAAGGTTTCCTTGGCCACTTGTGCTCAAGGAACTATTTACATCTCGTGCTTGCACTAAGAGTAGTGCCCCCAATATCACACCAAAGAATTGCTTCAGCAAAGCCTCGGTGGGAACAAATTCTCGCTATTGATCTCAGTACTTCTCAAAATACAGTATTTTCCATTGACTCCAAGTGCACTCCTAGGCCTTTTGCTGTGAGCTCCTGGAGCTTCCAGGCCCACAGCCCACGGTGTTGTGGTCACTTCTCTATTACCACCTCTTTGCCACCTATGTGGAACACGTGGGCAGGGGATCATTTTGCTAAAGCTTGGAAATCAGCACTGCAGGTACTTCTGAGACAATCTTCTTCATTACTTGTTACAGTTGCCGGAGAGAAAAAGACTGCTATGGAGCAACTCTTCTCATCTGGAAAAAGATAGATGAGATCGTGAGAGAGGTGAGATGAACAACTCCTGGACAATGCTTATTTCTCTCCTCTAATAGGTCCTATGGGGAAATAGTCCTGATACATCTCATTTGTTGTACCTAGAGTATGTATGGAAAAGATGTACATGACCACAGGGCATTGAACTAGGTTGACTGAGTCACAGAGTTCTGTTTCTGCGTGCTAGAAATACCTAGTATGAGATGGACTGAGTAATGCCTTTTCCACATGAGTCTTAGGGGCTGTAACCAGGATGAGCACACAAGGAGAGGAATTGCTTCCCACTTGGATTTTTGGTTCCTCATCAGGAACTATTATTAATTTCAGTGCAGAGGACAAGCCAGTGGAACCCAGTGCTGCAGGATGTTAGAGTTTATTGGAGCTTTAAATGGTACTAACTTTCTTACACGCATAGAAGGCTTGGGTTACTTAGCAATAAATGCAAGCCAACTGTTACTATTGCATGTTTAAAGTTTACTGATGCTCATTTAGGTGAAACATCAGAAAACATTTTCTAACATGAAAAATGGAAGTGTTGGAACAGACTGTCCATGTGGAGACTGGATGTGGGAACAGCCCCCCAAGCAGGGCTGCAAGAAAAAGCTCCAAGAAACAGGTGTTTGGATATCTCTGAGCCTGCCAGAAGAAGGCAGGTGATTGCTCAGGACCCATCTCTGCTTTAATTTCTGGAAGTATTGAAGTCAGTTTTCAGCAAATTTAGGAGGGAAAAAAAAAAAAAAGACTACTTGGTGGAATAACATAATAGCATAGGTTGGAAGGTACCTCTAGAGGTGTCTAGTTCAACCTCCAGATCTAAGTAGGGCCGACTTCAAAGCTGGAACAGACAGCTCCAGACCTTCTGCAGGTGAGTTTTAAAGATCTCTCAGGTAGCATTTACCCCACGTTTGAGTGCTGCAGCCCTGGTGCTTAGCTACCCCGGTTGTGAAGATCTTATCCTTTTTTTTCCTGCTGAAACTTCAATTATTATAACCTGTAACCACAGTCTCTTGTCATTTTGCAGTGCATCTCTGGGGAGAGTCTGTCTTTTCTACAACCTGCTGGTGGTCTGAGAGCAAATAGGCCCCCCCCATGAACTGCCAGCCTTCTCCACGCTGAGTAAACTCAGGTTCCTCAGTGTCCCCTTGTAAACCATGTCCTCCAGCTCCCTAAGGGATTATTTTATCTGTCACCATGCATAAAGGGGCCAAGTGAGTTTCACCCAGCTCTCCCCGTCCTCACCCTTACATCTGTTGGGGTGGAAAGCACCTTGATTTAAGAGTGTGGAGGAGAGACCTGGTGAGAGCAGAGCTGGTGATATCCCCTGAGACGTGATCTAAGACTTTATATCTCCCTTTATATAAGCTTCATAGGGCTGGACTTCAGCTGGGGTTGGGGAGAAAACATGATGCGCTGCTATGAACAGACAGGAGGTGAGAGTACCTGCTCTTTAGTCTCTGCTGGTGCCACCATCAGAAGCAAAACACAGGCATCAGCCTCTATGCAGGCACTCTGCAGAGTCCCAGAGCTGCCACCCCTCTCTCACAGAAGGGCAGAGGGTGTCCCCAAATCCAGATACTTCATTGCTGTGTTTACCGCTGCCTCCCTTCCCTCCCTGCAGTTGCTAAGCGATATCTGTGCTCTCCAAAGTCACTGATACAGACCCTTGGCTGCCGCGTTTCACTATTCAATTTGCAATTTAAATTCTCTGACAGGCAGAAGCAACCAAGCTGTTCACTTAAGATTGCAAGAAGTTATATTGAAATCCAGGAAATCGCCAATGCCTCGAGCTCTTCATAAATTTCACTTTGATAGTAATAGAGACAGAGGTGGGAAGAGGAATGGAGAGAGAGGAAGAAAGGAAGGAGAAAGGTGCTCATGTAGGGGAGAAAGGAGCAGAGACAGTGGGGAACAGCCACAGGGGAGTTTCCCCCTTATTTCTCTTTGGTCATTGCATCTCTGCCTGTTAAAAACTTGTGCTTATGCTTAAACTAGTTAAATACCCCTCAGTATATTTACACTTTCATATTTTTCCACCCCTGTTCTTCTTTATCAGCAGTTCCTGGGGAGAGGGGCAGGTCCCCTTTGCATCATTTTTGTTTCCTAAAACACCCAGAGAGCAATCATGGAGCAAAGGGCTGCAGGTGCAACCCATCCTGCAAAGGGCGGGGGGGGGGGGGTTCAGGTCTGTGCAACCACTGCCTGTGGCTCTCCTGCACATGGTGGAGGGTCTGCAAGTGATGCCAGGTTTGTGGTTCAAACTGAACCATGGCCATGCAGAGGGAAGGTCGTGTTTTGTTGCTGGCTTGTCTGGGTCCTCCTTACACTGAGGATTTGGTCCTGAGTGGGGAGGAGGGCAGCATCCCCAAATCAGAGAGAGACATGCATGAATTATTGGGAAAAAAAGTAGCTTAGGGGAGTCTTGTTAAAGGGGCAGGGAGGTTTGGTGTTGGGGGAATGGGAAGCTGCATAGGGGTAGGCGTCGGGGTCTGAAGATGGGAATTAGGGTACTGATGCATGAGGAGGTCGGGGGCCCTCCAAAGCCAGCCCTCCTAGTTGAGTCTCATAAGTAGACACTTCCCTGCGCTGAAATAATCTGAAATAATAATTCCACGATTTGGAGCCATGGGTTTTCAGCCAGCAGAGGGAACCCTTCACCACGGTTATCCCAAGCCCTGTGCCTTTAGGGAGCTGGGGACAGAGAGGCTGGGGGGCACAGGGATGGCTTGTGGCCAGGTGCTGGCCTGGCTGGCTGGAGGCAGCTCCCTGCCTTTGGGACCACTATAAATGCTTGTAGATGCCAATTCCCCTTTGATAAATATAGAGAGTGGCTGTGAAGCAATCAACCTTTGCGTCTTTAGCAGTACTACAGACAATCCCCCTGCACTGGAGGGAATCTATGGGTCACAAATGGGTAGGGACTGTCCCAAAGGCTGGCAGCAGCAGAAACAAGGCAGACAAAACCCTTTCTTTATCCATGACCCTCTGAGCAAGTGACTCTAATGAAATGACTCTCACTGGAGGGAAATGATGAAGGAGCAGGTGACTCATGTCTGTAGGGACATGAACATGCCACAGATGGCATCCAACAGGACCAGGTCAGATACTTCCTAAGAGGCTGGTGTGTGTTCTTTACCCTTTCCCTCTACACTGTGTCTTCCTGTAGCGCAACATCCCTCGTCAGGCACAAGACAGAGTCTGATGAAGCAACACCAGGTTGCTGCAAGGTCTCAGAGGATTTTTATCAAGATTGCTACCTAGAAAAAGGCTGGTGGCCACCAGCTGTGCTCAGGAGAAGAAGACGTCTCTGAAAGAGCCTGGTAAAGCTTTGTCTTTCACCTTCAGACTCCCAAAGTGCCCTGTGCTGGAAACCTTTCCCCAGCCAGTCCCCTAGTGGGTCTGTCTCCATTTGTATGTCAACCCTGGAGTTGCAGACCTCTTTGCCTGCACTGGTCCCAGGTCAGAGAAGCTTTGTGCAATGCCTCTAAGGATATAACTCCTTTGTTACTCGGAACTACGTGATATTAAGCTACAAAACAAAACTAATGGGCAGGAAACACAGCTCAGCCTCTTGTATCCTTGGTTTCTAAACACTCCATAGGGTACCTCCGCATTTTTCCATCTCGAACACTTTGTGTTAGCGAGTCACTCCAGTACCTTCAGGGCTGTGTGGAATATAAGACTAGATTAAACTGAAAATAGCAGGGTGGTCAGCAGCATGCCCCTGCAAAGCAAAGGCTTCCATTCTTAACTGCAATGTTAGAAAGATAACAAAAGTGCCATAATAATAATAATAATAATAATAATAATAATAATAATAGTAATAATGTATATTTGGCCAAAGGAAATTTAGTTCTGCTTCCTCTTCTAGTACTGTTCTGGGTTTATGACTACCTTGCTTTCAAAAGCACACCCAAAATGAAGATTCCGTATTGCAGGTAGCACAGCGGGATGCTGGGCTGAGACTAGGGCTTGGAAAGGTCTCCCCTCTCCTCCCCACAACTAAGAGAGAGAATTCAGCTTTGTTCAGCTAAAACTCCCCACACAGAGCTGTAGCACCCACATTTTTCTAGTGCCATGCCCTGACCCTCCGTGCTGCTCACACTTTGTAGGACCAATAATGCCAGGAATCTCCAGTCATGTTCAAGCTCCTCACAGCTAGGCAGTCCTCTCTCCCGCCTCTCCAGAGCCCTGTAGTCTGAGCCATTTTGGCTCTTGAGTACTCTCAAGCAGCTCTCTCAGCACATCCCTTCCCTATCCTCTGCACTACCCCATAGGCTCACCAGCCAGGTGATGCCCTGCTGAAGAGCATCGGGATGCTAGGGTGGTTGTCCTGTTTGTCCTAAAGCACAGATAGCAAAGAGGCTGGTTTTCATGTTTCCCTTTCAGTGAGGTTTGCAGTGGGACAAGAGCTGTGAGCAGAGGTGGAATATTTGAGCCAGGCCCTACCCTTGGTAACTTTTTGCCCTTAATGCCTGACTTCTGAGATTGCTTTCACTCCTTTTCCATTCATTTCGGCCTTTATCACTCTTGAGGCCACAGTCAGGAGCAGTCAACACAGCACACAGAGCCACAGCACAGGCAAATATTTGGATGTCTGCTTAATGCCATGCACGTCACCAGTTTCAGATGGACACACATTAGCAGGTTTTTGGGCAGATTTTGAGAATTAATTGAAATGGTGGGATGCCATTCTGAATCCCCAGCCCTAACCAGCACGCTTGTTTCTGATGGAGGTTGTTGGCTGGGGTTGGCCTCATAAAAGATGAGCTGAAGGGTGTCCACCTGCCTCTTTGAAGGACAGAGGCTGTTGGGAGTCTCAATGCACCCTCTGCCCCATATTGTCCCTCCATTTTTCTCTCTCTTTGCTCTTTCTACTACTTCTGGTTAAATTTCCACCCCAGTTCCACCTGCATTTTTCCAGGTGGTCCAAAGCAAGCACCCGCTAGCCCTGGATGCCATGTCCCTTCAGATTAGCCACAAGCCATTGCAATTAGATTCTCCTTTCATTTGGGCCACCAAGGCTATTCAGGTGTCTGAGTTCAGGTCTGTATCTCCATGAGGCAGTTTCTACCCTTGCAGCCAACAAACACTTAGGTGAAATCGGATTTTTTCTAATTTGACTGGCTGCCTGGAAAGGACCAGCTGCTGTGCCCACACCTCCTTAACTCACCTCACCTGGATGCAAGATGCAATAGGCACGGGGTTGGATTTGAAGCAGCACCTGACAGAATCCTTGTGTGACATCCTCCTTTCCCAGCTCGATGCTAGGATGGTGAGCCGAAGGCCCATCACACCACCATTGGTCTTCTTCCTCTGTTCCTGCAAAAACAAACAGACCTCTGAGGCACGGCAAATCGATTCGCTGCGCTGTAACTGAATTACAAGCCTGAAATGCTCCCTCTCTCTCCCCCTTTCATCTCCTCCTTTCTGTTCTCTGCTTTGCAGAGAGAAGGGAGCTTTCCTCCCAGCGAAGCTGGAGATGAGCAGAGGGTTCTTCTGAAGGGCTGTGCTGTGACCAGCCCCCAAGGGTAGCTCAGCATCACTGCTTGACCCTGAAGGACAGTTTCGCTTCTCTCCTCCCAAGTACATCTGGAAGGAAATTAATGATAGATTGAAGGGAAAAGGTCAGGAGCAGTCAGTGCAAGGACATGGACACAGACATGGACATGGATATGATCAGACATGCTTATCTGTCTGCCTGCAGGTTGTCTCAGGAGGAGGTAGCTAGACACAGTGCTCTGCCCCTGCAAGCCATATCAATGCCCCCAGGCCTCCATACAGAAGTACCTCCAAGGGGAAAGGGAAGTTTAAGGAAGGTGACCAAATTTTTTCTGTCTTGAAGTGGTAATGGAGGTAAGGATCTGCTCTCCCAAGTCGTCACAACGCAAATATTGTTGTGGTGGGTTGTGGGGTAATGAGGTTGTGGGGTGGTGAGGTAACAGATTGTATCCTCCAAGGTGGAACAGGTATTTTTAGAAGGTAAGACTACATCAGGGATGTAGCTACTTTTACAAGTACTTTTGAATGAACACTGCTTTTTATCTTGTGTGTCTGCTTCCCATCTGTGAGCTCTGAGTGCTGATCCTGTGGTGAGACAGAAGTTGACTTTACCCCTAGGACAGACATGGAAGGAACAGTGATGCCTGTGGACCTGGAATGTGATGTTTGCACGACCACTGGCAAAATGTGCTGGCATCTTGATAGGATGCTCCTTTCCCTGCTGTTCTGTGCCCCGGTCCAAGTCTTGGCAGGCTGGTTAACTCCAGAAATTTGTTATTGAAAAGCTGGTCCTGCTGATGCTCTGAGAGAGCGGCATCTTTCCCTCCTGCACACTCATTCAGTCACAGAGATGTTGTGAAAGCCACAGGCCTCCTACTCAGGGAGCACAGAAAATGTGTGTGTACTCCTGGGCAAAACATGTCCTGTGTTCAGAGTAGGCTTATGCACGGAGCTACTGGTGGAGCACAGGAAACAACAAATAAGCTTTGTGAAATCACTTTATGGCTTCCAGAGAAAAAGCAGGTCAAATACTGAGTGCCCAGAGTGGAGGCAGAGGAGTGGTTGCAGCCTGGACTCATGGCTGCTTAGTAGTTTCTGCCTGGTCTGAAGCTGTTATCAAGTTCCCTCGGTAATCAGCAGAGAGAAATCAGAGCTGCTTTAGGGTGATTCAAGCCCACTTATCTCAGACACCTCTCTCAGGAGGGCTGAAATATCCCTATCTCTTTCCACAGTGTGGAGATGGGGAAGCGGCCAACAGCTGAGAAAAGAAACTGAACTTGCAGAGGGAAGGAATTAGCAGAAATGCATTCAACCCCTGGAGCCCTGCTCAAAACTTCTACAGGCTCAGGAGCAGACTCAGCCACTCTTTGTCTCACTGCTTTCCAAGCAGCTACACAGATGCAAGCCTTGGCCTTCGAGTGTAAACAAGATCCTGTTGCACCACCGATGGCTGTGGGATTTGCTGCTGGCTGCTACAATTCACTTTTGCCTACTTTCAAAGACATTAAGTCTTGCTACGTCCAGAAGACTTCACAACCACAAGGATGGGACTAGCAAGTCCCATCCTCCTGCAAGAGGAAACTCCTTTCCATTTGACTTGCTGCCTCCCCTCCTTGCTGAATATTACTAACTACCTCTTTTTTAAGACTGAGGAGAAGTTTGGGTATTTTCTTTCAAGTCTAGAGAGTCTGACAGTTTTCTGTGTCTTCCTCTGACTTAACAATGTCCACTTCCCTTCCTCCTTCTCTGCACAACATCCAATCCCCCAGACCTGCTCTCTAGCTACAGCAAGAATGCATCTTAAATTGGCAAGACAAAGCTGTCCAAAGTAAATGAGAAGCAGACATGCCCTGCTCTCCATACCCAAGGGGACACCACGCTGAAGGCTCAGCTCCTGCACGCATGTGATAAATGGGATCCACCGAAAATAAATAAATAAACTCAGGGGCACACCAAAGGGGAGCACATTTCCTAGGTTATTCCTGTGTTACTCAGTCATCTCAAGGAGAGAGCAGCTATCTGCTGGCAGCTGGCTGAATCATCAGCTACCTAATGCTGCTTGGAATGAATACAGATGCTTTGGAATTGCCTTGTGTGAGCACCACAATAAAGACAGCTAAAGCAGCTTTGCTATCTCCAGAATGGTGAGTGACAAATTCAATCGACAAAGTGACTCTGAAAGCACTCCTGGCAAAGTATGAAAGGGGAATTAGAGGCACTGCAAGCCCTGCTGCCCGTTGCCTTCATGTCTTTGCTAGGGAAAAAGACTGGCAGTGCCCTGTCCAGCTCGCATGCTTTGTTCATTTAACACCCACTAATTCATCACAGTTACTTGCTCTTTTGGTGATTTATTTCATTGCTTTACTCCCAGAGCCTCTATAGCATGTGTGTGCCTTTGAAGGGGCAACAGCCCTCTCCATCATATCTAATGGCAAGAGCCTGTCACCAAGGGCCTGGAGGGTTGAAGAGAGTAAGAAAGACATGTGGGATGGATGGGCCACCAGGAGCATTCATCTCAGCTATATGCAGGAGGCAGTGAGCTTGGCTTGCAGGACTGACGTTTGGGGATAGGATTTCTAAGGGGCTCACACAAGACTTCAGCATTGGTGGCCCTGTTTCCCCTAGCAGAGATTGCCTCCAAGGACCACTGTCCCTTGGGAGCCAAGAGAAGCTCTGCCCTCAGAACCGTGAAGTGCCAGTATAACCATCAGCATGCAGGTGTTATACAGACCGTCTTCTTTCTTTCCTCTGTCCCCAGGGAACAAGTACCTGGCCGGTGCTGAGTCTGCAGTGGCTGTGGTCTGAGTGATGGATGGCCTTAGTCTGAGCTGCAAAATAATGAACGACTACACTGTCGCTGTAAAAACTGTATTGCCAGTTCATGGTCTCCTCATGCTTATACTTGACAAGTTTCTAGTCCAGGTGAGTCTGTACAACGGATATCATTAACGTGCTAGGGAAACATTCATGCTTAATTTCTGGCCTTCCTCTTATGATATTTCCCCTTTCCTACCATGCTTCACCATCCTCTAGCCAGCAGTTCTGGCAGGACCTATATGTCACTCTGAAGGACATCTTGGGTGAGAACCTGCAAGGGGCAGAAGACAGCTAGCACAGGGTAGACTGCCCTGGATATCAAGCTCAGAGCTGTTGTAACCATGTTAATTACATGCCCTAATTACCTTTATTCCAGTAAATGAAACATGGTTGGGGCTGATCGCATGTCTGAGACCGACTGGAGGGGCATCCAGCTAATTTTTTGCTAACAAACTCCTTTGGACTTTATATCAGGGTGGCTGCAAACATAGTGACAAGGGGGAATGGCTGGGGTAAAAAGGCTTATGTGTTGTTCTTTCTGGAACAGTGCCCTAGCATTGTGCCAGTGAGCAACTTCAGCAGCAGGTGAAGACCCTCTTTGAGGCCATGAGGTGAAAGGAAGGAAACTGTCCCATAGCCTGATGCAGAAGCACTTGGACTGGTGGCTTGCGGCAGTGTGACAGCACCAGAGACATCCTGGCTGGCCAGATTTTTGTTACAAGCTGGCACCAAGGCGTGTTTGTCCCCAGCAAGAGAACAAGTAGGACCTGGGCTCTGTAGCAACAGATGCTTTAGGTGGGAGGGAGCCCAAGACTTTGGCACATAGCAGGACGGTTTTGGGCGCTCATCCTCAGCTGCAGGAGAGGAGGAGGGGGGTTGCAGAGGGGAAGGCTTGGCAGCAGAGGGGGGGAGAGATTCGCTCCCTCACAGGCTGGGAAAGAGGGCTTAAGCATCAGGTTGCCTGGCAATGGGTTTCTAGGCATCAGAAATTGCTCTGATCTGTTCACATAGTGCGCTAGCTCAGAACAAAGCCCATCTCTGGCCCTTTAAAGATGGGGAGGAGCTGCAGGATCGAGATATATCACCTGGCAACAGGACGCTGCCTCTCCTCCCTCTCTTCTGCACCAAGTTGTGCTCTTGGGATGCTCCAGTGTGTGCCAGGCTCAGCCAAACACTTGGGGTCCCTCTGGGGTGAAAGGGAAAGCAAGGATGATGGGGGCTGGAGAAGGGGCAGGTGTGGTAGGGGAGAAAATCTGGGCAATCTGGCATCAGGAAATGACCAGGAGAAGGAATTATTAAAGTTCTGGTGTTGCAGCTTGAGGACCCAGCTTAATTTTGTCTCATTGTTTATGCATACCCAAGAAAAAATTATCACTATCCTGCTCTTCCTACCCAAATCCTTCCCTAACAGTACTGAAGTCAGTAAATTTTCCCGGGGGTTCAGGAAGCATGTGAATTGAGCTGATTTGCCCCATATATATACATTTTTTTTTTTTTCCAGCCAAAAGAGCCAAGCTCATCGTAGGGTGCCTCAGGCGTGGCATGGCCAGTTGGGCGAGGGGAGGGATTGTCCCACTCTGCTCTGCACTGGTGTGGCCTCACCTTGAGCACTGTGTGTGGTTTTGGGTGCCACAGTGTAAGAAGGACATAAAACTATTAGAATGTGTTCAAAGGAGGGCTACAAAGGTGGTAAAGGGTCTGGAGGGGAAGACATGTGAGGAACGGGTGAGGAAAGCTCATGGAGCAGATTATCTTGAGGGTCATCACGCGGCACTTGCAGGGCAAGCAGGTGATCAGGCCCAGTCAGCATGGGTTTATGAAAGGCAGGTCCTGCTTGACGAACCTGATCTCCTTCTATGACCAAGTGACGCGTTTGGTGGATGAGGGAAAGGCTGTGGATGTGGTTTACCTTGACCTCAGTAAGGCTTTTGACACAGTTCCCCACAACATTCTCCTCAAGAAACTGGCTGCTCGGGGCTTGGACTGGCGTACGCTTCGCTGGGTTAGAAACTGGCTGGATAGCCGGGCCCAGAGAGTTGTGGTGAATGGAGTCAAATCTGGTTGGAGGCTGGTTGGAGGCTGGTTGGAGGCTGGTCACTAGTGGTGTCCCCCAGGGCTCGGTACTGGGGCCGGTCCTCTTTAATATCTTTATCGATGATCTGGATGAGGGCATCCAGTGCACCCTCAGTAAGTTTGCAGATGACACCAAGCTAAGTGCGTGTGTCGATCTGCTCGAGGGCAGGAAGGCTCTGCAGGAGGATCTGGATAGGCTGGAGCGATGGGCTGAGGTCAACTGTATGAAGTTCAACAAGGCCAAGTGCCGGGTCCTGCACCTGGGGCGCAACAACCCCAAGCAGAGCTACAGGCTGGGAGATGAGTGGCTGGAAAGCTGCCTGGCCGAGAGGGACCTGGGAGTATTGGTTGATAGTCGGCTGAATATGAGCCAGCAGTGTGCCCAGGTGGCCAAGAAGGCCAACAGCATCCTGGCCTGCATAAGAAGCAGTGTGGCCAGCAGGTCTAGGGAAGTGATTGTGCCCCTGTACTCGGCTCTGGTGAGGCCGCACCTCGAGTACTGTGTTCAGTTTTGGGCCTCTCGCTACAGGAAGGACATGGACGTGCTCGAGCGAGTCCAGAGAAGGGCGACCAAGCTGGTGAGGGGTCTGGAGAACAAGTCTTACGAGGAGCGGCTGAGGGAGCTGGGCTTGTTCAGCCTGGAGAAGAGGAGGCTCAGGGGCGACCTTATCGCTCTCTACAGTTACCTTAAAGGAGGCTGTAGAGAGGTGGGGGTTGGTCTGTTCTCCCATGTGCCTGGTGACAGGACGAGGGGGAATGGGTGAAAGTTGCGACAGGGGAGTTTTAGGTTGGATGTTAGGAAGTACTTCTTTACCGAAAGGGTTATTAAGCATTGGAACGGGCTGCCCAGGGAGGTGGTGGAGTCACCATCCCTGGAGGTCTTTAAAAGACGTTTAGATGTAGAGCTTAGCGATATGGTTTAGTGGAGTACTTAGTGTTAGGTCGGAGGTTGGACTCGATGATCTTGAGGTCTATTCCAACCTAGAAATCTGTGATACTGTGATACTGTGAGGTCCCTTGCTGTGTTCAGCCCAGAGCAGAGCAGGCCGAGGGGAGGCCTCATGGCGGCCTGCAGCTCCCTCACGAGGGGAGCGGAGGGGCAGGCGCTGAGCTCTGCTCTCTGGGGACAGCGACAGGACCCGAGGGAACGGCATGGAGCTGGGACAGGGGAGGGTCAGTCTGGGGCTTAGGGAAAGGTTCTGCACCCAGAGGTGGTCGGGCACTGGGACAGGCTCCCCAGGGCAGTCACCATGGCACCGATCCTGCTGGAGTTCAAGAAGCATTTGGACAACACTCTCAGACATAGGGTTTGGTTTTGGGTGGTCCTGTGTGGAGCCAGGAGTTGGACTCAGTGATCCTTGTGGGTATTCCAGCTCGGGGTATTCTGTGATTCTGGTTCTATATATCCTGCCCCAGACAGCAGGGTTTGATCTCCACAGACCTTGTGGACTCCAGCTGCCAGAATGGTTTCTCTCTTCCAAGTTCAATTGTACCATATGATTGTACATTAATTTAGAGCTAATTGCCAGGTAATGAATTCATGTTTGCTCACTCCATTTCAATCCCCTATGCTTCCAGCTGAAAACTCATTTGCATCCCACTCTGGATCCTGGTGCACTGCCCCTGCTCTCACCCCTGCTGCTGTCTTTGCAAGTGCATGGGATGCAGCATGGAGAAACAACACTCTTTTTTAAAGGAAGAGAATCAAGGAACAGCCATAGGTTTGCATGCAGACAAGGAGAGAGCAAGCTCCAGGTACTTCCAAACCCTTTTGGTTTTGGATAAACAGAAGGGCATTGATGTGTCTGAGTTATTAAGACGGAATGTTGGAGACTGGTGTGGCACTGGGTTCAAATCCCTGGCTCTGTCCCTGACCTTCCATGTGTCCCAGAACAACTCTTCCCCTTGCTTTCCCAGTTGCAAAAAGGGTTAGCAGCAGCCTCCTTCCTCGTAGGGCTGTGCAGCTTGTTAAACACTGCAGAGACACTCAGACGCTTTGAAGTTTAGAGACATTCCCTTAAAAAGATCATTATATTAGAATATTGATTATAAATATGGTAAAAAAACAACCAAATAAAACATTTCTTTGCTGAGATTTTTTTTCTGAACAAAGCACCATTACATACCCAATGGATTTTCTTGTATTTCGTAATCCTGTAGGATCTAGGAAAAGTCTTTTCTGGGGGAGAGGCAGGGAAAGAAAAAATCTTTCTGTCCATCCTAAAGCATCTGAATTTGAGTTGGTTGATTTTTTTTTAAGCCCTCACCTCCCTATTGTTTTAAATGACAGAAGCTACCCTGGTGAAGCTTGCGCCGTGCAAGAAGGAGCAGCGGGATGCCAGGAAGCCGAAGTGGCAAATCATCGCTTTCAAACAGCACTAATGGGAGAGCAGGGGAGAGCTTGTTTGCGTTCAGGTAGACTGAGTTAACTCTGTGGGACATATGGCGGCAGCTGTGTCGGGGAGAGGGAAGGGGCTGCAAAGCCTCTGATAATTTCGCCAAGGACAGCTCGGGTTGGGGAGGGGATGTGGACGTGCCACTGCCCCTGGATGTTCATCGAGCTTGGAGCAGAGCCCTGTTTGTCAGCACGGGGAGCTGCCACGCCAGCCTCCTGCTTGCTTCCAGCACAGAGGGCCTCAAGGGGCATGAGGTAATGAATGCATCTTCTGCAGGCAACGGGAGCTAATTTCCAGTGGCGGCAAGCGCCTGTCAGCCTCGCAGAAATGTTCAGCCTGTTTGGAAATGGTGAGATAATCCCCACAGCATCCCAGTGCAGAAAGAAAGAAGGGCAGGATTAGACCTTTATCTGTGCCAAAGCAGCAGGATATGGCCTCCAAAGAGCTTTCACCTCTGTCAACTAACCCTTAGCTATGGTGCGGGATCCAACAGCCCTGTTTTCAAGCCTAAGTTTGAATGCAGTGAAGGGGGAGGTTTATAGCACTTCTGGGGCATGTACATGGAAGGATGAGATCAGCTTGTGAGGGATGAGCAGCCACTTTGAGTGGCAAATGGCAGGTTCGGAGATGGAAGGGAAGAATTGGGAGAGTGGGGCAGGAAGTGGAGACACCAGAATACTCGCAGCTGCCCAGCTACACGCAGGTAGGATGCAGACCTTAAAAGCTGATGCTACTACATTTACCACCCCCTTGCAGATGTCCTGAGTAATCTGAATACCTGCAGTGGCGCTGGGCACCAGTGTTTCAGCAGCTGGATGAAGCCCAACTTACTTGAGACCACAGTGCAACAGAACATGTCAAAGAGCCTATGTCTCCTGAATGCACATCAATGCATCCATTAAGGGTTGCATAGTCAAAAGACTGGGGAAATTTATGGATAGAGACATCCATCCAGGACTGCTAAATGTAAAAGCTCTTTCTCAGACAGTCTGTGAATTATAGTTCACTGGAGGCTGAATGACTGTTTTGGAAAGAATCATTCCATGCTTACATTTTCTTTTTACATCATCTCTTGACACCTGCTGCTGGCCACACTTGGCAGCAGGGCACTGAGCTGGAGCGACCTTCTGTTTGACCTACGATAGCCATCCTTATCCTTTAAATCCCATCATCTCTGTAATTGCTGCATCATTAATATAAGCAATGGCTCTTCCAACAATTTTCTTCTACCCACACCTCCCATCCATATAACAAAGCATGGGATCTGCAAGTTTTGCCATCAGCCTGTATGAGTCTGTGATTAGTACCAGTCTCTAACAACTCAAGGTGAGCTATTAGATGGATATTTATTTGTGAGGCTTGCATGGAGCAGTGTGTGCCAAGCCAAGCAGATGGTGGAGGTGCCAAGAAGAATGGAAAATAGTGTAGATGATGATCATCATGGTGAGACTCAGCATTAGCAGGAAATGGGACGGAGTAGAGTAACCCATGGCCCAAATGCCATGTTGGTGACTTGTGAGAGAAGGCTATTTGCTCTGCTCTGCATCTTCAGAACAAGACAAGGTCCATGAAGGGGGTGAGTAATGCTGGTAGGAGCACCTGGAAGGGCTGGGTGGAAGGTGTTAGGGAGCAAAGGTGCTAATTATCCATCATGTAATGCTGGGGGCTAGATGCCCATCAGCATCCCATTGCTTTCCAGTATACTCTCATCCACGCTACAGACATGCTGGGTAACAGAGTGGAGCAGGCTTTCGTGATTTAGGACAGCTCAGAATCCAAAAACCACCATGAATAATCGATAGATACATGGCTAACCTGCATGGCTCACCTCAGTCCAAAAGGCTGTGTTTTTTCTCCTTGGAGTGAAACACTCCTCCAAAATGAGAGGAAATATTTTTACAGGTTGGGGAAAGTTTCGTATTTTAAAGAGCAGCTGTAGCATTTAGTCAACCCTTCATGGGAGATGTTCATTCGATCATTGTTTGTGTTAATTAGTTTTCATCCCTTCACAGTGTGAGGCTACTTTTTGTATTTAGCCGCTTCTGAAATGAGGAAACGGAGGTTCAGGTGAATTCATTGTTCTCTGGCCATGCAGCACATATGCTAGGACTGGGGGCAGAAACCAGTCCTCTGGCTTTTGGCCTTTTGTTCCAGCCATGGGAGAACATTTTATTCTGTATTTAGAGGACAAAAGGATTTACACTCAGCATGCCAGGCAAGGCTGCAAGTGCTCTCAATTCACACAGCCCAGGTTCACCAAAGCTACTCCAGCTTCATGTTTCATCTGGATGAAGTGCTGTTGGGTGAAACACAACTGAAGCAAGATGCACCTGTTCTGGAGTAAGTGTGACGTTAATAGGGGTAATTTCCACCTGCTGCTTCCCAAGTGATAGTACTTAACAAGTCCCTGTGTAGGTTTAGTAAAAATGGGAGCATATGTCCTTGTCTCTGTCCTGTAGTGACATGGTAGGTATCACTCATAGCCTCTCCCCAGACTTCTCCCCAGCCTCCTTCTTAAGTCAGCTCCAACAATTCAAATAGTGTGACCCTGCTAGCCGATATTTTTTGGACTGAAACAGTCTAAAAAAGGGTCCTTCAAAACTTTAGGAATAAGCATGAACTTAGCCAGGGTACTTCCAAGCTCACAGGGTGTTGAGCCTGTCTGATCTACAAAACAATATGATTTAGTGATGTAAGGTCAGGGTGTTCCTGCTTCTGCACCCTTCTGCTGCCACTCTTTCCCATCTTGCAGTTATGGTGGTACAAATTGTAGGGCCCACAAAATGGACGAGAGCAGGGAGTGGGATGCTTTCTGGTTTCAGGAAGAGACACTTGGAAGGACTGCAGGAAAAGGCACACATTTTGGGGGTGGGTCAGTTTTCCGCTTCATGGCATGGCCCATACACCCTTGATTCAGCCTAGCAAAGAGTATAGGACCACACAGGGACAACCAGCAAGAAGAAGGGATACCTTAAGCTGCTTCCACCTCCAAAGCATATACATCATTAATCCACAGCCTAAAGGAATAACTAGGGAGAGGCAGGAATACCCAAACCCAATATTGTCCCTGAACACTATACCATGAATGACATTGCCACTGTTCCCACATTCATCCCTCCCATGCCAAGTCAAATACCTTTGGAAAACCATGCCAACGGGCACCGAGCACTGGGCTGGCAGGTGCTGGGGCTCCTCGTTGCTGGGAGCGGTGATGGGAAGTGATGCGCAAGTGATGAGTTGATTTTCACGGTGTTCAGGCCTCGAGGGGGTGTTAATCTGCACCTGGGAAATGTCAGATCCAGTCAGCAAAGCCCTAATGGATTGTTTGCTTTTCAGCAGCGGGGGAGTGGGAAATGTGTAGCTCGCGTAGGCTCGGTTGAGTCAGAAAAGAAGCGGCTATTCCCCTGTGCCATCTGGGACAAGCGGGATGCGGTGATTGCGGAGCGGATGGAGGGCCGTATGCAGGCACTTGCTATTCGGGATGCTCTGCGTCGTCTCTCCAGGGAGCCAGAGCCTGGCAGCAACCGGCAGCGGGACGTCTGAAATGACTTCTCCTTGCTTGAGCTTAGATGTCCTTGTAGCTGCAAAGATATAAGTTATCACGAGCCTACCCTACCCGCTCGTGCACAGGCAGCCTCTTGTACCTCAATCTGCCTAGGAATCCTTCTGCACAAGTGAGAAATTAATCACAGCCCATATATAGACATATATACATACTCACATATGTGTACATACACAGAGTAGTAAATTCCCTATGGAAAAACAAAAAAAAAGGTTTGTGAATAAATTATTTGTACACTCACTTTTATTTTAATGAATAATTTAGTTTAGGAAAGAAGAGACAAAAGGGAAATTTCAGAAGATAGGAAAAACTATGTTCAGGCAATTTTGAGATGATTTTCAGTTGTTCCAACCTTTTGTTTCAAAGTAGTGATTTCATTGCAAAAAATGACCCAAATTTCTAAAAGGGCAAGGATTAAATCTGAAAACCTGAAAACTGAAGAAAATTAATTGTTCTGTGTTGAATAAAATTTTTTGTTTTACAATTCAAAATCCAAAAAATACTGCTTAGTTTCAGGCCAATGAGTCACAAAACCAACTTTTATATATATATATATATATATATATATAAATGTATTTATATAATATATGTATATATATTTCTCTTTTTTAAATAATTATTTTTGATCAAAAGGAACTACCTTACCTTCTGTCTCTCTCTCTCTCTGTCTTTTTTTTTTTTTTTAACAGTTTTGGTGCAAAATAAATCCATTTCTTGTACATCTCCAAAGTCATCACCAGAACTAATTTGTGCTATTGTCTCACATTTTTCTCATTATTTCCTGCCTATCACCTTGCTCCTTAGGTCTATCTACACTGCCAGGTGTCTGTGGCTCTAAGCCCCTTTTCTATTCAATTTGACTCACCACTTGTGCCAGTGTGCATCCAGCCCAGTGGACCACTCAGTATGATTTGGACATCAGTAGCAGAAGGCCACTGACCCAAAACCACAAGGTCTCAGGGTGGCTCTGGGCTTGCTGGGGGCTGAGCTGGGTGTCCCTGTGACACAAGCATCCCATGGCCGAGGGACCTAAGGACTCAGCCTGAGCTCAGCGCTGGGGACACCCAACAAACAGCAGCCCCGTGTGTGCCTGGGTGGGCAATGGGCAGCTCTGCCACGGGCGCTGGGGACCAGGAAGGAGGCAGGCAGATGCAGATACCCCCAGGTATTACTGAGGGTGAGGAAGAATAAACTTCGCCATGGACACCACAACCCTAGCCACGATGTCAAGGTGATGACAACTCACGTCACCGCCTTTCTACTGGAGGTGACCAGTGAATTTGATCATAGGGCCCAGAAGGACACTGGCAGTGTGAGCACAAGCAAAAAAGGGGACGCTAATGGAGGTTTTTTTGAATAACAGTGTTAGGCTATTATTTTTAACAAGGCTTTTCTGTTCTAAAATGCACTGTGTTCATGTAACAAGGCTAATAAAGCTGTATTTTCATTAGGTTGTTTACATTTAAATGATGATACCCAGAAGTTCTTAACTCATATATGGCTTGTATGATGCTTCCACCCATAGATTAGTGGGTGGTATGCACCCAGGTAAGACTGGATAGATAGCTGGGCCTTAGTTACATTTAGACCAAATATATATTATTATGCATCTTATATAATCTTGTCCTTATAACTAGAGAGGTGAGAAGGAAGGAACTCTAGAGATGTCCTCCAGGCAGTTTTAGTCCAGACCTGCACAGCAGCATTTGTTCTTGCAGGTGAAGAGGTTTTGGATATTGACATGAATCAAGGCTAGAGTGCCATGCTGCGATGCAGAACTGCATTCCTCATCAACACAAAGGGTCAGGGCCATAACAGCTCCTGGTCACACCACCCTGGTAGAGCATCCTTCTCAGCTGTGTTGGGATGAACCTTAGAGCAACCTGCTAATACTGCATCTGCACAGATGCACTAGGATATTGTGCACACATTGGATTTCCCATCTAACCTTGAGGTGATGGCCTCAGACATGTCTCTGGATCCTGGAAAAGTTGTTTTGTTGCCTTCTGGGTTTGGGGCAGTCAGAGCTCAAGCTGTGTACTGAATGCCTACAGAGGACAATAGTAGGCCAGTCTGGAACTTGCATGCCATGTGGACCTCGATTTGGGAGAACTGGGGCTGAATTTAGGTTCATTTTTGTTGAGGTCATATTGGATCTCATTTGCAAGTACTTCCTTTTTCATGTTTCTGCCTGACCTGCTTATCTCATTCACGCTGAGCCCTAAGATGTTCTCTCTTCATGCATTTGCACCCAATCTTCTTGAAAAAAACACAACTCACTTCTTAGCTTCATCACAGCATCTTGTCTTTGAGCTTTTGAGGCTCTCAGCTTTTGCCTACAGGTTTTAATAAGCAATTAGAAGTTTCTTCTGGATGTGAACCTCAGGCTGTAGTACCATCAAACGCTTCCCCCTCCATCTGCAGTAGAGACAGATTTCCTCTCCAATCACTTTGCTGATGTTAACTAACCATTCTTAACAAAGATGTCATTTACTGGTGCTTGAAGGCTTAAAAGCTTATAGAGCTTCATGAGTAAGGGAATTTGAAGGAACTTTTTTGTTAATGCGAACGTTTTCAGCAATTATGATGTTTTTAGTTATGTAGCATTTTTTATCACAATACCATTGTTTAAAGGATTTACCAGGCAGCCAGCAAAACAAGTTCAGCAGAGCAAGAATATCTGTCAAACTCCTTGCTTAAAAAATGTCCATTGCAAATCCTTTCTGACGCAATAGTGTTCCAAACCCTTGGCAAGGAAAAGGATGTCAGAAAGTTCACTCCAAATGTTATCCTTTCCCCCGCATCCATCCCAGCCCCATTTGTCTCCCTGGTGACTTTGCCCAGGTCCCACAGAGGGCACTGGTGGGTGTCCACTCTCATAATGGAGCCCCTTGAGCTGGAGCCAACACTCCTGCTGTGACACTGTGCAATGCAAAGAACACAGCTCCAAAGGTAAAAAGTGGAAAAAAAAAAAAAAAAAAAGCTATGCAAAACCCCTTCGCTGTCTGCTGGTTCTGATGTCTCAATAGGCAGCAAACAAATTTAGGCGTTGCTTTTCTCTTCTCTTCTGCAGTGTCACTGGCCATTGTCTGAAGCAGATCCCTTTAGAACTGCTGAGACTTTGCCTCTTCTCTATTGAATTCATCGGACTTCTTATTTCAGAGCTTCTCTCATTATTTGCTGAAAATTTCTGGAGAGTTGGAACTGGCTTTGACAGCAGCTGTCAACGTTTCTTGTTTAATTACAGAGGATAGGGAGAGGGGAGGGACTGGGAGAGTTTGGGGTGCACAGGCTTACCAAAATCTGTATGACAAGAAAGAATAAGAGAAACAGGATGTACTGAACTTGGCACAAAGTTAGGCAATAGTTATCCTGGCACAGTGTGCCTAAACATTGCAAAGAAGCAGGCTGTTAAACTGTCACCATACATTTCTGTGATCCAGAATGATATGAAACATTTCTTTGCAGACTGGGATTCAAGAGGAAGAAGTATTTAAAGCGTTGAGCAGATCCTTTGAAATCAGAGATTTCCATGCATGGTGCTGGGTAAAGTCACTGTGACCCTCTTCAGACAGTAACATTGCCAAGTGGCCGGTCCCCCTTGGACTCAGGACCCAATCAATAAAACCTGGGTCCCTTTCACTCCAGACCATGGTTCAGTCCCTTCCTGGATCCTGGCTCAGGGTTGCATTCCCTGCAGTACCCTGGAGGAGCCTGGCTTGGGAATGACATCTCCAAACAGACTTCATTCACACTCTTACCTTCTCGCACTGCCCTTGCCTCCATGCCAAGGCTGGGGGAGAAAAAGCCTTTCCAGGAAAATCCTGACACCCCAGAGAGCCACAGATCTCTGAGCCAAAATATTCAGGCACCGTGGCAGTTGCACATCAGGGGCACCTCCTACCTCTTTTCCTGAAGAGCCTTTGGAAACACATTCCAGGTACAAATATGATTTTTCTCCATGCCATGATCTGCCCACAGGCCCCTCTGCTGTACCCTGACCACTTATAGGGTTCCCAGCAGGGTCAGCTGAGCCAAGCCATGAGGCAGCTCTGCAAAATGTAAGAACATCACCTGCCTTGTCTGTTTAGCCTGGAAGCTCTCCTGGCCTCGCATCTCGCTCCGTGCCTGTTTAGCACCTAGCATGGGTCTGCATTTGGCTGGTATTGTTACCATATTGCTAATAATTAATCATAATATGGGGCTAAACAGAGCACCCTAACAGAGCATTTACTGCAAAGCCAGCCACGCATCCAAGAATGAAGATTAAAAAGGGGGAAGAAAGCTGGCAGAGAATTACTTAATTTAGTACATTCGAAACCCAATAATTATTTCTTTAAAAATAGAATTTGCTGAAGCAACTTCTGGCTTTTAATTCTTTTCTCTCCCTCCCCCCCCCCCCTTTTTTTTTTTAATCACTGTGTAATAAAGTAATTAGCAATTTGTGTCACTTCTGTAATTTTTTCTCCTTGGTATAATCACAAGGGGTGACACATTTCCCCAGCACACTTAAAAAAGAAAAAAAAAAAGTATTATAAAGAGAGGCAAAAATCAGAGCCGGTGTTTGAACCCTATCAAAGTAAGTAATACATGTTGTACCTCCTCAAAATGATGATTACATCACTGATGACAATTTATTAATTACAGAAACTCTGGACAGTGGAGCTGGACCAAATACTCTGCAACAGATACCAGTCTTGACTGAACCTAAGTAAATTCAACAACTTCTCCAGGGCAAGGCAAGCAGATACATGGCTCCACACTGATAGCAGTTTCTTGTCTGTATTTTATTTGGATGAGCAAGTCCCCATTGTGCTAGCTGTTGGTATCCATAACCAAAGTGAAGAAGGAAGAGAGAAAGAGAGAAATGTTTGCAGGAAGGCATGGAGAATGTGACCTTCTCTGCAGAAGACCTTGGAGGTGAGCTTCAGCCACCTGCCTCTCTGTGTTGACCATCCTTGAAGAGCTGCAGTGCCCTGGTAAGGTCTTAAAAATAAATAAATAATAATAAAAAAAATCTTTGGCCTCTCTATGAGGGGACAAGAGGAAGGGAAGGGGCATGGCTGTGGAGCAGCAGGGTGCCCATCTCCTCACAAAGGTCTGTCTGAGCCCTGGGAATCAGCTGTCACAGTCAGCTCTTATATGTGTGCTTTGATGCTCTGGCCAGCTTCATACTGTGCTTCAGCCCTGCGGTCCCAGGAAAACCCCAAAACCCCTAAGCCCACCCTCATCATCCTCATAATCCTTTGAGGAGAGCTGGTCTCACTGGTTGGGCATCCCCTCAGCAGAGCATTGAGGCCATCACTGTCTTATGATGCATAAGGTGTGGAGAAAGGGTTTCTTCAGAGCAAAGTGATTGTTAGAAGGGACTCAGATGGGAGGAGAGAGCCACCAGCCCCTCCGATCACAAAAGTAGGGTGCCTTCTGCTCCCAGGGGAATCAATAAAAACGGTCACTGCATTCAACACTGGTACAAACAGCCCAGATGAATCTCTTTGGAGCTTGCAAAAGCTCAACAAGACCCTCTGTCTTCTCCTTGCAAGTTGTGCAGCCCTCCCATTCCTTCTGGCATCCTCTTAATACAGTATGAATCAACACCTGGGTAAGGGGCAGGAGGTTTTGCCTGTTTGCAACTTTCTGTCCACCCCATGCTCCCTGGTAATTCAGGCTTTGCTAATTACTCATCCCCTCATTTTGGGCATATCCGTGTTGTTTTCTGGTGCCCTGCAAAGCCTCAAAGGCAGCTGGAATGAACCCAAACTCCTCCAGTTGAGCTGGTCTCTGGGGACGGAGGAGCATGGGACCAAAAATCAGCTAGAGTGGCCTGGCTTTTTGACACAGCAGTAAAGAAAGACTCAGTCCTGGCTCCTTTTCCAAACTCTGCTTCTGGTTTTATCCAGTGACTCACTCATGCAAAATTCATAAGCAGTTAATGGAGCAAAGGTGAGCCTTCTGGACCTACCCCTGGCTCCAAAATGGAAGTGAGATACACTCCTGTGCACTTAGGAACCCAAATTATGCTGACAGTCCTCTCTCTCTGAGCTCAGACTTGTTTGCAGGCCAAAGAAGGAGCTCTTCAACGCTGACAGAGTGGAGCCAGCAAGCAGCAGCTGAATTCATTCAGCACCCTTCCTCTTAAGAAAGCCCCACCACATACTCCCTAAGCTAAGGTATATACCTAAATTAAAAGGTATCTACAACATTTAGGCTGGTTTTTTTTTTTTCTGGTTGAACTCTTCCTGAGCCCCCTTAAACCTGCCAAAGATGTAAAAAGACACAGCTCAATGACTGGGCTGAGAAACCCTGCTGAAGGAGGTTCTCTTTTACTCCCACCCAGATCAATACTTGTCCCTCCAGTTTCTCCCTGTAAAGGTCACCGTCCTCCTTTCCCTTTTATGCTGGCATGATTTCAGAAGATAGGGCATTAATACCAACCAGCAGACAAACCCTGAAAAACAGCTTTTTTCTCTACAGCTCTCTTTCTGCCAGCATTTCCACAAGCATCAGAACCAGATCTGGAGGAGCAGAGGCCTGATACATGCATATGAGCATTGCCTTTAGTCCCTCTCAATCATTTTGGAGGAGCTAAGTGGGAATTTCATATGCTCAGGCTGAAAGTTGCCCCCTTCTGTCCCTCTCTGCTGACACCCTGTGTTCATACTGTCACCTCCAGGTTCTCCCTGCTGCCAGACATCTCCATGTTACCTTCCTGCCTCTTCCTTAGCCTGATTTCCTCTCTAGCATCACAGAAACCGCGTTGTTTCCCTTCCATCAGAATCTCGGATAGCAGGGCAGAGACATTCAAATGCAAGTCAAATCCTTTTATTTATTTATTTATTTTTCTGACAACAGAAACAAAACAAAACAGTAACTTTCTTTCTGAAGCCTTTTTTTCCCCATCCTTCTGCACTCCTGCCTTTGGTACAGGTGTCACCAGAAGCTGGTTTTGATGTCATTAGCTGAAGCCTTCTTCCTTGTGAAGTAAGAGATTACCTGAGAGCCCCCATATGACCCATAAACACCCCCCTGACACCTCCTAGGGGTGGGATGGAGAGATGTGAAACCTGGCAGTGTGGCTCCCACGAGGCTAGTCTGAGAATAAAGGATCCATGGCACATTGCCTATGTACCAGGAAACATAGGCAATAACAGGAGCCCAAGATACCTTTTGTCCCACTTCCTCTCTACCTTACTGCCTGGACACATTTCTTCCTCACCGTGGGGAAGGTGGTTTCTTCTCCGTGAGTCTTGCTTGTCTGTTGTTTCAGATAAAAGTGGTGTCCTCTGAGGACTCAAGATTTAGGCTGCAGGAGCACTGCAGGAGATATCAGTCAGCCCAGAAGTCCAGCCATTCCTCTCTTGCCCTCAAGATCTTCTTGTTGCTTGTTCCCCTTAGACTCTGAAGTTTGGGGGGTTAAGACAAACTTCTTGAAAATTTGTCCTGTATGTAGTTCAGACTCCTCCGCAGTCCACATCCATACAAGTTAGTTAAAACAACCAACCAAAGAAGCAAAACCCAGTTATTTGGATTGTCACCTGCCTGAGATGACCACATCACAACTATGAATATCCATGGCCAGTGCTTATCCCCAGCTTATGTCTGGGCATTGCATGGTGGGAGCAGGCATTAACTAAAACCATCTCAAAAAAACATCCTAACAACAAAATGCTGGGAACCCCTCTGTTCCCGTGGTTCAGAATTATGCTGCACTAGTGATTTTCCATGTAGAGGTTGCTGCAGGGCAATATTTAGCAGTCAGGCTGTGTCTGGTGATACTATGGTACTGCTGTAAGAGAGGGCAGATTGTCTTCATGGTTAAGGCAGAGAGCTGGGCAGTGGATACAGGTTCAGATCCAGATCTGGCTACTAATTTGCTGGCAGATGTTAATCTAGCTTTTATTGTCTATCTCAGAGCTAGGCATCTGTATCTTTTTTCATGGTAAAGAAAGAGATAGGTGTTGATAGGGACTGAATAATCTGACCTCTTCTGAGAGAAGCTCTCTCTGGAAGTGCTTACTGTCGGGCAGAATGTAGGGTGAGTAGCACAGGAGTAGCTGCAGGCGTCAGACTTTAATGAGGTGAGTGAATCTCCCTTTCCTTGGTGACCCTGGACAAGCCACTATGTCTTTGTTTCTCAGCAGAGAAATGAGACATTTCTCTTTTTCCATCTCCTCAGAACAGCAAAGGATATGACACGGAGAGAGGTGGCCTGGGTATCTTGACCCTGCAAACCAAGTGTGAAACCAAAGCCATTTTCAAGCCCAGAGACCTCGATGCACAGACACGGTGATCTTGTTACTCCTTCAAGCACTCTGCAAGGAAGCTGTCTGATGTCCTCCGTCCCTCTAAGCCCTTTGCTTGTGAGTGTACCCTCCTTCCTGCAGATATACGTGTACACTGGTGAGTGGCTGCATTCTCCAAAAAGACCTTTACCCCTCTTTGACTGCTGGATCGACCTGGTGAGTCTAAGAGAGTCATGACCACTCTTTATCATCAGCATTATGGGTGAATTTTTATCCTGTAACAATTCAGAATCTCTAAATCACAGAATGTTGGAAGGGATCTCTGGATGTCATCTGGTCCAACCCTCCTGCTCAAGCAGGGCCACCCAGAGCAGGGTGCCCAGGACCACGTCCAGGTGGCTTTTGAAGATCTCCCATGAGGACACTCCACAACCTCTCTGGGCAACCCATGCCAGTGCTCCATCACCCACACAGCACAGAAGTGCTTCCTGATGTTCTGAGGGAATCTCCTGTGCTCCAATGTGTGTCCATTGCCTCTTGTCCTGGCACTGGACACCACTGTACAGAGCCTGTCTCTGTCATCGTTGCACCCTCCCTTCAGGTATTTATAGACTTTTTCCTTTTTTCACGACTTTCTCCCCCAGCCACACTGGAGACATATAGTTTGGACATAACAGACAACCAAGTGTCACTGACCCTACGTGTTGTGAACAGGGAGAGAAGACTTCCCAGCTTGCCTTCTGCCAGAGTCGGGCACATTAGCATCTCACTTCAGCCGCTGTTTCTGGAGTTGTGGGGATGCTACCACTCATATGTAGATCTCTTAATAATCCAATATATGAATACTTATTCCGAGCGTCAAGGATTATTTCAGAACCAACCTTGTGGAAAATGGTACCTAAGGGGAAGAGGAAAGGAGGTGGATCGGGGAGGGAGAGAGACATTGGGTCAAGGAACTGCAGAAAGATTGCTTTATTTTCTTCCATCAAAACAGCTGGAGGACACTGCCTTTGTCCCACTCTATGAGCTGCCATCACCAGAACGTGCCCTTTCTTCAGATGTCAGACTTTGAGCAGGGAAGGATGAGATATCCATTACTGCCCCAAAATGCCTTTGGTGAAGCTTCCTGTGCATGGTGGGGAAGAGAAGGGTGTTCAGTGAGATGACACTGGATCATCATGCAGCAGCCATATGCATTGGGGAGGGAGGGATAAGGTGGGCTGGGGAAAATCTGGTGTATAACAGCTTTTGAAGAGCTCCAAGGTTCTGGTCTCTGCAGAGCTCAGGTGGATCTATACAGAGGCAGGTGCACCTTTAGGCTGCAGTTTCAAGTTTCTTTGGGGGATAAGCACCATTAGTGTTTACTGAGTGTGTATGTTTGTGCATGAGACTGTCTCACAGACCTATGTATTGCGGTGCTCTGAGTTTCTTTCTCACTCAGTTACACTGATAGCCCAAGGGTTCCTCCATCTTTTGGAAGGAACTTTGTGAAAAGCAAAGGATGCACAGACAGATTTTGGTACATGACATGCACCCTTACAAGTCTGGGTGACTTGTCAGCTCAGAAGTAAAACAAACTTTATCCACCTCATATTTGGGCAAGGCTTTTCTTGAATGCTCCATAGGTGGGTTCATTTTAAGCCCCAGGCAAGGCTTTTGCTTAGCTACATTATCAGACAGAACTGTTTTCCTACTGCTGCCTCTCAGCTCTTGGTGCACAATGCATGCTTCAATGCTCTTCCTTTTTGCAGCCTGTAGGTATGCTCACCAATATGGTATCTGGAGTATTTCATGGAGGAAAAGAGCTGGAGGAAAGGAAACTTTGAAACCAGGCACAAATCACCTATCTCCACCATCAGCCAAGCTTCAGTCCAAGCCAGTTCCGAAATTCAGACGTGCAGCACTGGACTGCTTACAGGCTAGGGCTCCTTGGGCTAAGCAGGGATGGTTGGACAAGATCAGGGCTGTCTGTGGCACATCCTAATAGAGCAGCAGCTATCCCAAAGTCAGCTTTTGCTGGAATCTCAGGTGGAATTAAAATGCCGACAGCAATACGGACTCCATGGAAGATAAAGGTGGGCAGTTGGAGCGAAGGCACCTATCAGCAGGGGTCCCCTTCACTATGATCTCTTCTGTAAATTTTCCACCTCAAAGGTAAATGCAGATGAAAAATGGATAATCCAGTTTTGCGGGAGCTGTCAGGGGAGGTGGGGGGCACTTTATTTGGTGTAGTTAATGAAGGGATCTGATGTATACTGATTTCTATGCTGTATGAACTTTGTGGCAGGAATCTGAGCCATTTCAAACAGAATACTTACTTTCTTCCTACAGGCTTTGCTGCCAACAGTTGCCATGGGAACTCAGCCCACTCACCAGCCGATCACGTGAACAGATTTGTTTTGTTAGTAGTAGTAATATTAGCATTATTTTTGGTACAAGAGACTGATCATTGCTACCACTTATGTTCAAATAATCCCTTCCTGTAGTAACTTTGATAGGATGTGTGCCCAGCACTGTCTGGATAAAGAACTGCTGGTAAATGTGCCATTGGTCCTAGGCAGCTAAGGGAAACCTTTCTTTCATTAGGAAATGATCTATCTGCCTGTTGCTGTTAGGTCCTGAATCCCTGTGCTAAGAGGGAGGAGAGCACGCTATGAATCTCAGATTGTCATCTGAGCAAATCTGCTGCCAGAACCATACAAAGGGAAAAAGGAGAATGGTGGGGAGGTGAAAGTGGGAGTGAGTATTGTAACAGCAATAGAGCTAATGGGGAGAGTCGGGGGACTGAGGAGGAGAAGATTAATACTGAAGGGAAGGAGCCTGCACTGAAGAGCAGTTTGTCATGCTGTTTGCAGATCTGGTCATGCAATTTGCAGATCTGCTCATTGGCCATAATAAATTGAGCATGCAATAAATCATATCTGGAAGAGCAGATCCTTTTGCAAATGACAGCCACAAAGACCCCTTGTTAGCAGAGGAGGACCTGAGTAAAAAGGCAAGTTGAAGCATAGGATGATAAACGAATAGTCTCTAAGCAGCAGAATAAAGGTTTGTGCCATGTTGAACTGTTCTTTCTACAGAAAGACAGAGAGAGAGAGAGGGCAGGTGGATATCTGAGCACTCGCCATCTCTCTAGCTGTGCTGATCTTGCTGTCATGGGGGTCACTTTTGGAGATAAAGGATGTGGGTGGTATAGTCTACATTTACAGGAAAATTAGAGGAAGAAGAGCAGTAAGGATTACCTTACAGGGAAGCGAGAATTATTCCACCTTGACAAGTGGTGCCAATTCCAAAACGTCCAGAGGTCTGCAGCAAGGAAGGAGGGGAAAAGGTTCAGTAATAAGTCTCAGTTTTGCATTTTGTGGTCATCAGGACCTGATGTGATAGATTGCAATCCATCCTGTGCCTCCCAGGTCTCCTTTGAGCACTTTCTACTTTAACATGGGAAAATCTTTCTCAGTTACGAGGGAAATCTGTCTCTTCTCCCTTTTAACCAATGACAGGATGCACAGGAACAGCACAATGCTGCACTAGGAGAGTTTCAGACTAGAAGTTAGGAAAAACTCCTTTATTTTGAGGGCGGCCAAACACTGGAACAGGCTTCCTAGACGTGTGTTTGATGTCCCATGCCTGTCAGTGTTCAAGAGGCATTTGGATAATGTCCTTATTAATATGCTTCAACTTTTGCTTAGCTCTGAAGTGGTCAGACAGTTCAGTTTGAGGATTTTTGTAGGTCCCTTCCAACCTCTGTAGTGGTTGCCAGTGATTCCTGAGCTCGTGCTCAGGCACAATGGCATGTTATGGGAGATAGGATGTGTTTTCAAGCTTCATCAAAACCTCTTATCTTGCAACAACTTTTCTTGTTTTTTTGCCAACCAATTTTAGTATCATCTACTCAACAGCTGTGAAGATAACATAACATCACTCTGGAACTGTCTTAATACTTTGCCAAAGTCTTTCCAAGGAAAAAAACCAAGATCTCTTAATAACTTTTTTTTTTCTTTTTAAATGTAAGTGGAAGTAGAATAGCCTGTTGTAGTGATGTGCTGACTCAAAACCTCTGGTAACTTTGGTGTTACAAGATACATAGGCCAATGATTTACATCCTATGCATTTTTCACATGCATTTGTTAGACATCACAGCACCATGTTTGTTATTCTCATGCTTAGTAGAGTCCGCTAGTTTTGTCAGATTTCCCAGCTGAGACTTCAGCAGTGTTGCATGGGATGCAGCAGTGCTGCTCCCAAAGAACCTCACTTCCAGAAAGCCCGGCTGGACATGTGCAATGCTCCAAGGCAGTGACTCCAAGGTTACCAACTGTAGCAAGAATTTGGGAAAGAGTTTTTGCTGGTAGCTGTTCATAATGGACAGCAGAGGGGATCAAAGACTTTAACATCAGCAACATGAGTCCTGGTCTAGATCATGCATCCTGCAATGAGCTCATTCAATTACTCCCTGTATCAAATTCATATCAGAGCTTCTCAGGGCTTTGCCTTAGTTACTAATCAATAGAAATACTAACAAACATCTCTTCTGTCTGGCTTGAGTATACTGTCTTTGTTTTCCTTTTATAGCCCACAAACCAGATTATTAAGTCTTATTTTTATTTTTTTTTTCTGTAACAGGGGAGCTTTTATACATAATTATGCCCACTATTCAATTTGTGTCAAGTGATATTCCCAGGTATAAATCTCCCTGCATTTGTTCTTGCAGAATGAAAAGGAAACCTCAGTAGGGTCAATGTGGTGTTGATCTATAAAGCTCAAAATGCTTTGGTTTCCTGGAGGGTCCACTTGCCAAGTTTGACACTGCTGTATTACTCTCTTTATAACAGCCTGTTGTTTGATGCAGATGATGCTGCTGGTAGGAAAATATGCATAAGAAAAGGTGGGAAAATAATCTAATAGAGACCTCTTACAGTGCACTATTTGGCAGAAAAAAAAATAAAAATTAACTGGGTTTCTGGTTACAAAAGTCATGCAATCAGTCTGAATGAAAGGGTGGAGTTTTCTCAGCTGAGACTATTTGCAGGTGGACATCACTATCAGAATTCATTATCTGACTCTTAAAATCTATCTATTTATTTATTTATTTTCCCCAAAGGGAACAAGGGGAACATTCATCTGACTTATTTTAGATATTTTCTTTAGAAGATAAGGCAATGTCTGAAACACCTGTTTCTTTCCATAGACGATAAAGTAATCTGGAACACTAGATCACTTGGAAAAGTCTACTCTGCAGACATCCAACAGCAGGTGAAGTGAATCATTACTGCCTATCTTCCTTGATCCCATGTAACAGCTTCATCCAATTTGTCCTTGACTGACTCTGATGCAAATCACAACATTTGATTAGATTTTGGCTCTAGTCACACAATAAGAACTTCATCTTCATCCTGGTATAATCATAATGTTGGATAGAAATCTGAAAATAGTTATGTGGAAAAAAAAAAAAGAAAAATAGAGTTATCTGAGGTCAAGGAAGAAAGGAAGAAAGGAAGAAAGGAAGAAAGAAAGAAGAGAAAGCATTATTTAACAAAGACTGAAAACTACATGGCTCTTCTAACTGTTCACCTAACGAAGTGAAATAGATAACTATTGGCAAATGCTAACTCATAAAATGATGAACAGCTGAAACTCTTAGTTTCACACAAAAGAGTTCAGGACCCAGAGACAGTCCTGAAGAATCCATATCTCTTAAACAGTCTGAAAGACAAGTAATTATCATCCAGCAAGAATAACTGGAGACCTCCTTGCAGTAAGGGTGGGGGAGTCTACAGAAACTTATTTAATTAACCAAGTGGTCCACGTTATAATTAAACCAAAAGCAGGAAAACAATTATCTGAGTAACTTCTAGTTAGAGGACATTTTTAATGACTATGTTCCGTTCCATTTTTAGTTGTGATGCACTAGATGAGATGACATAGATATAAGGCTTTCCTACATAATCCTAAACTAAAGAATGCTGGATTTTCTCTTCTTAATGGTGAAAATTGCAGAGAATGAGAAAGATATGCTTACATAAAGTTATATTCCCACAAATGCACACTTTTTATTCTCTGTACCCGGCATACACCATTAAAACAAAGTGCTCCGAGTGTAAAACAGTGAAGCATTAAAAAGCCATTAATCATTGCTTTGTATTCCTTGCTGCTAGATGTTAATTTCAATTTACAGTCACCTATTCAGTTCCCCTTCAGTGGTGTGGCTGGCTCTGTTCCTAAAGTCTAGGACAATGAGGGAAGGAGGAGAAGGTAACCTCAGGCAGAGATGGGGGAACATGGAGGGTGGCGGAGCTCCCCTGGGACACTATTTTCTTCTCCCTCTTTTCTCTGGAATTAGATTATCCAGATGGAGGAGCTTTCAAACTCTACTGAAGGAGGCAATGACATTTCCCAGTTGTTCTTAAAAAAAAAAAAATAAAAAGAAGAAGGAAGAAGAAAATTGCTGATTAATCATGTCTGGCCTGCAGGGTAACAATTATCATCATGTTAATTGGGGAAGATTCAATAGTGAGGAAATAAGGAGAAGCTAGCCTGGTCTTCTGCCAGCCAGTTTCCACCTTCTGTGGAGATTACTCTAGCCAGTTGTGTGGACAGAACTACATGCCAGCCATGGATGGGGGAACAGGACTAGAGAAACCCCATCAGATTTGCAAGTGAGCGAAAGGAGAGCTTCAGTGGAATGTGTTGTATGCTGGGGCACACTTTGTGCCCCCCAGGCTGTTGGTGAAGTTGGAAGTGACAATGCTGAAACACCTCACTGCAGTGCAGCAAAGCGGCTGGGGTGCTGTCTCAGTCTGGGTCCATGATGTGAGGTGTCATGAGCTGTTTCAGCTTGCTTTCTCTCAATATATGACATCATGTATGTTAAGTCATGGGAGAAGGGTCTGTTATGCCTGGTCATTACACAACGGAACTATAGCAGTGGGTTATTATAGGAGGGGGGAAATACTATCAGATGGTATTTCTTTGACATTGAAGCTCACTTTTGGTGATTCTTAAAGTATCTGCAACTTTTGTTGCCTTTTTCTGGCAAGTTCCTTGTTCCCACTGTCTCCCATTCCCTTAGGAACACTTTCTTCAAGGGATTTATTTCTTTTCCTTGAAGATATAAGGTCTTCTGATGGTGTTCAGGGTTACCCCGCTCTTCTCAAAACAGGCACCATGGCTTTCTCCACATTGCAAAGTAAACCCCAAGCTTGCAAGGAGACAAGAACATACAAAATTTTATGGAAGCTTCTGTCCAAATTTTTGGTTCCAGCTCAGCCATAGCATGACTGCAGAGCATCTACTCTCTGTTTAGGAAGGCCTGAAAATGGCACTGAAACATATCCCACAGTCTCCTACCACGGAAGAAACAACACCTTTCTAGGTCTTCTGGGATCCTTGAATATAATCCCCCACACTAAATCCGTCCAGCATGAAGGGCTGAGTTGGATGTCAGTAGGGTGAGCTGCTGAGCATGTTCAGCACTGTCCTCAGACTCTTCAGCCGTACATGGATCGGTGGGTCTCATCTCAAAAGTGACAATAAAGTGAGCAAGCAGAGTGAGGTGGCCAAGATCTGTAAGTTCAGAGGATATGAGCTTGTCCTGAGGGCACAGCATTCATTTAGGAGGAAACAAAACTTCCCTGTGATCATGCTCTGGCTTCCTCAGGGCCACGTGTGGGAGCAGCCTGTGATACTGACAAAATATTTGGTCCCAGTGAAGCTATGCTGCTTGGCAGCAATGAATTCCATGCCTCTCAGTGTGTTATTTTCAAAGCTTGATGCCAGGGTATGTGTTTTATGACCCGGAGCGTGGCAGAAACTAGCCTGAGTGAGCAAGGCCTGTAGGGACAAGGCTGGGCCTAGTTAGTGCAACGTGTGCATTGTGTCTCTCTGGACTGGATCCCAGTGAAATTATCCTGTCAGCTTGCCCAGGCTTCTGCCTGCCGTGAGCCACTGGTTTGCTCTGGAAGGCAGCCCAAGAGCACATGTGTAGGATAGAGGCCCAAGGGACCAGGGCCTTTGAGGAAGGGAGGCAGGGCCCACGCTTGGCTGCGTGCATGCTCTGCTCAGGAAGAAAGGGATGGAGCAGGTCCCTCTTTCCCAAAGCTCCCACTGTGAGCATCTCTTCAGATCCAGCAGATGGGTCCAGCAAGGAGCCAAAAGATCAGAAATAGCTTTGGTGCAGCTCCCTGGGTGATTTCAGACTGTGCCTTCTCTGGCAGTGGGACCAAGCTGGAAGAACTGCTGGAAAAAGTCAACCATGTGCCTGCAGAGCCAAGATCTCATTAGGCATGGCAGAGAGGAGCATGGCAAACAAATACCTGGCACCGTGACTTCTCCTTAGCAAGAGGGCATAGATTCTGGTCTGGAGGCAAACACAGCGTTTGCAATGGGTCCTCCCACCTGTCATGCCCCTGTACTGATAGGAGGTCTCATTAAAGTAATCGGCTGTGTAGATGGCATTATTTGTGCTCTTAGCTTAGGCTCTGAATTGGCATCAGGGGCTCTGAAATAGGCAGGCTGGTGAGGATGCTGCAGCATGCATGAGCAGTAAGAGGGGTCTCCTATTAGCATCGACCTTTGGGGAAATGAAAGTGGAGAGAGCAGAGGAGAAATACAAAAAATATCAAATCCAAAACAGTGGAATGTCTCTGCTTCACCCAGTTTATTCATTGCTGCCTGCTTCCTTATTTACTGTTTATTTATTTACTTGGAGGCGAGGTGACCTTCAAAAGCTGCTGCTTGTCACTAGCAGCCTTTTGGTTGCAAGTTGCATGTTAATTTTGGCTTGGATACTGAAACTGAATGTCCTAGGCATTCTGCGGTGGAGTCTGTGCCTCTCATTTTCTATGCTATTTAAAAGCAGGAGTCCACACTGGGTAGTCAGGCTGGCTTTGCAAGCCTAAATAATAAAAGGCTGTAGGGAACATGTGGCCCTGATGATGCAAACTCCCCTCATTTTTATTCCACTTCAGCCCACTCATCTCAGGAATGGTAGGACTGGCTGCCATAGGGGGATTATTTGCAGGTCCCATGACAGATGTGGAAATGTTCTCTTTCTCCAAACTCTGTCTTTGCAGGGAACAATCATCTGTGTCCCACAGATTCAATGCGACAGACTTTATTTTCATTTTTAACAGTTTAAAACTATGCGTCTTTCCTCCCGTCTTTTCCATCTATCAGATAAGTCCGTACAGGTCTTCAAGGTGAGTTTATAGCCTCTAAGGCAGCGAGATCGCTACAATGCCAACCACAAATGCATCCAAATTGTGTCTCTGGAGGCTAATCTATAGAGTGACTCTACTCATACTGGCATGATGGACAGAGGGACTTCCAGGGCAGAAGCCAAAGGAAAATATCGGATGTCTGTGGTATTTGTACCACTGCCAAGATGACAGCAATGATTTGTTGGCAGCCATATGCTTCAAGCCAGGACCCTGCAAGCCAGGCACCTTGTATGCCCTGGACATGTCCCATTTGGGATGCTGTCCTCTGCTTCTTTATTATTCCAAATAAATGCAGTGCTCTGCTTAGTATCCCAATCAAAGCAGCCAGCTCTGGAGTAGGGGCTAGCTCTGGACTGTTCTGAACAAATAACAACCTTCTCCTGTGTTGTTGTACGGATGCCATGTTTCACAGTTTTACCCAGAATTGGAGTTTTTTCTTCTGGGAGTGAAAACTTGTTGCGTCTCACTTGCATATATAGAAAATTTTGCTCTTTTGAAAAGCAGAGGAAATGAAGGTAGGAAACGAAGGCAGGCAAAATAAATAAGTATAGGAATAAATAAATAAAACTAATTTCTTGAAGGAGAGGGGTGTGGATGGTATGAAGGCTTCTTTTTCTAACCTTCACGAAAATAATTATCGTGAAAATTATCCTGAACAGTGGAAATATTTCACTCAGAGGTGACTGTTGTGAGCACACAAGCTTAACTTGATGAATCCTGCCCTTAATTCAGGAGGAAGGGCCCTCTAGGAGGAGCTATTTCTTTCCCTTGGCAACACGGTCTGCTTCAAAGATAAGAACAGACAGTTGTAATAAGGGGAAAGGAGCTCTACACCAAACATTAGGGAAAAGCGTTACAACAAATGAGTGACAGCACAGATACAGGCTGATTTCGGCTGAGCTCTGATTACTAACACAAATCTTGAGAGCCTACTGCCAATACAGAGAAAGAGGGAATGTCCAGAAGAAACTTCAACCAGTTGGGGTGCCCCTGCAAGACTCACAGGGCAGTCCTAGTGACAGGGCTCCTGCCAGAGGCTCTTCAACTCCATGTCTTGAGTTAGGTCGATGATCCCAGGGCATAGAGAGAGCTCACTGCAAAGGTTAGCTCTTCTGGGCAAAGAAACCCAGAAGCATCGGTCACAAGCAGTCCAATGATTTGGAGCAAGGTCTCATAACAACGCCTTAAATTCTCCAGAAGAGCTAATGCAATCTTCAGCTGCATAAGCTGGAGTGTGCCGAGTTAGATGTGGCAAGTCATTTTTTTTATTTTTATTTTTCCTGGGTATGGAGGAAATGTCTGTGTCTGCATCAGAACATCTGGTGCTTGCAGACACATCAGAAGAAAGTGACAAGAAGTCACTCAAGTGATTCTACCTAGTGGAAGATATCCCTGTTTCACTGTATTTATTTCCTCCAGCCTGACTTGTGTTATGCTTTTCTTCATTTCAATAACAGCTCCTACTATTCCCTGCCTCTGAAGCTCTCATTTAGTTTAAAACCATTATCCCTTGTCCTATGGGCAGAGTGGGTGATGTTGCAGTTTGCTCTCCTACACAACTGCCCCCATCATCTGTTCCTAGACATGGTCCTGGGACTCAAGAACTGAGCTTAGGTTTCACCCCCTACCTTCCCTAGATTTGAAACTGGGGCTTTTTAGCCTGTGTCGTCCTATATATATATGTGTGTGTATTTTTTTTAATTTTTATTTTTTGTACCAAATCACTAGCTCCTGTCTGCTTCCAGACACATATTCTCCCTGGCCCCCACCAGCTTGCAAAGATCTTGTCCTCCCTGCGCAGCCCTGCCAGGCTCATCTAAGGCCTCATGATCTGCTGTCAGAAATTATAAAGACGTTCCCAATTTCCAGGCTGAGCAGCCAGGATCACATTTGCAATCAGTTTTAATCACAAGTGTAACTGAGTGGATTGCAAGTGATAAGCCCTGTCTGCAGACAGCTGTGATGTAATGAATATGACAGTTCAGAATTGGGTCTGAAGGTTATTTTGGGGGAAGGCAGAGAACCACAAAATTAGACTTAGTGCAGGGGAAAAAGAGAAAGATAAAAAGAGAGCCAGGGCTTCAAACCCACACAGCTAAGAGATCCCCTCCCTGCCAGACAAGACAAGCTTAAATAATCAAAATTAATTTGCAGAGGAAGGCAGCCACTCAAAGAGAAATCAAACAGGTGACCACAGCTGGCATGAAATTTCACAGGATGAAAAGGCGAGAGGGCTGAAATGAAATAGCTACCAGCTGTCCCTGCCTTCGTGAGCCTGGAGGAATACAGACCCGTTCTCAAAATACTTGGCTGTTGAAACAGCCCTTTGGAAAAGGTCCAGGCAAAATCACCTGGGAGCAAACCTGGTGTCTTCAAATGCCTTCTTGGCTTTTGCCAAATGCAAATTACAGGATAGCCAAGTGGCACATGTCGAGTGGCAGATACCATAGGCTCCTGCATCACGTTTCTCTTTTCCATGGACAAAGATCAGAGAAACACAGAATGGCTGAGGGTGGAAGGGACCTCTGGGTCCATCTGGTCCAATTCCCCTGCTCGAGGCAGGGCCACACAAAGCAGGGTGCCCAGGCCCCACATCCATGTGGCTTTTGAAAATCTCCAAGGAGGAGACTCCACCACCTCCCTGGGCAACCTATTCCCATTCTCCATCAACTGCAGAGTAAAGAAATGCTTCCTGATGTTTAGACAGAACCTCCTAAGTTCTGAATAGAGCCTGCACCACCAGACAGAGCCTGTTTCCTCTTCTCCGTGTACTTATAGACATTGACAAGATCCCCTGAGCCTCCTCTTACCTAGGCTGAACAGTCCCAGCTTTCTCAGCCTCTCTGCACACCTTGACAGCTCTCTGTTGGACTCCTTCCAGTATGTCCAGGTCTCTCTTGTACTGTTGAGCCCAGAACTGGACACAGTACTGCAGGTGCAGCCTCACCAGTGCTGAATAGAGAAGGATCATCTCTTGACCTGCTGGCAATACTTCACCTAATGCAGCCAACAATACCATTAGCCTTCTTATTGGCAAGGACCCATTGCTGACTCATGCTCAACTTGGTGCCTACCAGGACCCCCAGGTCCTTTTCTGCAGAGTTGCTTCCCACCTGGGTGCCCCCAACATGTCCTGGTGCCTGGGGTCGTTCCTTCATAGGTACAGGACTCTGCGCTTCTCCTTGTTGAACTTCATGAGATTTTTGTCAGACCACATCTCCAGGCTGCTAAGTCCCTCTGGATGGCAGCATGGCCCTCTGGTGAGTCAGCTACTCCCCCAGTTTTGTGTCATTTGTTAATTTACTGAGGGTGCACTCCATAGAATTGCAGAGCAGAGTCCTTACCACTGCTTCTCCCCTGCTCTGGTGTCCCCATGCTAGATCCAACCTTGCCTACAACCCACCAATGTCCTACATCTCTGTACAAAGCCTTACGGAGCAACAGATGTGCCACAGAGCAGTACAGAAAACCCAGTTCCTGCTGAGGGATTTGTCTCCCATCACAAAGCCTGGCAAATTCACAGACCGAGCCATCTCATCAGCTGTGCTCCACTGCCCTGCACCAGAGAAGATGTTATTCGTGATGTCCAGGGGTCATGTTCTAACAAATGTGCTTTGTGGGAGCAGAGGTAACTTTGGGGTAACTGGAAGGAGTTGTCTGAGTTGCAACAGAGAGTAGGCGAGACACTAGTCCAACAGCTAAACACTATCTTCTCGTCACAGAATCAACATACTTGGTAAAGGAAGCGACCTGGTTCATGATGCCACAAAATCTTACAAGATAAATCTTTGGTCACATCACGAGCTAAGGAAGGTCACCATGGATTTGGCTAATTGAAATGTGCATACAGACTAAAGGTTTTCACTGCTGTACCTGCCCATAGGTCTTTCTATCCTGACCTTGCTGGGTCATTTCAGGCCACTGGTCCATCCACCCGATACTCTCCCCTTGTCACAAAGGATCATGGCATCACCCATTTGTGCATCCCGTGTCCTGCTGTACCACTGGTGTGCTACCTCCTGGCCTGTCAGATCAAATCAGAGGCTGCTCCCGCCTCTAGCTATTGCTAATATTCAATGAGTCAGAAAGGAGCTAAGATCAACTTGACCTTCATCAATAGGATAGTGTCACATGCTGAAAGAAAGACATGATAAAGGTATAAGCAGGCAGTCTGCTCAGTCTTGTCTGAGTTTTGTGTCCAGAGTTGTAAACCGTAATAAAAGTATATAGTTCTAACTAGAATTCAGCTGCCTCTGTTGACCTCCATCTGCATGCTAGGAGATCAGAGACAGGCGTCATTGCAGAGAACAGAAATTCCAGAGAAGTGAAATCTTTCACAGATCCACCCCCTAAGTAAATTTGTCCATAAAGCAGAACTGAGTGAAGGTCTGTCGGAGTGGAGGAAAGGAGAAAGGTGGCCAACAAATTTTGATTAAATCAGCTTTTGTCAAAAATGTACCCAGTGCTTTTTTTTTTTTCCTAAAATCCTTTGAGCTTGTGCACTTGCTGTCATAGGGAAGTAAATCCAACTGAACTGTTAATGTGGATTAGCTGAACTGCAAGCAAGCACAGGCATTTTTATTCAGTTACACTATTCTTAGTCTGACTCATCCCGACCCCTTTGGGCAGAGTTCTTTTTCCCACAGAGGCTAATGTCGTTTAGATGAGATATTAGGAGAAAATTCTTCACTCAGAGGGTGGTGAGACCCTGGCACAGGTTGCCCAGAGAGGTTGTGGATGCCCCATCCCTGGAGGTGTTCAAGACCAGGTTGGATGAGGCCCTGGGCAACCTGATCTAGTGGGTGGCATCCCTGTCCGAGGCAGGGGGGTTGGAACTGGGTGATCTTTAAGGTTCCTTCCAACCCAAGCACTTCTATGATTTTATGATCATTCCTGGCCATATTTAAAACCAATATAGAAATGTCATCACTTTCAAGCCATTTATTTTTAGTTTGTCCTGAATATTTGCCTCAGGCCAGATGTATTATGCCCTTTTTGTCAACTCTGACCATGAGGGGAGTGCAGAGTGAGTAGCTCACATGCTGACAGCTACCTTCCAGATGATCAAACTCTGGTGAGATATCCCCGTCCCAGCAGAGGTGAGACTGTTTGCTTCTACTCAAGACATGATTCAATATGGAGAGGTGCAAGTTCTTGTTGGCTGGAGTAGTGTCTGGGCTTAATGTGTCTTAATCAGATGCCTCAATAAAGTGACAAATATTAGCTGGGATAAATTAAGAATTTATAATTTTCTTGACCAGTCCCATTCCAACAAGTGTTTTTTTTATTTATTTTTATTTATTTATTTGTTTTTCTGAAACCACTCTTCTTTTGTTACTCTGGAGGTGTTATAAACCCACAATAAGCCTAGGCTTCATATGTACAGCGAGCTTCTTCTACTGATAGATTTCAGAAGGGATCCTAATGCCCTTTACACTAGCACATAAAATAGTTTCCAGCCCTCCAAGAATATCCATCTGGAACTGGAGACCAGAGCCCTGGCATGTCACCCTATGCCATATGGACTTTAAAAATGAGGCCTCAAGCCATAAGCAAGGTCTTCTCCTGAGTGATCACGTTGACGTGAATGCCTGGTGGAGAAGATGAAGATCTGCCAGCAGATGTTTCTTCCCTATGTATAGAATATCTCTCCAGTACTATGCTATCATGTGCCTCTGGGTTTCTCCTCCTATAATCCAGATCATACTCTTTGTGTCACTGCCTCCAGAGACCCAACAAAACCTTTTTCAGACTTGGCATCTATCAGATACTAATGCTGTGAATAAACCTTTGATGTCCACTGATCTAGTAGGACCTAGCTACTTCATATTTTGAACTAGTTAGGACTGAAACTGAGAGTCTATAATGGTTGTCCCTGTGGGTATTATTAATATTGCATTTGACATGTGTGGACTCTGTCAGCCATAGTCAATGAAAAATGGTCATGACATTATCAGTTTGGGCAATCTTTTAACTTAATTCTCCTGAAAGAGAGGCAGCTTCACGGTAAATGGGGAAGCTCCTCTGTATATAGGGAAGCTGAAGAACAGGGAGGTGTTGTGCCATGGACAAGGTCATACAGAAAAGGCAGTAATCTGCTTTTTCCACTGTGACTCTGTGTCTCCTGAAGCTTTTTAAGGTTCCTTGTAGAGTTGACTTCTGGCTTAATCAATATTTTTTTTTCTTTAACATCCTTTCCTTCTCTTGATCTGACTGTAATACTGAAAGGCAATGTCCATTGCATAGCACAACTGCGTACCAGTGAGGTTTGATTCATAGTCATTTCAAAAACGTGATAAAATTTCTAGGAATTCAAATATCGCATAACATAACAAAGCAAATGTGAAGCATTAGTGTAAAAAAATATTTTAATAATTAAAAAAAAAAATCACAATTCTCCAAAAGACCTGAAACTGATCCAGAAAAGAAGTTAGAACCCTTCCTTCCTGTGCTACTATGAATTCCCAGTTCTTTAGCCGCAACCACCAAGTTGCTATCTAAGAGTCACAGCCACCAGATAATGAAAAAAAAAAAAAAAAAAAAAAAAGGACACTAGGGAAGCACTCTCACGTAACAATCTAGTACAGGATGTGATGGAACATTCCAAGAACTTTGAGCTAGCAGGAGGATGGACATCTCATGGGATCACAGAACGGTTGAGGTGGGAAGGGACCTTTGGGTCCAATTCCCCTGGCCAAGCAGGGCCACACAAAGCAGGGTGCCCAGGATCATGTCCAGGTGGCTTTTGAAAATCCCAAAGGAGGAGACTCTACAACCTCCCTTGGCAACCTATTCCAGTGCTCCATCACCTGCAGAGTAAAGAAGTGCTTCCTGATGTTTAGACAGTACCTCCTGTGCTCCAGTTTGTGCCCGTTGCCTTCTGTCCTGGTGCTGGGCACCACTGAAAGGAGCACAGAAGAGCATCTCTGCAAATTGGATGTTAAAAATCTGCCTCTGATATGAGCACTCTTGGGAGAGTGGGGCTGGCTATGCCAAGGACAGAATGACATTTCCATCCTTTAGAGAGCCTAGGAAATTAGCATGATGGTCATTACCATAACACAAGCACTGACAACATCCATGGTGGATCACAATGTAGATCTACCTTGCTCAGTGTAGAAAAGACTGTAAAATCAAAAATAGCACAGAGAAATGTTTTATATATTTTTACAGTCTCTGGAGACAGAGTGATAAATATTCCTAAGGTATCTTTATGTTTCCTAGGATTTCTATGAATCTTTTTCCTGTTGTTTAAAATTTTTAGATCAAGTAAACTTTTAGCACTTGCAATATCCCTTGGAAAGGAGGGATTAACTGCAGTCTAACTGCACATTTTGTGAATTTTTGTGAAGTGAGTTCTTTGTTCTGACCTGTTATCATCTCAAACATCCTTTTCAAAGAAACAAAAAATAGGTGTTCCCTCTCATCCTCTTTGTTCCACTCATAATTTGATAGACCATTATCATATCCTGCTTCTGTCATCTCTTATTCAAATGAAATATTCCTAGAGTACTTTGTTTTTCAGTATTTCTGATCGGTCTGTGGCCCTTCTACATGTCTTTCCCAGTTCTGCTCTATCCTTTCTGGGATGGAGACACCAGAGTGGCTCAAAATGTGCAGAGGCACACATTGAGTTTTCTCAGGAACAAAATAATGCTATCTTTTTTAATTTCTATTCCTTTTCTCTTAATTCTTAACATTCAGTTTGCTTTTTGTCACTAGCATTGAGCACTGAGATGACACAGTGATATTATTAGAAACACCAATTCATTCCTGAGTGCATAATAGTCCATTCAAAGCACATCACTGTATGCAAAGTTAGGATTGCACTATTTTTTTTGCATGTGTACCACCCTATACTTATCTCCACCAAATTTTAGTTGCTATTTTATCATAAAATCACTCAGCAGGGTGATGTCCCTCTGCAATTCTTCCACATCGTCCCTCATCATTACTACCTTGTATAGCATCATTGGAGGAGTTTGTTGCTTCATTCATTACATCACTCAACGTCATCACACCTGAGCTAGGTCTCCTTTAGGGGAATTTTCCAACCTTTCCATATTGAGGACTAGAGCCTGCTGTAAGTAGCAGTAATGCAAACCCCTACAGAGAAGATACACTATTTTTTTTCTCCAAATTGTCTGGTATGGGTAAGTAGCACTAACAGAAGTAATGGCTTTGCCTGTATCTGTGAGTGATGAGTACATGTGCTGAATTCAGAAGAAGCTATTTTGAATAGGCAGTGAAAGGGGAGCCTGTGTGTGTGTGCTTGCCTGTGTATCTTTTAATCTGCTTCTTTTTTTCTGGTGCACATGTGACTTTGTGTGTGGCCTTCCTCTGAATTCATTTTACTTTCTTTTTGATTGCAATAATAATACTACTGTTAAAAAGAAACCTTCTCCTTTAAATTCCCCAATGCCAAGAAATGAACTTTGAAATATGAAGGTTAGCAAAGACTTTGGGAACAACTTTGAAAGCAGCTAAGCTGTAAGCGATCGCCTTGTCCTTTAATCAGATGCTTGGCTTTGCAGCTCCAGCCATCTTCACGGATTAACTCCCATGAACTTTCTGAACTGCTTTTATGGAAAAGCACATCAAACAGATGACTCTGCTGGGAAGGAATTAATCAATTAAGCAGAAGCAGAGAAGTCTACTCTCTGCGAGAAACTGGTCTACTGCCACCTTTCCCCTTCCCACCTCCTCCCTTCCACCTTGCTCTAAAACTTGTTTTCTTTATAGGGAGTGACACAGCTTCCCTTCTTGCCATTTTTTTTTCTAAGATAAATACATCTTGTCTAGTCTGTAACTGTGAGATCTGCAGGGACCAGCAGTCTCCAGTCGTGGAAATATCACTGATGAGCATTTCCCTGTGCCCAGGTTGACCAGACTGAATGAGCTCAAGGTGCCTTGGGTGATGCACGTTGGTCTCCCTCTGGTGGAGAGTCGTAAGTTTTCTGTCTGCGTCTCCAAGAAGGGCTGTTTAGGATCTGGCTTTTCCATATCTGGCTTAGAGGCCATCTGTGTGCCCCGGAAAATCAGTGAAGGGGTTACAGCAGTCTGGATGGTATCTCCTCAGCCTGAGTGGGAACTACTTGCATGCTACAGGCACAGTGGGGTCTCCTAGCAGAGTACCAAACCCCATCTCTCTGAGGCTGAAACTCTTGAGGTTCCTACATGCAGTCATAAACACCTGTGCCTATTTATGACATCCACAATTGTTCTAGAATCTGTTTCACAGTCTTAAGCTTTTCTTTGCATGTTAGTGTAAAGAAAATAGGGATGCAAGTTCAGAATTCCTTTTTTTTTTTTTTTTTCTTTTTCCTCCCCATATTAGTCTTCTTTTGACTTGAAAAGTGATGATCTTTCATGACAGAGAGAGTTACAAAATTATAGTGTTGCTGCAGACAGCATTTAAGGGAGGTTTCTCCCATCTGTTTGCTTTTAATGTGACGGATTTTTGTAAACAGCAAAGCATATTAACAACTACATGAAGTCTTAGCTACAACATCAGTCTTCACAGCCATGTGGACAATAAGCAAGGGGGCAGTCTGCAGAAACTTGGCTTTATGGCCAAGACAATTCTGCCTTTCTTTTGCAAAAGACATGCAAGTGATTTGCTCCTAGGGAAAGTCTACCAACTGCTTCAGGAATACTTGGAGTCCAAGTCACAGCTGAATTACATTGTTAATTGAAGAGGTGGAGTTTCTCTTGCAGAGATAAGATCATTCCCATAGTTTTTTACTAAAATATTTCCAGTTTGGTAAGAGACTTGCAGTTTAAGCTAGGATAGATTGCTTCATTAAGCCCTTGTCTCCTCCCTCACCTTCACTCCATCATATCAAATGATTAAGAGTCACCTTTATATTTATATTTCTTGTCCATACTGCTCCTACAGGGAGGCTGATCTGCAGGAGATGGTGACAAGTTTTCTTCTCATTCCCACCCTAAAACAATTCCTGGTCTATTTATCCTCATTTTCATTCCTGTTAGCACTCTTTTTCTTAAATACCTCTTCATCCTCCCTGGTGCTTATCCCAGGTGTATTTAGAAGAGCACTTTTAAAAATTGAAAAGATCTGTTGGTTTTCAGCTTATTTCCAGCTGGGTAGGCATTTGAAGTATGGCAGTGCAAGTCTCAGGTGGTAGGAAGACAGAAACATATCAAAGAACTAGTTAACATCAAAGCAACTCCTTCACAGAGAGATCTTTCCTCCTTCCAAATACTACCTAGTTAGATCCTATAAGATATCTCTTATTTCATAATATTGCAAGAATATCAGCAGTCTAAGAACTTCTGCTAGCCATGCATGGCTACTTTCCTGCTGCTAGCTCTCTTCTGTCAGAGCCTTCCAGCACCGAGGGAAGATGACACAGCCACAAAGTGGCTGAGGTTGGAGGCACCTCTGGACATCACCTAATCCAACTCCCCTTCTCTAGCAGCAACAGCTAGAGCAGGTGGATCAGGCCCCTGGCTCATTGAGTTTTTAGTATCTCCACAGATAGAGACTCCACTGCCTCTCTGAGTGACCTGCTCCTGTGTTCAATCACCCTCACAGGATTATTTATTTATTATTACTTTAAACATAATTTCTTGTATTTCAATTTGTGACCATTGTTTCTTGTCTGTTCACTGACCACCGCTGCAAAAAGTCTATTTCTGTCTTCTTTACCTTGTCCCATCAGCTAATCACACATTGATAGGGTCACCTTCTGAAGACGAAGCCTTCCCTTCTCCAGGCTGAACATTTCCAGCTCTCTCCTTGTATACAGATCTCCAATCTCCTTATCATCTTTGTGGTCCTTTGCTGAACTTACTCCAGTATGTCCACATCCCTCTTCTACTGGAGAGACCAGGCTGGACATAGCTCTCCAGATGTGGCCTCACCAGGCCTGGGTAGAGGGGAAGGATCCCCCTCCCCTCGACCTGTTGGCAATGCTCTTCCTTAAAAAAAAACTCCTCCTGCTTTCAAAAAACTAGACCTGAAAGCAAATTTGTGTTATTTGTTTGAGAGCTACAGCACAGCGCTGAGTGGTTTCCATGCCTAGCACACCCAGTCCTCAGCTAAAATATTTTAGTGGTGGGGAATTCTGATAAAGTTAGGATATCTGTAGCATTTTTAAGATTTGTCAAGATCACTCTCACAGCAGTAAGAGCTGATATAATGGCTTGTGAAGAAATAAAATGGAGAGGAAAAGGCACATTTTATTTCTGGATTGAGAGTTAAGACCTTTCAGACAGTATTATTTCTTGACTTTAATGAGCAGGATATCTTGATCCAATCTTTTTCATTGCATTTTTGTCCCCAAACATGGGTTTTTTATTTTAAAGGACACAAACCTGCAAACATTGTACCCAGCTCTGCTTGAGTCTTCTGGAAAATAATATGCCAGTTTTGGAGGGGATTGCAAAGAGTAACTAGAAACAAGACTGGACTTGTGATTTTTATTTTCATGTCATTTAGAGAAACAGAAAGTGGCTGATGACAGAGAGGACATTCTACAGGTCCAGAGCCCCTCCATTTTGTGGCACTCAAAATCTTGTTACCAACAAAAAGGACATGCTATATTTGTAGGAGAAAAACACACATGTACTGTTAGCCTAATTACAGTCTTAACAGTAGGATCAAAATATAACACATATTGTTAGCACAGTTGCACTAATACTAACACTCATACTCCAAAGCAACACAGAAAAGCATCATTAATAATAAAGGCAATATCTTCTTACAAAATAACTTCCCTTTTCTCTGTTGTGACAGTCACCCTGCTAACATCCCTCCAGTGAAAGCAGCCGTCTCCTCCTTCAGAAACATGGGTGTTGTCACCACAATTATAATCATCCCCAGTTCTTCCCTAGGAGGATTGTCTTCTCAGTGGTGAGGTTTCTTCCTCCTTGCTTTTGAGTACACCTGGGGGTATTTTCTCCCCACTCTCTCCACCTCTTTCTTCCTTCCCCTGGTCCCCAGTGCCCATGGCAGAGCTGCCCAGAACCCACCCGGGCACACAGAGGGTTGCTGTCCCTTGACCATGGGACACTTGTGTCACAGGGACACACAGCTAGCCCCCAGCAAGCCCAGAGCCATCCTGAGACCCTACGGTGCTGGGTCAGTGCAAAGCCTTTGGCTTTATTCTACTGATGTCCAAAATCTTATTGACTGCTTCGCAAGCTTCAGGGAGAAAGATGGATTAGGACCTTGGTCACACTATGCAACAACTCGGATGAAAAGACTTGTATTAAAGAGACTTTCTCATAGCTGATGGTGTCATAAGGATGCACAGCTACCCAATATCATTCCCATTATTGACAGCAGGACGGAGTAGATGTCATCCTACAACTGGTAAACTTATTGTATCAGTGAAATTGAACACAGAAGAATCTCAAAAACATCATGTGCTTGTCTAGAAACACCCTTTCTCCATTTGAGCAGGGGGTTGGACTAGAAGACCTCTGGAAGTCCTTTCCAGCTTTTTTTTTTTTTTTTTAATTCAATGAATGAAGCCTGTGTGCTTATTATATGGATGCCACCAATATCTAGAAAAGAGTGTGTACATGCCTGGAACGAGTAGAAAACAGTCGCTTCTGTAAGTATCAGTGCCAGGATCTGGACTGGCACAAACAGACGTGGCAGAGAAGAGCAGTGGGTTTAGAAATAAATAGAAAACACACATTGCTAGCACAGCTGCAAGGCATTGCCATCCACAGCCAGATGCCCAGTCTGGAGCAGCTCTGCTCGAGCCAATCCCACAGAGTCAGAAAGGGCTGAAAGGACAAGTTCACTTTTGTCTTCAGCAGGCCCTCTAGTTTTTCTGCACCATCCTTCCATCACATTTCAGTAGGGGGAAGTTCAGCTATGCTCTCAGTTGGACTGAGGAAAGCAGGAAACAAATGAAGATGGATGAGTTTTTCCACTGAGAAAACCAGCTGTGCCTTGGCATGGCTGTGGGTCACAGAATCACAGAATTGCAGGGGTTGGAAGGGACCTCCAGAGATCGTTGAGTCCACCCCCCCGCCAAAGATGGTTCCTTAGAGCGGGCTGCCCAGGTAGGCGTCCAGACAGGCCTTGAATATCTCCAGAGAAGGACACTCCACAACCTCCCTGGGCAGCCTGTCCCAGTGGTCTGTCACCCTCACCGAGAAGAAGTTCTTTCGCATGTTGGTGCGGAACTTCCTGTCTTCCATTTTGTGGTCATTGCCCCTTGTCCTGTCCCCACAGACCACTGAAAAGGGGTTGGCCAAATCCCTCCGTCTCCCACACTTAAGATATTTGTAAGCATTGATAAGATCCCCTCTCAGTCTTCTCTTCTCAGGACTGAACAGACCCAGGTCTCTCAGCCTTTCCTCACAGGGGCGACAGGCCCTGTATCATCTTTGTGGCCCTCTGCTGGGCTCTTTCCAAGAGATCCCTGTCTTTTTTGTACCGGGGAGCCCAGAACTGGACACAGTACTCCAGGTGAGGCCTGACCAGGGCAGAGTAGAGGGGAAAGTAGAGGGGATAGGGTCCAGTTGCCCACACAGAGAGTGAATGCAATTTGTGATGCCTCAGGGTGGCCTGCCTGGCCTCTGCTAGGCCAGAAGGGCAAAGCTCCCAGCCTGTCCTGTGCCATATCCACTGATCTGTGGCACCCTGGGGCATCTCAGATGGCACTTGGTGATGCCAAGTGCCATTTTTTTTAGGAAAGTGCATCACAGCTCCTCTGACCTCCAAGCCAGGTGGGCTGTCTGACATCCATTGCTTTTCTAAGCACCGGCAGCCTCCGGAGGAGATGTCTGAACTCCGCAGCACTGATCTCTCTAAATTGTTACAAAATCAGAAATTTAAGAAAAAAAAAAAAAAGTTTTTCTTGCTAACTGCTGGGCACAGAGGCCTGTTCATCTCTGCTCCGCAAGAACATAATTGAAAGCATAGCTGTTTTTCACTTCATTCTGTGTTTGTGCTCATCCCCTCTGCCACAACTTTCCACAACCCTTTTTAATGATGAGCACAAAGCCTTTTTTTTCAAAGAACATCTTTTCCTGTGGTTTTGGTCCTGTGATATCCTAAAGAAAGGAGGCACAGATTAGCACAGAGCATATCAGTCTTCCACGCAGTAATGGCCTCCTCCTACTTTGGTCCTTAGTTTAAAAATTTCTTAAACCTCCAATTCCTTTCAGATATCTTACAGAAGAATAGTATTTAGGATTGGCACTCGCTGTCCTGGTATAAAGCCCAGAGTAGGCTCTGCAGAGGTTTATAGTCCATGGATGTCACACCCTTACTGGCACGGATAGCTGAGTTCATACAACCAGAGCACAAGCTACAGGCAGTCGTCAGTGGGGACTTTGCTTCTTAATGGAGATGCAAGACCCCTGCACTTGTTTTTGAGCTGGTGGATGATGCCTTCTCTAACTACCCAGGGACCTCAGTACCACATTTGTTTTCTCTAGACTTTTGTCTTTTCTGAATAGTTTTCAGGTTTTTTGTTTTGTTTGTTTGTTTGTTTGTTTTTGCCTCTGACAGAGTTACACTTTCCCCCAGCAGTGTGGCAGGCAAACAGGAAAGTTCAGGAAACAGGAAAGTCAACAGGGAAGTTCACCTTGTTCTAAGTGGCTGGAAAAAGTTTTCTGCTGAAAATAAAACTACACTTTAAAGCATGCTGGCCTCATATTGCAATCCTGGACAAACTTTCTGTATCCATCCCCAGAGTGAAACGTGACTTTTCTGAGTCCACAAGTCTGCTTACTCCTTGAAAACTGCTCACGTGGGGCTAGTAGGTCCTGATCTTGGCGCTGCTGAGACAGACTGGGAGTTCAGGAGTGGTATAGGGGAAGAGACACCCGTTCTGCCCTGAAGTCTGGTGGTGACCTGGCTTTGAAAGACAGTGCTTGGGACTCAGACTCCCTGCATCTTCCAGTCCTCACGGCACTGCAGCTCTGGTTGCAGATGAAGCACTCACCTGGCTTTTCTACAGAAGCCTATTTGCACATGAAATGGGGAACCCTTCCAATGTCGACTGGATTAGAAAGATCTAATTATAGCATGTTTTTCACATGCAGCTCTGTTGAAAGACTTCAGAAGCTCGGGAGAAATCTGTTGCATCACCTCATCTCTTGGTAACCAGCTTTGTTTTGCTCTAGCCATTAGATCCTGCAGATGTGCAGCGTTCACAAACATGTTCTCCTAGCTGAAGCATAGCACACACACCAGAGCTGGTGATGAGAAGGCTTCCTGCACACCTGTGTCTAGTACCATCAAAGTCAAGGGCTTGTTGCTTGTTGGCAACATCTCAGCCTGCTCTGGGTGGATGAAGTGAAAGGCTGACATGGTTAAATGACACGAAGCCCAAAGCATAAAAATTAGGACCAAACCTGTGCTGAGGGGAATTGCACGACCTCAGCTCCTTCTCTCAGACCTGAAAAGATGTGACAAAACTGCAGCTTGGTGAGGCATTGTGTTAGGAACAAAAACGTCTCTGTTTTATCCCATCTTGAGGTCTTTCAGCAAGCTTTTCGCTCTCCATTTGTTTTTTTTTCCTCTTGCAGGGCATTGGTTCTGGTCTAATCTGACATACCTCTCCCTGCCTCATCCTTGTTGCCCTCTTCTCACAAGCTACATTCAGAGGCCATCTCCCAGCCCCATGTCACATTCCTGCACCATCAGCCTGGATTTCACCTTAAAAGCGATGGAGCCTACTGGGCAGATTTGGTGTGTGGGGGTAAGGGACTGATGGGTTTTATTCCCTGAATAACTTCTGTCTACTTTCCAGATCCAGAGAACCACATCCTGGAGGAAAGGCTGGTGGGTTTGACTTCTTTTTCCCTTCTCCCCTGCTTCATCCTCATCGTGACAAGAGAAAGGAAGGAGCAGCAGAGAGTATGCTCAGTTTCCTGTCTGATAGTACCCCTGGAAGGTCATGGAAACACCAAATTGTGATGAGACTGGCACATTTTTAATTCCCTCTCATTACAGCCCCTGTTAAAACTACATTACAATAATTGCTTTAGTTCTGCTACGGTATTTTCAGGTCTCTTAATGTAGCTGTCAGCTCAGTGCGCCGGGAACTAACACCAGCCAAATTAAGAAAAAAAAAAAAAAAGGAAAAAGGAGAAACACTCAAATGAAAGCCTGGTAGATTAGCAGAGAGGGTCCAGGGGTGAGACAAAGTCTGGGTGAGAGGTAGGAGATGGTGAAGTCTGGGCTTGCTGCAAGACCTGCTCAGGTCCTGCTGCTGAGGGACCACTATGGGCTGGAGACAAGGTTTGGATTCTCATGTCTTACATGATAGTCTCCCACAAAACCATCTCTGGTGGGAGAAAAAGCTGCTTTTTACCTTCTGTAAGAACAATAACAATGGAAAGGGGACGCCGCAGTGGCATTCTGCATTTGCTTGTGATGCTTTGAAGCACCCCTCCATGCCCAGGCCACTATGGGACACTCAGTCTAACAGCCATCTCTTTCGGGCACCATTTTGGGATTAAGACAATTTATGGATATGGTGCTGGACAGATTTACAAGACAAACCCCATGTGCTAGTGCACGGAAAGGGAGGATTCATCATCCACTTTGAGGTGCTAGCTCAGCTCGGCAGCCTCCCAGGAGTCTTGGTCCTTTTTTCAGCCACCCTTGACTTTCTCATTGCCATCCTCAAAGTGAACTATCCCTGGCTGCAACTCTCCAGGCTTGAAATGCCTTGATCGTTCTACAACCCCTCTCCTTGAAGACAGCCAACCCTATCTCTCAACCCTTCATGCTCACTCACATCTGCATTAATCCTGCACCCTGACCCGCAGATGTTCATCTCTTTGAGCAAACCCTCTCACTGCAAAGAGAACACATCAACCTCCCTACCCAAAAAAACACTTTCCTAACCACTGCTCTCTTCAGAAAACCACCAGCATGCCATAGGGATGCCCTTTACAAAGTAGACACTCCTTCCTCCCATATGACCACGGTACAGCTGCAGGCAGTGCACCCTTTTTTTCCAAGTGTGCTTTCCTCCCCACAAGTGCTGTGCACCCAAAAATGTGCCCTCCAGGAGGACATACTCAGCCCAAACCCCTCCGCAGACAATACAAACACACAGTCTTGCACTTTCTCCATTCCCACAGCCATTCCTTATTCATTAAGGTCTCCATGGGAATTTTCGACTATGTGAAGAATTGCTCATAATTAGTTAAAAAGGAATAGAAAAGAAAAAAAAAAGTCTCCTAAGCTGTCAGCAATCCTCCAGAAAACCAGCAACAGATCTGAGCACCATTTGGTCTAATTAGTCTCGATATTTCACACAACATATTTCTCAATTTTCAGTAGAGAAAGGGATAAAAAATATTCCCTCTGAGGAGAACAACAGGAGTATTTTTGTAGAAGGATACAGTGGCATAGCCAAAGGGAACTCTTAATAAACAAATGTGCATTAATATTCCTTTACTGATTTCTTTCACAACAGTTGCCTTGTCTTCTGCTCCTATGGGTACATGCACAGCCAGGGTGGGGCCGATCTGCAGCTGGCATGAATAAAAGGACTTCTTCCCTCAAAATATATTTCTTGATTTTTTTCTTCTGCAGTGATGTCAAAAATCATTGGCAATTAGTCTGCACTCCCCATCCTACAGGCTGGTTGTTCTCTTGGTGGAAGGGTGCTGAGCTACACATCTGCATCATGCCCATCTCTATAAGGTCATTGACATCTGGGGACTGCAGCCAGCGTTTGTCTGAAATGTACCTGAACAAAACTAAACAGAATATGTGAAATTTGCCTTCATAGAAATGAGCTTCCCAGTCCAAATATGGGATCTCCAGGGTTCCTCATACACCTGCAGGAGCCATCAGTGGAAGGTCAGGTCCTGTGGTAGACCAGACCCTATGGACCACAGTGATGCCTGTGTCCCTTGGCCTGAAGCAAAGCAGGTTGTCTACATGTGATACACAAGAGAAGAGGGTCTACATCCCCTCTGTGGAATTAAACAGAAGATGGGTGTCCTCATGGTGTGAGACATCTAAGATAAAGTCATGGACTCACTCCCCATAAGTGCCAATCTCATCAGTGATTGTGAAAGGAGTCTAGACAATTATCTAGGGATGGAATCCAGCAATTACAGTGCAGCATCTGCCTCTAAGCATGTCATCCTCAGCTCTCTTATCAGAAGAGACAGCCAGTGTGGGACATGAAATGTAGCGTGATTCATCTCTCCCAGAGATGACACCCACTTTTCATCAGCTGAATGACAGCTTAAACTCTTCTGATGTATTGACTCAATCTCAATTGTCTGCAAACGGAGCCGGAACACCTAGCTCAGGTGCAGACTGTACACTAAAAATACCAAAAGATAGGAACAGAAATTTAGCTGCATTAAAATATGTATTTATATAAAGACAATTAATGACATTTGAGAGGCTGTAGACCGGCATGGATGTATGAAGAGGCCCACATGTATGTTTGTGAAGCTCCCATCAGTACATCCATTGGAGCCCAGAGCCCATCAAATTTTAGAGTTTACTGTAGGGTCAGATAAAGAACTTTTTAGGATCCATGCCTCACAGACTCCAAAGCTTAAGTGTTTGCAGCTGGAGCTGACTCCCACCTTTGTAGTTAAATGAGACAGAGCCAACCCATAGGAGATGCCCAAGTTTTAGATGGAAAAAGTCATCTGAGCTCAACCAAGCACTCAAATTGCAAAACAGAGCACAGTGGAGGGTTAGAATCCAGACTCTGTGATGTTTAAACACTGGTTGTAGGAGTTTGATGGATAGTTTAGGAGATTACTTCACAAAGATATAATATGAGTATCCAAGCTGTCCTGGTGACAAATGTCCTAGCATCCCAAACATCCTAAGGTAGCTGACAGTTCTGATGAACTAAGAAATTGTATACAGGTTCCTCCAAAAACAATCTCTGCAGGATGTCCAGGTATGAGCTACAAACCTCACAGCTTTTATTCTGAGAGCTTCGCAAGGATTTGTGTTATATTCTCAAAATATTTTTAATCGATTTTTTTTTTTCAGTGATTTAGGAAAAAAAAAATAATCAAGCTGTGCTGCTAATAGACCCTTTGGCAGCTCCAGAAAAGCTGTGGCATGGTTTATGCTGAACAGTGGAAAACCTGGGGGAAAATCAGCCCTGAAATTAACACTGCAACTTGGGCTTCTGCAGAATTAGTTTTGAAGGAAGTAATATACATATGAGTAAGCAAAGGGTAGCTTTCTTTGAGGTAACTGCTAAATAATTGGCCTTTTCCATCCTAGAGGGACAGTAGGTCTCATAGGGCTTTGAAAACAGATGTAACATGAATTTATCGCTCCAGAGTGCCAGAGAGGAGGGACAGGTAATTTCCCATCCATGAGGAGAGATGTTGAGGTGTCCTCCTATCTTTTGGGACAGCTGATGAGCCCCGTACTTAGCTTGCCAAGCTGACGAAGCAGACAGGTCCTTAGCTAGTGAACACTCATGGGACTCCTTTATTTGCACATGAAATAAGCAGAATCATGCTGACACAGCAAAATAGGGGGGCACAGACGAAAAAAGTGTGGTCTTTTGCCTTCAGGTCAAGTCCTGTATCCTGATGGGATCATCAGATACTACTCTTTTGGGATGGGAGGTGAAAAAGTCAGAAGTTACAAACTGCCAAAGTCACATTTTCCTAGGTGACTTAAGTGATTTCAGTCCTATTTTTAAGCACATTTCAATAGTTAAAAGTGAAGATAGCCACTCAACGGTATTTTCAAGGTGTTTATATGGTTTTTAAAATATCAGTCTTAAGCTCTTAAGACTTATTATGACCTTAGAAGTCCACTGTCTCCTGATAGACTAATAATCATTAGTTCAAGAAGCACAGTCACATAATGTATGATGGGATTAATTTAAAGATTTCCCTATTCAAGATTAAACAGAGGATAGCAAGAGAAGAGGAGTGTTTTATTCAGAGCTTTCTGTATAGCATCAGGGAAGGAAGAGGGGTTTTCGTGGAAGCAGAAGCGTTAGCGAGGGGAGACATTTGGCATCTGGGTTGGAACCTGACTGCAATTTTAGCAGCTGGTTTTACTGAATGGGAGCAAACCTCTCCCAGAACAAATAAGCCTTAGCAAATGGAATTCTAAATCCCCAGAACATAAATAAATAAATAAATAGGAAAATGATGGGTGAGATCTAAAATGGGCCTG